>NC_138774.1:216041462-216641462 GCF_965119305.1 Pelophylax lessonae | reverse complement strand
CTGAGTCCAAGGTATTTAGTAATGGCATTGTGACTTTTTTTAAGTTGTATTTTTTTTTTTTTTTTTTTCATAGTTTTAACAAGTTAACAAGCTATTTCTCACACACAGTTTAGGCAAACAGTACTTGCAATTACACCCAAAATTACATTCTGCTATGCCTCCTGAGTATGGGGATACCATATGTATGAGACTTCACACAGCCTAGATGCAAAGAAGGGTCCGAAATCCAGGGAGACCCTTCAGGCGTTCCAGGGGCATAAATTATGCATCTAATTTCCTGATGACCTATCACATTTTTGGAGGCCCAGGAGCACCAGGACAGTGGAAACACCCACAAAATGACCCCATTTTGGAAAGCAAACCCTCCAAGGTATTTTATGAAAGATATAATGAGTCTTTTAAAAATTTAATTTTTTGCCTCAAGTTTTTGGAAAATGTAGAAAAGAAAAGAAAAGAAAAATCTATTTTTTGCATACAAAGTTGTCAATTAATGAGATATTTCTAACAAACAGCATGGAAAAACTTGGAAATACACCCCAAAACACATTCTGCTACTTCTCCTGAGTATGGTGATACCACATGTGTGAGACTTTTTCACAGCCTAGACATATAGAGGGGCCCAAAATCCAAGGAGCACCTTAAGGCTTTCTAGGGGCATAAATTAATTATCTAATTTTCTGACTACCTATCACATTTGTGGAGGCCCTGGAGCACCAGGACAGAAGAAACACCCACAAAATTATCCCATTTTGGAGAGTAAACCCACCAAGGTATTTGTAAGAGGCATTGGTAGACTTATGAAGACATAAATAATGAAAATATTTTTTTTTCCACAAAGTTGTTAATTTAATAAGATATTGCTCACACATAGCATGGGTTTACTTAGAATTACACCCCAAAACACATTTTGCTACTCCTCCCGAGTAAGGGGATACTGCATGTATAAGACTTTTTCCCAGCCTATCCACACAGAGGGGCCCGACATCCAAGAAGGACCTTAACATCTTCCAGTCTGGGTCAATTCTGACATTCCTCTCCTGGCACTGGCAACCAATCAGACAAGAATTTCCCCTATATAACCCCTCCCACACAGAAAGTACCTCAGTTTTTTTTCACCAGTGTCTTAAAGGTGATGATCACGGTGGAGGGGCTCTCCACATTTTTTTGGTTTTCTCAAAGAAGAAGAAAGAAGTTTATGCTACAAACCCCGAGCAAAGATCTCAGAAAATAAAGGGATTAGCAACCAGATCCATCTAGAAAGGCCTAAGTCTAAAAGGATGGTACCTGAGTCTCAGGAAAGGAGATACAAGGTTTTGCCTGTAATGTTGTCTTATTTAGGCACTGGACCCTGGGATCTGGCCCTTGGTAAAACCAAACCCCAAAGGCGCTCCGTACAGGTCCAAGGGAGCGACCCCTTAAAAACAAGGGGACCCAGTCCATGAAAGCCAGCAAGTGACAGAAACTCACCATGATGGGTGAAGATTGGATTCTTGTTACAAATCAGAATCCTGCGGTGGGATTGGTAAGTCCACTTTAAAAATATTTGAAAAAATATTTCTTTGCACTGTTCCGTTTAAATATAACAGTTATCGAGTGCCATGTTGGTCTCTACAGGAGACGATAGGTGTATTAGCTACTGTATGTCAAAGCACACCTTGTTTGTTTAAACTATTACATTGGGAAGACAATGTAATAGAGCAGCACGAAATGCCAGCAGAATGCTTGGATGTATAGGGAGAGGTATAAGCAGTAGAAAGAGAGAAGTGCTTATGCCGCTGTACAGAACACTGGTGAGACCTCACTTGGAGTATTGTGCGCAGTACTGGAGGCCACATCTCCAGAAGGATATAGATACTCTAGAGAGAGTTCAGAGAAGAGCTACTAAACTAGTACATGGATTGCAGGAAAAAACTTACCAGGGAAGGTTAAAGGACCTTAACATGTATAGCTTGGAAGAAAGAAGAGACAGAGGGGATATGATAGAAACTTTTAAATACATAAAGGGAATCAACTCGGTAAAGGAGGAGAGCATATTTAAAAGAAGAAAAACTACCACAAGAGGACACAGTTTTAAATTAGAGGGGCAAAGGTTTAAAAGTAATATGAGGAAGTATTACTTTACTGAGAGAGTAGTGGATGCATGGAATAACCTTCCTGCAGAAGTGGTAGCTGCAAATACAGTGAAGGAGTTTAAGCATGCATGGGATAGGCATAAGGCTATCCTTCATATAAGATAGGGCCAGGGACTATTCATAGGATTCAGATATATTGGGCAGACTAGATGGGCCAAATGGTTCTTATCTGCCGACACATTCTATGTTTCTATGTTTCTCTCCCTGTGCAAAACAATAGGTGCACCAGCTGTGTCAAAGCACACCTTATTTGTTTAAACATATTGCTTTCACCCTGTGTTGATCACCTAAAAAGGTGTATTAGCTGTGACAAAGCACACTTTGTTTGCTTAAAAGGCTCTCACCCCATGTTGTTTGGCGTGCAGATTTTTCATCTTGGCGTGTAAGCCCCTTCGCATTTTCCTTGAAAAGCTCGAGATCAGGCAGCACCTTCAGTGGCGTGTCTGTGGCGAAGGATCGTTTGCGCGCACGAATATTCGCTATTTAAAGCGGAGTTCCGGCCAAATGTATTTTTTTTTACCTAAAAATACCCCTAGAATAGTCAGGGCTAGGGTATTTAAACAAGGATATCCTCTAAACTGTCCCCTGTTTAGTGTACCGCAAGATGAATTACTTACCTTGTGAAGCCGCGATGTCCCTCTTCCTGGATTTCGCGAGTCCCAGAATGCTATACCCTCGTCACTTCCGGAGCAGGCGCGATCAAATTTAGAAAGGTATATAGCTATGAATGAAGTAAAGTTTAAAATTAGGGTGGAACTCCGCTTTAAGCACAAGTGTGAACATGGAGCCAGGAGGGGCGTGTCATGACGCAATTGGCGTGCAGTACAAGAGCAAATGGCGCGATTTCTTAAGGAAGGAATTCCATCGCGCAAGCCTCTGTCAGAGGCTGGAGGGGACACAGAGTAGCAGCAGCTGGGTTGCGTGAATCACTGTGGGTGCATGTTTACAGGCACGGTCAGGGTGTGTTACTTTGGGATAATCAGTGCTGTGTGTGATAAGCTGTATAGCTTGGCACATTCTTTGAGTACACTAAAAATAGTACCTCAAGTTTGTCTTGCCTAAGAGTAATGTCTTCCCGAAAGCTGGAAGGGGCACTGTGGACTTGAAGATCCTAGGCATCCTTCCTCTGTGTTTACCTCCCCTGAAGGGCCAGAGGCGACTAGCCAATCTAGGTTATTATGGTTGTCAGGCATAGTGGCCACATCCAGTGCTTCTGTCTCAGCCTACGTCACTAATGACAATTTGGCATCAGCATTGTCCGGTCTTGAGGGTAAGATTGCTGGCATGATTGCAGCATCGCAAGGAGGGAGGAAACATAATAGATCTCCCTCACCTGAGCCAACCCCTCATCTTGTTCAGGATTGGGCAGAGGATGTGGAAGAAGTAGCTGTAAATGATTTTATAGAAGGTCAAGCTGAGGTTTCCACTTCTGGGAGTCAGGACCTGAGAAGTCATACTTGGCCTCACAAACCCAAAGATTGTTAGTTCAATCACTTGCTGAAATGGACAGGCCTGGAACTACCTCCCTTAGAGATGTCTGAAGTCTATTTTTCCTCTCTAGGCTCATTGCGCCCTCCTAATAGTCCTCAGGCTTTTGCCTTACATCCGCTCTTGGAGCAGGTAAGTGTATGCTGATTGGGATCATCCTGGTAGGATTTTTGATCCTCCCAAAAGGTTTTCTCTATTGTATCCTATGGATGAAAAGTTCACAAGAAAATTAAGTATACCTACTGTGGATACTGCCATTTCTTCTGTTAACAAAAGTTTAACCTGTCCTGTGGATAATGCTCAGGTTTTTAAAGATCCAGCTGATAAAAAGTTGGAATCTTTGCTAAAAGCCTCCTTTGCGGTTACAAGGTCTGCTATACAACCAGCAGTGGCAGCTATAGGAGTTTGTCAGTCTTTAAGAGACTGTATTAAACAAGTTTCCAGGACAGTTCCTTTTCAAGGGGAGTCTGTGGAAGATTTGTCAGATCTACCTCGCACTTTATGTTTTGCATTAGATGCTCTTAAAGACTCCATACAGTAAATGTCATGGTCTGCTCTTTTTAGACAGTGTATATGTGCAGAATCCTATGGCTAAAAAGCTGGTCTGCCGAATTACCGTGTAAAAAGTTGCTGGCTGGCTTTCCCTTTCATGAGTTATTTCAACTATATTGCAGGGGTACAAACTGGAATTTTGGGTATTCCCGCATCCTCAGTTTGTAAAGTCAAACATACCTGCAGATCCTCTTAAAAGAAGATTTCTCTTTCTGGTTCTGGACCCTTTAAGGTCCCAAAGAGTGATTAGAGAGGTTCTGGAAGATGAAAGATTCAGAGGTTTTTGCTCAAACCTTTTCGTAGTCCCCAAGCCAAACGGAGATGTGAGGCCTATTCTGGATCTGAAAGCTCTGAACCAGTTTCTAAAGATTCGTAGTTTCTGAATGGAGTCAATTCGCTCAGTCATGGCATCCCTGCAGAAAAAGGAATTTCTAGCATCCATAGACATCAAAGATGCATACCTTCATGTGCCTATCTTTCAGGCCCATCAAAGGTTTTAACGCTTTGCAGTAGAGAACCGTCATTTTCAGACTGTGCCTCTGTCCTTCTGGTTGGACATGGCTCCAAGAGTGTTCACAAAGATATTAGCTCTAGCATTGGCTGCTCTAAGATCTCAAAGGATATCAATGATATTATATCTAGACGATCTATTACCAATAGATCGATCAGCTTCAGCTCTAAGCCTGAATGTGTTCCGGACAGTTCAATTCTTAGAATGTCTGAGTTGGATCCTAAACATCTCAAAGTCAGCATTACAGCCAGTCCAGCATCTGGAATATCTAGTTTTCCTTGTGGACACAAGATAGGCAAAGGTATTGGTTATGGCAGTGATCAGGATGCTGGTATGGGGTATGGTAGTGATCAGGACACAGGTATGGCATATGACGATGATCAGAACACTGGTATGGCATATGGCGGTGATCAAACAAAAGAAATGACCGCACTTCCGATAACTTCAAAGAAAAGGAGTGTCTTTATTCCACATCAATCGAGTTGGCAAATACAAATACACACTGTGAGTGCAGGACAATCGGTGGACGCGTTTCACGACTGGATATGTCGCTTATTCATCACCAAATTCACTCTGGATGTGCATCGGCCATATATACACCCCATACATACAGCTGGCAACAATTGGAGTCATCAAGCTAGTTGTTCCTCCCTTTGGTCAGCTGTTGGGAATCTACGGCTAGATTGCACAGACAGAGTGACCCCAACAAAATCCAAACTTAAAAACACTTGTGAAAAAACATTTTACATATATATAGATATCAATCAAATGAATATCCTTAGTGGTAAGTGCTAAAGTGAAAAAATAATAATCAAGAATAAAAACATATATTCAGTGTATATAATACATTAATTATATATATAAGAAAGATATATGCATGTATAAAATATAAATAAAAAGAATATGTGTTGAAAAAACCTTTGTGAGTGACTTGAAAATGATATTGATATACTATAAAATATTGATTGGTCATGTGCCATGTCACAAAAAATTCTTGATGTCTAAAAGAGCCGTTTAACCGGCCGCAAAAACGATGTATTGTATTCAGAAAAGGAGCAGTTTAAATATCCAATATGCAAAAATGTGGAAAAAGTAAAGAGCTCTAATCTGTGAATTTCTGCCCAACAATCATGTGCAAAATAATGCGGTGGTATATTTTTGAAAAAATAAGAAGAAAAAGTGAAAAAATAAAAAAAATGAAAAATGAATAAAAAATTCACAGTGTATATGAATTACCGCATCGATGTCTCAAGGATATGTTTCCATGAAACATTTACAGATGGTGAAACACTAGTAAAATTATATAAGAGATAGTCACATGTGTGTGAATCGTATGTATAAAAAAATTATTTAAAAAAATTATTATTATTATCTCCATATATTAATGGATATACCCCATTCAACATAATCAAATGTGACTAATCTAAAAATGCAATGCACAGTGACATAGTTTATATTTATCTTATTTTTCTTAAGTTGTATAAACAGCGATGGGTGCTAATCAATGTGGACACATTGTAGCAACCCATTGCTATATTGAAACATGTTACTAATGTCAGTGTGCAACTCCTTTCTCATGGCTGAATTTCTCATATAGTGTTAAAACCACAAAACCTCTTTTTAGAAGAAAAGCCTTACAAAAAAAAAAAAAAAAAAAGGCCGTCCAAAAAGAGGGGGAGAGGGGATTGTTTGGGAAGAAAAAGAAATACAAAAACAAGGAAGAATCGGGTACAGATCACTATATATTAATAGGGTAAATTTGGCCAAAATTAGCTCACGATTTAAATTAGTTAAACATGCTAATAGGATACCCGATGTGTTAAAATCGGCCAGTCTATGGGTATACATGGAAGTTTATCTTATCTAAATCAATCTAAACAATCTAAGATTTGATTATTGTATTGTTTTATTTTATTATAATCTATTTTATCACTATGAATACTGACATCTTCCATGAATCCCAGAGGCAGGGGAGAAAAAATTGGGAATGAACCTCCAATATGTTGTTATAATTATGTATTTTAATATTGAAAATCTATGGTACTACAGATGACTCCAGGACTCTAACTAGAATGCATCCAATATTTTATCACATATATATGTACATCCTATACGAGCATGTGGAGTCCGGAGTCATCTCTATGATTCTCACAGATCTTGAGAAAAACTTAATAGGTGCCATTAAAGTGCTTATATATATACACATTCTAGCTAGGATAAAATGGTCTCAGATATTCCTATATGAAAAATTATCACTGGATATCTTGTATGAATTTTATCAAAGCAGGGGAATGTTGGTAATGATCATTATTCTGGACAGATGTTGAACTGGTATGAATACTAGTGTAACTAGTGGACGTTAGGTATAAAAATGTGTCACGTCCCACTCAAAATTCATACCTTCGGGTATTCTTGTACGGAGTTTGAATATCCAGAAAACTTCACGTTTGCAAAGTATCTGAAAAATATCTCCTCCTCTTTTAGGTTTTGAGATTTTTTCAATGACCTGAACCATGACCAGGGAAATATCACCTTCATGTAGGCCGTTGAAATGACGAGCGACATTAGTTGATTTGAAACAACGAATGTCGCTTAAGTGTTCACTCCACTAATAGTGGATTGAAAATGAGGACTTTTTAAAATATGGGGACAAGTGACACAGTCTTGTGCCCCACATCTGTAGTTTTTTTTTAAAAAGTCCTCATTTTCAATCCACTATTAGTGGCAGGACCTACAAAATAGACAAGTTTTTTAACTGCAACTCTGATTATATCGTATATTTGATCACCTGCAAAAAGTGTTCAACCCAATATGTGGGCAGAACAACGAGGAGACTCAAGGATAGATTTAGAGAACACTTAAGCGACATTCGTTGTTTCAAATCAACTAATGTCGCTCGTCATTTCAACGGCCTACATGAAGGTGATATTTCCCTGGTCATGGTTCAGGTCATTGAAAAAATCTCAAAACCTAAAAGAGGAGGAGATATTTTTCAGATACTTTGCAAACGTGAAGTTTTCTGGATATTCAAACTCCGTACAAGAATACCCGAAGGTATGAATTTTGAGTGGGACGTGACACATTTTTATACCTAACGTCCACTAGTTACACTAGTATTCATACCAGTTCAACATCTGTCTAGAATAATGATCATTACCAACATTCCCCTGCTTTGATAAAATTCATACAAGATATCCAGTGATAATTTTTCATATAGGAATATCTGAGACCATTTTATCCTAGCTAGAATGTGTATATATATAAGCACTTTAATGGCACCTATTAAGTTTTTCTCAAGATCTGTGAGAATCATAGAGATGACTCCGGACTCCACATGCTCGTATAGGATGTACATATATATGTGATAAAATATTGGATGCATTCTAGTTAGAGTCCTGGAGTCATCTGTAGTACCATAGATTTTCAATATTAAAATACATAATTATAACAACATATTGGAGGTTCATTCCCAATTTTTTCTCCCCTGCCTCTGGGATTCATGGAAGATGTCAGTATTCATAGTGATAAAATAGATTATAATAAAATAAAACAATACAATAATCAAATCTTAGATTGTTTAGATTGATTTAGATAAGATAAACTTCCATGTATACCCATAGACTGGCCGATTTTAACACATCGGGTATCCTATTAGCATGTTTAACTAATTTAAATCGTGAGCTAATTTTGGCCAAATTTACCCTATTAATATATAGTGATCTGTACCCGATTCTTCCTTGTTTTTGTATTTCTTTTTCTTCCCAAACAATCCCCTCTCCCCCTCTTTTTGGACGGCCTTTTTTTTTTGTAAGGCTTTTCTTCTAAAAAGAGGTTTTGTGGTTTTAACACTATATGAGAAATTCAGCCATGAGAAAGGAGTTGCACACTGACATTAGTAACATGTTTCAATATAGCAATGGGTTGCTACAATGTGTCCACATTGATTAGCACCCATCGCTGTTTATACAACTTAAGAAAAATAAGATAAATATAAACTATGTCACTGTGCATTGCATTTTTAGATTAGTCACATTTGATTATGTTGAATGGGGTATATCCATTAATATATGGAGATAATAATAATAATTTTTTTAAATAATTTTTTTATACATACGATTCACACACATGTGACTATCTCTTATATAATTTTACTAGTGTTTCACCATCTGTAAATGTTTCATGGAAACATATCCTTGAGACATCGATGCGGTAATTCATATACACTGTGAATTTTTTATTCATTTTTCATTTTTTTTATTTTTTCACTTTTTCTTCTTATTTTTTCAAAAATATACCACCGCATTATTTTGCACATGATTGTTGGGCAGAAATTCACAGATTAGAGCTTTTTACTTTTTCCACATTTTTGCATATTGGATATTTAAACTGCTCCTTTTCTGAATACAATATATCGTTTTTGCGGCCGGTTAAACGGCTCTTTTAGACATCAAGAATTTTTTGTGACATGGCACATGACCAATCAATATTTTATAGTATATCAATATCATTTTCAAGTCACTCACAAAGGTTTTTTCAACACATATTCTTTTTATTTATATTTTATACATGCATATATCTTTCTTATATATATAATTAATGTATTATATACACTGAATATATGTTTTTATTCTTGATTATTATTTTTTCACTTTAGCACTTACCACTAAGGATATTCATTTGATTGATATCTATATATATGTAAAATGTTTTTTCACAAGTGTTTTTAAGTTTGGATTTTGTTGGGGTCACTCTGTCTGTGCAATCTAGCCGTAGATTCCCAACAGCTGACCAAAGGGAGGAACAACTAGCTTGATGACTCCAATTGTTGCCAGCTGTATGTATGGGGTGTATATATGGCCGATGCACATCCAGAGTGAATTTGGTGATGAATAAGCGACATATCCAGTCGTGAAACGCGTCCACCGATTGTCCTGCACTCACAGTGTGTATTTGTATTTGCCAACTCGATTGATGTGGAATAAAGACACTCCTTTTCTTTGAAGTTATCGGAAGTGCGGTCATTTCTTTTGTTTGAAGCTACCTTGGATTGCGGATCCGACCAGCACCTGATCCCAGCCTCACCTAGAGCGGTCTCCCTTGTTTGGATTCTGCCTATTCTTCCGTGATTTCAGACCAGCTCGGTGAGTTTTTCATGATATATTTATTTGGAGTTTATATTCCTATACATCATTGTTCACCTGAACAAAGGCAATTTGATATATCACCACACCTGTGAGTTGCACATATGGACATGGAAGAACCATCCACAAGTAGGACTCTAAGAGACTTGAATACAAATCCCTTTAGAAGCAATGCACATGCAATTTTAAAGCAAACGAGGGAGGATATTTCAGTCTCTATTAAACCACTGTTCTACAAATTAGAAAAACTTATGGTGAAAGAAATTAAAGCATATTGGGAAAAAACTACCATCAATGAATATCTGGATTTGGAGCGTATCCCGAGAGGTTTACGTATAAAAAAGTTTCCCACATTTGATCTCTTCAATGAAGAATTAAAAAAGCAGTGGACTGATACACTTTCCACCTGTTCCTTCAAACTCATGAAGCTTATAGTAGACTCGAAAACATTGGAACTAAAGAGGTTACAGGATGAAATCTCTAAATTACAGGAAGAAATTACTCCATTAAAAAGTAACCCTTTGTTTACGGATTTGGATCTTAAATTAAATGATAAAATAAATAAATTGGAAACTAACACGATTAGCGGCAAAAAAGAGAAGCTACTAAGAGATAAAGTTGACTATGAAACAAACAATGTCTATATCTGGAAAAAAACAAACACCTGGAGCCGCCACTATCAAAAGAAAAAAGTCAGCTTTTCAGACCCGGAGGCCACGGGCACTGACACATCAGTAGCATATACATCGTCCGATACGTCTATTGACTATACACAGACGCCCAGACCACATCCTGGTTCCTTTAATGAGTCAAAAAACGAGCCAAGAAGGGGCAGAAATGTAACAAAAAAGAAAAAAACACCAAGAAGGCCAAAACAAGGAGAGGAGGAAAGAAGAACCAGCGATCCATCAAATGGTCAATACAATCTGAGGACACATCGCAAATAATGCTCAACAATGTAGTAAATTTATCTCAGCGGAGTCTCACTTTAGATGAAACATCTTTATTATCCAAAGGACTTAATTTTTGTCCCTACACTCATTTTGACCCCTTTGATACTACACTACATATCAACAAATTTGTACGAAATTTAACCCTAAAGAGACATTTTTTTGTGGACCCTGAGGACAATATGATTGAGGGAATCGATCTGGACTCTAATCCTCCTGATAACAGCCAAATACATTCTCCGACTTTATCGTTTCGTGAACAATGTGCTGTGTCGGAGCTAGAGGAGCTAATCCATGAATCACATTCAATATATCCCGACAGAGATGAGGGAACACAACGGGTTAATTTGAATATACCATCATCTTTTTATCCCATACAATCCCGATCGGCTGAAATGGATAAGTTCCAGAAACTAGTCGAAAATGACATTTTTGAGCTGGCTTCCAACCTGTCCACATATGTAAATACCAATGCAGACAATTTGTCCATAAATGAAAGGAAATCGTTGAAATTATTACAGGAAGATGACTCCATCATCATCAAAAATGCGGACAAGGGGGGAGCCGTGGTTGTCCTCGATAAAATACATTATAAAGCTGAAGCTTTGAGACAACTGACTGACACAAATACATACCAACCGTTAAAAAGTGATCCGACCAACAAGTTCAAAAATGTCCTAAAGCAGCTCGTTAAGAAAGGGGCAGCCATAGGTGCCTTTTCCATCAAGGAATCTGAAAATATGATCCCAGAGTTCCCAATAACACCAATTTTTCACCACCTGCCAAAGATACACAAGGGATTGGATCCAGTACATGGACGCCCAATTGTAGCAGGCATTGGCTCCCTGAACGAACGACTAGGAGAATGGTTGGATGGACAACTCCAATATATAGTGCAAGTTCTTCCAAGCTATTTGAAAGATTCAAACCATCTGTTAAAAATTATGGATTCGTTTGTGTGGTCCGAGGAGTACAGCTGGATCACGTGTGACGTGTCCAGTCTGTACTCCTCCATTCCACACACATTAGCTTTGGAAGCGGTTGGTTACAGCTTAGAAACATATACAGAGATGTCATCTACCTTACAGGCTTTTTTGATAGAAATTCTTGATTATTTATTAACACATAACTATTTTGCTTTTGATGGTGTGTTCTACCTCCAAAGATGCGGGGCAGCGATGGGAGCCAAGTTCTCACCTTCCCTAGCCAACCTTTACATGGGTTGGTGGGAGAGGTCCCGCATCTTTGGAGGTGGAAACCCATATAGGGATAACATTTTTTTGTACCGTCGCTATATTGACGATTTACTATTTATCTGTCACAAATCTGTCGATCTTGAATTATTTACTTTGTTTTTGAACAATAACGACTTAAACCTCTCCTTTACGGGCGTTTCCAGTCTGGATAAAATTGCATTTCTGGACATAACCTTGAGTCATGTAGGAGATAGAGTTGTTTCCTCCCTATATAGAAAGCCCCAGGCAGGCAATAGCCTATTGCATGCAAAGTCGGGACACCCTCTCCACACAATAAAAGGGATCCCTGTGGGGCAGTTTTTGAGGCTCAGAAGGATTTGCAGTAACAGTGATACTTTTAAAGAGGAATCATATTCCCTATACCAACGCTTTCTCCAGAGAGGCTATCCCAAGTGGATGTTGGACAGAGCCTATCGATTAGCCCTTGAGAGAAATCGCACTGATCTTCTGCAACTCACTGCATCCAATCAAACTGCATCCACAAACCAGGAATTTGACCCCAATGTTATACAAAGGACAAAGGGTCCCTCCAGTGACAAGAATATAAGTAGAAAAAAAAGAAAATTTAAAAAAGATAAATCTACACCTTCGGTCACGTTGGCATTACCATATAGTCTAGAATTTAACCATATAAAATCTATAATAAATAAACATCTACCTATTTTATATCTAGACCATGCATGTAATGAAATTCTGGGAAAGGGACTAAATATTGTGGCAAAAAGGGCGGTTACTTTGGGAAATGTATTGTCCCCTAGTATGTATCAAACTAAGAAGGTTCCCCCATCGTTAACATGGCTACACTGTAGAGGAAACTACAGATGTGGGGCACAAGACTGTGTCACTTGTCCCCATATTTTAAAAAGTCCTCATTTTCAATCCACTATTAGTGGCAGGACCTACAAAATAGACAAGTTTTTTAACTGCAACTCTGATTATATCGTATATTTGATCACCTGCAAAAAGTGTTCAACCCAATATGTGGGCAGAACAACGAGGAGACTCAAGGATAGATTTAGAGAACACTTAAGCGACATTCGTTGTTTCAAATCAACTAATGTCGCTCGTCATTTCAACGGCCTACATGAAGGTGATATTTCCCTGGTCATGGTTCAGGTCATTGAAAAAATCTCAAAACCTAAAAGAGGAGGAGATATTTTTCAGATACTTTGCAAACGTGAAGTTTTCTGGATATTCAAACTCCGTACAAGAATACCCGAAGGTATGAATTTTGAGTGGGACGTGACACATTTTTATACCTAACGTCCACTAGTTACACTAGTATTCATACCAGTTCAACATCTGTCCAGAATAATGATCATTACCAACATTCCCCTGCTTTGATAAAATTCATACAAGATATCCAGTGATAATTTTTCATATAGGAATATCTGAGACCATTTTATCCTAGCTAGAATGTGTATATATATAAGCACTTTAATGGCACCTATTAAGTTTTTCTCAAGATCTGTGAGAATCATAGAGATGACTCCGGACTCCACATGCTCGTATAGGATGTACATATATATGTGATAAAATATTGGATGCATTCTAGTTAGAGTCCTGGAGTCATCTGTAGTACCATAGATTTTCAATATTAAAATACATAATTATAACAACATATTGGAGGTTCATTCCCAATTTTTTCTCCCCTGCCTCTGGGATTCATGGAAGATGTCAGTATTCATAGTGATAAAATAGATTATAATAAAATAAAACAATACAATAATCAAATCTTAGATTGTTTAGATTGATTTAGATAAGATAAACTTCCATGTATACCCATAGACTGGCCGATTTTAACACATCGGGTATCCTATTAGCATGTTTAACTAATTTAAATCGTGAGCTAATTTTGGCCAAATTTACCCTATTAATATATAGTGATCTGTACCCGATTCTTCCTTGTTTTTGTATTTCTTTTTCTTCCCAAACAATCCCCTCTCCCCCTCTTTTTGGACGGCCTTTTTTTTTTTTGTAAGGCTTTTCTTCTAAAAAGAGGTTTTGTGGTTTTAACACTATATGAGAAATTCAGCCATGAGAAAGGAGTTGCACACTGACATTAGTAACATGTTTCAATATAGCAATGGGTTGCTACAATGTGTCCACATTGATTAGCACCCATCGCTGTTTATACAACTTAAGAAAAATAAGATAAATATAAACTATGTCACTGTGCATTGCATTTTTAGATTAGTCACATTTGATTATGTTGAATGGGGTATATCCATTAATATATGGAGATAATAATAATAATTTTTTTAAATAATTTTTTTATACATACGATTCACACACATGTGACTATCTCTTATATAATTTTACTAGTGTTTCACCATCTGTAAATGTTTCATGGAAACCTATCCTTGAGACATCAATGCGGTAATTCATATACACTGTGAATTTTTTATTCATTTTTCATTTTTTTTATTTTTTCACTTTTTCTTCTTATTTTTTCAAAAATATACCACCGCATTATTTTGCACATGATTGTTGGGCAGAAATTCACAGATTAGAGCTTTTTACTTTTTCCACATTTTTGCATATTGGATATTTAAACTGCTCCTTTTCTGAATACAATACATCGTTTTTGCGGCCGGTTAAACGGCTCTTTTAGACATCAAGAATTTTTTGTGACATGGCACATGACCAATCAATATTTTATAGTATATCAATATCATTTTCAAGTCACTCACAAAGGTTTTTTCAACACATATTCTTTTTATTTATATTTTATACATGCATATATCTTTCTTATATATATAATTAATGTATTATATACACTGAATATATGTTTTTATTCTTGATTATTATTTTTTCACTTTAGCACTTACCACTAAGGATATTCATTTGATTGATATCTATATATATGTAAAATGTTTTTTCACAAGTGTTTTTAAGTTTGGATTTTGTTGGGGTCACTCTGTCTGTGCAATCTAGCCGTAGATTCCCAACAGCTGACCAAAGGGAGGAACAACTAGCTTGATGACTCCAATTGTTGCCAGCTGTATGTATGGGGTGTATATATGGCCGATGCACATCCAGAGTGAATTTGGTGATGAATAAGCGACATATCCAGTCGTGAAACGCGTCCACCGATTGTCCTGCACTCACAGTGTGTATTTGTATTTGCCAACTCGATTGATGTGGAATAAAGACACTCCTTTTCTTTGAAGTTATCGGAAGTGCGGTCATTTCTTTTGTTTGAAGCTACCTTGGATTGCGGATCCGACCAGCACCTGATCCCAGCCTCACCTAGAGCGGTCTCCCTTGTTTGGATATGGCGGTGATCAGATTGGTGGTATAGGGTATGACAGTGATCAGGGTGATGGTATGGGTTATGATGATGATCAGGTCTTCGATATGGTGAATGGCAGTAATCATGTTATGGTGATCTGGACGCTAGTATGAGCTATGGCGTTGATCAGGGCGCTGGTAAGTTGAATTTCAATGATTGCGGTGCTAGTATGGCAATGATCAGGATTGACTTCCTGCTAAAAAATTGTAGGAGAAAGACACCTTAACGATAAAAGCGGTCTGAGGGTTATAGGATGATTCTGTCAGGGTAGAACGTTAGGTTAGGTTCTGACACCCTTTTCACAGAGGTTGTAGAAACCAGAAATACGGTCTTCAGGGTTATATTGCAGAGTGTAGCCAATTCTTTAGGATATTGGCCTTGATAGAGATTTGAAAAACCGTGGGAAAGACCCACTTAGGGAACAATGGTTCCCTGGGAGGTCCTCACTTCATGCATGCCTTTAAGAAATGCATCACTAAAGAGTTAGGGGCCCCTAGAACCCCCCCTGTAAGTGTGAACAAAGCTGAACTTTGAACTCTAAGTGTATTTGAACCTAGACCCTTGCCCAGCCCCAGTTGTAAGAACTGCAGAACCTTGCCTGGTTCTAGTGATCAAGGACTCTAGGCTTTTACTCCGTGAGATCTTGCAAATTTTACCCTTATTCTCTTGTAAGTCTTATTCGTGGAGACCTTTCTGTCTTGAAACAAGGTAGCCACTACCTGCACTTAATACCCCCTGACTTGGTAGTCTCCGCCTTTCAACCTCTATAATGTAGTCTCTTAGGGCTGGATGGCAAAACTGGCCTTGAGAGAGCAGATCTGTCATCACTAGCAGAGACAGACTTCCAACATCAGTATTCGACTCCTCGATCCCCCCTGCTTCTTTATGTACTGTACAATATGTAACTGCTATTTTGTTTGGCCACAGTACAACTCATGTTTCTCTTATAAAAGGAGTAAATGCCAGAAGGGCGCCTTAAACACTGCTTTCAGTTGGAGAGCATTCAATGCTCATCCCATGACCTTGAGCAGCCTGCTCCTTGAAATGTGTCCCCCAACCTTTCTGGCTGGTATCTGATGTGATAATGTTCTATTCAGAATCAACAATTGGTCAATTAAAAAGACCCAAGGATACTCAGGCACTGTTCTGCTGGAAGAGACTTCACTCCCAATGCACCTTTGGCTTTCTCTATCAGAGAACGAATCTTCCCTCATGGAAGTTCTACTGAATTTTCCTGTGTAACCAAAATGCCCCCAGGAATATCATTCTTTGGTATGGGCATAGGAAGCTCTTCCTCCAAATGATTAGCCACCCAAAACTTTGTAGTGTGTGGAGCAGAGTGTCCTGATGCTGGATAAGCAGCTCCCGATTGCTGGGTAGAATAAGGATGCCGTCCAAGTAGTGACGTATTCTCATCCCCCTCTCTATCACTATGGCAGATATTAGGACCTTTGTGAATGTCCTGGGGGAGGTGGACAAACTGGTAGTGGGACTGAAATGCTGGATGGATTGGGAAGTATGTAGGTGTCTGATAAACCTACAGAGATCATCCAATTTCCCAGATTTAACAAAAATAGAACTAATTGGAGATTCCCTATTTTGAATGACTCCAACTTTCTGTGCTTGTTAAGTTTTTCAAATTTAGCATAGAACATAGATAGCCCCTGATTTTTAGTTTTTGTTTTGTTTTTGTTTTTTTTACTAGGAACGGAGGTGAACAGAATCCTCATCTCCTCTGGGCGCGTGGAACCTTCAGAATCACTCATTTTTTAATTCATTAGGCTGCAAACTGGATCAGAATTTTTGGACTTTTCATCATCTTTCCAGGTATGTGCGCAAAGCTTCAGTTTGACTCCCACAGGCAACCCCTGGATGAGTGCACCCTTAAAAGGACTTCTGCTGTTCTCCCAAGACAAGTACCTTCAATTTTTAAGGCTTCAACAATGAAGATTGGGTACTTTTCCAGTTCCCTTTGTAATCTTTTCCGGTCTGTAGGATTTTGCCTCCTGTATGCTGGATCTTTCTGATTCCTCTGTTTTTTTTGTTCAAAGGTATCAGGCCTGACCTGCCAATGGTCACCCTAGAGATGGCAGTATCCAGTCTACTTCCAAATAGATTGGAGCCACCTTCTGGTATCTTGCACCACTCTTGAAGAACATGTAATGAATGTCTACTGAAGCCTCTGCCACAAAGTATCCTGCCAATTTCAGCTCTTACAAAGCAGTTACTACTTTGTCTGTCTCCACTTGCTCCAGAAGGGCTTCTTTAAAATTTACCGTCCAACTTGATATTGCTCTGCCTACCACTGCAAATGTTATTGCTGGTCTGTAGGCACTTCTAGATGCTACAGTACCTAAGCACTTCAGATCTAGATTTAATTTTTGAACTAGATCGTCCGTCCTTGAACTTAACCGCAAGATGGCATGTCTTGCCAGTCCATTATTGATGCATCCAACTTTGAATGTGACAGTACCAGATTGACCTCTGGCTCTTTCAGGGGATTGAGTTTTGACAACCTGTTGTTTATAGAGGTCTATTTCTTCCTCAAGAAGTGTTGACAATAAAAACACTACTGTTTTTGATCTCTCTCTTCTTCAAGACCCGTGAGTGTCTCTAAACAGTTTTGGATTTATTTAAATACTGTACAATATTTTGTGGGATGGACCGCTCTCTCTTCTCCAAGAATGTCTCACTGTTATGAATTCAAACCACTTCAATCTGTCATTTACTATGTCACACAGTTTGGACAGAATTCCCTTTCTGGACGTATTGGTAGAAGTTGCCCCCGGTGGTTCTCTGACCAACTGAGCTTTTCTAAACATTACATATACCTTGCTGTCTCCGCCGAGTTGACTGAGCCGAGTTGGAAAGGAGAGATTCAACATCATCTTTACTTGATGACAGGGTTATTTTTATTTTCCATCTGGTAAGCAGACTGGATTGTCCCTACTAAAACACGGACTTATATCTGAGCGACGCAACCCCACCAATATTCTTGCTTTATCTGAACTGCCAATATCAGAATTTGCTGGCAGCTTTATTTTGGACTTTATAATTTTACGCCATTTGGAGCACGGAATTTTCTATATTTATTTAGGGGCAAGACATGCAAATAATACGTGGCCTGGTGACCGAAACTGAATGGCGCATCAGCGACATAGAGGACACTCTTAACACTCTCTTACCCAAAATTGACACCTGTGGTGGGAAGATCACCATTCTGGAAGATAAGATGGATGACCTAGAAAATCACCACTGCAAAATTAATTTGTGTCTGGTTGGTCTTCCTGAGCAGGTGGAGGGTACAGACCCTGTAGCCTTCCTGGAAAGCTGGCTTGAGCAAGAATTTGTCTGTGATGAGCTCTTTCCCTGCTTTGTGATTGAGAGGGCACATTAGGGTTCCTGGTCAATCTCTCCCAGATGGAAACCCTCCCCATACAATGGTGATTTGTCTCCCTAACTACAGGGACTCCATATTTCGTGCTGCTCGCCTGGAGGGAAGTCTTCAGATCAACAATGTTGTGGTGTCGATGTTCCTAGATTATTCCACTACTGTTCTCAACCTGAAAGCCAAATATCAGCACATCAAGCAAAAGTTGCAGGTGCATGCCATACAATATTCCATGCACTTTCCTGCTACCCTTTGTGTCACTTATCAAGAGCACGTCCACTTCTTCCAGTCTCTTCAAATTGCCTTGTCCTGGTGTGAATCACTGCCACAACCTGCCCGGGCACTTGCCGATGTGTTTCGGCCCATGTGAGTTGTTTTTACATATATTTTGCCTGCTGTGTAGTATTACTACAGTTTTCTAAAGTGTTTTTGGACCAATGTCTCTCTAACTTGTCTGGAGCTGCCATAGGGTTTAATGTTAACCCCTATTAGTTTAAACATTGACAATTTTCTTCATTTTCATCTGATGATTGCACCAGCAATTATGAGACTATATATACTGTTACTATCCTCCTATGCAACGAGCAATATCCTCTGATGATGTCTATGCGGACGATACGCGTCAGGAGCTCACCATAAGAACTTCTATCTACATGTTTTATTGCCTGTTACCATGCGAACACTGTAAGTGCAAGTCTTTTTTTATTAAAAGGTTTTTTAGCAATATTACGCTATGTGCACTCTTCTTTCTGGCTTTTATGTAACCTGGCTATGAGAGATCTACATCCCTCTACAAACCACTTCATGAGCCTGAATTTACATCCATGGTCCTATCTTAGGAGGAATCTGGATCATCTTTAAAAGCCCATTTGGTCTGCTTGCTATATGGTAATGTAGAAAAAATGAATAAAACCAAATTAATGCAGCGCTAGCAACAAATTAATATCAAAAATTATAAATTATTTAAATTGAAACCAATCTATATCATGTGAATACAATATGTAATGATAAATATATTAATCACATTAAGGTGCATAAATTTCTATAGAAATATTTTAAAGTGCATATTTAGACTAAAAAAATAAATAAACATTCAAAATGTGAGATTTAAAGTGCAAAAATGGTGGAATAAAGTCCTTATTGATGATCCAAAAAAGGTGCCAAAGTGCCAAGTAAATAAAGGTGCTTGTGAGGTGAAGGTGCCCTCTTGGTTCCCCACTCACCGGAATTAGATAGTATAAAAGCCCTTGGTTTTATTGCACATTTGCTCAGGATCAGATATGGAATTCCTCCGATGTGTCCTCCGTATGGAAATCGTTCCCGATAATACCATTAAAAGAAAAGAGGGCCATACATCGTGAAGTACGTAGGTATAATTTTATTCCCCAAAAAACGATTGAATACTTACAAGATCAAAGAATAAAAATGGCATATAGCAAACAAAGCAAGTGGCGCCGCTCTTGGCGTGCGTTCCACATACAGGAAGTTCCCGACCGGAAATGACGTTACGTCCGCAACCGGAAGTGCGTCAACGCGTTTCGCCGTCACACACAGCGTCTTCAAAGGACATCACTTCCTGTTGACAGAGGCTCTTTATACTATAACCTCTCCTACATCATATCCGGATTTGTTTAGGGAACGTAACTTAACTTGTCTTAAAATTCATATGTAACATGTCTATTGTTGGTCTAGCGATATTAATCACCTAAACCAGAATTAAAAATAAGCTTATTTCATGTCTTTAGAAAATATATGGACGTTTCTACATCCGGGCGTAACTTCCTGTTTACAAATATAACATCCTATTATACACTCGCAATAAATATTCCTTTAATATACAATAAAACTCATATAGCTCAAATTATTGTGATTCCTAGAGCTATTTATTATTTATGGTGATGGGTTTTAATTATAATATCGTGCTATATTATAGATATAACGATAATTAAATAGTTTATTAACGGGGATAAATACCATAATTTTAAAATAACTTTAATAAGAACTATTAATATTAAAATTAATATAAAAACATACATTTTGTTAAAACCAAGAAAGGGAAGAAGAATAAAAACCTATTGTTATTTTAAAAACTATTGTTATTTTAAAGAGGGGTTCTACAGAGCTAGAGGAGGTTTTGGTCTTATGTATTTTTATTAAAATTAACACAAAAAAAGTGTATATATATTAAATATCATTCTCAAGCTAATTATAATATTTTGATGGAGCATTATTAAAAATATAACATATATAAAATAAATCAAATATTATAAATTTATTAAAAAATATTAAGGGAGGTAAAAATTAATATCAATAATTTTACATAATTAGTCTACATTAGTAGACATTTTAAACTGTGGGTGGAGTAGTGTCTTTCCAGTGTAATAAGATTACTTTATGTGCACAAAATATTAATGTACTCAATAGAATTAGAGCATGAGTCCTAAGAACAAAGTCATTCAGAATACCTAAAAGTCCAACTTCCAGGGTCTGAGGTATTGAAAGATTAATGGTATGTTCAAAAAAAGAAAATAAATCCTGCCAAAAAGACTTAATCCTGGACAGGTCCAAAACATATGGAATTATGAATTAAATAAATGTATCTGTAGTACTAATCACATCCTGGAAACAAACATCAGTGGCTTCTTCCCAACCCTCCTCAGAAAGCCCAGGCAATAACAAAAGCCACTTGCGATGATAATTCCGAAATGGGTTAGCCGCCGTCAACTGAAGACTGCTAAAAAATTTAGTTACCAATTCAGTGAGTTCTGGATACAATAACAAATCTTCCATTGGGGATGCCATGAGCTCCAAAGTCAAAGTCCCAAACTGCAACCGGATATTCAAAAAATAACTTATTCTCTACACCATGACTACCCTTCAGGTTCTCAAAGGACACAAATACGTTATGGTTAATGATTTGAGAAAAGTGGTAATGCTAAGGCAACCCCACCAGTTTGAGTCAGGATGATTAGGGTTATTCCATAGGGGAACCTGTGGCGACACCCCTTGAGTTGACTGTGGGAGTATTTTTCCCCGTTCTCGCCAGGCCAGAAAGCCCATATCAACAGGTCCAAAGGAAGGAGGACAGGGTGGACTCAATAGTTTGAAATACTTTTTTGGGTAAAGAAACTGGGGCTGCTCTAAAACAATACAAGAATTTTAAAAAAAGGAAAATAAGTGCAGCGCTAAAAAATTGGAGGGAGGCATTAACATAACAATACCAACTAGTGATAACATGGTGAAAAAAAAAACAAATAATGATTTAAATAAGTCCCATGTCAAAAAAATTTCCATACAGAAAGAAAAATAGTCCCATGAGTGTGATGAATCTTGATGATGAACACAATATATATTTAAAATGAAAGAAGATATCCCATCACCAGATAAAACCAAATTAATTGGGTGCTCACCAGATCAAATGGGTCTACATTACCATAAACGGCCTCCCAGTGACACGCCCCCCGCGCGCTCCCGCGAGCGCGCATCGGGGGGAATCTGTGTCGGCCGTGTCCCTTGGACACAGCCGATCACAGATCGTGGTGAATGGCCAATCACAGCGGCCATTCACCACGTGATCAAGCCATCCAATGAGAGATGATCTCATATGTAAATATATGAGATCATCTCTCATCGCCGGCGCTCCTTCCTCACACAGAGCCTGCGTGTGAGGAAGGAGGGAGAGCTGCACAGCCGCTGGGGACACAGAAAAAAGTAATCAGGGCACCGATCACCAGTGCCCTGATTACCAGAGGTACACCAAACACACCTTCAATGCCCACAGTGCCCACCATCAGTGCACACAATCAGTGCCCATAGTGCTTCCAGTCAGTGCCCATCAGTGCCTGCTCACCTAGGCACTGATGAGCACTGACTAGCAGCACTATGGGCACTGAGTGTGGGCACTGATGGTGCTGCTCATCAGTGCCGCCCATCAGTGCTCATCAGTGCCACCCGCCAGTGCCCATCAGTGCCACCCGCCAGTGCCCATCAGTGCTGCCCGCCAGTGCCCATCAGTGCCGCCCGCCAGTGCCCATCAGTGCCGCCCGCCAGTGCCCATCAGTGCTGCCCGTCAGTGCCACCTCTCAGTGCCCATCAGTGCCACCTCTCAGTGCCCAGCAGTGCCACCTCTCAGTGCCCAGCAGTGCCGCCTATCAGTGCTCATCAGTGCCGCCTATCAGTGCTCATCAGTGCGGCATATTAGTACCTCCTCATCAGTGCCACCTCATCAGTGCCCATAAGTGCCACCTCAGCAGTGCCCATAAGTACCACCTCATCAGTGCCCATCAGTGCAGCCTATCAGTGCCCATCAGTGCCGCCTCATCAGCGCACATCAGTGAAGGAGAAAAATGTATTTAGTTTCAAAATTTACTCGCAAAAAATAAGAAAAACTTTTTTTTTTCAAAATTTTCTGTCTTTTTTCTTTTTTTTTATAAAAAATAAAAAACCCAGAGATGATTAAATGCCACCAAAAGAAAGCTCTATTTGTGTGAAAAAAATGATAAAAATTTTATATGGGTACAGTGTAGCATGACCGCGCAATTGTCATTCAAAGCGTGCGAGCACTGAAAGCTAAAAATTGGTCTGGATGGGAAGGGTGTTTAAGTGCACAGAAGGCAAGTAGTTAATAATGGAGCTATGAACGAGGTAGAATCCCTATGGGTAGAACTTCAAAGGGAAGGCACTGTGGGGAAGGTAATATTGGGTGTATGCTATAGGCCCCCCAACCAGAGGGAGGAGGGGGAGGCAGACCTCCTTTTACAGATAGGATTGCAACAAGGATAGGAAATGTCATTATAATGGGGGACTTTAATTATCCAGATATAGACTGGGCAGAAAGAACCGCGCATTCAGCCAAGGCTCGGCAGTTTCTAAATGTTTTGCAGGACAATTTCATGGGTCAGATGGTGAATGCACCGACAAGAAACAATGCGGTACCTGACCTACTGATTACAAACAATACAGACCTGCTCACAGATATAGAAATACGGGGCAACTTAGGAAACAGTGACCATAGGTCAATTAGTTTCAGTATTAATCATAGTAATAGGAAACATAAGGGTAATATGAGAACACTGAATTTCAAAAGAGCCAATTTCCCAAAACTGTGCTCTCTGCTAGAAAATATCAAATGGGATAGAACCCTGGCAACAAAGAACATGGAGGAAAAATGGGAGTGCTTCAAGAGCATACTTAACAAAGGGATTGGCCAGTGCATTCCAAAGGGAAATAAATTTAAAAGAGCAAAACTAAACCCTGGGTGGCTAAACTCCAACATAAAAATGCATATTAATGCTAAAGAAAAGGCCTTCAAAAAATACAAGACTGAGGGGTCATTGGCAGCATTCAAGCATTACATAGAGTGTAATAAGAAATGTAAAGACAAAATCAAGGCGGCTAAAATAGAACACGAGAGACATATAGTGGAAGAGAGTAAAAAGAACCCCAAAAAATTCTTTAAGTATATAAACAGTAAGAAAGCGAGGCCAGAACACATTGGCCCCATAAAAGACGACAAAGGAGATTTGGCCACAGAGGATAGGGAAAAGGCAGTAGTGTTAAATAAATTCTTCTCTTCAGTCCTCACAAAAGAATTGGGGGGCTACATTAACCCAGCTTGTAAGGCCAAACTAAATAACACACCTCAGGAAGTACCGCCATGGCTAACAGAAGATAGACTTAGAACTAAACTAGAGAAACTCAACATAAATAAATCAGCATGGATTCATGAAAAATCGTTCTTGCCAAACCAATCTATTAACCTTCTATGTTAAAGTGAGCTGCCACCTAGATAAAGGTAAGCCTGTGGATGTGGTGTATCTGGACTTTGCAAAGGCCTTTGACACCGTTCCCCACAAACGCTTACTGTTCAAACTAAGGAAGGTAGGTATGGACCATAAGGTAAGTACCTGGATAGAGAACTGGTTCCAGGGGAGAGTGCAAAGGGTGGTGATTAATGGGGAGTACTCGGATTGGGCGGGTGTGGAAAGTGGGGTTCCCCCAGGGTTCTGTCCTGGGACCAATCCTGTTTAATTTATTCATAAATGATCTAGAGGAGGGGATATCAAGTACAATCTCAGTATTTGCGGATGATACTAAACTAAGCATACCAATATCTTCTATGCAGGATGTGGAAACCTTACAAGCGGACCTGAACAAAATAATGGGGTGGGCAACTACATGGCAGATGAGGTTTAATGTTGAAAAATGTAAAGTAATGCACTTGGGTGCCAGAAACCAGAAAGCAAGCTACTCACTAGGGGGGGAACCTCTGGGTGAGTCTAGGATGGAAAAGGACCTGGGGGTACTGGTAGACAACAGGCTTGGCAGTGGCATGCAATGCCAAGCCGCTGCAAGCAAAGCCAACAGAATACTGGGATGCATAAAAAAGGGGATTCACTCCAGAAATAAAGAGATTATTCTCCCTCTCTACAAGACTCTGGTCCGGCCACATCTGGAGTATGCTGTTCAGTTCTGGGCACCGGTCCTCAGGAAGGATGTGCTGGAACTGGAGAGAGTCCAGAGAAGGGCAGCAAAAATAATTAGGGGAATGGAGGACATCAGCTATGAGGAAAGACTTCAAGCACTGAACTTACTTATTCTCTCTGGAGAAGAGACGATTGAGGGGGGATATGATATCAATGTACAAATACTGTACTGGCGACCCTAGCATAAGGAACAAACTATTCAGAGAAAGGGAATACAATAAGACACGTGGCCACTCACTAAAACTAGAGTAAAGGCGGTTTAACCTTAAAATACATAGGGGGTTCTTCACTGTAAGAGCAGGAATTCTCTTCCACAAGCAGTCGTATCAGCAGGGAGCATCGATAGTTTCAAAAAACTATTAGATGGGCACCTTAAAGACCACAACATACAGGGGTATACAATGTACGGTTAACAGAAAACACACACGCACATCATAGGTTGAACTGGATGGACTGATGACTTTTTTCAACCTCACAAACTATGTAACTATGTAACATTTATCATTTTCTTTTCAAAGGTGCAGAAAAGTGTGTTAAATGCGTACATATTATTTTCCTAAAAATACTAATTGACTGGCTGTTATACTGATACTCTCATTTGCATGCTTGAATCATTGGGATTGATTTATTAAGATAAACAGGCAGTCTCTTAATGAAGATGAAAAAAGGAGAGCGCAAAAACTGGCCTGAAATTGAACATTAAGAAAACTAAGATCATGGCAACCGGTCCCATCACTCCTTGGCAAATAGAAGGAGAAGAAATGGAAACAGTGACAGATTTTATCTTGCTAGGCTCCAAGATCATGGCAGTCGGTGACTGTAGATATAAAAAAAAAGGGACGCTTACTTGGCAAATCTAGACAACATTATAAAAAGCAGAGACATCACCCTACTGACAAAGTGCCGTATAGTCAAAGCTATGGTATTCCCAGTAGTAACTTATTCTGTTAAAGTTGGACCATAAGGAAGGCTAAACGCTGAAGAGTTCATGCTTTTGAAATATGGTGTTGGAGAAGACTCTTGAAAGTCCCTTGGAGGGCAAGAAGATCAAACCAGTCATTCCTGAAGAAAATCGACCCTGAATATTCACTGGAAGGCCAGATCATGAAGCTGAAACACAAACACTTTGGGCACATAATGCGAAGAGAGGACTCATTGGAAAAGACCCTGATTCTGGGAAACATGGACAACAGAAAACAAGATGGAAAGATAATATCATCCAAACAATGAACATGAAGTTAAGCAAGCTCCGGGAGACAGTGGAGGACAGAAAAGCCTGACGCATGAGGTCACGAAGAGGCAGACACGGCTAAACGACCGAACAACAACAGACTGTGCACTTTGCAAGTGAAGTTGCATTTATTTTCCTCACAGATAAGTGAATGTAGTAAATTGAAGCACATTTCTGCATGCAGATAAAGACTTCTGGCTTTTCTCTAAGTTTCTTTATATATTTACTGTAGTCCAAAGTTTTAAAGCTAGTAGGGCAGCCAGACATTTAACATCATCAAATAGTGAACAGTCATGGCAATCTTTAAATTTCTCTTAAAAATATTTAAACCTGAACTCCACGCAAACAATAAATGCACAGATAAAATACATACAGTACGAAGGGGCAGTTTTTTCCTGCTAAAGGTTTTATATTTCTATATATATAGTTCTGGGATTTACACAGCTTTGCCACACAGCCCAGCCTTTCTGGCAGGGCTAGGCAGCTGATTTTTTTTCTGCTACTGTATAGTTAAATAACACTTATGTGTCTTTTATTGACCCCTCCCAACACTGGTGAAAAAATATCTGAAATTATGGAGAAACAAAAATGCTTCAAATTCATGTTTTTGTAACGCTCCTGCGTTTCTTATATGGTGTGGATTTTCAGCTGCAGAAATAGTTCCACGTCAGTTGTCATGTAAGAGATATGCTGAGATACCATTCCCAACCTCAATGACTCATCATGTGTGGAAGGTCTTATTTCAGCCAGTAAATACACACAATTAGCAAGCTGGTTCCTAGAGTGACTTTATATATGTGGTAACACAATGATGAAGGTTTGAGGGATAGGTTGAGTGGAGCTGGTAGGTGATAGACACTTGAAGGTGAGACAGTAGCAGATGGATGCAGGAAGGTTTAACAATGTTGTATGATAGCAGATGATAGAATAGCAGGTGGACATACAAAAGAGATCAACCCAGTGCAGAAAAGTAGCAGTAGTCTCAAGAGCTAGCAATCTAGTTTATGCAGATGTGATAAACAGTCTCTACTATGCAGAGCTAGATAGTGTAAGCTTAGTATAAGTTTATAGAGAATTCCCCCTAGAACCTTGCACTATTAGCGATACAGCCGAAGGGTGGTTCAGGAGAGGCGGATGATCCAGTAGCGGGATACAGGGATCAGCGCAGCGAGGTTCCGTCAGCGAAGTAAGCTTGCAAGCATGGAAGCTTCAAGCAAGGTTAGCATCCAGATAAGGGTGTTTGAACGAACACATGTGAGTGAGAGCCGACGCCTTAAATAGCCATCTAGTCCGGCGCTGAGTGATGACAGCTCCAGTCTTAAAGGTGTATGCGCACCTTTCCAAAAGTAAATGGTAGGGCGCATACACTTGTGGAAAGTGTAATTTAGGGTACCAAAGGTACTGGAACATTACAATACCCCCCCTTTAAGGCCTGCTCCTGAAGGCCTCTGGAGCTGGTTTGTCTGGGTATCTCGCATGAAAATTGCGGATTAATCTAGGGGCATGTATGTCAGAGGTGTTTAGCCAGGTGTCGTCTTGGGGCCCATAGTTCTTCCATCTAACCAAGTACTGAAGTCTTCTTCTGTAGATACGAGAATCCAGAATCTCTTTTATCTCGTATTCTTCTCCACCTTCAACTTGTACAGGAGGGGGAGGTGGAATATTAGGCCTTATTCCTTGGTCCGGAACATGGGGTTTTAGTAGCGACACATGGAAAATGGGATGGATTTTTAGGTCCATTGGCAATGTAAGCTGCACTGCAGCTTTTCCAATAAGTTTCTTGATTGGGAAAGGTCCCAAGAACAGAGGTCCAAGCTTTTTGCTAGGGATCTTCAGTCTCAAGTTTTTTGTTGAGAGCCAAACGAGGTCCCCGATAGTATACTGTGGAGAAGGTCTTCTACGAAGATCATAGTACTTCTTTTGTTGACTGTGAGCGTGTGCAATGGTAGTATTTAGTAAACCCAGAGAATCCTTTATTTGGGAAAGATAGTCTGAGGCTACTGGGTTATTTGAAGGAAGGATGCGTGGAGGGAGAATAGAGGGATGGAACCCATAGTTCAAGTAGAACGGACTCTGCTTGGTTGTACTGTGAGTTGCGTTGTTGTAGGCAAATTCTGCCAGGGGGAGAAGATCCAACCAATCATCCTGTTGGTAAGAAGTGTAACAACGTAAATACTGCTCGATGCATTGGTTGACTCTTTCAGTCTGTCCGTTGGTCTGCGGATGGTAAGGAGAAGTGAGCTTCCGCTCAATCCGTAGTATGTGACATAGTTCTTGCCAGAATTTAGAAATAAATTGGGATCCACGGTCAGACAAAAGAGTTTTTGGGATACCATGTAATCTGAAGACATGTTTCATCTGGAGTTCTGCCGTTTGTTTGGACGAAGGTAGTCTGCGAATAGCAATGAAATGTGCCATCTTTGTCAGATGGTCCACTGACACCAAGATGGTATTAAATCCTTTGGAAGGAGGCAATTCTACGATGAAGTCCAATGACAGAACCTCCCATGGAGTTTGGGGTATTGGTAGACTGCATAGTAGGCCGGATGGTCTCGTAGTGTCAATTTTGGACCTGGCACAGACATTGCATGAAGAGACGAATTTTTGTATAGATGTTTTCATGTCAGGCCACCAGAATTGCCGAGAAATCAAATTGAAAGTCTTTGTCATACCCATATGTCCTGCCATAGGCACATCATGCGATAATTCCAAGATCTTGGTGCGTAGGGTAGGTGGTATGTAAAGTTTGTCGTTGTAGTAGAGGAAGCCTTCTGCATCGGTATTTAGTTGTGGTGGGGGTGAATCCAACCTTATACCATGCAGAACCTCTTCCTTCAAGGAACGGACAACTCCAATAATGCGTTTGTGAGGTATTATAGGAACGGAAGGAATTTCAAAGTAATTTTCTTCAGTTAGTCGTGATAGTGCATCCGCCTTTTTGTTCTTATCTGCAGATGTGTAGGTCACTAGGAAGTTAAACCTTAGAAAGAATAGTGACCATCGTACCTGTCGATGCGAGAGAGTTTTGCTAGTCTGAAGATATTGGAGGTTTTTATGGTCCGTGTATGTAATTATTGGTAATTGGGTGCCTTCGAGTAAATGTCGCCAATTCTCCAGAGCCAATTTTATAGCAAGCAGTTCCTTCTCACCCACGGGGTAATTTATCTCGGGACTGCTCAGGGATTTAGAAAAAAAGGCGACTGGATGAAGTGGTGAAGTGGGGGTAGGTCGTTGGGAGAGTATTGCTCCTACTGCCAGGTTTGACGCATCTACCTCCAGAATGTATTGGAGGGATGGGTCTGGATGGCGTAATATGGGAGCGGAAGTAAACCTTGTCTTTAACAAGTGGAAAGCCTTATTTGCTTCTTCTGACCATTTAAATGGTATTTTTATGCTAGTGAGCTGTGTGAGGGGTCTCACAATAGCAGAAAAGTTTTTTATGAACTTCCTGTAGAAATTTGAAAATCCCAGGGATCGCTGTAGCGCCTTGCGTGTAGTTGGTGTAGGCCAATCCTGAATGCAGGATATTTTACTCATGTCCATCTCGATTCCTGTTTTGGATATGATGTAGCCTAGAAAGAGTACCTCATCTTTATGGAACAAGCATTTCTTCAGCTTCACATAAAGATTATGTGCAAGCAATCTCGATAATACAAGTCTTACATGTCTTATGTGTTCAGACAGGGTCCGTGAATATATAAGTATATCGTCCAGATATACCACAACACAGACATCTAGTAAGTCTTTAAAAATATCGTTTATAAATCGTTGGAAAACTGCAGGGGCATTGCATAGGCCGAATGGCATCACAAGATACTCGAACAATCCGTATCTAGTTCTGAACGCAGTCTTCCACTCGTGTCCATCACGGATTCGAATGAGATTGTATGCTCCTTTCAGGTCTAATTTTGAAAAATAGGTAGCTCCACGCACCTGCTCAATGAGCTCAGGGATAAGTGGTAGAGGATAGCGATCTTTTATTGTGATAGCATTCAATTTCCTGTAGTTGATGATAGGTCTGAGACTTGAATCTTTATTGCGAACAAAAAAGAGTCCTGCTGCTGTGGAAGAAGTGGAAGGTCTAATAAAACCTTTTTCCAAGTTCTCATCCAAATAGGTTTTGAGATGGGCAAGTTCATCCTGTGAAAGAGGATAAACATGACCGAACGGCAATTTGCTATTTGGGAGTAGATCAATGCTACAATCATAGTCTCGATGAGGAGGTAATGCTTGAGCATTTTTCTCAAGAAAAACCTCAGAAAGATCCTGATAACATAGTGGTGCAATCTCATCTGTCACCACAGACAGAATCTTCCCGGAAAACGGCAGGTTACACGTTTCCTCGCAATAACAAGAAGGGAAGGTCAAGGACCGTTTCTTCCAATCTATGGTTGGTTGGTGTGTGTGCAACCAGGGAAGTCCCAACACAGTGGGAAAGTGGGGTGATGGTATTAAATCGAAGGTAGAAGTCTCCCTATGAGACTCGTTAATAGTGACTAGAAGTGCTTGTGTCTGATCGGTGATCGGACCAGAGGATAACGGAACACCGGTAATAAGACTTACTGAGACAGGTTTGAGTTTAGAAATAATAGGAATTTTATTTAAAGCAGCAAAACATATATCCATATAATTTCCACAAGATCCTGTGTCAATCATGGCCTTAGTAGTAATCCTGTTCTGGTCCCACTGTAATGTCAAAAAAACAGAAATGTAGGGGTTAGTGAATGAAGTTGTCAATCCTACTAGAGAGACATGTGAACACTCACCCTTCTTTTTGTTGACTAGGGGACAGACGTTTATCTTGTGATCCGGGGATGCACAGTACAAGCAGAGATTTTCATTTCGTCTTTTGGCTTTTTCCATAGTTGATAGCGGTGGGCGTATGGTTCCTATCTCCATAGGAACGGGGTCAACGGCCAGACTCCGAGAGGAAACGGATAATGGCATTCCCATCTTTTCAGCCTTTCTTTCTCGTAGTCTTCTATCTATGGTAATACTGAGTTGTATTAATGCATCCAGGGTTTTTGGCAGATCCGCTCGGGCGAGCTCGTCCTTAACAGCTTCTGATAGGCCAAGCCTAAATTGGGTTTTCAGAGATGCATCATTCCATTCTGAATCAAGGGTCCATCTCTTGAACTCTGCGACAAAGTCTTCCACAGGCCTCCTTCCTTGTTTCAAGGATCTTAACTGAAGATCAGCAGTACTCTGCCTATTGGGGTCATCATATAGGCTAGTGAGCTCTGCCAGGAACAAGGCATAGGAGTTGAGAAGCTGGTCGTTTTTCTCAAAAAGAGAATCTGCCCAGGCTCGAGGATCGCTTGATAGGTAAGAAATAATAGTACAAACCTTAATGTGATCAGTAAGGTAGGTACGAGGTTTTAGCAAAAAAAATAACTCACATGCGTTTTTAAATTCGCGAAATTTTTTGCGATCGCCTGTAAATACCAAAGGGGGATTTATCTTGGGTTCAGGGGACTGAGCAGAGGTAAGTTGTGTCAGTATAATTACCTGCTGCGACAGAGCCTGATTGTCTTCTTTTAATTCAGCAAGTGCGTGTATTAACGCAGATACTTGCTGTTTTAATTGTGTCACCTGAGTGGCTATTTCTGCTGAATCCATTTTTTGTGTTCGTTCAATCTGTAACGCTCCTGCGTTTCTTATATGGTGTGGATTTTCAGCTGCAGAAATAGTTCCACGTCAGTTGTCATGTAAGAGATATGCTGAGATACCATTCCCAACCTCAATGACTCATCATGTGTGGAAGGTCTTATTTCAGCCAGTAAATACACACAATTAGCAAGCTGGTTCCTAGAGTGACTTTATATATGTGGTAACACAATGATGAAGGTTTGAGGGATAGGTTGAGTGGAGGTGGTAGGTGATAGACACTTGAAGGTGAGACAGTAGCAGATGGATGCAGGAAGGTTTAACAATGTTGTATGATAGCAGAGGATAGAATAGCAGGTGGACATACAAAAGAGATCAACCCAGTGCAGAAAAGTAGCAGTAGTCTTAAGAGCTAGCAATCTAGTTTATGCAGATGTGATAAACAGTCTCTACTATGCAGAGCTAGATAGTGTAAGCTTAGTATAAGTTTATAGAGAATTCCCCTGCGGGGTACTTAGCACTATTAGCGATACAGCCGAAGGGTGGTTCAGGAGAGGCGGATGATCCAGTAGCGGGATACAGGGATCAGCGCAGCGAGGTTCCGTCAGCGAAGTAAGCTTGCAAGCATGGAAGCTTCAAGCAAGGTTAGCATCCAGATAAGGGTGTTTGAACGAACACATGTGAGTGAGAGCCGATGTTCCGTGAGAATTACCTACCCCGTGAGAATTACCTACCCCTCGTCACTTCCGGCCAGAAAGAGCAGAGCAGCGCAGCACTGCGCATGCTCAGAGCCCCGGATACGTGATGGAAGAACAGAGGAGCTTACTAGTGCGCATGCGCACTAGTATGAAACGATCACGGTGTACCGTGAGAAAAACCTACCGACGCGGCGCTGACATAAAACAGCTGTGCGGCAATACGAATCATCTCCGCTCCTGTCCCGGTCACTTCCCTGCTCTCGGCAAGTAAATATAAAAGCGGCTTTCGGCTCAGTGATTTATCTTTTCATACAGCCGCTGCCGCTTTTATATTTACTATCCGAGATCAGGGAAGTGACAGTGACAGGAGCGGAGATGATTTGTATTGCAGCCCAGCTGTTTTAATGTACCCGCTGCATTACATACAGTGCCGAGTACCGGAAGTGACGAGGGGTAGGTAATTCTCACGGGTAGGTAATTCTCACGGAACACCGACGCCTTAAATAGCCATCTAGTCCGGCGCTGAGTGATGACAGCTCCAGTCTTAAAGGTGTATGCGCACCTTTCCAAAAGTAAATGGTAGGGCGCATACACTTGTGGAAAGTGTAATTTAGGGTACCAAAGGTACCGGAACATTACAGTTTTATGGTATTGATGATAAAATTATGTCCAAGAATATCTAAACCCTCCTTGATAAATGAATTAATAGACTTGCTGTTTGATATATACATTAGACTTGCATTGTAAACAGGTTAAGAAGGGGGATAGGTGGGACTTAAAATGAGGCAATGACTGGGTAATGTCATATGCCTCCACCCCTTGTGCAGATAAGAGGAGGGAAATGTGGGACTTTATATGAAGCACACGGCTATGAGGGGATGAAAAATCAATATATCATGGAATTCTCTTTAATGTATGCCTTTGTGATTTGATGTACCGTTTCTGTTTGCACTTTATTTTCTCTGTTGCATTCCTGTTGAGTGCCTTGTTGTATGTACTTTATGCTTTTTCTCTGTTAATAAAAAGAGTTTAAAAAAAAATAATTGATATATAATATGTTTATTAATACATATACACATATTGAGTCATAACAAAATACAGTAAATAAATAGTATTGCTAATTAATAACACATAGTACATTTATATACACATACATATCACTGTACCACCGTGGTATGGGTGGTGTTCATTAGTGACCTAGTCCTCTCTAAAAAATATATTGATGGATCATGATTGTAAAAGCAAGTGATTATTCAGATGGTGGTAATAGCATAGCATTGAAAAGGGCTCTACGTGCTTCGTGGGTTCCCCATGTCTTCAGCACCCCATTGTGAACCTCTAGCTGATCTGTGAGTAACCGGCGGGGTGTTCTCCCCCCTTCCCTCTTCCTTCCCTTCTCTTTCTTTGTATTAAAGACCAGACTACATATATATGCACTTTATTGCAGATACAAGCATATGTACCATGCATCGACTCTTGATAAGTGGAAAGAACCCACGAAGCGTGTAGAGCCCTTTTCGATGCTACGCTGTTACTACCATCTGATCAATCACTCGCTTTTACAATCATGATCCATCAATATATTTTTTAGAGAGATCTAGGTCACTTATTAACACCACACATACCACGGTGGTGCAGCGTTATGTATGTCTATATACATGTACTATGTGTTAATAATGAGCAATAATATTTATTTACTGTATTTTGTTACGACTCAATATATGTATATGTACCATTAAACATGATATTATATATAGATTTTTCATCACCCCAAACCTGTGTGCTTCATTTAAAGTCATAAGTTTCCTTCCTCTTTCAGAAAGCAGAGAAAGTAAAGTAGAGCCTGTGTATGTAATGAGCAAATGTGGCCGCCCCACGGTACATATACATTGACATATTATACACAGCGATTCCTTCCCTAATAAATAATACAAAAAGGGGGAAGCACACGACCGCCCCAGTGTAATACAGTCTATTAATACAAGTCTAAAAGTAATCCACAGTGAAATGCACTCACATGATTCCAGTATAAGTCAGCATGTCTACCCTCATTTCAACTCCCCTCAATGGCTGCTGTAATGTTCAGGTTTATCTGAACCCACAATGGAGTCTGCTGACAGCTGCAAGCCAGAAAGCCAGTCTTTGGCATGCCGAAGCTAGTGCGCATGCGCACGGCCCAGCCGTAGAGGCTTGTCCCACCCAAATCTCTTTGAAGCCTTTGGCCTCCAGACCCTTTTTTGGGAATTACAAAACCCAGAGAAAACCAAAAATGGGTTTTCTGTACTCAGAACACTATTCTGAAGCCACTCACATATGTGTTATCTTGAGTCCCACTACCACAGCAGCAGTGCGAAAGATCAGTCCAAGTGGCAGGCAAAAAACATGGTTGATTAAAAGGCCAGGCCAGTGCAGGTTAAAGACAGAAATGTGGTTAATAATTCAGACGGCAGGCAGAGGCATAGCCGAAAACAGGCCAGGGTCAGTTTACCCAGAAGGCAGTGGCATGGTTGGTTGAGGCAGCAGGTAAATAATCAGCACACATATTGAAAACAGGGAAATGACAGGCTGTTAGAAATATGGGCTAATATTATATATATATATATATATATATATATATATATATATATATATATATATTAGTGATCGACTGATTATCGGCAAATCGAGGGCCGATATGCACTTTGCCCGATATATCGGAATCGGGCTTTTGATTTACCAATATTGCCAATATTTCGGGAAAGTGCTTGTACTGGGGTGAGGCCTGCAGCTAGAGGAATCACCCCGGTAACGGTGTCCATAGCCGACGGTCGGCTGTCTTGTAATGACAACCGATGCGGCTGAGAAGCCGCTCGGCTGTCATTCCAAGGAGTGGGAGGGGACCTGGGCTGCCGTCTGACCGGGTCTCCATCTGCACCGCCGCCGTCTGACCAGGTCTCTATTTCTTTGAATTCGGCACCGCTGAGTACCCAGAAGTGATGTCATGACATGACATCATTTCCAGGTACTGGCGGTGCCGAATTAAAAAAACTTACAGCATTCAAAACAGCCAAACTTAGCTTTTTGAATGCTTTTAAGTGCAGAGGAGGGGTTTGGGGTCTTTTAGAACCCACAGATCCTTCCACCACAGTACCTGTAGACATTAAAAAAATAAATAAAAATTTTAATGTCCGAAAATATTGTCAGATATCGGCCGATACCGATATCCGATGACCCAAATATCGGTATCGGTGGAAAAAAAACGATATTGGTCGATCAATAATATATATATATATATATATATATATAACTCCTCCTTTGCCGCACACCCAACATTTTTTTTTACATCTTCTCAAGGAAATGACGCTCATGAAGTCTGCTGACACAATCGGAGCGAATGCTTTTGGGGGGGGTCCTTGCTAAATGATCAGGGCAGTGACAATTTCTTAAAAAAATTTGAATAAGGTGTTGGGTCTTTCTGATGACTTTTAAAAGGCGATGTATGCATTAAAAATGGCCAAATAGGAAAAGGAAATTGCAACTTTTTTATACCAGAAGATACATAGGGCTATAGCATTTGATTTTTTAAATCCATCCCCCCCATAAACTGATTGTAATCATCGATACACCTAGTCTTTTGAAAAGGACCGCATCTTCCTTGAAGTTCCACTGAGGTGTCATTGTGGATGGTGGACAGGACGTACACATCTCTCCGATCCATCCACTTCATGGCCAACACTTCCTCGTTCTTCAATCTTGCTGGTTTCCCCTCTTTGTAGCCTTGTGGTGACTGGACGTTGTGGGAATCTCTTCCTGTTTGTTCTTGTTGTACCGAAGGCCAAAATTTTCTCACGGTAAAAGTTGTGGAAAAGGGGCAAACTGGTATAATAATTTTCCATATAGATGTGATACCCATTTTGGGATACTGGGAATGCCAGATCCCAGACAATTTTTCTGCATGTTCCGATGTACGTTGGGCACTCAGGGGGGTGGAGCTGGGAGTCTCTGCCCTGGTACATGTGGAAAGCATGCACATATCCAGTGGCACTTTGACAGAGCTTGCTGAGCTTCAATCCATACTTGGCCCTCTTACTGGAATTAATATATTAATTGTCCAAGCAACTGAGGTTTTATTGCATATCTGTACCCGATAATATGGCAGTTTATTGGGACTTCCGACATAATATTGAAAATAGTATTCCTAAAATGAGGGGGATGGTAACTGGGACCAACAGTAACACGAGGACTGGAAAAATATTAGAAACCACCACTAGGGGAAGTGAATCGTGCCTGAATTGTTTTATATTATATATTTATTAATATATTAATTGGTCAAGTAGCTGAGTTTTTATAGCATAGTTACATAGTTAGTCAGGTTGAAAAAAGACACAAGTCCATCCGGTTCAACCATAAAAAAAAAAAAAAAACAGTTTTGAAAACCCTACCATACAATCCCATACACAATCCTATACCCACTGTTGATCCAGAGGAAGGCGGAAATAAACCCCAGCAAAGTGTGATCCAATTTGCTACAGCAGGGGAAAAAAATTCCTTCCTGATCCCCCGAGAGGCAATCGGATATTCCCTGGATCAACTTTACCTAAAAAAATTTTTAGTACCCATTTATATTATGTACACCTAGGAAAGAATCCAGGCCTTTTTTAAAGCAATCTAGTGAGCTAGCCAGAACTACCTCTGGAAGGAGTTTATTCCACATGTTCACAGCTCTTATGGTGAAGAAACCTTTCCGTATTTGGAGACTAAATCTGTTTTCCTTTAGACGTGAAGAGTGCCCCTTGTCCTCTGTGTTGACCTTAAAGTGAACAACTCAAACCCAAGTTCACTATATGGATCCCTTATGTATTTATACATGTTGATCATATCCCCCCTTAATCTCCTCTTCTCAAGATGGAATAAATTCAATTACTCTAATCTTTTCACATAGCTGAGGTCCTCCATGCCTCTTTATCAGTTTGGTTGCCCTTCTCTGCACTTTCTCCAGTTCCCCGATATCCTTTTTAAGAACTGGTGCCCAAAACTGAACTGCATATTCCAGATGAGATCTTACTAATGATTTGTACAGGGGCAAAATTATATCTCTCTCTCTGGAGTCCATGCCTCTGTTAATACAAGAAAGGACTTTGCTTGCTTTGGAAACAGCAGCTTGGCATTGCATGCTATTATTAAGCTTATGATCTACCAGAACACCCAGATCCTTCTCCGCTATGGATTCTCCCAGTTCTACTCCACCTAGTATGTATGATGCATGCATATTCTTAGCCCCCAAGTGCATAACTTTACATTTATCAACATTAAACCTCATTTGCCACATAGTTGCCCAATGAAACAGTGCATTGAGGTCAGATTGTAAGTTGGAGACATCCTGTAAAGAAGTTATTCCACTGCAAAGCTTGGTGTCATCTGCAAAGACTGAAATGGTACTTTAAATCCCATACCCTATATCATTTATAAAGATATTAAAAAGTAAGGGTCCCTATCAAAAAGTAACGGCATACCTGGATCTGACAATATGGAAGCATATGGGAACTATGATCTATCACTCCGAACATAATCCTGAAATAAGTAACAGTAAGATCAGGAAAGGAATAATATTTTAAACCACTACTAGGGGGAGTGAATTGTGCTTGGATTGTTTTAAATGCTCACCAAGTAGTATGTGACTTATACAGAAGATATTCTTTAGAGACGTTTTTTTATTTTAAAGGTTTTAATGTTGTATTTGGAGTATTATTCAATTGATGTGATTTTTATGACATATGTAAAACCGGCAGCCTGGACAACCATCTGCCCAATGGTATGTTAAAAGACCTCACCCAACACCCGACCCATAATCCCAGAGGAAGTCACGTGATCATGGCGATACACGTGGGGAGGAGACGGGTGACAGAGAATTGTGTTTGTCGAATATTTGAGAGCATACAGGAGCTGCTGCCCCGTTGCTGGATTTTTTTTTAAGTGCACTGTCTCAAGTTTTGATGTAAGTGGATAATATGCAAAAAATGTGAACTCTCTATATACTACACAATGGGAGTGTATCTTTTACACTGGAGGGTCATGGAGGAAAGGAAGTCCAGACAAAGCCAGCTCAGTGAGGAGAGAGCAGAGTGGAAAGTGATTCAACAGCTGAGGAGTCTGGAATTAACCCCAGCAGGCTGGGGAAGGCAATTTTAGATCTGGAAACAGGTCTAAACTGGAGGGGAGCGCAGTGGTGAAAGGTGGTGGGAGTCACCTCACAATTGTATTAGCTAAAATCCACAAGGGTGAAGGTGGAAAAACTGCTGGATATGAGAAGCACATTTAAAGGGAAAAATATCTGAAAGAAGAAAAGCATTACTAATTGAATTATATTCATCTGGGACTTTCCTATGTTTTATTTTTTTTATTTTATTCTACATGAGAAAATTTGTCACTGAATAATTATAGCAGTTTTGTGGTTTGAAAGTAAGGTTTTGGTTTAAAAACATTAATTAGACCGCACACGGATAGGCGCAGCCAACATTTTTGATTTTATTTTGTTTGCAGTTGGGGGAATGGATTGCTTGAATAAAAGCCAGAAATGGACCAGGGATTCATCCACACAGATGTTCTGGTTAGGAACATAAAGTTCAGCAAACCTCTTAGAAAAAAAATCAATTAGGGGGCAAATTTTATATAGTTTATCATAGTTGGGATGATCTCAGGGAGGGCGCTGTGGGTTATTGCTAAAATGCAGGAAGCACATGATCATGTCATAGCGGGACCTGCACATGACAGCTAAAAAAAAATTGGCATGTGATGGATGGGGTTGGTAGACCAATAAGCATGCATGTCATTTTTTTTTGTAAGTCCCATGTTGATCATAAGGCCCAAAAACAATCTAAAGTCTTCCACTGTTGGACATCTCCATTCGAAAGGACAGGCATAGCATGAGTTGGGGTTGGTATCAATGTATTGTCAGGCAAAAAGATTAGTTTGGTCCATGATACATTGCAGTAACTGGTCAGGGAAAAATACATTTAAAAAATAGATTTTGGAAAAATTGTCAGTGTTGCCCTGCACACCTGGCTGTTGGTGAAAGGTGAAAGGGGGGATTATAGCTGACTCTGAGCTGGAAGACAGCCATAATGGGTTTGCTGAGGCACATGAAAGATGGGTTTGGGCCCTAATTCTTTGGGTCTGTGACGTGAAATTCCAGTGCTGATACTAGGCCTTTCTTCCTAGGGTTTAGCTCTGTTGGCGTTTGTCGATTGGCCATTGGGGTGTGTGGTGCTGCTGGTGGCTGCTTGGTCTTTAGGGCCTCTTCTTTTAGGATGGACTGCTTCCTTCTTTGATTCGGTCACTGATCCATTGCATTTAACGGGCTCGTATTTAGAATCCGAACTGGACAGTGAGAGCTCCTCACTGATCTCATTCGTCATGCTTAGGATTTGACATGCCTCCTCAGAAGTAAAATATCTTTTGGACATGGTGGCTGTATGATGGATAACACTAATGGGCTTAAGGACATTTACATTGGGCTGCACGACAGGTAGTGATTGGCTGCACGACCGACAGGTTGTGATGGGCAATAGGCTACACGACCAACAAGTGTGGGCTGCACATCAGGTACTGCTGGGCTGCACATCAGGTACTGCTGGGCTGCACGTCAGGTACTGCTGGGCTGCATGACTGACAGGTACTATGGGCTGCACGTCAGGTACTGCTGGGCTGCAAGTCAGGTACTGCTGGACTGCACAACCGACAGGTACTATGGGCTGCACATCAGGTACTGCTGGACTGCACGTCAGGTACTGCTGGACTGCACGTCAGGTACTCTATAGGCTGCAAACAGGTACTCTATAGGCTGCAAACAGGTACTCTATAGGCTGCAAACAGGTACTCTGATGGGCTGGGGAAAGATACTCTAATAGGCTGCAGAAAGGTACTCTGATGGGCTGCAGACAGGTACTCTGATGGGCAACAGAAAGGTACTCTAATGGGCTCCAGACAGGTACTCTTTATTGTTGGAGCAATCAGGGCACAGTACTGTACACTGGAAACCAGTAGCTTACTGTTGCCATGATCTCTTCCTCACACTGGATTGGTGTGTGAGGAGGAGAAAAAGCCGCACAACCGGTTGAAGATGCAAAAAGTTAAAATCCAAATTTATTTTGCAGGCAAAAAGATAAAATCATCCAAGATGAAACCAAAACAGTCGGAGACATGGGGGGGAAAAGGCTATGCGTTTTTGGACAAAAGGTGAAGCAAAAACAAACATACAATTCCTGCTGGGCTGTTTGTGTGCCCTTAATTGGGATTTAGTATCTGCAGCTGTGTGGGCTCAATCAAGCACATTCTGGGAGGTACATGTTATTTGAAATGCCTTTTCCTCTATATATAGTGTCTTGTATTGTACAGCATGGTTACGACTAAGCGGAAGACTCTGTGAAACGCGTCAACCGCTGTGCTCCCCTTTTCCCCCCCATGTCTCCGACTGTTTTGGTTTCATCTTGGATGATTTTATCTTTTTGCCTGCAAAATAAATTTGGATTTTAACTTTTTGCATCTTCAACCGGTTGTGCGGCTTTTTGTGCTCTTCCATTTGCTGCTATCAGGACTGCGGATCCATGCCTGCACCTGGGTTGGATGTGTTTGGAACTATCCCCTCACTTGAGCAGTTCTTTTCCCTCTTGACCGTTTGTGTGAGGAGGAGAACCCAGTTACAGCAAGTTACCGCATTTTTTTTTCATTTGTGCTTGGCTGTGATTGGACACAGCCAGTTACATGGTAAAGAGCCAATTTCATTGGCTCTTTACCCTGATCAGGGATGCCCTGTGTCCAAGAGACACACCTCATCCCCGATCGCCATGCTGCACACCCCTGGGGGCACGCACGTGCTCAGCAGGAGAGGTTCCCACAGGAATCTGTTAATAAACATAGGCCACCAGATCCTTAAATATAGTTCCTGACTAATGAGGATCACTTGAATACGTATCCACCACTAGAGCCAATGATCCTCCATGTTACACCAAGCAATTGAACAGGTGTTCCTAATAAAGGGGTCGTGAGTTTATATCAGCCTTATTCAACCAAGATGCCGAGGCACCCTGGTGTGCCTCCTGGGTTCTTCAGGGGTGCCTTGGCAAAATGGCAAAAAAATGCAACAGGTTTTTACCTTATAGAATTACAACTCTGGGCACTGTGCTGGTCAAGCCACTGGCACCCTGATAAACCTGGGCACTGTGTGGGTCAAGCCGCTGGCACCCTGATAACCCTGGGTACTGTGCGGGTCAAGCCACTGGCACCCTGATAACCCTGAGAACTGTGCGGGTCAAGCCATTGGCACCCTGACAACCCTGGGCACTGTGCAGGTCAAGCCACTGGCACCCTGACAGTTAGTGACATCACTGGTTGATAAGGAGAATGATGGGTGCTTGCACAGCATACCTTTTTACTCCTCCTTATCCCTTCTCCGTCAGCACTGGGATCACATTAGCAAATGGAAGAAGAGAAACTGAGGGAGAAGAGAAACCCTAGAATACTAGTCTGTACCAATTTGCAATAGTGGAGGAATAAATCACTTCTAATATTGGGTGGCCCATGTGTATGAATGTTGTTGCATTATGTAAAATTCTTAGTTTAGAGTTTTTTTTTACATTTTAGAATGGGGTGCCTCGAGATTGTGCAGAATTGTTAGGGGTGCCACAACTGAAGATAGGTTGAGAAATACTGGTTTATATAAACATATAAAAGCACTGGCATTCAAATCAGGACAAATTTTAAAGCAATTTTGTGACTTCCAAGTAGTGCACCTCTATCAATGTGTACATGAACATGTTTTTCAGTGACTAAGCTCAATGTTTGAACATAATAATACATACTGTATACATTACGAACTAAGAATGATTTTATATGGGAAACAGTTTGGGAATTTTTGAAATGAGAAGGAAATACTGAAAAAAAAATATTTAGAATGTTGCATGCCTTTTATTACTTTCCTTATTAAGCAATACAATTTTACAGGGTGCTAGTATTCTTATGACAGCTAAAACTGTTGTTAACAACAACTATATATATATATGTAAATGCATATTGCTTAATAAGGAAAGTAATAAAAGGCATGCAACGTTCTAAATATTTTCTTTTTTCAGTATTTCCTTCTCATTTCAAAAATTCCTATACAGTTTCCCATATAAGATCATTGCCCTTGAATGATGCTCCCCTATTTTATACAATTCAGAAACAAAAAATACATAATCATTTTCTTTTAACCACTTAAGCCCCGGAGGATTTGGCTGCTCAAAGACCAGGGCCTATTTTGCGATTCGGCAATGCGTGAATTTAACGGACAATTGCGCTGTCGTGCGACGATGTACCCAAAGGAAATTGACGTCCTTTTTGTTCCTACAAACAGAGCTTTCTTTTAGTGGTATTTGATCACCTGTGCGATTTTTACTTTTTGCGCTATAAACAAAAAAAGAGCAACAATTTTGAAAAAATAACAATATTTTTCACATTTTTTTATATGAAATTCCCCCCCCCCCAAAAAAATGTAAAAATCAAAATTTTTTAACATTTTAGGCCAATTTGTTTTCTGCTACATATTTTTGGTGAACAAAATCGCAATAAGCGTATTTTGATTGGTTTGCGCAAAAGTTATTGCGTTTACTAACTATATGAAAGATTTATGTCATTTTTATTGGTTTTTTTTAACTAGTAAAGGCGGCGATCTGCGATTTGTTTTGCGGGACTGCGACTTTACGGCGGACAGATCGGACCCTTGACTGACATTTTTGACACTTTTGGGGGTACCAGTGACATTACTACAGTAATCAGTGCTATACATATGCACTGCTACTGTAAAAATGACACTGGCAGGGAAGGGGTTACCTTTATTAGAGATCCAGGGGTCAAGTGTGTCCCTAGGGGCGTACTTCTAACTGTCAAGGGCCGTGGCTTTTGATGTAACCACAGAGACATACGATCCTACATAGCAGGATCGTATGATCTCTGCAGGTACACCAGGGAGAATGACAGGTGGCTTTGTTTACATTAGCCGCCTGCCTCTCTCCCGTGAGAGATTGCGAGTGACCGGCGGACATCGGAACCGGCGGCGGACTCGCGCGGTGATGGCAGTGAACGAGCGGGGGCGGGAGCGCGCCTCCGCGCGCTCGCCCTCTATTGGCTTGCGGGCGAGTGACGTACCGATACGTCACTTTGCCCAGGAGGGGCTGACCGCCGCAGCATATGTGCTTGCGGCGGTCGGCAAGTGGTTAAAATGTGCATAAAAGTGTGTTAAAGCGGTTGTAAACAGCTGCACTTTTTTTTTCCTTACCTGCAAGGCAAAGGCATAATGTGCTAGTATGCATTGCTTCACTGGGACACCCAAACAGACAAGATTCGGTCCAAACATAACATAACAAAGCTCATCCCTACTCTTCTCCTGCCAGCAGTTCATCTTCGGTGTAATACAATACAAAATAAGGGCCTTAGGCCTGAATCCAATGTTCTGTATCTACATACAGTAGTAACTGCTGTCTCCAATAGCAACCAGATCTCAAGGTGCCATGAGGGTTTCTTTGGATGAGTCCCTCTTAATGCTTTCCCAGCCTCTTCACAGTCCCCAGTTTGTGAATAAGTAACCTCTAGTACTCCATCTCAGAACTCCATCCCTCTCCTCATTCCTGCAGGCAACTACCAGGCTCTCTCTGCCAGAGCCTTCCTCGCGCCTCAAGGCAGCACCTAGGCTCTCTCGGCCAGAGCCTCAAGCACATGGCCAGGCCTTAGATTCCAGGCCTCATCCAATGCAGCTGTTCCTCACACATCCACTCCATACCGAGATCTGGGTGGGAGGACCCAGGTCACCTGGCTTCCTCCAAATATATACCCTCTCCCAGCATGCTTAGTGGCCATGAAACTCCCACTGATTGGCTGAATAAGATATGTATATTCATAACTCAGTTTTACTTCAGCTCATCATGCTAATGCCAAAGGAAAAAGTGCCACCTATTGACAGAAGGGAGAAACCACAGCTAAACCAAGCTTAGGAGAAAACCCAAATGATCACAAAGACTACAAATCAGCCAGGTTAGTTACCACCTAGCACAGCTGAATCTTCCAGAAGCCACTGGTTAAGACAAGGGGGCTACATCAGTGATAAGAAATCAGTGTTTAACCACTTGCCTTCTGGAACAATTTTGACATTTTTTATGTACTATACATGTAAAAATGGGCATTTTTCTTTTTTTTTTTGCTAAAAAAATTACTTAGAATGTTAAAAAAAATGTAATTTTATTTTCTAAAAGCAGAAGCCCTATAGAATGAAATGGTGGCTATTGCAATTTTTTTTTTATGTCACATGATATATGCACAGCCGTTTATCAAATTTTCAGGAAAAAATACACTTGAATTTTAGTGCACACAAACACAATATAATACCCAATTAATACTAAAAGATACCAAATATGTCAAGATTTAAAATTGCGTACACCTGTGAGATGGAAATTGTCCATGAAATTGTCCATAGGCAACGCTTTAAAAGCCTTTACAGGTCATCAGTTTAGCCCCCGGTCACATTGAACATGTCGACTAAATTGTGCTACTTCACTTTAAGTAGCACGACTTCAAAGTAGTACTACTTCAGGTGCTACTTGGAAAACATCTGAGATTTCACGCACAGATGTCTACGCAAGTCATACCTGAACTTGCAAAAAGTAGTGCAAGATCTACTTTGATGCTGGATTCACACTTAGTGTGGACGTGAACCACTGCAGGGGTCCAGTGCGTCCTTGTTCTCTGTTTCAGGGATGAATCAGGCCTGAAATTTTGCCTGAATTCTGACCTGAAATGAAGCCAAAGACAGAACCCCTGTGCAATGCGTTCTGCGGCCGCCCCTGAGATGTGTGAACCAGCTCTATTTAAACAGTCACACTCTCCTGTCATGCGAATTGGATGCGGGACACTCGCATCAGTGTGAACGCAGCCTCAGAACTGGTGATTAATGGAATTTGATTGCTTCCGTTGCGCACAATAGGGTACAACATGTCATGGGATTTGAAACTTTCAAATCCCATGACAAGTCGCACTGGTGTGACCGGGGGCTTTAATTAAATTTTATGTTAAATGTGAGCTATGGCACTAAAAGTAATGCTCTCACTCAACATTCACGGGGATACCTCCCATGTGTGGTACCGTCACTGTTTACATATGCATGCAGGACCAACGCGTGTGTTTGCGTTTGCATGCGAGCATGGGGGACAGGAGTGCTTTTAGATTTTTTTTCACACTTTTTTAATTACATTTTTTTTTTTTCACAGGGCATATTTTCTACTTTTTTGCTGGCTATAGTTGATTTGTCTTAGGTCCTTTTTTTAAAATGGTACCAGTAGTGGAATATGTCTGTGCAATGTGCATCGTCACAGACCCTTATAATTTCCTTTGGTAGAACATTTAGTAGAGTGATTTACCGGCAGGAATCTGTGGGAGACAGGGGCAGAGTTTTGTCACCCTATACCAAGAAGTGCCCAAACAAAGACCTTTGTATCAGTAATTACCAGCTGTTATTTTCTTCACAGCTACAAAGTTAAATTTAAAAAAGATTTTCCAGTTGATATTATTTTGAGAAAGCTTATATAAATGTAGCACTACTCCCAAGGGAGCTGCTGGTGATGGGTTCCCCTGTGTTACCATTAGCAACGGTAGAACATTCTGGCATGTTTTTAAGTGTTTTTACCTTAGACAAGAACCAATCCAGTTTCTTAGGTTTTTAGGTTTTATTAGGAGCTTGGATAAGAGAAGGGATGAGTGGGATACTCCAACTGAACTAAACTATGCACAATAGGCTGGGACGACTTGAATAAATGCTTGTTAATGCTGGTTAATGCTGGTTAACGCTGAGTAACACTGAGTAACGCTGGATACACTGACATTGAGCTGGCCATAGCTGGGCCGCTGCTTCACTTTGCCCTTGGCTATGAAAGGGGCTTAACAACTTGGCACCTCCTTTACTAAAACACTCTGGGTTAACTGGCTCCTTGATCCCTTTGACCTCCCTGGAGTGGTCCCCTCACTTAGGCAGACCCCTGGACAGATCCTTGAGTACTCACGACACTGTTTTTCCTGAAGTCCTCTGCCCAGCAGCTCCACTCGGTCAACACACTTGATCCTGTCAGCTCAGCTCAACCCTGGTCCCTAGTCCAACTGCCTGGACCACCTTCCTCACTTCAGCAGGAGGAGAAACAGCCGTCCACCTCCTCCTGGGACTTTGCTCCCGCCAAAAGACACCCTGTTACATGCCTCCTCCGGATTTATTCCCAATCCCAGGATGCATTGCAGCAATGCCCACCCACTGGGACAGTCATAAACCCTGGTGTGCTATTGGCTAGGTTTCCTCCACTGTCCAACAAGGTCTCTCATTGGATACAGTGGGGAGACTCCCCAGACTCAATAGGTCACACCTGGAAGCATGTGGCAGGCTAACAGATCAGGTCCTCCTGATAGGCAGAACAGGGCCACACATATGCTTTGCCTAGCACCTACCTGGGAGGGTGCTACATAAAACTGTAGTTCTTGGGTTTACATCTAGTTTCCCAAACTATGCTTGAGTTTTTTGAATTCCAGTGGTGGAGTACATTTTCTTATGTGCCCTGACTGTATGCAAAGATTTGTACACCCAATAAAGCCTCTGTCCACAACAGTAAAGGATTACCGCTCCAGGTGTCAGTACTTCAAATCACACCTCCATGATGCAAAACAGGTGTCGGCTCTGCAGTTCAGGCAAAGATATTAGGAGATTCTGGATGGCCACACTCCAAATGCAAACGCCCTTATTGAAAATAATAAAATCCATACAGCATATAGAGGACTCAAGAACAGCAGCAGCTGATGCTTTTCACACCCTTCACTGGTGCTTAATCCACCAGTGAAGGGTGTCAAACACGTCAGCTGCTTGTATATACTGTATGGATTTTATGCATCATTTGTAAACGCTATAACTTTCGAGCAAACCAATGGATACACACTTAATGGGATTTATTTTTTACCATAAATTGTAGCAGAATACATATTGGCCTAAATTGATGAAAAAGGTTGATTTTTTTTAAAAAAATTCTTGGCTGTATTTTATAGCAGAAAGTAAAAAAGTTTGTTTTGTTTTTTCAAAATTGTCACTATTTTTTTGTTTATAGCGTAAAAAATAAAAACTGCAGAGGTGATCAAAAACCACCAAAAGAAAGCTCTATCTGTTATCTGTGGGAAAAAAAGGACATCAATTTTATGTGTCAGTGTGAACCCAGCCTCAAAATTGGTGGGACTCCGATGGATTTTGATTGCTTCCATTGCGGAAAATAGGAGACAACTTGTCATGCGATTTGAAACTTTCAAATCCCATGACAAGTCACACTGGTGTGACGGGGGGCTTTAAATGTGAGCTATGGCACTAAAAGTATTGCTCTCACTCAACATTCACGGGGATACCTCACATGTGTGGTACAGTCACTGTTTACATACGCATGCAGGACCAACGCCCGTGTTTGCATGCGAGCATGGGGGACAGGAGTGCTTTTAGATTTTTTTTACAATTTTTTTTTTAATATAAAGGACTCAGGTACAGCAGCAGCTGACAGGTTTCACACCCTTCACTGGTGCTTAATCTTCACTGAGTCCTCTGTATGCTGTATGGATTTTATTATTTTCAATTAAGTTGTTTGCATTTGTGTTTGCGGCCATCCAGAATCTCCTAATTTCTTTATCCGTCCACAACAACTGATTGGTGGCTGGCTCTTTAAAGTGTTAGTCCACCCTAAAATTAAAAACCCTGCATCTATAGACCTACATGATCTAACACTAACCTATCTAGCCCTGTAAAGAAGAAATCAGTATACATACCTTTTTTGAAGCCGATCCAACCAGGTCTCCAGCGGCCGAAGCTCTGCAGAGGACACGGCCAACAACGGCGGTGAAATGAATGGGGAGTGACGTCACCCATAGACTTACTATCTGGCTTCCGTTGTCGGCTGTGTCCTCCGCACCCACCTACACAGCAGACAGCCCAGCGTAGGATCGGATCGGATCGGCTTCAGAAAAAGTATGTATACTGATTTCTTCTTTACAGGGCTAGATAGGTTAGTGTTAGATTGTGGAGGTCTGTAGATGCAGGGGTTTTAGCGTTAGGGGGGACTTCTACTTTAATTGTCAACGCCTTAGCTATTTTTTCTATTCATTGGTGTCGTTTTCTTTTACTTGTAACATTGCAACTTTTAGCTTGGGGTGATTAGTGGACTTCAGACAGTTGTAGCTGACAGTCCATTCAAGAGTTGTTTTTTTTTTTTTTTATCCAAAGCACCTCATATATCCTATGAAAAAAATAAATGCAAAAAAGACACCTAACACCCAAAACACCAAGGACCCTCATTCCAGGTGCAACGGAACCCCATGCCATGTACGCAATTTTTCAAAAATATCAGAGCTAAAGCCCTAAATGCTGGAGTCTTCAAACTATGGCCCTCCAGCTGTTCAGGAACTACAATTCCCATCATGCCTAGTCATGTCTGTGAATGTCAGAGTTTTACAATGCCTCATGGGATGTGTAGTTCTGCAACAGCTGGAGGGCCATAGTTTGAGGATCCCTGCTAAAGCATGGTTTGGCCAGCACCAGGATAATAGGAACATTTGACCAGGTAAAATAGACTAAAACGTGGAAACAAAATTGTATTGCTATGCTAGAAATTTCAGTGAATCATCTCAGAGACACCTGGGCCTCATTCACACTGGCAATGACATGTATGTGGTATAGGACTTTTTTAAATGCATGCAAATTGTAAATTGTATCGTTTTTAGAGGCAGATTAGATACCTGTATAAAATGCATTATTATGCATGTATAGGCAGGTGAATTTAAATGCAGGGGGAAGTGATCTGGGGAGCATAAAGCCTGTTTATCCTGCTCAGATAATGTTTCCTACCTTTTATAGTGATAGTAAACTTTCCATTCTACCTTTCCATCATTTAAATCACTCCTAATGATTTTACATAGGTCTGTGTTTATATTCTTTATAACCTTTGCCGTTCTCTAGCAATCCAGTGATGTTCACTTTAACCTGTTGCCGACCGTTCCACGTACATTTACTGCGGGGTGTCGGCTTCTCTGTGCAGAATCACGTACCCGTACATGATTCTGCAAGTCTGGGGCGCGCAGGTGCATCGCCGGGGACCCGCTCCAGCTGTGACTGGACACAGCGGGAGCAAATAAGCGGGTCCGGCACCCTGTGATCATTCGGGAGAGAAGCAGAACGGCAGTCTGCTAATTAGTTCCGTCAGTAGGGAAGGTAGTGATCTTGTGTTTCTGCTAAGCAGGAACACAGATCTCTGCCTTCCTACAGTACAAGCACTTCCCCCACAGTTATTAAACACTCCCAAAGCACAAATTTAACCCTTTTATCACCCCTGAGGTTAGCCCCTTCCCAGCCAGTGTCATTAGTACAATGATAGTGCATATTTTTTTTAACACTGATCACTGTATTAGTGTCACCGGTCCCCAAAAAAGTGTCAAAAGTCCAATTTGTCCAACACAATGTCACTAATCGCCGCCGTTACTAGTAAAAAAATAAATATATAAAAAGTTTATAAATATATCCCATAGTTTGTAGACGCCTTAACTTTTGTGCACACCAATCAATATTTGCTTATTGGGATTTTTTTTTTACCAAAAACATGTAGCAGAATACATATTGGCCTAAATCGATTTTTTACATTTGTTTATCAGATGTGTTTTTTTTTTTTTTTTTTTTAAATAAAAAAAAATATTTGTTTTTTACAGAAGTGAATTTGGATGTTAACTCAGTAGATGGTAATAACTTGTTTTATATTTTTCATTATATCGAACATCTAAAACCACATATTATTGCTTATAAATATCTTTTTATTATTTTTATGTAATCATTATACACACAATTTATCATTATACACACAATTTATACACATCTCCGTTTCAGTATAGTTAATACAAGTTCTAATCTATATACTTAAGCCATACCTTATACACGTCATTCAATCAAGTACTTTGTATAGTTCTGTTCCTATACCCGCAACATCCTATTTCACTTCCCCTCCGTCCAATACAACCAAAATAAAGCACAATATCATATTATATTTAAATAGAATATCATTACTCCATAAGGGGAAAAAGGGGAAAACAGAACAAACAAACAACTACCCAGAAGAAAAGAGAGAAAAAAAAAAAATATATATATATATATATACAGTATATAATCAGGTCACTCGAATCTTATATTTATCTAATATTTAACCATATCTAGCATTTATCACCTATCAAGCCATAACATAATAGTCCATAGTGCTAATAGATACTCCATTAGCCAACCCACTTCCCAAGTCAATCCAGGTTTACCCTCCAGTAAAATTATTGTAATCTCCGAGGTATTTAAAAGTCAGCCAAGTCCCCCCAGATCTTGGTAAATTTCTCAGTTGAACCCTTGGCAATAGCCACCATTTCTTCTAAGTAGCACATCCTATCCATAGATTTCAACCACTCTTTGCTAGTGGGAACTCGGTCAACCTTACAGTACCTCGGAATTAACGCTTTAGCAGCATTTAATAAGTGCTTAACCAGAGACTGTTTGTACACCACCAATGAACAATCGGCAATATGTAACAAGCAGCATGCCGGAGATAATCTCAACTTTGAATTTGTGATATGCATAATTATCTCTTGTAACCTAGACCAGAATGTCCTTATCAATGGACATTCCCACCAAATATGTACCATATCTCCCCGGGCCTGCTGACATTTCCAGCAACTGTCTGATGTGTTTTATAGCAGAAAGTAAAAAATATATATATTTTTTTTTTTTCAAAATTGTTGCTATTTTTTTGTTTATAGCGCAAAAAATAAAAACTGCAGAAGTGATCAAATACCACCAAAAGAAAGCTCCATTTGTGGGGGAAAAAAGGACATACATTTTATTTGGGTACAGCATCGCACAACCATGCAATTTTTGGTTACAGTAAGCAGTGCTGTATCGCAAAAAATTGCCTGGCCAGGAAGTTGGGTGAACCGTCCAGAGCTGAAGTGGTTAATGACGTCAATTGCACATACACAAAATAACTGCGATTTATGGCATGCTGTGTGTGCCATGAGTCAAATCTGGAAGATGCCGTTGCCTACGTTATTCTCTCTCTGCGGCATTGCATTGCACTCCTGCGAGAGTCAAGCCCTATTCAGATCACAAAGGGGGTGTAAACATAGTCGCAGACCACGGGACAGGCAGAGAGGAGAGTGTTATACCTGAAGGGTTTCACATGTGCTGTTTCTTTAAGGCTGGCTCCGTCCAGGAGTGATGACAAGGGTCAAGGGGCAGAGTGGCCATCTTAGAGACATGTAAGAGATGCATGGATATACAGAGCTGCCCTGTAATGCATGTTGTAGTGTACAGTGAGTCCTGAATAAACATCCGTGGTTCCAGATCAGAGTCCTGTGTCTCTCACAACATGGAGAATATAACAGTGGCGACGAGGATGGGATTTACAAGGTTACTATCCATGTGAGAAAAGAAAAGAAGAAAAAAAACAAAAAACTCTGGATTGTCACCTGGATACAAACACCCACAGAGCCCAGCAGGAAAATGTCATTGATCGGGACATTAAGGGAATTTGATGGAGAACAGACAACCTGGAGTTCCTGGATTGAGAGACTGGAACAGTATTTCTGTGCAAATGCCATCCCAGACGACAGGCAAGTAGCAGTATTTCTGACACTGGTTGGTGCTAGGACATATGACACTCTTAGGGATCTCCTTTTCCCTGAAAAACCAGCAACAAAGACTTTGGCAGAGCTCCTGAGAGTCCTGACACTGTTAGGGAATCACTTTCAGCCTAAACCACTAGAGATTGCAGAAAGATTCAGGTTCTATCAGCGGCAGCAGCAGCCGGGTGAAGATATTAAGGCTTATGTGCTCGCCCTTCGCAGACTAGCCTCTTTTGGGGAGTACTTACCGACTGCACTGAGGGATAAGTTTGTCATGGGACTAAATAGTGAGTCTAGCCAAAAGAGACTGTTAACAGAGAAAGACCTTACCCTTACAAAGGCAATTGAGATAGCTTCAGTGATGGAAATGGCTGTGAAAGATACAGAGGCATTGATCCCCCAGAGCAGAAGGGAAGAGGTTAAAGAGGAAGTTTTCAGAACAGCAGGCAAGCCAACTGCAGCTAACTGTAAATATAGACCCTCACCAAGTCGGGAGTCAGCTTTCTACCGTTGTGGGAATACAGACCATGATCACAAAGTCTGTCAGTTTAAGGATCAGCTCTGTCATAATTGTGGTAAGGCAGGCCATCTGAAACGAGTCTGCCGTAGTAAGAAAGTGCGAAATAAACAACCTCTGAACACCAGGACAAAGGCATATATGGTGGGAAGATATACATCGTCATCTGAATCAGAGGATGAGGAAGTGCTCCACAGATTGGACATACATCATATGCATTCAGCACCCTCAGCAATGACTGTAGAGGTAACCGTGGAAGGAAAGAAACTCAAGATGGATGTAGACACAGGAGCAGCAGTTTCAGTTATCACCCAGAAACAATGGAGAAAACTTCTGATCCGAACAACTGTCCATCCAACACCAATCAAACTGCAGACATACTCAAAGCAGATACTCCACCTACTGGGGTACGTGAAAGTACAGGTATCCTACAAGGGTCAGACGAAGAGAATGCCATTATATATCCTAGAACATGGGGGACCCCCTCTCTTTGGGAGAGACTGGATTGCTCACTTTGGCATGCCAGTCATTGCAATTAACCCCTGCAACACAGTGACCATCCCATCAGGTGATGAAGAAGGATGGATGGAATCCCTGAAACAGCAATTCCCACAAGTCTTTGATAACCATTTGGGGAAAATAAAGCATGACTGTGTGAGACTCAGGCTGAAACCCAACGCCCAGCCTAGGTTCTTCAAAGCTCGGACGGTACCTTTCGCACTCCGAGCAGGTGTGGAAGCTGAACTAAGCCGGCTGGAGGAACAAGGTGTCATCTCAAAGGTAGAGCACAGCGACTGGGCATCACCAGTTGTACCAGTAAAGAAAGCGAATGGGGACTTACGTATTTGTGGCGATTTCCGCATGGCACTAAATTCTCAACTGGAGATAGACCAGTATCCCCTACCCAGAGTAGATGACATTTTTGCCTCTCTTGCAGGAGGTCAAAAGTTCACCAAGCTTGATCTCAAGCAAGCTTATTTACAGTTTGAGGTCCACCCTTCGTCCCGCAAGTTTCTAACCATCAACACTCACAAGGGACTGTATGAATACAATCGGATGGTGTTTGGTGTAGCCTCTGCCCCCGCCATTTGGCAATGCAAAATGGATGAGATTTTGGCGGACATTCCTTTCACACAGTGCCTGTTAGATGACATGCTCATCACAGGCCTGACTGTAGCGTGGAACTTGTGTTGGCGAGACTCCAAGAGCAGGGTCTAAAAGTGAACTTGGCGAAATACCAATTCATGGTACCTAAATTGGAGTTTTGTGGCCACCTTGTGGATGCAGAGGGTATACACACCACGGAAGCCAAAGTTGATGCTTTAGTGAAAGCTCCAGCCCCAACCAACTTCCAACAGCTGCGATCATACCTGGGCTTGCTGAACTATTACCACAAATTCCTGCCAGATCTAGCACACACTTTGTTTTCGTTGAACAAGCTTTTGGAGAAACACTCCAGATGGAACTGGTCGGCTGTATGCCAACGTGCTTTTGAAGTTTCTAAGCGAAAGCTGTTGGCGTCACGCATGCTCGTGCATTATGACCTCCAAAGGCCTCTCACCTTGGCTTGTGATGCCTCACCCTATGGTCTAGGGGCTGTGCTATCTCACGTTTTACTAGATGGGTCAGAGAAACCTGTGGCATTCGCCTCCAGGTCCTTGACAAAAGCAGAAAGCAATTACTCTCACATTGACAAAGAGGCTCTGGCGCTCATATGGGCAATTAAGAAGTTTCATCTTTACCTGTATGGTAGGGAATTCACCATACTGACAGATCATAAACCACTCCTTCAGATCTTAAGCCCTGACAAAGGCATCTCCCAGGCGACTGCGGCTCGTCTTCAACGCTATGCCCTATTCTTGGGAGCATATAGCTACAAAATCCAGTATCGCAGCCATGATGCCAATGCTAATGCGGACGCCATGTCCCGTCTGACAAGGACATTAACAGACTCTTCTCCACCAGTCAAGAGTTGTCGTTACACCAGCCTGTCCTTTCTGTCTTCTGGGGAGGTAGCAGCCCATACAGCCAAGGATACCTTCCTTAAGACAATACTCTCCTGGGTACAAGCACAGTACTTGCTGCCTTGGATAATAAACAATGCGCATGCGCAAGATTTCTGCAATTACCGACAGAAAGGGTAGAATTACATAGAGTCTAGATGCGGAAGGCAACAGAAAACATGATGCCGGCTTCAGGCAGGAAGCATGCAAAAAAAAAACCTGCAGGTAAAAAGTAAGACAAAAAGAGATGGGGGATAATTAATATGGGGCAACACAATGAGACTGGAAGAGAAGCAGTTTAACCTTAAGCTGCGTAGGGTTTTTTTCACTGTCAGGGCGGTAAGGATGTGGAACTCTCTTCCACAATCAGTGGTGTCAGCAAGATGTATTAATGGTTTTAAAAGACTCTTTGATGTGTATCTTAGCGAACACAATGGGAAATGGATATCTACACCAGGAGTCTCCAATCTTTTTAAGAAAAGGGCCAGTTTACTGGCCTTCAGGCTGTGACCAGTGTGAGGAGAAATTGCCCCAGCATCCGTGCCTCATCATTGGTTAAAATGGGAGGAATATTACCCCATAGTTGATATTAACCATTTCCGGACCACTCACCACAGATATACTGCGGCAGGCAGCCCCTCCTTCGCGAACCGATGTAGGGCTACGTCTATTGCGCGCCTGCAGCTAGGGGGTGAGCGAACACCGCCGTCAGCACGCTCCCGCCCACACTCGGCAGTGGGGACTCCGATACACGGGGCAGGTGGCTGCGATTACCACCTGGAACCCGTGATCGCTCCCCGCTGAGAAAGAAGGACAGTCAGCTGTTGTAAACACAGCTGACCGTTCTTCTCTCTGGAACAATCACAGAGTGCCTGTTATCCTTCTATATAGGAACACAGGTCTCTATGGTCATTCCATAAGCCCATCCCCATACAGTTAGAATCACTCCCCTAGGCTCACATTTATCCCCTTGATCACCCACAGTGTTAAACCCTTCCCTGCCAGTGTCATTATTACAGTAACAGCGCATATTTTTAGCACTGGTTACTGTAGTAATGTCACTGGTCCCCCCAAACGTGTCAAAAATGTCAGTTAGGGGGTCTGATCTGTCCGTCGCAATGTTGCAGTCCCACTAAAAATCGCAGATCGCCGCCATTACTAGTTAAAAAAAAAAACAATAAAAATGACATAAATCTTTCCCGTAGTTAGTAGACGCAATAACCTTTGCACAAACCAATCAAAATACGCTTATTGCGATTTTTTTTACCAAAAATATGTAGCAGAAAACAAATTGGCCTAAAATGTTAAAAACATTTGGTTTTCCTTTTTTTTGGGGAATGTTTATATAGCAGAAAGGGAAAATATTGTTTTTTTTTTTTTGTTTTTTTTTTCAGAATTGACGCCCTTTTTTGTGTATAGCGCAAAAAATAAAAATCGCACAGGTGATCAAATACCACCAAAAGAAAGCTCTATTTGTGGGGTAAAAGGGCATCAATTTTATTTGGGTACAGCATCACACGGCAGCGCAATTGTCCATTAAAATAACGCAGTGCCGAATCATAAAAAATGTCCTGGTCATTAAGGGGTCAAATCCTTCCAGTCCAGAAGTGGTTAAAGAGAAGAATCGTGCCTCATTGACAGTGTCAGTAGGGGGAATGGTGCTCCATTATTAGTGTCAGTTGGTAGAATAGTGTCCCAAGGGCCAGATAAAGGCAAGCAAAGGGCCACATACGGCCCCCGGAGACACAGTTTGGAGACCACTGATTTAAATAACTACACACCCACATAGGTTGAACTGGATGGACTATTGTCTGTATTCAACCTTAACAACTATGTAACTATATGTTAACTATATGTAACTATGTAATAAGGAGGAATGACTTTAAAAGCTTTGGTGTGCTGGCTACATTGATTTTAGGGAATTGGTTAGCTTACTTTACTACCACTCTAAAGGTGAACAAAACTGTAAAATAAACAAACTACAATCAGGGAAGCTACTTATTCCAGAAGAGAAAAGTTATGTCTCTACTGCAGTAAAAGCTGCCTTTAGGCAGTCTTCTTTAAAGGTCAATATATTTTTATTGGAAAAAAAAAAAGAACATAAAACATTTATGACAGAAATAATACCAGAGCAGTTACTGAAGTAGTGATCAACTGTCTTAGAAGAATAAATATTGCTATAGCCTAAAATGTAAAACATTAACACCGGGGGTCATGTTGGAGCCTCATAAAGTCCTTCAAAATATAAACCAGAGGTATCCAGTAAAGAAGTTATATGAGGGGACATATGAGAAAAATAGAGACAGGAAGGAAAAGCAAGAGAAAAAGGAGAAAGAAAGAGAAAAGAAAGAGAGCAAGAGGAGTCCATGCCGTAGTACCATATTCCAATAGGAATATCATCAACAAGTAGAGGCAAAATATTAGCGGGGGAAAACATTATGTAAGCTGCTTGAATACGTCATAAGGTATAAACACAAGACAGATTTTTTTGTCAGCAATTTCATTTTGTTTTAAAAGTGAAGAAAATATGCCAGTCTGAGTGTACCCAGGGGTTGCAATCTGGGAACCATTCTGCAGCCTCACACCTTGGGGAGTCTACCGGTGAATTCCATGTGGCTCTTTAGATTCTGTGCCTTTGGTCATGGACAAATTGGCCACTGGCACCACATTTTCAAGATAACAAGCACAGACTTAAATGTAAAGACACAAATTCTGTTGAAGTGCCGCACTGGACTTGTGGGGGGTTGGGGGACATTTTTGTCTTCTTTCACTCTAAAAACAGCCTGGCATTGGAAGGTTGTTACTGAAGACAGTGTGGTGGATGTTGGTGAGTGCTGCTTTGAGTTTCAAAATTTCACTCTAGGGAAGTGTATGCTGCCTGGCCTTCCCCTCTTGCCCTTCATGGGTGAAGGCCAATTAGAACACAGGGGGATTGAATTAGTCTTTCACCATAGTTTGGTCCCCCTTCCCAGCTGCCAATATTTTTTTTTACCATGTTTGCATTTCTGCCTGTGTGTGTTGACTTGGGCAGAGACAGCCTTACAATGAACAACAAAATCAAACAAAATAATAAAAATGATAAAAAATGTATTTGTTAATATTAACAAAAAAATGAATATATATAAAAATGTTGTGATTGGAGTAGAAAGTTGGGCATCCAGACCATGAGCTGTAGAACGGGGTCTGTTTTTACCAGTTCTTCACCACATATGATTAAGTAGGCACTATTCCTCCCATATATCCCTAGCACCCTAAACCCTCTCATCCTGCCATAATAACATAGAAGAAGGTGAAGGAGGAAGATGTCAAAGGAGAAAGGTAGAAGGAGGAGTAGGACTAGAAAGAGGTGAAGGTGCAGAGGAATGAGGGGGTAGAGGAGTTGGAGGACATGTGCCAGGCAAGGTACAAGTGTGAATTTTCCCAGGTGAAAGGCTCTCAGAAGGTTAGTGCCTTGTCAAACACAGCCTTGCCTTGTTGAATATAGTGTGAGGTCAGCCCCCTTTTGCCTTGGGCCTAGAGAGCTGCCAGCATCACCAGGCATATGAGCTGCAACACAGCATGGCAGCGTTTATGCTGGGATGTTGCACATGCTTTGGAGTGCTTGGGGGGACTGCTGGTTAAAGAAGTCAGAGGATGAAGCCAGTAAAAAGGAGAAGTTTCACATGACTACACTGTCACTGTCAGACAAGATACATGCTGGTACCCCCAGCTTCAGCATATTATCTATCCTGCACCTATTTCAGCCACCAGAAGATTGTTCCTGGAGCATGTGTAACCTTTAAGTGAGAGCATGGTCCAACGATCCACACACATTCTGTTCTACATGTTGGTGGAGAGCAGGGATGGTCTTCTGAGGGGCCAAAATCAACGCCTAAACATTTTTTACCCTAATGCAAGGAATGCATTAAAGTAGAAATTATTTTGGCTTTAGAACCACTTTAACTGTATTGACCCCCTCCTGCCCCGGAAGATTATGGCGGCAGAGCGGGTGGGAAGGATAGGACAGAGGAAGATTTCTACTGAAGGGAGAAGAATCTACAAAAAGGACACAGCATACTGTAACTACTGTATTGTACTGTACTATACCTGTAAGTTATGTCCCTTGTGCTGATTTTTCTGTTTTTATTTCTAGCTAAATGTAGGCTTGTAACATTCCCCATTACAGTTTGAAGCTCCCTATGCCCTTTTTTGACAATAGCTTGCTTTTTAGCCTTAAAAGTGAGCAGATATTTGTCTAAAGACTTGCCCCTTATAAATTCAGTGGGATTTGTTGCTATGTTCAGTTTTGCAGATTTCAGTCAGGATACAACGAACTTCCCCACTAATTAAAATCTAAAGTACATATGTGCTTCATGTTAGCTATCATGAAAACCAGAACAGTTATCACGGGAGGGTCATATTTTAAAACTTGATATTCTAAATGTGATGCTCTAAATCAGCCTTTTTCATTTAGGGTGCCTTCAGGTTTATTCAGAGGTGCCTTGGCAAAAGCCTAAAAATTGCCCCAAAAAAGCGTATACAAGCCATTGGGTTGATCAAGCCTGCCTTTTAGTTACACAAAGCCACAGGTTTTCATTGTGCACCATTAAAACCTTCGATATTCCAGCATCCTAACAACCAATGATGTCATCAGATAATAGGGAGGACGTCAAATACCTTGTTTGACCCTCCCCTGCTCCTCTTAGTCAGCACTGGGGTCACATTAGCTAAGCGATGGAGGAAAACTGAAGGAGAGGAGAAACATTGGGATACTAGTCAGTACCAGTGTATAAAAGATGTATTTGCTTTGGAAGAATACGTAACCTGTAAAATTGGGTATCCTCTGTGTGGATGTTTCTGTGATATGTAAAACTTTTGGATTCATTTTTCACATTTTTAGAATGGGGTGCCTCGAGATTTTGCATAATTTTAAAGGGTGCCTTTAGCAAAAAAATGTTGCAAAACACTGCTCTAAATAAACCCAAAGTGATACTTTGGCATCTGAAACGTTTACCTTTTTTTACCAACTTTTCAAATTCATAACATATGTAATTATGAAATTATGTTGGAGAATGAGGTGCGCAAACAAAAAATGAATCTCCAGCAGCAACCGAAACTTTAACCTTGATAAAGTAAACGTGTGATGTGCAAAAAATGGGTGCGCTAGAAGATTTCAGCCTTTTTTTCATTTTGGACTTGTTTTGGACTGCTCATATTTCTATAGCACGTTTTTGTTCACATTGTGCACCATTTATAATATCTGTGTATATTTATATATTAGGTATTTTGCTCATTGTGTTTTCCCTTTTGGTTCAACACACATTGTTCACATCTAGCGCACCCATTTTTTGCACAATTATGAAATTATGTATTGCTCTTTTAAACATTTGACATGACATGAATTCCTTGTAATCATGTATTAGTTTAACTTGTTCAACCTTGTATGAAGAATTTGTTTGGCTTTGCGCCCATTTTCAAAACCTAAAGTAAAACAATGAGCAAAATTTTTAAAATGACATATATGATGCAACCTGTTACTAGAATTACCAGAACAGTTTTTTTTTTTTTTTTTCTTGTAAGTACCCCAACAAAAAAGTTTTATTACCTGCTATTCCTGTCAGTTGATCAATTCTGCAGTGAAATTGCACAGCGTCCTTGTTACCTTGTGGCCAGGATAGTCTTAGGTGGACATGAAATTTTAAATGAGTTTTACAGGAGTTTCTGTTTTATTTTGCAAAATGGTTTAGGCCACATGAAAAAAGTTGAGCATTGTAAGTATCTTTGTCGGCGTTCAATCATTTTTTAACAAGCCCTTAAACTTTTACTATTGTCGGATAATTTGGCCTTTTTAAATAGTGAAAAAAATAACAGATCCATTGTCAGGATCAAAAGGTAAAATAAATGTTACGGGGGAACAAAAACTGATTTTATAATGCTAATGTCAGGCTGCATCACATACTGTATGTCAGTTTTGGTCTTGCCAAAATTACCACTTTAAATAGTTTGAGATGTCATGTGAAACATTTGAAATTTAATAAAATCAAAAATGGTATATTGTGATCTATGAACAATTACAACTAATTAGCAAGTGTTGTTATTGCAATTGATATTTTAAGCCAAACATTAATGATTGCTAATTATTAACCTGTCCTAAACATCATTATATCAAATAGATGATGGAGGAAGAGGAAATGACCATTACCAGATGACTTACTGTGAGTTTCAGCCCAGGTGTCACTTGGAAGGAGAGCAGTAAGTGGTTATCAACTTTGTCTTGTTTTTATATGTTTCTATTAGCACAAAAACAAAATATGGGTTACGTATATAATAGAGCATCATATTCCATAAAATCCCTGGAGTTCTAATTAAGAGTTCACTAAAGTCTGAAATAAACAAAACAAGAAAAATATATATTTTTTAATGAACTCTTATGAAAAAGAAGTAATGACTACATCCAGTATTGTATATTTGTTTGTCTGTTCTGTCATCTCCCATTGAGCAACAACTGAGCAACAATTATCATTACAGTTTGATAACATTAGTTTTTTTGGTTTATTAAAACAGCCAATAATGATCAATTATACACACAGGGAAGGCTTTCTGTATAGGAAACACAAACCATGGCCTTGGGCAGTGTTTCTCAACAAGGGTTCCGTGGAACCCTAGGGTTCCTCCAGAGGTTGCTAGGGGTTCCTTGAGCAATGGGATGTTTCTGCCTCTCATATAGGTTCCCCCTGACACCATTGATCTTTTTAGCTATCTGGAAGAAGGTAAGTCTTCACAGTGTCCACAAGTGTAAGGAGCATTCATCCCACTGACCATCACACTAATGTATCATGAGTTGTAAATATAGTCATTTTTAGCAGGGGTTCCCTGAGACCTGAAGATTATTTCAAGTTTTCCTCTGTGTTGAAAAGGTTGAGAAAGGCTGGCCTAGGGATTCCAGTAGTGGCTTACGGTCATCCACACAGCATGTTGTCAGTAAACCTGTATAACAAAAGGTTTGAGACTGCTATCCTGCCAGTTGGAGAGTCCCCATTGATATGGTCCCTGCTCAGTTCCTATGTTTGCGTTTGTAGCGTACTGTACTCTCTGCTTTTACCTTACCCATTTCAGATCCCTACAACAAGAACCAAACTGCTAGCACTGGAGACCTCTTAATGTTTTTCTTTCTCTTCCAGTTGTGAATTTTATAGAAATTCCCAACAAAAATATCTTATTTACAGATGTCTTCAACATGGTCACAAAATCCTCTTCATCCTGTCCACCGATGCCGGTAGTCACCCTTTTTTCTCCTACGTAGACTGGTGCTCACATTATGGAATGTAAGTGTCAGTCTATAGTGTAATTTAGTGAGACAATGTTACACCCAACCTGAGCCCAGACTAAGAGGGTTTAATAATCCCCAGCGTCATTCAGCTCAGGAAAGGATTGGAACTAGATTAAAGAGTACAGAGGGCGGGCAGGAAGGGAGGCTGCCCTGGGCACTGTGATATCATGTAAAGGGGGGGGGGGAGTGTGCCACAAGGGGATTAAGGGGGAAGACTATTTGTGTTGGGAGGAGAAAATTAGGGGGCAGAAGGGGAAAATAATTGCTCTAGGAGGGGAAATTAGGGTGTGTGTGATAGGAGTAGTGATTCAGGGGGATTTGTGTTGTGAGGGGGGTGGAAGAAAAGGATTTTGTGCCAGGAGGGGGGATTTGGGGAGTTCGTGCTAGAAAATGTGATATAGTAGAGGGGGTAAGAGACTTGTGCTAGACGCGGGGGGGGGGGGGTGATGCCCCTCTTCTCCATCTTGCTGGAGCTCTCTGATGGCTGTGGTCTCTATGCAAATACTGCGGCACAGTCCTACTCTGACACCTCAGCAAGCTATTGTAACGGTAGCATCTCTAACTCAGCGGGCACCCTCCAACAGTCACCTCCCACTCTTCACATGAAACTGCCGCGAACCCTGGCTTCTACATCCTTATCTTCCTTTCTGCAACACACCATCCTCCTTGGACTTGTAGTCCCATGCAGTTCTCCACTTAATAGAGGCTTTCTCCAGGGGACTACATTCCCCACAGTTCTGTAGGGGCTTCCAGCAGTCTTTCCCCTCTCCATGGGTGGGCTCCCTTCTCCTTAGCTGCCCTGCAGCCAATCACAGTGTTCTGTATACTGAGCAGTGGAATGGTTTCCCCCTGGCTGCAGCCTTGTCAAAGTGTCCTCAGGCAGTCTCCCCCCTCTCTCCTCATCCTCTCAACACTCCTTTGCTCATTGGTGGCCAGGGAGAGTGAAAGAGGTTGCGGGTATTCTTTGCGACAGCTTGGTCCAGGCCACTGTGGCCAGGGAGCGCCATGTGCTGGCAGGTAGAGTTCCCCTTTAAGGTGGTAGAGTGGTGATGCAGAGTGCCCATTTATTAGGTGGGAGGAGCTGCAATCCCTGGGTCAGTGGTATGTTAAGGAGCGAGGTCCTGAAACATGTTTTCTATGCACTCTCCCCTGCAGGGGAGGGGCAGCTGGTATTTCAACAAACATGAACAATACCTAATGAAGACTTAGGCCACCTTAACACTCCCACAGGCAGCTTGGCTGCAGCTCGGGTGCAGTACAGTTTACCCATTGGTTTTCACACGGGTTACCCACAGTTTCCCACAGACTTCTATAATGTCCTGCATTTTTGGCACATTTTCTAAAAGTTCACCAAAAGTCCTGGATGCTGTATTTTTGGTGCACTTTTTGAAAATGTGCCAAAAACATGGGACATAATAGTAGTCTTTGGAAAACCCAGAGTTCAGTGTGCTGCACCGTACTGTGGCAAACCACAGTAGGGAGGTAAAAGCGGCCTAAGTCTTTATCAGGTATTGTTCAATGAAATGCCAGCCACCCCTACCCTGCAGGGGAGAGTGCTCAGAAAATCGTGAGTACACTGTGCTGCACCCACGCTGTGGCCAAACTGCAGCACAGCAGTGTGAAACGGACCTTATGGAGAAGTGTGCCCTGAGTTTGAGTTACACAACTTGCTGTTAACTAAACAATGCTGATATACTGGAGAACCAGTTGTGAGCCATAATTTGAAATATGTATATTCAGAATGTAAAAAGCTCTGTTTCCATTATCTGAAGTAAAAAAAACTACACAGAGATAATCTACATGGAGTGATGTGTTAAGTACAGCCAATGCCTGGGAAGAAGAGCTGTGTGCTTTACTTGTGCAAGTCTTGTCAGCTCTGGAGTGGGTTGTGATGATGATAAGAGTCCCTTGCCTGATGGTGAGAGTAAACTCCTTCATGGCCCAAGCTCCATGTCTCATGAACCCCGAATAAACGGCTGGATTTTTGGAGATTCTGTCTGAACCAGACTGGAAGGGATTAAAGATATGGTGATCAGGAGGATCGGGAGAAGAGGTCTAGAACTGACATACGTGCAATGACAATATGTGGTTTTAGCTCAGCATCTGCGTGACGCCCTGCAGCCTTGTATGTACAGGCAGAGCCTAGCTGCATGTGTTGGCCATGTGGAAAGAAGTTGGGTCCCCCTTAAACTTAGTAAACGTAAGCGTAGTTGGCAGGATTGGCTGTTGCAACAAACAGAAGCAAGGCTCAGGCTGGAAATCACTAAGTGATTTGTGGCGGAGCAAAAAAGGTGTGCCAAAGTGGAGCTAAGAAGGGGAACATGTGGAGCAACCATTTTGGAGCATGTGTATAACTATGGAGAAGTCTAACTCTATGTCCTCCATGCTGGACATGGGGCTAAGGTTCCAGCCCGTAATCAAATAAGCCCTTTCTCATGGTTTGGGGACTGACTCTCTGTTACCCCTTTGTGGGCTATGCCAGACAGCATCTGAAGAGGTTAAGCCTTGGGCTAGATATGCCCTTTGTGGCACTTTACTCTTTGAGCTAATGCTGGTTTGTGAGGCTGCACAAGATGTCACGTGCACCCAATCAGAGGAGAGTGAGCCTACCAGTTGCTGAGTGTTCTAGTGTTTTTTTTCCAGGTTTTTGGACACCTACTTCTAAGTTTTGATAGAGACAAAGCGAACCGGGCTGCTTCCCCTGGGGTTTTACGGGTTGAAACTGGCCTTGCAAAACTAAAGCTGGGTGAGAGTTGTCATCTGGATTGGGGTGAGGAGGAATCTAAAGCAGAAGTGTTTCTGGAAGAACCAAACTCAGTGGAATCAAGTCGAGGAGCCATGGGAGAGATGATCGGTGTTCCGGGTACCCTGCTGCAGAGTAGGCCCGAGTGTTCCCTGTTCTGGTTGGTGGTTATCCAGAGACCAGTCGGTTGGGAGGATACCCATTCTGGTTGTTGTACTGAGATATCTGATTATGTACTTTTGGCCCCTATTCAAAGTTTCCCAGATGACAGTCAAAGAAAATAGACTCTGGCATCCAGTGCTGTGTCCACCACATGGAAATAAGCTGGGTCCTCCCTACACTTGGATGGAGGCTATAGGAGAATTAGTAGTTCTTTGTGAGTTTATTCAGGATTCTTACTTTTTTGTTCCCAGTGGGAGTGGAAAGAAAGGGAGGGAGAGGGGGTATGTCATCAGCCTGGGGATCGGACAATGACAGGACAGCAGTGTGCTGATGAGATTGTCCCTCTACATACCCCTGAAAATTGAAAATGATAATGTATCACAGGAGCAGCCTATCCATTAGGGGCACCACCCCCTGCAGTGCACCGGACTCATAGGTTTCTATGAGTTTTTTTTTTTTCAAGCCACATGATTAAACCCACCCACTTGTGACACTAGCAAGTTAATATTTGCTATTGTCTTCAAGCTTATACTCCTGGCCAATCAGGACATGAGGCGGATCGAGTTGGCCGGGAGGAAAAGCCAAGAAAGCCTTGGAGGGGTAAGTGTCACCGTGGAGGGGCTGAGTGCGGGGGGACCATCACCGTGGAGGAGCTGAGTGCGGGGGGACCATCGCTGTGGAGGGGCTGAGTGCTGGGGGGACTTTCACTGTGGAAGGGTGAGTGTAAGGGGAGAGTCACCGTGGAGGGGCTGAGTGCTGGGGAGACCGTCACTGTGGAAGGGTGAGTGCAGGGGGAGCGTCACCCTGCAGGGGCTGAGTGCAGGGGGGACCGTCACAGTGGAGAGGCTGAGGGCTGGTGAACCCCCCCAAAAAAAGTTTAGCACCACCTGCCACTGATGGATCAGTAAACTTACATTAGATCAATTTGAGCCCACTTGGAATTTAGTCTCCTAAAGCATAGCTTTGCTGTCACAAATAAAATTGACAGGAATTTCACATAAAAGTGTAACTCCACTTTTGTTGACAACAAAAAAAAAATCCCCTCTGGATGATCTATGTGCAAGAATCTTAACAAACTTTGTAGCATATCATTACCTTTTTACATTCTGAAAAAGCTGTGTGCTACACTTTGTCCCTTCCTAAATGGGAGGGTCTGCGTTCATTATGCCACCTTGTGTACTTTCAGCATTCTAATTAGGAAAGTTGCAGTGTCTGCATTCCTTTAGAAATAATAAACTCTTTCAAGTTTGTCCCAAAAAAGAAAATCCTATTGCACAGGATGTCTAAAATGTTACTTTTATCTTAGTACAGACATCTGAGAAATCAGTGAGCCAATCACACAAGCAGGAAATATCATTTCTGGGGTCTATTCATACACTAATAGTATATAGAACGTCTCCAGGTTGCCATATTGCATTGTCATTTTTAAAACATTTAGAACATTACAGCACCTTCAGATTGAAATGCAAGGGTCATTTTTAATAACATTAAGCTACAAAATGGTGTGTGCAGCAACTTTAAATTATATTTTTTGTGGACTTCCCCTTCAACCTAATTTAAAACAAAAGTCACAGCATGATAGATATGATGATCAAAATCTAACCTTTTTTTGTTTCTTTTTGTCTTATACTATATAGTGATAAAGTTCTATGTGTTTTCTTAAATATAACTCTGACATTACTAGGAAATGTACTATTAAATTCAAGTTATACTTCATTTTAATCTTTTATTTAAAGCTCATCTAAATGCAGACACCACACGATGCCAAGTATTAACTTAATTACACGGAAATATGCCCCTTTCCGATAAAGTTTAATTTCTTTACTGGTGCCAGGTTTCCCTGACTTCATGACTAAGCCCAACTACTATTCCATTGTTCGATGAGACCACCCCATTTGTTAATAATTATTCTTGGAAAGGGAGATGGCGGTTGGAAGAGTTAACCCTTGAAGTTAGGGAAAATCAGGCCTCAGCAACAAAGCTTAACTCCAAACAAACAAATAAATACACAATTAAAATACATATATGGGAGCTGTTTTACGTGGCAATAGATTTGTATTTCTGTCCATCCATCCCTCAGATATACACAGCCCTGTGGGATAGAACTGCTAGCCTGTTGACTTGACATTACATGTCCTATGCAGTTAAGCGAAACAGCTATGTCACCTCTAAAACCCCAGCCTGTGAAAAGACAGTAGAGGAGCAGTAGAGGAGCAGCAACATCCCAATGAGGTCACCTCTCTGCTCTCTCCACCAATCAGCATGTTACTTGTCAGCATATACAGAATGAATGCTGAATAACCAATTGTTACATAGTGCTGCCCGTCCCTATCTTCCAATAAATGCATCTCATTTATATAGCTGCCTAGATTTCAACTCAAAATTTTAATTTATCAGTTCATCGCACAGCCAGCACTGTTTTCTTTTAGACATGGAAACCACTTGTACCAGTTATTGGTGTGTGTAAAAAAGGCCTCATAGTGTCCTGGTTATTTCATGTGTGAAAGTGAAGTCCTCTCAGGACCCTGACCTCCCCCCCCCCACCCCTGTACACGCCCTCGGGGTGTGCATCATGCGCGCTCTGTGATGTTTGTGTCCTTGTGATCCTTGTGTCACAGCTGATCATAGATTGAGGTAAAGGGTCAATCACAGCCACCCTTTACCATGTGATTAGCTATATCCAATCACAGCTGATTACATGTAAACAATTGCCGGTTAACGGCATTTTCTGCTGTCACTGTCTGAGGAAAGGGAAGTCGAAAGAGAAGTGTACAGCATATCAGTGTCCATCAGTGCCGCCTAATCAGTGCATCCTTATCAGTGCCCTTCAGTGCAGGCACATCAGTGTCCATCAGTGTCAATCAGTGCCGCTGCATCAGAGGTTATCAGTGCCGCCGTATCAGTGCCCATCTGTGCTGCCTAATCAGTGCATTCTCATCAGTGCCCATCAGTGCAGCCTTATCAGCGGACATCAGTGAAGAAGAAAAATGACCTATTTGCAAAAGTTTATAACTTAAACAAACAAAAAGCTTTTTTTTTCTCCAAACTTTTCAGGCTTTTTTGTTTGTTTAGCCAAAAATAAAAAACCCAGTGGTGATTAAATACCCACAAAAGAAAGCTCTATTTGTGTGAAAAAAATGATAACATTTTCAGATGGGTGCAGCGTTGCATAACCGGGCAATTGTCATTCAAATTGCAACAGCGTTGCAAGCTGAAAATTGGCAAGGACAGAAAGAGGTTGAAAGTGCCCAGTAGGCAAGGGGTTAAACTTAGCATATGATGAAAAGTTGATAAACCGAGGTCACCTGACGTGAAAAACCACATGTTTAAACTACCACCAGTATATACAGAGTTATAATAATAATTATTTTTATTATTTAGCTGAAATTACATGCAAGTCTGCAACTTACTGTAGAAGATTAACTTGTCCCCACCCTCTCTTTCTGCCTGAGCCTCCCTATTGTTAAAGTGTTACTAAACCCACAGCAGTAAAATCAGTCTGTAAATGCAGTAAAGCATGCTTGTTCTACTCACTGTGGAGCCTAAGGGGTTAATCATCTGCATTGTGTATAAAGGGCTGTGTGATCCTGTCTCCCTGATCCTCCTCTTCTATAACTAACTCCAACAGTTATATCTCCATTGTCTCCCTGCTAGAGGGGCTTTTGCCACAGGTTGAATCGGCATGCAGAGGAGCCGCGGCTCCTGAATAGCAAGAAGGAATGTCATATACAGTATAGTGGATATTTTCAATACAAGAATAATCCTATCATCATCATCATCACTCTTTCATATTGAAAGTGAGAAGATATTTGATGGCTCATGGCTACTATCCAAACACCAATAGGATCTCCTGAGGAAGCTGCTTAGCGAAACGCGTAGCGATCCATTGGTATCTATCTACACACTAGAATTCATATTGGCCCATGAAGAGAAAGTGGCCGCACACCAAATTCATAACTTGATAATAGCAAAGATTTATTTGTACAAATCTGTATACAAGTTTCAACAGAATGGAAATGGTAGACACGTTTCATGACCAACAGCATGCTTGTTCACTGCAGGGCGTGGTAATGTGAAACACGTCTACCATTTCCATTTTGGTTTACCTTGTATCCAGATTTGTACAAATAAATCTTTGCTACTATCAAGTTATCGTTTTGGTGTGCGGCCACTTTCTCTTCATGTCCCTGTTATCCGGTGACGATCCGAGATCCAGCACCCATGGCTGATTGTGGATATAGATCTACCTGAGCGGTGTACATCTTATTTTCATATTGGCCCAGACAAGAGAGGTCGTTCATTTCTGTGATCCACAGACACCAGACCCTGGCATATACGATCAGGGGCGTACCTAGAGCATTTGGCACCCGGGGCGGATCCTATATCTGGCAAACCCCCCCCCCCAGGGCGTGCAGGTGACGAACCGCTCATTGACGTGTCACCTGTAGCGCCTCCACGCACTGCAGCCCGGAACCCAAAAGAATCCTCCTCCCTCTGCTCCCCCCGGCGACCAGGCCCCTCCTCCTCTGCAAAAACAGCACCGACTGACCTGAGGCGCCAGACGGAAATACATGTAACTGGCAGTAGCACACTTACTGTGTGCTACTGCCAGTGGTGTCACTAGCGTTGGTGTCACCTGGTGCAGTAAACCATGGTGTCACTCCCCCCCAAAAATATTATTTTCCTGTTTTCTGAAAGCTGCAGCATGCGGGACTTTTGGTGCACTTTCAGAAAATGCAGGGAAAAAAAACACACAACCTAAAGAATCTATAGGACTGCAGTAATAACTGCGAGTAAAATGTAGGAAGGCCCCCTTTACATTACACAGCCCCCGTACCCCTGGACCCCTTCACATTACACAGCCCCCCCCCATTGGAATCCTTTACATTACACAGCCCTCCCATTGGAATCCTTTACATTACGCAGCCCCCATCCCCCCATGGAACCCTTTACATTACGCAGCCCCCATACCCCCATGGAACCCTTTACATTACGCAGCTCCCATCCCCCCATGGAACCCTTTACATTACGCAGCTCCCATCCCCCCATGGAACCCTTTACATTACGCAGCTCCCATCCCCCCATGGAACTCTTTATCTTACACAGCCCCCCCCCCATAGAACCTTTTACATTATACAGCCCCCGTGCCCCATAGAACCTTCACATTACACAGGCCCCACCCCCCAATAGAACCCCTTACATTACACAGCCCCCCCATAGAACCCTTTACATTATACAGCCCCTGCCCCCCTCATAGAACCCTTTACATTACACAGTTCCCGCACCCCCCCCCCCCCCAATGGAACCCTTTACATTACACAGCCCCCCAATAGAACCCTTTACATTAAACAGCCCCCACCCCCCCCATAGAACCCTTTACATTATACAGCCCCCCCCATAGAACCCCTTTACATTACACAGCCCCCCCAATAGAACCCCTTTACAATACAAAGCCCCCGCCAATAGAACCCCTTTACAATACAACCCCCCCAATAGAACCCCTTTATAATACAACCCCCCCAATAGAACCCCTTTACAATGCAGACCCCCCAATAGAACCCCTTTATAATACAAAGCCCCCCGCCAATAGAACCCCTTTACAATACAAAGCCCCCACCTATAGAACCCCTTTACAATAAACCCTCCCTCCAATAGAACCCCTTTACAATAAAAAGCCCCCCATAGAACCCCTTTACAATACAACCCCCCAATAGAACCCCTTTACAATGCAGACCCCCCCCCCAATAGAACCCCTTTACAATACAAAGCCCCCGCCAATAGAACCCCTTTACAATAAACCTTCCCCCCAATAGAACCCCTTTACAACAAACCCTCCCCCAATAGAACCCCTTTACAATACAAAGCCCTCCCCATAGAACACCTTAACAATACAACCCCCCCCCCCCCCCTCCAATAGAACCCCTTTACAATGAAGAACCCCCCAATAGAATCTCTTTACAATGCAGACCCCCTCCCCCCCCCCCAAAAAAAATAGAACCCCTTTACAATACAAAGCCCCCGCCAATAGAACCCCTTTACAATGCAGACCCCCCCCCCAATAGAACCCCTTTACAATACAAACCCCCCAATAGAACCCCTTTAAAATACAAACCCCCACCCCCATAGAACCCCTTTACAATACATCCCACCCCCAATAGAACCCCTTTACAATGCAGACCCCCCAATAGAACCCCCTTACAATGCAAGCGCCCCTCCCCCTCCTACCTTAGAGCAGAGGAGGAGGAACTGTTAAAAGCAGAGAATGGGAGAGAGATTAACCGTCACACTCATGAGCCCTAAATACACAGCGGTCAGCGGGAACTGCCGAAGTTAACTGTGCTAGTTAATGAGCAGGTGATTGGTTGATAGGCGGTCCTAGCAACCAATCGCCTTCTCATTAACTAGCACAGTTAACTCCAGCAGCACCCACTGTGTATTCAGGGCTCGTGAGTGACGGTGAGTCTCTCTCTCCCATTCTCTGCTTTAAACAGTTCCTCCTCCTTCGCGCTCCTGTGTCAGCGAGCGGCGGAGACAGTCCGGGTGCCAGGACCGGGTATCACCCTGGTGCTCCCTTACACCCCCCTAATGTATGGCACCCGGGGCAGACAGCCCCCCCCCTGTTAGTACGCCACTGCATACAATGGGCAATTTCTGGGTTCTTTTGCTATAGGAGCATGCTGTTTAGCACCTCATGCATACCATTCATGCATACCATTCATGTTGTGGTTTGTGAATTTTTGTTCATGTTGTTATAAATAAATTTTGTATTTTTATATATAATTGAATACTGATTTTTTTTTTTTTACCTATGGGATAAATGGTGACTACCTTTAAAGTCCTATTGCCTACAGGGTTTTTTCTCTCTATACTTGCATTAATTGGATGTGGTGCCACAACACACGGGGTCATTTCTAAATCTTGCATATACCAAGCCATCTCGTGATAGAACAGAGCAATCTTGCATATACTACATCAGTGAGTACATCAGACTGGGGGCTGGCTGACTTTCATGCACCTCTTACAATCCTTCAACCTCATTTTTTTTTTCTTTTTTTTTATCTTGCATATACAAAGCCATCTCGTGATAGAATAGAGCAATCTTGCATATACCAACCCATCTCATGATAGAACAGAGCAATCTTGCATATACCAACCCATCTCGTGATAGAACAGAGCAATCTTGCATACACCAACCCATCTCGTGATAGATCAGAGCAATAGGAGTCAAACTGCACATGCTCAGTTTGGTGTGTACTGCTAGAGAGCTTTTCTTTTTTTTCGAGTGTGCATGTGATCAGCACAGGGCCAATCAGCACTGTCCAGACAGAGGATCAGGGGAGAATGAAATCTCAACATCAAAGAAAATGGCTTCTGCCCCCACCTATAACTGGCCTTCATAGCAAAGAAGACATGGAAGGGCAACGCACATGAGACAAACAGAAATAAAAATTCCCAGTTCAATTTGCTAACCAGTTTGCTTACCAACCAAATGAACCTGTCTAACAGTTTGTGTCAAAACAGGGGTTTAGTTAGCACACAGTTGCAAACGCATGTGTAAGCTGCAGGGCCACTCCACGGCACCCTGTATTACCTGCAGTCCTAACTCTAGTAAATTTATGAGAGTCTTCACAGTGGAAGCACATGCAAGCTAATGGATAGATAGGGGGCAGGTGAGCCTGGAGGTAGCCCATCCCTCCTAAAGGTACTTGGGGGCATAATGGAAGTCCAGCTAATGGTATTACAGCAAAGGCATCCAGTATGTCCACTCACCAGTATACATCAACAACAAAGAAAATGGCTTCTGCCCCACCTATAACTGGCCTTCATAGCAAAGAACACATGGAAGGGCAACGCACATGAGACAAACAAAAATAAAAATTCCCAGTTTTCTTTGTTGTTGATGTATACTGGTGAGTGGACATACTGGATGCCTTTGCTGTAATACCATTGGCTGGGCTCCCATTATGCCCCCAAGTGCCTTTAGGAGGGATGGGCCATGTAACATAAATGTCAGATATAGGGTAGCTTTGCATTAGCGAAATATGAAGTGATCTGTAGAAATAGTATAATTGTATATGTAGTGTCATTTTGGGCTATTAAGAAATAGTATTTATTATCAGTCAATATGTCCTTGTATTAGCATTTGAAAGGACAGAGCTGCTCTCTAGGATAGAGTTGACACCTACATGCCAATGAAGCCTCCCAGACAAATGGACAAAGGCTGTCACCTTCCGGAAAGCTTCAAAGAAAACTGCCAGTCATCTTGGCTACCAAGATCCACAGGGCGTCAGTGAGAGGCTCCCAATGGTCTATAAGCTGTGATTGGTAATATCAGATCTAAGGAATGTATTTTATCTCTCATAATAGGTAAAATATTAGTGGCAGAGAGATGAAAATAATTCCTTCTTATGGCTCACGGGTTGGGCTACAAGTACATGCAAATCTGTGTCTGTGGCGTGTGTGGAATCCTGGAGAATTGCACAAAACCGTTGTATGGCGCCTGATTGCGGCAGGCAAGCGGTGTTTGGTACTGTCTCGATCACACCGATGCACTGGTGTCAGAATTCCTATCCCAGACCCAGCGGTCAGCGCCGTTCTGGGCCAATTCAACTCTGGTCAGTCCAGAACACAAAACCTCCTGTGGGCTGAGCCGGGGACAACCCCCTGGGGTTGATTGGTCAAGGGCTAAAGTCCAGCCCACATTCATATTCCAATAAATTGGGAAACCTGAGATATGTTCATTGTTCTTCCTTGAAGCCAGTTCTGAACTGGGGAGTTCCCGCATGATTTCCGGTATGCTTCTGCCAAAGGGATAAGCTTTGGTAAAATTTATTTCTGTTTTATTCCTTTTTATTTTCATAGCAAATTGCCAATTGTTTGTTTTTATCTTTTTTTGTATTTTTGTAACTGCTTTTGCTATGTATATATTTTTTATGCACTGCCCACTTTTGGGATATTCAATTATAAAATGAATAAGTGACTTCTGTGTACTAAGCTAGGACTCATATCTCTAGAGAGATTGTTGCATTATAGTGCCTAATTGCTTGGTCTACGCTACATGCCAATCCGTATGCAATTGCACTGTGTGTTGGCAGATTGCATGCAGATTGTAAACCAGATGGAGATTTGCGTGTGTGTGGTGTCCCAGCAGACCAGTCAGCCGTGGAGTGGCCCTGCAGCTTACACATGCATTTGCAAATGTGTGCTAACTAAATCCCTGTTTTGACGCAAACTGTTAGACAGGTTAATTTGGTTGGTAAGCAAAGTGGTTAGCAAATTGAACTGGGAATTTTTATTTTTGTTTGTCTCATGTGCGTTGCCCTTCCATGTGTTCTTTGTTATGAAGGCCAGTTATAGGTGGGGGCAGAAGCCATTTTCTTTGTTGTTGATGTATACTGGTGAGTGGACATACTGGATGCCTTTGCTGTAATACCATTGGCTGGGCTTCCATTATGCCCCCAAGTACCTTTAGGAGTGATGGGCCACCTCCAGGCTTACCTGCTCCCTATCTATCCATTAGCTTGCATGTGCTTCCACTGTGAAGACTCTCATAAATTTACTAGAGTTAGGACTGCAGGTAATACTGGGTGCCGTGGAGTGGCCCTGCAGCTTACACATGCGTTTGCAACTGTGTGCTAACTAAACCTCTGTTTTGACGCAAACTGTTAGACAGGTTCATTTGGTTGGTAAGCAAACTGGTTAGCAAATTGAACTGGGAATTTTTATTTTTGTTTGTCTCGAGAATGAAATCTCCTCTTACAAGTTTTACCAGGAATTGATACAAGTCACAAGGCTTCTATATACTGCTGATCAGAAAAGGTATTTATATTTAGTAAAATAATTGCATTCCCATGTTCTGTGTACCGTGGGAGACCAGATATAGTGAATGCAGGTTCTGGGTTTGGTAACACTTTAAGTGTAGCCACCTAAAAACGGAGTGAATCTCAGAAAGTGGAAGGGGCAGGGCTAAACATATCTAGGCAAAGTCAATATTTGCTCTTATCTTCAACTGTGTACATCTTTGAGATCTTCTGGCATGCATTCCCTCGTCTATTCAGGGAAGAGGATTCTCAAGAATGACATAACAGTTCTAGTCATGTCAGTTGTCTGGCCCATCATGGACACACAGCAGCTGATATCGTTTTTTTTTTTTTTTTTCTTGACATTCCTGCTTATAACACAACCCTGTCAAATAAATGTCTATTATCAAATATTGTTCATGTAAAAAAAGAACAGTTGGCCAGAAATTTTAGTAAATCTTTGTTTATTTAGTTATTACATGTATTTATATGGAGCTGACAATTTTTGCAGCAGTTTACCTATATTGTGTAACACACCAGTCCCTGCCCTCAAGGAGCTTACAATCTAAGGTCCCTAATTCACATGCTTACATGGACATACTAAGACCAATTTAGATAGGAGCCAATTACTTTACCAGCATGTTTTTGGAGTGTAAATAGGGGGGGGGGGGGGACCAACCAGAGAGTACCCAGGGGAAACCCATGCAAGAACACTACCCAACAGTTACCTAGGTGTTCCATGCCACAGATACGGACATCTTCACTTATATTTTTGTCTCTGCATGTCCTGAATAAAATTTGCTACATTGAAATTCATTGCTGGATATTGCTGTAACAATTAGCTTTTTATATGTATACAACAATCTTCAGAGTACTAATCACATTTTTGTTTGTCTATCAGTTAGATTAAGCTCTGCGCTTCCCTGAAGAAGCCGACACGGCAAAACAGGTTGGAAACCAAGGTGTAGCTAACACACCTAGTGAATAAGTGTATTTATTTTATGTTTTTATACTTTTGTATCAAATAAATGTTTATATTTATATATATATATCGCCTCTGTTCTCACTCTTCCTGTTTTCCTCCTATCCTGTATGAGCACCCATAAAGTCCCACAGCCCATACAAATATTTCCGGATTTTGGTGCTCTGATGTTATGTAGATGGTCCCATCCATGAAAATGTCTGATCCATGCAAGCACAGGAGAACACCCAAACTCCATGCAGCTAGGATCATCTTAAAATTGTAATGAGGAATACTGTTGAACAGCTAATCAAGTAAAGATGTTGCACATCCAAGAGTCTTTTAAAAGTATCAATACTCCCCGCTAATACCACCAATTGCGGAAGAGAGTTCTACATTCTTACTGCCCTGACAGTGAAAACCCCCTACGCAGCTTAAGGTTAAACCGGTTCTCCTCCAATCTCATTGTGTGGCCATGTGTCCTCTTACACTCCCTGAGACTGAATAGTTTTTTTCCAAGGCTGGGATCACCGTTGAGGTATTTTTAAATCGCTATCATGTCCCCTCTCAAGCGTCTCTTCTCCAGCGAAAATAAAAGTAATGCTTGTAGTCACTCCCCGTAATTGAGGTCCTCCAATCCGCTAATTTGTTCAGTTGCCCTTCTTTGGACTCTCTCCAGCTCCAGCACATCCCTTCTGAGGATTGGTGACCAGAACTGGACAGAATACTCCAGATGTGGCCGGAACTGTTTTTTTTTTTTTTTAAAGTGGCAGGATTATAGTTTTATCTCTGGTGTATATCCCCTTTTTTATACATGCCAATATTCTGCTGAGTTTGGCAGCTGCAGCTTGACCATGCATGCTATTGCTCAGTCGGTCTTCTAATAGGACCCCAGATCTTTCTTCATCCTGGATACCCCCAGAGGCCCCCCCACCCCTCCCAGTGAGTAGTTTACGTTTTGGTTTTTAGCCCCCAAGTGCAATACTTTACATTTCTCCACATTAAACCTCATCTGCCATGTAGTTGCCCTCTTCGTTATTTTGTTCAGGTCTTTCTGTAAGATTTCTATATCCTGATGTGAAGTTATTGCCCTGCTTATTTTTGTGTCGTCCGCAAAAACTGAGATAACTAACATGCATACAAACTGAGCTCCTTGGCATTAGCTAAATATACATTGAAATACATGTAAAGCACCTGTTGTTAAAAACAGTTTGCTATTTTTTCATCTGTTCAACCTATGCTATGATCTAGGTATTACTGCCAGATATCAGTTTGTATGTATGACATCACTCACTGCCCTAATTAAGACATATTATATTTCCTTATGTAGGACCCTTGAACTATGCTAATAGAGATAGTGCAGGTAAATTATAGTCTGGCTCAAGGCTAAGCCTGAGCCATGGAATCTGGGTCAGGGTTCATTAGAGTTCAGGGCTGGATGACTCATCCAGGCAGCTTTCTGGTGCCCCCCCCCCCCCCCTGGTACTAGCATTGAATGGAGAATATAGAAATTAGTGGGCGAAAGCTAGGAGGGTTGTCTTGCATATTTAGAGGCCCTTAACCAAACCCCAGGAAGTGGGCAAGGCAGGGAACTAAATGGGCACTTAAATAAACATGAGTCATGCCAGCAGGGGAAGCAGGTGGAAGATGGAGATGCAGTGCTGAGAGAGTTTGTCAGTCGCCCTTGAGGGACCCCTGACAGGGAGGGATTTTACCTTGGACTGGAGAATGGGTGGCTTGCCTGGAAGGATCCTACCACAGGAGACAGTTGGAAGGAGGTTTTCTGGAGAGGCAGCAGGAGCAAGGAAGGACAGTGTGAGTACATCCAAAGGGTGCAGGGACATACAAGGGAAGAGACTGCCACATGTAGCAAGTCTCTCTTGAAGAAAGCGGTGTGCTTAAGTCTTAAGCCTTTTCCTGAGAGATCTCAAGTGTGTCAGTCAGGAGGACTGGTGCAGTGTGTCAGTCGGGTAGACTGGGAAGAAGAAGCAGCCAAGAGGGCTGCTGAAGGGGCAGCCAGGTGGGCTAGCATTTTTCTTCAAGTAGTAGAGCTGGGGCCATCTACAGGGAAGCAGAAGGTATTGCAGGATGCAGTTTACTCCACATGTGCTACTTCTCTAAGGGACTGAGAGTTCCTAGCCTGTAAGGGGCTGTTGCTAAACTAACAAAAGACTGTTAGTTCTTTATGAAGTGAATCAAGCAGAGCTGTACAAAGGACCAAGTTATTGCACAGGTGGATAAAGTGGAAGCTGTAAATAGGAAGGAAGTTGTCCCTGGTTCTGTTTGTTATTGTCAAGTTGGGAATCCCATAATTCCAATCCCCATCCAAGTTATTAACCCTTAATAAAACAACAAAAACAAGCTCAAGGACTGTTTTCTTTGTCTGGAGTATGCAAGTTGAAGATGCCATGTGCCTGGCTGTGCAGCAGTGGGGAATCCTGACATTTGCAACTCCTACGAGGGTAGTACTACATTTATAATGAGAGTGCCTTATAAAGTAACATTTCCCTTTCTTTTCATTTAATGACCTCACAGGGAGCCTGTCAGTATGGCTGGTACATGGCAATGCCAAAGATCCAATCTGGACTTATTTGTCCTACCACAGCTAAAAAGGACATACTTATTGTAAGACTGATTTCTGTAATTGCCAATTAACCTACCATTCTTTCTGTAGGCTGTGGTTAACCCTTTTTCCTTGGTGTAAGGTTCACACAGACAGCATTTGCATGGAAGTTGTATAGTTTTCCTTTGTTTGCATGTATGTCTTCTGAATTCTTTGGTTTCCTTCTACAATACAATAAGCATTCAGGTCAAGGAACTGCCATTTTACCATTGAGGTGCTAGGTGCTTGTGTTTGTGTTTGTGTTTGAGTCTGATAGCAGTCTGAAGCTGGCCATACACTGGTAGAATTTCAGCTGATTCAGAGGAATTGACTCTTGGAAGGAACCAGACTGAAAATTGTCAGCGGTCAATAAAGTGCAGGCACTGCACAGGTATTCTGACAGCCTGCACTAGCAGCTCTCAGAATACATCAGTCCAGCATGGGGGGATTCATCAGTCTGCATCATTTGTGTAGATGGAGGAATCTGTTCAATTTCTATTACTCAGGCTGACTGAAAGAAATCTATTAGTGTATGGTCAACTTTAGACTGTAAACCCCCTAGGCCCTTTGCACACTGGGGCATTTAATTGCAGTGCATACCTCCTGACGCTTTATTGCGCCGGGGATAGACAGGTGCAGTATCCAGCCCCGCAACAGGCAGGCTGTCAAAGTCAATGGCAGACTGTGGCTGGATGGGACTAAACTCTGTACTGAGTGGTACCAGCCTTTAGGGTCCTGTCTGTTCAGAGAGAGGAGTCTCTTAAGAGTCAGCTGCTACTGTAGGGAAATTCTTCAACCCAGTGCTTATTTGACAAAAATGGAATAGTCATTCAATTATTTTTTGATGTAAATGGAAAAACGAATAAACCAAATAGATTGATCAGATTTCAGCATGTATAGCCAGTTTTAACCACTTCTGGACCGGAAGGATTTGCTCCCTTAATGACCAGGCCATATTTTGTTATTCGGCACTGCGTTACTTTAACGGACAATTGCGCGTTCGTACGACGCTGTACCTAAATAAAATTGATGTTCTTTTTTTCCCACAAATAGAGCTTTCTTTTGGTGGCATTTGATCACCTCTGCGATTTGTTTTTTTTTTTTTTTGCGCTATAATCAAAAATGAGCGACAATTCTGAAAAAAAAAAAAAAACAATGAAAAAAACAACTTTCTGCTATATAATATTCACAAAACAAATTTAAAAAAATCAACATTTTTTAACATTTTAGGCCAATTTGTTTTCTGCTACATATTGTTGGTAAAAAAAATCGCAATAGGCGTATTTTGATTGGTTTGCGCTAAAGTTATTGCGTCTACAAACTACTGGAAATATTTATGTCATTTTTATTGTTTTTTTTTTTACTATTAATAGCGGCGATCTGTGATTTTTAGTGGGACTGTGACATTTCAGCGGACAGATCGGACCCCAAACTGACATTTTTGACACTTTTGGGGGGACCAGTGACATTACTACAGTAATCAGTGCTAAAAATATGCACTGTTACTGTAATAATGACACTGGCAGGGGAGGGGTTAACACTGTGGGTGATCAAGGGGTTAAATGTGAGCCTAGGGGAGTGATTCTAACTGTATGGGGGCGGGGCTTGTGAAATGATCACAGAGACCTGCGATCCCACATAGAAGGATCACAGGCGCTCTGTGATCATTCCAGAGAGAACGGTCAGCTGTGTTTACAACAGCTGCCCGTCCTTCTCTCTAAGTGGGGAGCGATCGCTGGTGCCAAGTGGCCCTAGCTGCAGGCATAGATGAGCTCAGTCGGGATGAAATATCACTGAACTGAATTTATTCTCTCTTTGAAAAAAGCATTTAAAGCGTAACTCCACTTTTATGGAGAAAAAAAACATTCCCCTCTGGTGGATCTATGTACATTGCAAGGAATATAACAACCTTTGTTGCAGATTCCTACCTTTTGTTATTCTGAAGAAATCATTGTTTGTTCCTCTGTGCCTCTTAGTGGGTCTAACGGAAGTGGTTTCATAATTATCAGTCAGCTGTGCAGCGACAGAGCACTAATGAGGAAATCTGCTGAGCCTGCATCCCTTTAGACGTGTTCCTATTGGGGGTAACTCAATAAAAATTACATTTTTGCTGGCTTAAAATCTGATTTGTATCTTAAGCAGACTTCTGGGAAAAATAGTGAGCCAATCACACAAGCAGGAAATGATGTTTCTGGGGTGTGGTCAGTACACATTCTGTGTACAGAGCACATCCAGGTAGCCATATTGCATTTCATTTTCAGAAAATGACATTAGATTGAAAAGGAAAGGTCATTTTTAATAACATTCAATTACAATATTCATTTACAATATGACTTGTGTCGCAATTGTATACACTATATTATTTTTTTTATGTGCTATTATTTCCCCCCTTTAAGGAGGTTGGGATCACCTTGTATAAATACATAAATGGGCCATTTAAATAACTTGATGCAAAGTTGTTTACTCCTGGATTATTTCCTAAATGCGCGTAACATAACTGGATACTAATATTTATTTATGATTATTATACATTTGAAGCAGTGAAAAAGGTAGAATGGTCTTCCACAGGAGTAAGTTATGGCCAACTCTGTCGTTTTTTTTTTTTTTTTTATAAGGCTGGATGTGTTTCTCAATTTAAAGAATATAACTGGCTCATAATATTTATAAGTAATAACAAAATACAATGTTGATACAGGGAATATCAAGTAAATTAGATCACAATTTTAAGAGTTTTTGCCTTCCTCTGGATCAGCTGGGAACTTTGGATTCTGTGGATGCAGGTTTTTCCTCATTTCCTTCTAATCGATGAACTCAAAGGAAATATGTATTTCTTTTTTAACCTGAATAACTAATTTAACAATATGTAACCTTGCTTCCATGGGTTGTGCCATTTTGGCTACATGAGAATTCAAAAAATCGGCTCAGCCTAGTTGAGTTTAGGGTTTGGTTTTATATTGGGACCATTTAGATTCATGTAGTACGATTTTCTAAATATAAAAAATATCTTCCTTTCATGAGTCAGGAGAATTTGATTATATTGGAAGCATAATAATAATTATTTGCACAAAACTATCATTATCCATTGATAGGGTGAGTTTTTGCATTTCTTCCACGAAAAAGTAGTTGCAAGCCTTTCCTGATTTCTGTGTTTCTCATGCTATAAAGGATGGGGTTGATAAATGGCGTGAAGACAGTATATAGCAAAGACTTCAAAGTGTTTTCGTGATATGAACTCCCACCAACTGGGAACATGTATATAGTGATTTGCGTGCCATAAAATATGAAGAGGGTAGCTAGGTGAGCGCTGCAAGTGGAGAAGGCTTTCCACTTACCTGCCATGGAGGAGATCCTGAGGATGGATACGAAAACACAGAGATAAGTGAACACAACAAATATAAATGGCACAAATACAAGCATAATGGAGAACACAAAATCTTTGGTCCTCACCAACGAGGTATCAGAAGAAGAGATATCTAGAATAGGAACAAAATCGCAGAAAAAATGTTCAATGACATTTGGACCACAGAACTTCAGCTGGAACAAAGAAACCATTTCTATCAACATTAAAACAAACCCAATAACCCAAGGCCAAGTAAGTAGGTGACAACAGAGTTTATGATCCATGACTGAAGAATAACGCAGTGGGTGGCAAATGGCTAAGTATCGGTCAAAAGCCATGAAACTGAGAATCAAAGACTGCGCATAGGTAGATCCACAGAAAACATAGTACTGGATTAGACAGCCAACAGGAGATACATTGCCACCTTCTTTTAATATGATATAGAGCATGTTTGGCATAATGTTAGTGGTGAAAATAATATCTGCCAAAGCCAGGTTCTTCAGGAATATGTACATGGGGACATTGAGGTGGTGACATGTTGATACTAAGACAACAATTAAAAGATTACCTATCAAAATCACAAAGTAAGTAAGCAGGAAGCCCATAAAAACCAGGATCTTGATGCTGTAAATACCTTTAAAACCAAGCATTAGAAATTCACTAACGACTGTTTGATTGTGTCCACACATTCCTTAGTCTAGAAAATAGAGAGAAATGGATTACATGGTACATCTCCCATCAAGAAACTTTTTAGATCATAATGGTATACTTATCCTCAATCTTGATAGTCTACATTTTTAACTATTGTACTTTATATAGGTTAGGGTGAGGTGGATTTAAAGCCCCACTCCGAGATAATGTTCACCTCCACCCCTCTATATGATCGCTGGATTTAAAAAATTCCTTATCTGAATGTTCTTTTTTACTTGCGTTAAAGCGGAACTAAAATCTCCTATCGTTTTCAGCCAAAGAAGTTGCCATCTTAGCTTTTTTTTTTCTATAGGAGAATTTCATGGATGCTCCCTAATACATGTGTCCTCCTCATTCAATCCACCCCTGTAACCACAACACCAGCCCCAATTCATGCCTTCAAAACCCCATCCATAAAAGTTATCTCATGCAATGTGAAAGGACTTAGGACCCCCATTAAGAGACTTAATATCCTACCTCATCTTAAGAGACTAAATATTACATATGAATGTTTGATGTTTTAAAACATCTATGGTATCAGTAGAGCAGTGGACTTGTCAGTAAGGCAGAGGTTGGTGTCAGTAGGGCATTGGACAGTGTCAGTAGTTTTTTAATTTTATTATTTTATTTTTCATTATATTACAATTTTTTTAGGGCTTTGGTGAAATATCAGCAGGGGGGATCTGTGCCGCGCTTATTTAATCTAAGGTTTCCATTACAAACTACAGTATGTTACTGCTCAGTTTATAGAGAGGCTTGTATTTTTTGCGTTGAATGAGCAAGCGTTTGGGCTAATGATTTTGTTCAGATTAAAATAATATTAAAGATCCTTTATTCTGTAGTGGTTGATTGAACTTCATCCTAATACAGATTTGGAATTATCTTCTTTAAAGAGGCCTACAGTATATGCCCTGCTGTCACTTACATAGATGCTCCATAAGATGCGGCATTCATCCTAACACACCTACTGGTCCAACATTAACCCTTTCCAGGTAAGGCATGTCCTTTACCTATATTTTCACTCAGTAACTATACATGTTTTAGGATACAATGGCTTACTAATGACTCTTCAACTTCTAAATATATATATATGTATATATATATATAGATAGATAGATAGATATATAGATAGATAGATAGATAGATAGATAGATAGATAGATAGATAGATAGATAGATAGATAGATAGATAGATAGATAGATAGATAGATAGATAGATAGATAGATAGATAGATAGATAGATAGATAGATAGATAGATAGATAGATAGATATAGATAGATATATATAACACATACAAAAAGAAAATGATTGATAAATATCCAATGTATTGTATGCAATCTTGGCAATCTCTTGACTGTTATGTTTTTTATTATAGAATATAGCTTCTTGCTTCCCTGAAAAGATTATGAAAGTCATTTTCGAAACGTGTTGGGTGTCCACTGCATGAGGCATTCTGCTTCAAGTGTGAATTATATATGTCTAAATAGCCCTTTCAACCATGTATTATATATTTTTTTTAATTTTTTGTGATATATATAAAGTATTTTGTAAAATCTTTTTAAACAATACACTCTTGTACTTAACTTGGGTAATACTATCCGTTGCCATGTAAAGTCCCATTTATGAGGGTCCTTGCTCCATGAACATGTAATTAAAGGATGTAGGCAACCATCAGCTACATTTTATACTAATTTTCAATGATTTAGGTCTTGTTCAAAAGCCTGATGGAAAAAAACATGTAGATCTCACTTGCAGAGACACAAGTTTTCATCAATTTTCATGTGAGTTTTAGTGAGTTTTTATGCACTTGGACATTAGTCAACTGTTGACATCTCCTGTGTGTCTTTCCCTACAGTCGCTGAGGGAAAGGAGGAGAAGCGGCTTTCAGCAACTGCAGGGAGAGACACACAGGAGATCGGTTCTTATTTGCGCCCCCCTCTTCCCCCACCATATCGTGGCCTGTACAGTGCGAATTAGCGGTTTGTTTATGTGGCTGGAGCCACCTGGAGCTGTGTGCATTCACCCTATGTTACTCTACGAAGACAAAGCAGCAGTATGAACACAGCCGCAGGTCCTTATTTTACTGGTGTGTGGGTGCAGGTGTACAGCCCCAAAGAGAGTGTGAATTCAGGGCCACTCACCCGCGCCTGCACACCTGCCAAATTAGGACCTATGGCTGTGTTCGTACAGCCACGGTGTCCCTGTAGCTTAACAGGCGGCTCCAGCTGCATGAACTATCCACTCATTCACACGGCCAGGTGTATGGTGTGGGCCAGCTGGATCAGTGCAGTGCTGATGCGGTTATCTCTGGGCATCACACTATTCGCTTTTTTTTTTTTACCAACTTTATTGAAAAGTCATAGAGACATTTCATAAAGTTAAATTGGCTGCCGCATATGCTACCTTTTCCCCCGCAGATGCTGACCACATATTTTGGAGCTGATCACTGATCCAGAATATTTGGTGAGATAACTTCCTGTGTCTCGGAAGTTCCCATGGTACCCATTCCTATGACAGTAAGGGTCTGCCTCTTGGGCCTGGTAGAAGAGGTAGTACCCTCACTTCCCCTTAGAACTCTTCTCAATATTCTCCTATGCTATGGTAGGAAGGCTATACTGCTTCACTGGAAATAACCCCCCCCCCCCCCCCCCCACCGTCTTCTATTGGAAAGGTCTGATGAATTCCATGATGCCCTTTTATAGCCTAACATACATATCTAGAGGATGTGGTAATCAATTTGATAAGATATGGTAATCCTGGGTTAACTCGCCATCCACAGTGGGCTGAGAGTCACATATTTATTTAATAACCATGTGGGTATGTCATGTTTGGAACCGGGAATAGTAGTGTCATTTGGTGCTCTGTAAGGAAGAACATAGTGTCTTGATATAGAGAGCAGAATGACTGGTGGCCCATTGGATTGTAACTTTCTTCCAATGACCTATGGTGCAATCATATATCCTGAATTTTCTTTTCCCATTGGAAAGGACTAATTTGGCTGATACGGGGTCGGGGGGGGGGGGGGTTAAGGGGGGGAGTTTTAGTAATTAGAGAGTTGTCTCCTGTCTAGTAAGGTAACAATGTCCTAACAACGGGGACATGGCTCCTGAGGTGGTGTTTGACTTTTTCCACACTGTCTGTGTGCCAGTTACTTTTTTGTATAATGTATTGTATTTTTGTATAATTTAAAACTACAATAAAAAGAATTAGAAAAAAAAAATTGGCTGCCGCATGCTGGGAGGCAGTGGAATGCCTTACACTGCATTGAGATGAAAAAAGTACTGCCTGTAGTACTTCTTTTTACTGCACACAACCTGCATACCAGCACAATGCAGTGGCTTAAACTGGACAGATAGGGAGATGAGGCATTTTGCCTTGTAATGCCATAGAACTGCGCTGGAATAGCAGCCCAATGCAGTCCAACTACATCAGGTGTTAATGGACCCTAAAAGTTTTGACAACTGTATTCTTACTTTTCACTCAAAATCACTGGTGACTTTTATATCATAAGAGTACACTAGAGAACCTGTTTTAATTTGTTTTTAAAGTTTATTAATTACAAATTTCTGTGTTTGCCCCACAGAATTTCAATCCAGGTGTCCAAAGGTGTCCCTGGCCATTTAGGGCTACAGCAATGCTTTTGGTTAAAGTGATATTAAAGGTTAAAATATATATTTTTTTTAAATAACCAACATACTTACCTGCTCTTTGCAATGGTTTTGCACAGAGCAGCCCCGATCCTCCTCTTCTCAGGTCCCTTGCTGGCACTCCTGGCTCCACTTCTTCTCCGAGTGCCCCCCATAGCAAGCGGCTTGCTATGGGGATACTCGTGTGTGCTCGCCTCTGAGCCCCACTCTGTTTGATCATAGAAAACACATAAAGGTGCTTGGGTCCGCCCCCCACTCTCTCCTCATTGGCTCACTGGCTGTGATTGACAGCAGCTAATGGCTCCCGCTGCTGTGTCTCAGGGAGGAGGCAGACACCCCGGGGAGGAACCAGTCTCATGCAAATCGCTGGATTGGGCTCAGTAAGTATTTGGGGAGGGGGGGGGGGTTGCTGCGGGAGGGACTGCATAATGAAGGTTTTGTAACTTCATGCATAGAATGCATGAAGGTAAAAAAAATCTTCAACCTTTACAACCGCTTTAAGCATATCAATTCCTTTTTTTATTTCACATACCTTTATTTCTATTTTTCTACATCTTCATCTGCAGACCAAGCTGTCCAGGCAAAAAAAGAGAAAATTGGTTTGGGCAAACTATAAGCTCTGGGACACCAGATTTGGAGGGAAGGTGAGTATAGTTCCGCTTTAACTTTGATCTCCTGTTCAGTGGTCATAAGAACAAATAGAGTATTTCCCCCCTACATTGGGGACATAGACATCAATAAAAACCCAAATACATTTCTGACCCTTCTCCATTTTATCTAAAATTAAAAAAAAAAAAGCTTTATTTTTACCTTTTGATTAACAAAATGAACACCCTTGGTAGTGTTATAGATTGCCCCTACCACTGTTGCTGTCAATTTTGCTAGTGAGGTTGATCTATGTGTGTCAACATGTAAGTGTCAACATGCGGCAAAATACAATACTTTGTTGACAGTCGCCCTTTAAAGAAGAGACGTGAAAAGCGAAATAGGAGAGCTGACATCGCTGACTCTTTTATAAAGGTGCAAACTGCAAGACGACAATGCCTATCATTGCATTACCTGCGGCAATGCCTATACTCTACTACAACTTTTATAAATACAATAAAACGTATTTAAATACAATTTTTAAAAACAGTAGTAAAGCCAAACTACTATTACTACAAAAATTAATATTACCATTCACCAATAAATTATATATGTTGCAGGTGACCAAATAGCAAGGGGAGAATTTAACTGTTGTTCTATGCTAAAGGTAACTATGATGCCCCTATTTTTCTGTTACGAGGATCTTTTAACTGATGTAATGTGTACTGCTTACTGCCTTAAGGTTTATTTATTTTTTTGTTAACTTAAATTTCCTAATAAAAAATGTTAATTATATAAAAGAAAATGAATATTACCATTTTCAAACTTTCATCTAAATGCACAGACCTTCCCATATTTGCTATTTTTTATACTTTTGCCACACATAAAATACTTTAACTAAAAAAAAAAAAAATCTGCAAATGTAACTGCAGTTATATTTGCATTCTGCTTCTTAAGTATTGGCTTCCTTTTTTTCCCCATGTTACAATCTGTGCCATCTCTGTAAACAATATACACTTTACAATGAATAAGTCCTATTTTCAAAGTTGGATTCAGACTCTGTTAACTTACCCAATTTAAATATGTCTTTATCTGTGAATTTAGGTGAAAAATTTGTTATCAGAATATTATAAACTTGCTTTCTTGCCCCGGTGTAAATAAATGACAGCCATCCCAAAGACTATGAATACTTTATTTCATAGAATTAGAGACCATGCCGCGGCTGTTGGGAGATAAAGGCTTCAGCTGTTTTTATAGTGTTTGTTACATAATAGACATTCCAGATCCTATTATATAGATTATTTCTATACATCCCCGGGGATGCAATTATTTCCAAACCTATCATATTCTTTTGTAGCCTTGTAACGCCAGTTGTATCTAAAGGAAAACAATTATATTTTTTAAAAAAACATTTAAAGCAATTTAAAATGAATGTGCCATCAAGGTTCACTCTAAAGGGTAATGGTTGCTGTCATCCTGTTACTTGTTAACTACTTGTTGAATCCCTTATAAAAATAATAGTTTTGTGCATGGACTGTAATGGTGCCCAAGGAACTAGTAAGCCACACCATTAAAATATGTAGAAATTTTATTTCACAATTTTTAAAACACAATAAGACATTGAAAACCCTCCTATACAGTAGGTCATATAGAGGCCTCCGTTATTCCCTCCTTTGGCTCAACCAACTTGGAATAACATTCCCATAATGTGTAACATATGCAGTACATTAAACAATGCAGTTGTATCAAAGTTCCATTTGGCATACACTTTGTATAAGCCCCTGAATGCCCTTGAAATGTTCAGAGAGGCTTGACCTCCCTAGTTAACCTTTCTTGGAGTTTTTTGCTTAATCTCCTTTTGCAACCTCTTCCTTGTTTTAGGCAACCTCTTTTGCAACCCCCCAGTTTCACTGTCTGTCTCAACCCTGTTTTGTCAATCTTTTTCGACTGTTGCAACAATCAACACTCTGTGCTTTTGAAAACAAAACTCCAGGCACACTAATGTTCATTAAACTGTATGTATTTCTCAATCTACACAAATAATACGTTCTAAAAATCCACTTTGTGTGTTCTGATTGTCTGTGCTGTCCCAGATATTACTTTGTGGCCATGACATCATCCCTGTTTTGCACATAGCCTGAACAGAGAGTAGACTTATGGGTGGGGACTAGCAGGTCATCACACTACAGTCTGCTTGTAGAAAACTACTAAAGGGGGCAGATACAAGACCAGTCACCCTGCACAAGCAGAGTCAGAGCAGCAGTGACTGGGTCTGTAAAGTGCAAGGATTGTTTTATTCCTGAACTGCTGCACAGATTCAATTAAGAATATGAAAAGTTCTTATATTAAGAAGTAAACTAACTCTTTTATGTGAAGCAGTTAGCAGCCTTCTATTTTGTATGCCCCTTTTTGGATCACTGCCTTGCCATGGCGAAGGGACTTGCGTAATTCAGTGAAGCTTCAAACTATGTCGTGTAGTCTCAGGCAAGACAGGTCATAGTGGAGAATTCTGACAAAACGTAATCCACTGGAGAAGGAAATGGCAACCAACTCCAGTATCCTTGCCAAGAAAACCTCATGGACACGAAGTAAGGTAAGCTCCCGGAGGCAGTGGAGGACAGAAAAGCCTGGCATGCTATAGTATATGAGATCACAAAAAGTCAGACATGACTAAATGACTGAACAACAACTATTTTTTTATGACAAAAAAAAAGTGATCAGGCGCCTAGGACCTCAGAGGTTAAATAAATCAAAGCAAATGAGGGAACAAAAAATGCTGCTACTCTACTGCAGATACTCTACATGTAGATAGGGGGATGAAATGATCATGGCAAATTTATGTGATTCCCAACAATATGAAAGTTGCTACTGCACCAATGAATTTAAATAGCTAATTGTGCCAACATATATGTGTGTAATTTGGAAAAGTGCTAATGTGCCAATGAATGGTTATACATGTGATAGGAAACAAAAAATGTTTAAAAAAAGTGCAAGTGCAATATTGCAAAAACTCAATTGTCCTGAAAAGTGCATGTGCAGTACATTCAGTAAATAAAAATAGCTGAATAAACATCAATCAATCAATATCCTAAAAGAAAAAGTGCAATGAATCACTGTAAACATTTCTTAAATCAAACTACATAAAGTAATTAAATCAATACTCAATAAAAAATCAATCAATAATCAATAAATAGTCCATTTAAGAAAAGTCCCAAATGAAAAAAGTGCAATTAGTGCTAGGATCCAATAGATAGATATTCTCAGTGTTCAAACGTGAAGGAATCACACCATATGTGCTCCACCGTTTCCCCCAAATCTGACTAACCAGATATGGAGCTGATCAAATTATAGACCAGCAATCGTGCTTATTAATTATTGCCCAGCATGATCGTTATAGCTTCTAATCCTTCATGAGCTTGTTATTCTCCAAATAATACAGGATGAGGGTAATGAATGGGAGGAAAAAGAATAACCCAGATAGTGTAATTCCGTATATCACATTCTTTATTAAAAAAATGAAGGTGACACTCACATATTTCTGTGTCAACCTGACACTAGGAATATCTGCCTTATAGCTCCTACGCTCCTGCTGTGTAAGTCCGAGCCGCGAGCGTGAAGTGTGGTCCGTGTGGTGTTTCCTTAGCGTCCTAGCCCCACCCTACTAGTTTCGTCATTCAACGTCTTCCCAGAGTGGCAGGATGCTGAAGGACACTGGGCCATCCTAAATAGGGGAAAGCCTCAGCCTTCCCATATTATATAATCTACTTATTATCAGTATAGAGTAAAGCTGCTTCACTATTAAAACTCCATATGATCTCATTCTGCATCGATCTTATGTAACTAGTATATGTATACAACAGATAATCTCCAATAAAACTATGCCCCACATTGGATAGTTTCATGCCACTGCTAGCAATCCTCACAATTAGATATGCACCAATGCAATCTGTGTTTGTGCAAAAAAATTTATTATAATCTATATATTTACACAAAATGCTACATTCCAACCTATGAGAAATAAACAATATTTAGAATACAATTTAAAATAAACCTTCAAAGAATTAATTTTTAAAATCTCTAGAATTTTTGATAATTTTCACTGGTAAACCCATATCTATCATATTCAAAAATCATACAAATTTTTTTTTTTTTTTAAATATTAGAAATATTAAAAATATTGATAATATTAAAAATATTAAAAAGGATACCATTCATTTGCACTTTTATTTAAGGCCTTACTCTTAATATTAAAAATTGGTAAGGAAGCAATTTAGGTTTATGTCAATGTTCAAACCATGTGGATGCAAAGTCTTATGCACCCATTGAGTTTCTTTCTGTGATACTTCTTTCATTTTATCTATCCCTCTCCAATTTTCTTTACCATGTCAATACCATAAAAGAAAAGTAAACTCGGATCTTTATTGTGTTTTAATTTGAAATGTCTGGAAACGCTGTGTTTCTCAAAGCTGTGTTTCTTTATATTGTTACAATGTTCACCTATCCGGATCTTCAGCTTTCTTGTCCACCTCCCTACATACTGTAGGTGACAAGGACATTCCAAAACATATACCACATTACATTTAAAAAAGCCTTTCAGGTCTGGAAACATTTGAATTGTTCGAGGGGGATCAAACACAGTATGAACTAACTTACTGCGTATTGTTCTATTCTTCCTATAGACAAACCTGGGTTGTCTGGGAATAATAGTCATCAGTGTCCCATCTTGTAGAAGAATGGGCCAGTATTTTTTAAACACTCCTTCTACTCTTTTCGATTGCTGAATATAATCCGTGATGAAATTGCAACCAATGTCTCTATTCTTATTGTCCTCTTTTCTTTTCAATAGCTCTCCTCTACTTTTCAGAAGGATCCGGTTTCTTTCACTTTTCAGAAACTCATGTTCATAACCTTTCTCGAGAAATCTGTCGATCAAAAGATCAGTTTGGATTTAGTAATCTTTCTCAAATAAGCAATTGCGCCTAATTCTCGTGAATTGGCTGCTAGGTGTATTGTAAATCTACCTCCTATGGTGACAGCTATTAGTTGGCATATAGCTATTATGGTCTGTATCTTTGAAAAATGTTTTTGTGCCTATTCTCCCTTCTATCTTGAAAAGGACCAAATCAAGAAAGTGAATGTTATCTTCATTCCATTCACCAGTGAAGCTCAGACCATATCTATTGTCATTGAGTCCATGAAAGAAGTAATCCAGATTACTTTAGGTGCCTTCCCATAGTATCACAATATCATCAATATACTGCTTGTATAGCGCCATCTCTGGCCATTTTCTATATATCTCTTCTTCTTCCCACTTGACCATCACCAAACTTGCAACACTGGGGGCATATTTAGCCCCCATGGCTATTCCCTTATATACTGTTGATAGTAACGTTTCCCATACCAGAAATAGTTATTTTTCATAGCAAAGTCCAACAATTCCAGAATAAAATTAATTTGTCTTCTTTTTAAATCAGATTTATTTCGTAAGGCCCACTCCACCGCTCTCATTGCATCTTTCTGGTCAATGCTAGTGTATAGTGCATTGACATCGACCGTGGCCAGGAGGCAATCTTGACTAACAAGTTGTTCATCTAATAATTTAATTAATTCTCCACTATCTTTTAAATAGGAGCAATTTTGTGTCACAATATCCTGTAAGAAATAATCAATATATTTGCCAACTCTGGAGAAGAATGAGTTAATCCCACTCACTATGGGTCTACCCGGGGATTTGTTCAGATTCTTATGTTTTTTTGGCAGGTAATATATTGTGGGCACCCAAGGGGCTCTAGGTACCAGATAGCTTACCTCCTTCTCCATCAGGATTCCTGCTTTCTTCTCCTTATTTATAATTTTATTGAGCTTATGTTTCAACTTGTGTGTGGGATTACCAGATAGTCTCTTGTAGGTGTCTTTAGTGGCCAACAATCTCGTCATCTCTTCTTCATAATCACGTTTATCTAAAATTACGATTGCCCCTCCTTTGTCTGTGGGCGAATGAGAATATCCTTCCTTTTTTTTTTTCTAGTTCTTTAATACCTTTTTCTATATCCTTAAATTATTTGTATTTCCCTTTTGTGTTAATAGTTTTAAGAGCCTTTTCTACCATATTCTTTAAAACATCAAAAAATTAATTCTGTTTGCTTTTTGGATTAAACACAGATGCATTCCTCAATCCATTGTGTTTATAGCTAGTATTCACATTCTTATTGTTGTTAAAATTATCTTTATTGAGTTCAACAAATTTCTTTATATTCAATTTCCGTACAAATTTTACTCTCAATAAGTTCAATACGTATATTGATACTCACAAGTATATACGGAAATTGAACATAAAAAAATATCTTATCAACAACCCCATTACATCTATTAGTAATGTTAACCCTAGTTAAGCGGTCAACAGTGGTTTAAGGAATAAATCAATTTGGAACCCTCCGGTTAGAAATAACCAGTCGGTGGATGTCTTTAAGAACCTAGTGCTGAGAGATCTTCAAACACTCCCCATTGACCACTCCGTGAAAAGAAAAAGCAGGCACATACAGGAGGGACTGGAATCCCTCGAACAACGGAACGATATTATTATCCGACCAGCGGACAAGGGAGGTGGAGTGGTCATAATGAATCAGGAACTATACCACAAACAGTTACAAGAGATGCTGGCAGATAAGGCAACTTACAAGTTATTGCCTAAGGATCCAACAAGTGATTTTGAGATGGATCTTAAAGTATTGGTCAATCAGGGCTATAGGAACCATGTACTAACTAAGAAAGAGAAGCACTATTTAGTGCCAAGTGCGTGTCGTGTACCTATAGTGTATACTCTTCCCAAGATCCATAAGGATCCTGTATGCCCCCCACCGCGCCCGATAGTAAATGGGATTGGGTCAGTTTGTGCTAGATTGGGACAGTATTTGGACACCTTTCTACAACCCAGTGTGATGAACACAAAAGCATACCTTAAGGACACTAAGGATTTACTCATGTCTCTGGATGATGTTGTCTTGGGGGACGACTCGTCCACCTTTCTTGTTACGGCGGACGTGTCGTCCCTCTACACCATCATCCAGCATGATGATGCTCTACTGGCGTTAAATTGGGCCTTAAGCAAGCGAGAGGACTTGCCATACGACCAGAAGGTGTTCATTCGGAATGCCCTAGACTTTTGTCTGGGACATAATTATTTCTGGTACCAACAATGCTTTTACAGCCAAAAGAGAGGCGTGGCGATGGGAGCTAAATTTTCTCCCAGCCTCGCCAACCTCTTTATGACAGAATGGGAGGATAAGTATGTGTTCAGTAAAGAGAGACCTGAGCTGCTGTTTTATCGCAGGTTTATAGATGATATCATATTCATTTGGAATGATACCGAACAGTCTTTAATTGAGTTTATGGGTCATCTAAATAAGAACACAAATAATATCCAACTAGATTTCCATTGGAGTCAAACTGAAATTCACTTCTTGGATGTGAATATAAGGAAGCTGATGGCGAAGTAGACTACAAATGTTTTCTTCAAGCCCACTGATCGTAACAGCTACTTATCCATACAGAGCGGCCACCATCCGAACTGGCTACATAATATTCCTCGTGGCCAGTTCATGAGAGTGAGACGCAATTGTACGTTTGATAATGATTTTGTGTCTCAGGCAGGGGTACTAAGAGAGAGGTTTGTCCAGAAAGGATATAAAGAACAGGATTTGGATAACGAAATTAAGAACATTTTAGAAATCCCGAGATCCACATGTCTGCAAAATACCAATAGACCCCAGAGGGAGTCGGATGATAAACAATGGAGTTTTTTATCCGACTATTCAGAGGATTATAAAAAAGTAGAAGCCATTTTTAAGTCACATTGGCATATTTTGCGGATGGATGCCACTCTAGGTTCTATTTTACCGGAAGTTCCATCTTTTATTTATCGGAAAGCTCCTAATTTTGGTGATAGGGTGGTGAAAAAGGTGTTAGACCCACCCGATACATCTTTCTTCCCAGGACGGCGAGGGTTTCACATGTGCGGAAGATGTAGGACGTGTTCCTTTACCTCTTCGAATGTGAGGAGACGTAATTATTTTTATGTGCAGGCCATTGACAAGGAATTTGACATTAAACACCAAATTACTTGCGATACTACGCATGTAGTTTACGCACTCATGTGTCCTTGCAAATTAATTTATATTGGTCGCACTAAATGCACTTTGAGTATAAGGGTAGGCAAACACATTACCAATATTATTAAAGGTAAGCGAGAACATAGTGTACCGCCCCATTTTCGATCGCACCATCAGCGTGACCCAAGTTGTCTTCAATTCTGGGGTATTGAGCGAGTAACACCGTCATGGAGAGGAGCCAATTGGGTTAGGGAATTGTCCAAGTGTGAAACTAAGTGGATTTTCTTGGCACAGTCCCTTAGCCCGATTGGCTTAAACATAGAACTGGACTTGAATTGTTTTATTAGTGATTTTTAAAGTTCTTTCGGAGTTTAAAATCATTTTAGTATTTTAATATTTAATATTTAGGATATTTTATGAATATTTTATGAATATTTTAGATATCCTAATATTCCGTGTATATATATATATATTCTTCAACTCTTATCTTATTGATAGTGTGAAAGAGGTGTGTTATATTATATACAGTATATTATATATATTTTTATCATATAATTTTTAATCATATAATAATTTTTAATTATAAATTATATATGTATATAACTGTTTCCTGATGCCCTCTTTTGGGTTATGTCAATTCCATAACTCTAATTGTGTTTTACACATTTTGGGTTTGTAGTAATTATATGAGATTTGTAGTATTTTACATGTCTGCCTTAATATTTTGGTTTATTATGTTTAGGACTGAGTTTCTAAATAGAAATACCTAAGTATATCCTAATGGTGCATATGTTTCTTCCTGCTCACATCACGCATTGAAGTGGATGCGGTACACAGCGGTCCGTTTTCTGATCAGAATTAGCCGTTAAACCTTGATATGGACACCGCTGCGCGGTGTATCCTTATGCATTATATTCTATTATAGTGTATTTTTATTCCGGGAGTATAGGTGAGGGTGAGGCGGAGAAACGGAAATGACATCTGCAGTTACTAAGACAACTAAATTTGTGTACTGTGGAGACCGCTCGAAGCAGAAAGTGCAGTGCCAATAGGATGTGACGTACACCTTGACTCCGCCCCAGAGGGTGGGGAGTCGGAGGTATTTATGTTGCTGCCATGCCGCCATGGTCATACCCCCGGTGAAAAAGTCGGAAGTACGAAACACGTTGGGGCGTAGCCAGGCGGCGTAACTTTACCTTGTGTACGAGGAGCTTGGACACCCGGAAGGCGCGCGGTCCACGGCGTGGAGTCTGGATACGAGTCCCGAAGGGTGCACACCTCCTTATGTTGTAACATGCGGATGTTTTACTGGATACATGTGAGTGCATTATTTGTCTTTTGTGCATAATAAAGTGGTTAAACGTTATCACACTAGTGGAGCACTGTTCTTTCCCCTACATGTTGCTGAGCTCAACTGATCAGTTATTGCTGTGCCTACTGTGGACCCTTGAGTGGATGTTTATGACAACAGGCTTGTTTGCTCGGTTACGAGAGTAACTGAGCCAGTGGAGCTGGTGAGTTTGCATTGCTTCTCCCCCTTCGAGCACGGTGGTGGCGGACATGGTGATCCAGTATACCTGCACATATTATTAACATCCCAGGAATAATGATTATGGACTGTTTATTGTTACTATTCCTGCTGTCTTGGTGATACCTATTTAACCTACATAGACTGCATCCAGACTGTCTGTGCATTAGCAGTTATGGTTATTGATTGTTAGATGGTGATGATTTGCCACCATCTTTGCGCTACTGGAATATAATATTTTATTATTTATTTTAATGTATATGTATTCCGCTGTTCATATTATTCTTTTTAAGTAGCAGCATTGTATGTTATACAACTAGTAGATACGTGTCCTCACTGAGCGCTTGGGTGCTTACTGTAGATATCGTGGTTTTGTAAGCTATATTTATATTTCCTTATACTGTTGATAGTAACGTTTCCCATACCAGAAATAGTTATTTTTCATAGCAAAGTCCAACAATTCCAGAATAAAATAAATTTGTCTTCTTTTTAAATCAGATTTATTTCGTAAGGCCCACTCCACCGCTCTCATTGCATCTTTCTGGTCAATGCTAGTGTATAGTGCATTGACATCGACCGTGGCCAGGAGGCAATCTTGACTAACAAGTTGTTCATCTAATAATTTAATTAATTCTCCACTATCTTTTAAATAGGAGCAATTTTGTGTCACAATATCCTGTAAGAAATAATCAATATATTCGCCAACTCTGGAGAAGGATGAGTTAATCCCACTCACTATAGGTCTACCCGGGGGTTTGTTCAGATTCTTATGTATTTTTGGCAGGTAATATATTGTGGGCACCCAAGGGGCTCTAGGTACCAGATAGCTTACCTCCTTCTCCATCAGGATTCCTGCTTTCTTCTCCTTATTTATAATTTTCTTGAGCTTATGTTTCCACTTGTGTGTGGGATTACCAGATAGTCTCTTGTAGGTGTCTTTAGTGGCCAACAATCTCGTCATCTCTTCTTCATAATCACGTTTATCTAAAATTACGATTGCCCCTCCTTTGTCTGTGGCCAAATGAGAATATCCTTCCTTTTTTTCTAGTTCTTTAATACCTTTTTCTATATCCTTAAATTATTTGTATTTCCCTTTTGTGTTAATAGTTTTAAGAGCCTTTTCTACCATATTCTTTAAATTATCAAAAAATTAATTCTGTTTGCTTTTTGGATTAAACACAGATGCATTTCTCAATCCATTGTGTTTATAGCTAGTATTCACATTCTTATTGTTGTTAAAATTATCTTTATTGAGTTCAACAAATTTCTTTATATTCAATTTCCGTACAAATTTTTGCAAGTCGATATATGTATGAAATTTCTTAATATTATGAGGGATAAAATTCAAACCCAAATCTAAAATTTTTAATACAGTTTCAGTTAAAACCACTTTACTCAAATTAAAAACGCCAGATCCTAGTTGTCTCTTTTTCTTTTTCTGTCTCCTTCCTCCTCTCTTTCTTTTCTTTCCCTCTCTTGTTGTGCTCGATCCTCCATCCTGTCTCTCTCTTTTTCTGGTGATCTGATCGTTGGGTCCAATTGTCCCTGTAGGGTCCTGCTCCCCTGTAATATTCCATATGGTATTGGCCTCGATTGTATGCTGTTTCCCCCTCTCATATATTGATCCGGATAGCCCCCTCTCTGATACCATTCTCTCCTTGGATGGCGGGGGGGGGGGCACTGTAGTTTAAAACTCCCCTAGGAGCTCTGTAAGGGAAATTTGCTGGTGGATACTCATAATATTGATTGGGGGATCTACCTTGATCCCTACCTCTCTGATTATTGTTGTTGTTCTCCAGGAGGACATGATTGTCCTGTTCTTTATGGTGTATTCTTTTGTGGAGTTTTTTTAAACGTTTGTGAGGTCCGCATCACTCTTTGGATTCCTTTCAGGAGTGGAATCTTTAGATTCCAACCCCTCTCTACTGGGATAGTCTTGCCATTTACATATTTTATTATTCTTATAATCTTCGATATCTCTCTGATGTTTTTGGACTTTTTTATTTTTAGTCTCTTTGTCAATTTTAGTAATGTAGCCCTGCACTGCCTTGGATTTGTCTATATATTCCTGTGCAAATGGAGACAAGAGATTTTTTAACTAATGCTAAATTCTACACCTCTCAGTTTAGTCTGTCTCCTTTTTATAATTAATTCTAGCAATCTTGCCTCACTCTTATTAAAAAAATTCAACCATTCCTCTTCCATTTCTTTGTCATGGAGGCCATCATTGGTCGGGATGTCCCACCTAAGCCTTCTTGGGGTGATACCTTCCTTAATATATAGATCTAGGGTGTTAATGTCCCACCAAATTTTAATCTTTTTTTTCCATTAAATATTTTAATTGTTTAAAATGACTTTCTAGGTCAATGCCTGCACTTTCTTTAGTGGAACTAAAAATTTCTTCCAAATTAACAGTGCGTTTATCCATGTAACCAAAGATATCAATGGTAGCCAATCAGAGACAACAAATTATATTATTATATATTAGATAAATATCACAAAAAAGGAATCAGGCATCTAGGACCTCAGAGGTTAATTTAATCAAAGCAAACGAGGGAACAAAAAAATGCTGCTAATCTACTGCAGATATACTACGCACAGACCACACTCCACGCTCGCGGCTTGAACTTACAGATCCGGAGCATAGGAGCTATAAGGCAGAGATTCCTAGTGTCAGGTTGACACAAAAATATGTGAGTGTAACCTTAATTTTTTTTATAAAAAATGTGATGTCATACAGAATTACACTATCCGGGTTATTCTTTTTCCTCCCATCCATTACCCTCATCCTGATTTATCTGGAGAATAACAAGCTCACAAAGGATTAGAAGCTATAACCATCATGCTGGGCAATAATTGATAAGCGCGATTGCTGGTCTATAATTTGATCAGCTCCATATCTGGTGAATCAGATTTGGTGGAAACTGTGGAGCACATATGGTGTGATTCCTTCACGTGTGAACATCTATCTATTGGATCCTAGAACTAATTGCACTTTTTTCACTTGGGACTTTTTCTTAAATGGACTATTTATTGATTATTGATTGATTTTTTTATTGAGTAATGATTTATTTACTTTATGTAGTTTGATTTAGGACATTTTTACAGCGATTCATTGCACTTTTTCTTTTAGGATATTGATTGATTGATTGATTGATGTTTATTCAGCTATTTATTTACTGAACGTACTGCACTTGCACTTTCAGGACAATTGAGTTTTTTTGCAATATTGCACTTGCACTTTTTTAAAAAAGATTTGGTTTCCTATCACATGTATAACCATTCATTGGCACATTAGGACTTTTCCAAATTACACACATATATATGTTGGCACAATTAGCCATTTAAATTCATTGGTGCAGTAGCACCTTTCATATTGTTGGAAACCACATAAATTTGCGCTGATCATAACAACAATTTTTTATCACTCTTTCTCAAAAACACTAGTGCCCCTCCCTTCTCAAACTGCATACGGCATAGTAGGCTGCATGCTCTATTTACTAGGCGCAGGCATACAGTGCCCTCCTCCAAGTCCCTCCACATCACCTTTCCACTGGTCAGTGGTGTACTTCGCAGTGGCCAGCATTGGGGTCAAAAACGATGTTGGAGAGCTGTAAACAGAGCTTTTGTAATTCCAACAGGAAAATTGGAATACTCCTCAGAAGGAATCCCTTGGGCCTAAAATGGGTGGCGCTGTCTCTCTTTAAGAAGAAGTATAGCAAAGATGGTGGCAAAAGGTCTCTCTTCCCTCTCGTGGATGTCCGGAACACCAGGTACATAATTAGGCTACCTCCTGTGGTAACAGAAGCTGTCCTGAACTCAGTGGCAGCAACACAGAGCAAAGCAGCAGACATTCTGGGTGCATATATTTTCTCTCACATTTCACTAGGCCTTGTGGCCCTATGGCAATGAAGACCTGGATATCACAACTTCAACAAGGTCCCAGCTGGGCAGCAAAATGGGAAAAAGTCTCTCCCTAACTGTGGTGCTCAGTGCTTCTTCTACAGCTTTGCAGGTCTCTGTGCATAATCAGCAATCTTTCTAGCAGTAGTGGTCTCTGGGCAAGTGCAGCAGCACAGTCTCAATCCAGCAACACAGTGTAGCAACAACACTCAGCAGCACACACCTCTCTCTGGCTCTCCAAGTGAGAGTGTGTCCTGGAAGCAGCATGCTTCTCTTCCTCCCAAGTACAGTTTTCCTAGGACTGGTAGTCCCATAAAGTCTCTCTTGTTGTTGCTTCTTCATGAGTTACATTAACCATCAGCCTCCTCCACCCCCAAGAAAGTATGGGTAGACCTCTTCTTTTCCTCCTCTGCAGTAAATCACTGCCCTCCTGCTGTCCCTGGTGGTGGACGGGCTTATCTTTTGGCCTCTGCAGGCATGAAGTCTGTTAGAGTGTCTCCTTATCTCTCTCTTGTCCCATAACTCCATCTGACCGAGGCAGGCCAGAGATGGGGGTGGGGGGTGAGTTCTGTCAGCACAGGAATGGGTGGCCCCGTTGTATGCCTGGGAGCCATGTGGCTGCAGCGGGGTAGCTTTCAATCCCTGAGCTGTGCAGCCTCTTCTGGCCAATTACTCAACTTTTCCTGTAAATTAGCAGGTTGGTTCTGCACCATCCCACCTCCCAAGGCACTCTATTGGTCAGTGAGGCTGCCCATCACATTAAAAGACGATTAGGAAGGCCTGAGAGCTTGAAGTAATGGGACCAAACTTGAGTTTTTCAGGAAGATTTGAGATTTGTATGAAATTACAAATGTCTATATTGTATTTCTGTGTCTACTGATTATGTAACTAAAGGTAACCTCTTATGCATGTTTTCCTCATATGCTATATTGAAATTCTTCAAGTTTGTGACAAGTTCATGTTTACAATTTAAAAGCGTCTTCAAGCTGATATGATGACTGTATTTTCACGTCGAGTCATCTTTGGACTGGTTGGTTGCCATGTCTTCGCAGTTGTCCAGGACAGTGGTGAGGAAATCTCCCTTAACCTACTATGCTGTCATGACAGACTTTGGGGTTGATTTACTAAAGGCAAATAGACTGTGTACTTCGCAAAATGCAGTTGCACTCTGCAAGTGCAGTTGCTCCAGAGCTTAGTAAATTAGGTAAACCTTCATTTTGCAAAGATGACCCAATCACGTGCAAGGAAAATTTAAAAAAAAACAGCATTTTTACCTGCACATGATTGGATGATGGAAGTCAGAAGAGCTTCTGCTCATTTACTAATCTCTGGAGCACTGCACTGGCAGAGGGCAACTGCACTTTGCAAAGTGCACAGTCTATTTGCCTTTAGTAAATCAACCCCTTTGAGTCCGGCTTTCCAACAAAGCTACTGTTGTCATCAGCCCAAGTGAATTCTCCATATATTCTGCATACAGAATGAAACATGGATGTAATTGCTAAATGCAAATAGACTGCACACTTTGCAAGTGCAGTTGCACTAATTTTCCCCAAAGTTTACTAAAATCGTCACTTCGTAAAGAATCCCAGATCTGCAAAGCTTTACCACATTTACTAAGCTGTGGGGAAAAATGAGTGCAAATGAGGACAATTTCCTATAGAAATGCATGAGAGATTCAGGCAGCAATTAAACACCAGTGAGGTACTGAACGCCGACCACCTTCACCCAAAAAAAAAAAAAGAAATTTTGGGTATAAACACCAGTTTTAAACATCTAAACAAATGTAAAGGAAACAAACATTTTATGGATGTGGGTTTGGAAATAAAATCGAGATTTTCATAAAAAATTCATGAGATCTGCAGACTGCATCTAAAAGAAGCCTTTTCCGAGATGTCACTCCAAACTTGTTGTTTTCTACCCAACCCATCCCGCACTGCTATTTCATCTTTTGTCACATATCAACATACGATAGCATAACCTTTACACTGTCATTGTTAATCTTTTTTATATTTTAGTAAAGATCAGGTTCTCTATACAATGACCACTGTGACATGCTTCACACAGAACACACAGAAAAGTATCTATTTCTAAAAGATCATGGTCAGGCAAGTTACAAAGACATTCTTATGCTACCACTTAAGGCCTGCCCTATAGCAGATATACTGCTACAGGGAGGCCGTCCTGTGCAGAATGACGTATATATACATGACTCTGCACCTCCGCCTAGGGGGCACACGCGCATGCCACCAGCGGGCCCCTTCAGCTGTGAATACTCACAGCAGAAGCTGATCTGTGGGTGCCGGGCAATGGAAATTCGCTGGCACCTGTCGATCGTTGGGCAGAGACACAAAATGGGGCTCTGTCTATGTAAACAAGGCAGAGCTCTGTTTTGAAAGGGGAAAAGTAATGGATTTTGTGTCCCTGCAAAGCAGGGAATTAAATTCATTACTTCCTTTAGTAAAAGCAGCACACAGTTTACACAAAAACACTGGCTAGGCACACATTTAACCCTTTGATCATCATAGATGTTCAACCCCTTCCCAGCCACTGTCATTAGTGACAGTGAATCATTTTAGCCCTGATCACTGTATTAGTGTCAATGGTTCCCACAAAGTGTCAAAAGTGTTAGTGTCAGAATGTCCGCAACAATATCGCAGTCCCGCTATAAGTCGCTGATCACTGCCATTACTAATATAAAAATAAATAAATAAATACAAAATTCATTATCAATACCATAGTTTGTAGGCGCTATAATTTTTGCGCAAACAAAATTTGATTTTTTATTTTTTTTTATTGGATATGTTTTATAGCAGAAAGTAAAAAATATTGTTTTTTTTTTTTTATTTACAATTGTCATTTTTTTTTTGTTTTTGTTTTTTGTTATAGTACAAAAAATAAAAAACATAGTGGTGATCAAATACCACCAAAAGAAAGCTCAATTGTGGGGAAAAAAGGACATAAATATTATTTGGGTACAGCATTGCATGACCGAACAATTGTCAGTTAAAGTAACTAAGTGCTGTATCGCAAAAAATGGCCTGGTCATGAAGGGGGTGAATCTTCCAGAAGTCAAGTGGTTAAAGTGTATGTAAACCCTCTAACAATGAGCTTCTTTTGTTTTCTTAAGTTTGGCAAAAAAACTGGTGATGCTATCTGAGATCCAGTGCTGTCTTGTGCATTCTCTAGTGTTATCTCATAGTGGTTGTAAAGCCTTAAAGTGGATATAAACCCTCACATATAAAGTCTATGCACGGAACAAAGCGGCGGAGCCCCGCATATCAGCCCCGCCCATCCCTGATATCAGTGCTTCAATTTGACAGCTCCAATCACTCTCATTGCGGCCGCCCCCAGCTTGCCCACCAATCACTGGCTGTGTTGAATAGATGTTACACTGCTTCATGTTCTGCTCTGCTGCACTCATTTATGTTTCATCTGATGTCGCTATTGTTCCCTTGGCTCCTGTCAAGATTTTAAGCTAAGTGTGCAATGGTTAAATAATTGGTGTCTTTGCAGTTTAACTAATTCCTGAATCTTGACTCTGTACAATACTTTCCTGAACCTTGCACTCCGTACAATGCATTCCTGAACCTTGTACCCCGTACAACGCACTTCTGAACCTTGCAACCCGCACAACGCACTCCTGAACCTTGCACCTCGTACCAACGCACTCCTGAACCTTGCACCCCGTACAACACACTCCTGAACCTTGTACCCCCTACAACACACTCCTGAACCTTGCACCCCATACAACGCACTCCTGAATCTTGCATCCCGTACAACGCACTCCTGAACCTTGCTCCCCGTACAAACGCACTCCTGAACCTTGCACCCCATACAACGCACTCCTGAATCTTGCATCCCGTACAACGCAATCCTAAACCTTGCACCCGTACAACGCACTCCTGAACCTTGCACCCCGTACAACACACTCCTGAACCTTGCACCCCGTACAACTGTAACGCTCTGGTTATATATATAATGTTATATATATAATGAGAGGTTGGATCTACAGTTGCAGAATTCCACTCAGTAGTATTGCAGAGATATGTTAAATCGCCCGACTTAACTCTCTTAACTCATCCTAGTGGGTGAAACTGTCCCTGGACATGCAAGACACAAATGCAAGCGAAAGTATAGTAGACTGTAGTACTACGGTTAGTGTATGATTTACCCAGTAGCAATAAGTAGCAGAAATGCAGCGTAAGCAAAGCAGCAGACAATAGATAATCTGTTTTTCCTTGCAGTCAGACACAGAGCATACATGTAACTGATATAGCTTACACCAGGTCAGAAATTCATAAGAGGGAGTAACTCAGGAATGGTGGGATCCCCTATGGAGTACTTATCCATGTAGGAGGAAGTGCAGGACGTATGACGTCATTACGGCCCATATGCGTTCCACCTAGCTCAGCGGTGGAACGCAAACAGGAAGTTGGGACCGAAAAAGGAGATGGATTCTTACAACAACGCACTCCTGAACCTTGCACCCCCTACAACGCACTCCTGAACCTTGCACCCCGTACAACGCACTCCTGAACCTTGCACCCCATACAACGCACTCCTGAATCTTAGATCCTGTACAACGCACTGTGTAATGTAAAGGGGCCCAGAGGTGTGGGGGGAGGCTGTGTAATGTAAAGGGGTCCAGAGGTGTCGTCCCATCAAAATGCTCTAATTGGTTTACACTCACCTTTAATCCAGCACCGGGCAAAGCTCCCTGGCGCTGATCTTTATGCCCCATTCTGATGTCGGAAAGGGACGTTGTGGGATCAAATTTACCTTCAGGCTCAAGCCCCTGGTCTTTTTCCTACCTAGCAACACCTCTGGAGTGGTCTATGCACTGAACCTTTTTTACAAAGGGTTAGATAATAATCACTAAACTGGAAGTAGGTAAGCCATTGACCCAGTGTTTTTTCTTTATTTTCTGTGAATTAACGTTGTGGACATAAAAGACAAGCCTAGGTGATCAAACGCCTTTTTGATAACCACCAATAGGAGACAAAGAAGAGCTCCTATCTTTTTAGCATAAGCCATCAAGATGAGTGTTGTCCCTCACTTCCCCTTTAGGTACAAATTTACCTGGATGAAAAGAACAAGAGAAGGAAGGAGGGGCTTAAGTCGTTCAACAATTATTTTGGCGTATATGTTCAAGTCTAGATTTCTCAGATTATGGTAAAACTGTGTTCACCTAAACATGGTAATGGAACAAAAATAATCACATTAGATTTCATGAATCATGATTACATCAAACAAACATAAATCATTGTTTCAATATATAACTAATACTTCAGCATATTTAGATCTTAATTAATTAAGGCAATTTCTGAAATCCTTAATGGTAATGTTGGTGGCCATCTGTGTACTAATCTACCAGTATAACAGTTCACAAAAATATTTAAACTAAATTGTCAAAAGTCTTGTGTGACACCTGCGAGTTTAGGGTGGAGGAACTTGACTGGCCTGCACAATCCTGACCTCAACCCGACAGAACACTTTTGGGATGAATTAGAGTGGAGACTGCAGGCCAGGACTTCTCTCCAACATCAGTGCCTGACCTCACAAATGCGCTTCTGGAAGAATGGTCAAACATTTCCATAGACACACTCCTAAACCTTGTGGACAGCCTTCCCAGAAGAGTTGAAGCTGTTATAGCTGCAAAGGGTGGGCCAACTCAATACTGAACCCTACAGACTAAGACTGGGATGCCATTAAAGTTCATGTGCGTGTAAAGGCAGGCGTCCCAATACTTTTGACAATATAGTGTATATCTAAGGGCCCAATTAAAGTATCACCAAACTCTAAAATTCTATTCAAGTTTGTAATTTTACCTAAAAAGTACCTGTCTCTCAGCCCCCTCTATATTTCTATTTACAAATTCTTTTTTATTTTTGCTGCTCTGATCCGGTTACGGGTTGGAGGGTCACTACATTCATTCCCTTTATTGTCCCACTGTATGTAGAAATTAGCGTTACACCAACACCGATATCGGTATCTGGGCCAATACTAAGCATTGGGAGTGAATGAATATTTTCATGATTTATATATGGTCTCATTAATATACACTGAATAAAATTATAAACGCAACACTTTTGTTTTTGCCCCCAGTTTTCATGAGCTGAACTTAAAGTTCTAAGACTTTTTCTATGTACACAAAAGGCCTATTTCTCTCAAATATTGTTCACAAATCTGTCTAAATCTGTGTTAGTGAACTCTTCTCCTTTGCAGAGATAATCCATCCACCTCACAGGTGTGGCATATCATGAGGTGATAGTCGGGGATGAATGGCACAACAATGGGCCTCAGGATCTCGTCATGGTATCTCTGTGCATTCTCTTATTTCAGAGAAAAAGGCATTTTGTGTACATAAAAAAAGTCTTAGATCTTTGAGTTCAGCTCATGAAAAATGGGGGCAAAAACAAAAGTATTGCATTGATAATTTTGTTCAGTGTATGTGCATTGTAGTTTTTATGTATGATATGTACTGTTGCACTGCATTTTTTTTTTTTTGGGGGGTATATTTGACATTGCAGTAAGAAACCCTTATTATTCTTTGTAATTATTGATCTTCCTAATGGGAACGATGCTGTGATGAGAGCTATCCTCACTCTTCTGCAGGAATTGGTTTTAGAAATCTGTAAAGTAATAGCTATAAAAAGGCATGTACAGTACATGTACAATTGCTGAGCAGTAGGTTGTAGGGTTTAGAACATTTCTGCAATTTGTATGTTGTACGAAATGAATATTAATCATATAGGTGCATTAATCCAATAAAAGTAAGATTTTAAAACATTTGTTATACTAATTAAAAAAAAAAAAAAACCTCTGATTGATTTGAAATTTTTTGTAATATTTGATGATAATTAAGAGCCAATTCACACTAGCGCGACCTCTAAGTCGCCTCATAAAGGGGCGACTTCTAGCGCAACTTTTAGCGTGACTTCGGCACGACTTCAGCGCGACTTGTGAATTTTTTTAACCGACTTGTATGATAGACGACTTTGAACGACTTTGTATTTGGCCAATCAGAATATGAAAAAAGTGTCCCTGTGAAGTTTCATCTCTGTAGCATGTCCAGAACCAGAAAAAAAAGAGCATTTTTCTTATAATTTTTATTAGAACAGGAATATGGCTCCTCTCCACCTGGTAGTTTTTCTTGCAGGCATTTATCGGGCATTTTTGGAGGCAGGCATGACTTTTTTTGGATTTAGTGTCTGGGGGGTCCAAATAGTGTCCCTGTGAAGTTTCATCTCTGTAGCATGTCCAGAACCAGAAAAAAAAAAGCATTTTTCTTATAATTTTTATAAGAACTGGAATACGGCTCCTCTCCACCTGGCATTTTTTTCTTGCAGGCATTTATCGGGCATTTTTGGAGGCAGGCATGACTTTTTTGGGATTCAGTGTCTGGGGGGTCTAAAAAGTGTCCCTGTGAAGTTTCATCACTGTAGCATGTCCAGAACCAGGGAAAAAAAGCATTTTTCTTATAATTTTTATTAGAACAGGAATACGGCTCCTCTCCACCTGGCATTTTTTCTTGCAGGCATTTATCTGAAATAAATAAGAAAAATGCTTTTTTTTGTTTATGGTTCTGGACATGCTACAGTGATGAAACTTCACAGGGACACTTTTTAGACCCCCCAGACACTGAATCCAAAAAAAGTCATGCCCGCCTCCAAAAATGCCCGATAAATGCCTGCAAAAAAAAACGGCCAGGTGGAGAGGAGCCATATTCATGTGCTTATAAAAATTATAAGAAAAATGCTTTTTTTTTTCTTGTTCAGGACCATTTTTATGGAAAGTCGGATCACAAGTCGGATCACAAGTCACGTCAATTAAGATAAGGAGGCGACTCCCATTGAAGTATATGGGACAAGTCGGATACAAGTCGCCTTGAAGTAGTACAGGACCCTTTTCTGAAGTCGGAGCGACTTCAGTAGTGCCAATTAAGACGGCACTCATTCATTAACATTGCTTTTGTTATGTCAAGCGACCTGGGGCGACACAAGTCGCCTCATAAGTCGCGCTAGTGTGAATGGGCTCTTAAGGATGCAGCTTGAAAGTCTCTCTATTGTTCTTTTGGTTATTTGTTTTTGTTAATTAAGGCATGTGTTACCTTTACTGTATATTTTACTAGTCCTTACACATACAGTGGGGAAAATAATTATTTGATCCCCTGCAGATTTTGTAAATTTGCCCACTTACAAAAAAATGAAGGGTCTATAATTTTCATCATAGGTGTATTCTAAATGATAGGGACAGAATATCAACCAAAAATAGTTTGTCGCCATTCTGCGAGTGTGTTCAATTTTAAAGCATGACGGTATCTATTTACTCAGCGTAACATCATCTTTCACATTATACAAAAAAACAGGGCTAATTTTTCTTTTTTTTTTTTCTTTTTTTTAGTTTATTTAAGTGTATTTTTCCCCAAAAAATTGCGTTTGAAAGGTCGCTGCGCAAATACAGTGCAATATTAAATATTGCAATGGCCGCCATTTTGATCTCTAGGGTGCTAAAAAAAATACCGTATTTATCGGCGTATAACACGCGCCAGCGTATAACACGCACCCCAATATTTGGAGAGAAATTTCAGGAAAAAAGCTTAAATTTAACATAAACAGCTTTGAACTCAGAACATTTTTTTTTTTAAATCAAATGACATCACCAGTGCCCATGAATGCATCCTCATCAGCAGTGTCTATAAATGCAGCCCACCAGCAGTGTCCATAAATGCAGCCCACCAGCAGTGTCCATAAATGCAGCCCACCAGCAGTGTCCATACATGCAGCCCACCAGCAGTGTCCATAAATGCAGCCCACCAGCAGTGTCCATAAATGCAGCCCACCAAGTGTCCATACATGCAGCCCACCAAGTGTCCATACATGCAGCCTAGCAAGCGCAATGTCCAAATATGCAGCATCGCAAGCGCCATTGGAACTAACCTCATTTTGTTTTAAAAAAGACCGGGAAGCAGCGCCAAGAGCAGGAGGGGCGGGCCGAGCCGAGAAGGAAGGACGAGCTGTCATACCGTAAGAGCAGAAGGGGGCGGGCCGAGCCGAGAAGGAAGGACGAGCTGTCATACCGTAAGAGCAGAAGGGGGCGGGCCGAGCCGAGAAGGAAGGACGAGCTGTCATACCGTAAGAGCAGAAGGGGGCGGGCCGAGCTGAGGAGAAGGGAGAACGAGCGAGCGCAGTCATTGGAAGTCCCGCCTCCTCTGCCGAAGAGGGACTTCCGATGACTGCGCTCGTTCTCTCTTCTCCTCGGCTCGGCCCGCCCCCTTCTGCTCTAATGACAGCTAGTCCTTCCTTCTCCTCGGCCGGGCCGGCCCCTTCTGCTCTCAGCGATGCTTCTTGGCCGTTTTTTTTTTTAATATCGGCGTATAACACGCACTGCAGCTTTTTCCTCAATTTTTAGGAGGAAAAAGTGCGTGTTATACGCCGATAAATACGGTATATAAAATGTTTGGGGGTCCTAAGTAATTTTCTAGCAAAAAACACTGATTTTAACTAGTAAGCAACAAATGTCATAAAAAGGCCTGGTCTTCAAGTGGTTAAAAGTATTTAAAATCATATAATTTGCTACTCACAAAATGAAAATGCTAGCATTACACTAGCTTAATGCGCATGTGATCCTAAAAATGGTTTGCATTCCGCAGTCCAGATCAGGTGTGTTCCAGCTTAATCACTGGTGTATGGTGGCTATTTAAGGTTCACACTTCCGATCTCGCATTCATTAAGATTAAGAACTGGGAAATGTACGAAACGCGTTAACGGTACAGATTTGGGGGTCACTTGTGTCAATATGTGTTGTCCCCGGTTTTACGGAATAAAGCACAAGTATCTGAAGCGAAGTGATGTGTGGCCGATTCTTTTTCCTGTGATATCACGGTGGCGATCCGGGGGTGAGCGCCCACTGCAGAGATCTCATCATATGGTGTGCAGCCTCACCTGGAGCGGGGTTTACTTTCTCTGGAACAAGGCGCATTATATCTTGACCAAGAACAGGACCAGATGGGATAACTCTGGATATGATCAGTGAAGTAAGAAACACTTATTATACTCTGCAATTATTGATCTTTCTAATATGGGTAATACTGAGATCTATCCCAACTCTTCTGCAACAAATTGGTACCTTGAGCTGTAGATATAACACTGTATACTGTATATTGTATATTAGCAGGGGTTCCCTGGGACTGGAAATTTATTTTATAGGTTCCTCTGTGTTAAAGAGGAATATTTCCCCAGGTATAGAAGAGTCCTCATTAACGCCTGACATACAGTATCACCATATAAAGCTACAATATCATCTTTCTCAAAAACTCAGCCTTTTATTATTAAAAAGTAATCCTGATGCTCCAGCTAGTGACTTTGCCCAGCCTGAGATGATAATAAATATTTAAGTGTTAATGAAAGAAAAGTCTGGATGGCTGCACACCAAACTGGAATCCAAATGCCTTTATTTGCATAAGACCATGAAAAACCTGTACAAGCAAGGGAGGAACGGCTTACGGGTTTCACACACAAAATGTGCTTTATCAAAGCCCATTTGTTTCATCTATGAACTGGTAATTTAAACCTAGCCAGACCCAACCCCGTGGGGGTGTCAGCAGGGCAATTAGCCAATTCAATACCATGTTCTTATCATTGCTGAGCAATCAAAAACGTATGTTACAAAAAATGAATAATAAAGTGTAAAATAATAATACAACATTTTACAAAAAAATATATACAAGATAAAAACATGTGAAATAGTACAGCAGGACTCAAATCACAATATAATCTATTATATATGCATACTTTATCCATCAATATGGGTTTAAGGTAAATTCAAAAACTAGACTATTAAAGAGATAAACAGCCAAGGTAACAACATAAAAGAGTCACTAATGGGGAAAAAAGAGCAACACCAATAAATGCTCTGCATGCTGGACTAGAAAAAAAGAGCAACACCAATAAATATTCTGCATGCTGGATTTGAAAAAAAAAAGAGTGACACCAATAAATACTCTGCATGCTGGACTAGAAAACAAAAGAGCAACACCAATAAATGCTCTGCATGCTGGACTAGAAAACAAAAGAGCAACACTAATAAATGCTCTGCATGCTGGACTAGAAAACAAAAGAGCAACACCAATAAATGCTCTGCATGCTGGACTAAAAAAAAAAAAAAAAAAAAAAAGAGCAATACAAAAAAAAGCTCTGCATGCTAGACTAAAAAAAATAAAAAAAAAAAAAAAAAACACCAATAAATGCTCTGCATGCTGGACCAAAAAAAAAAAAAATGTAAGTGTTACCCCCACTCAAATAACATTATTAATATACAGTACTGTGCAATGGGTTTAGGCAGGTGTGAAAAACGCTTTTAAATGAAGCATGCTTTCATAAATAGAAGTGTTAATAGCTTATTTTTATCAACTTACAAATTGCAAAGTAAATGAACAGAAGAGAAATCCAAATCAAATCAATATTTGATGTGACCACCTTTTGCCTTCGAAACAGCATAATCTTCTAGATTGTAAGCTCTAACGAGCAGGGCCCTCTAGTTCCTCCTGTTTTGAACTGTATTGTAACTGTATTGTCTTCCTTCACATTGTAAAGTGCTGCGCAAACTGTTGGCGCTATATAAATCCTGTATAATATAATATAATAATTTCTTTGAAGGAATATAAAGAGGGGGGAGGGTGGGACTTTAGATGAGGTGCACAGTGGGCTGTATCGTGCGCCTCCATCCCTATTAAAGTAGAAATAAAAAAGGGGGTGGGACTTTATATGAGAGACATGATAGGCTGGTAGGGTAAAAAATAACACCTGTATTGGTACATACAAATATACAAATATGACATTTTGATTTTACACTTCGGATACCATGTAAGTGCAATTACTGTTTGGGTTAATAAATTTGACTGCATATACAGAGAGCACTAGATCCCTTTTTCATTTCATATCTCGGGGGACGTATCCTGAAGTGTCGTTTGTAATAGTCATTTACTTTGAGGTGAAGGATTGCTTTGAAATATCTGACGGCTGAGTGCTTGGAGCTGTGTTCCCTGACTATTTGAGAGATTTATGCGAGTTGACCCTGTAGGGTCGAGTTATTAAGGTGAGAGGCAGATAATGCTTGGTGGAGGGAAGCTGTAAGCACAGAAGTCACACTTTATTGTTGATATTCACCAGACCACAAGTGGACTTTGTCTTTCTCTCTCACATTTCTTCTAGTTAAGAACTGCCTCCCTTATTATTATTATTAATCAGTAACATTTTACTGCTGACTATGTCAATTGGAGTATTTTGTGTATCTTAAAAGGGTTTTTATGACTGCGCTGCACTATGATTTATGCATTACGTAGAAGGTGTTCAGATTGCCCTTGAAGTGTCAGCTGCTGGTCTATATATTGTTTTAAAAAATTCAGCGCTGAATCTTTTTTCATTTTATATATTTATGCATCTTGTGGGGAAGTGTTTATGTATTAAAGGATTTTTTTGGATAAACACACACTCATGCTGTGATGTTGACACATTGAGCACTGTTTTATTAGATTAGCACTGCTCTTTTTTTCATGAATTGAGCCTGAGATGATGTCATTAGTCTTCTAAATAAGTAATAATTATAATAAGAGCACCAAACCAATGGTCAAAGAATCCACATGAGCTTTTTTTGGGGGTTCAATTGGTGTGACTTTTAACAGCCAATGCATATTGGGGGCTCTGGCACTCCCCTTTATCAGGGCTTGGAATCTGCATGCACTTGAAAGACTCCCTTTAGGTCAATCAATAAAATAAATAGATAGGGTTATAATTGTTAAGTGCAGTGGAGTTTCTTTCTAAATGAAAGATGTTGTGTCATTCCATCCTTTGACTCAAGTAAGACTCAATAAGGTCTAATTCGAATAGTTGCCTGGTAGGGGGATTTGCACAATTTATAGCTTTCAGGCAGAAGCAATTCCAACCCTCTGATGCTAAATATGTTCAATAAGGCTAAGTTCAGTGCCTGTTTTATTTTTTGTTTTGTTTTTTTGAGTGGCAATATTGATAATTTTTGCTAAATCTGGAGATCTGCTGTTTTTTTATATTGACTATCTATTGTGAATGAAGGGGGTTACCCTGAACATATTTTGCAATACTTCCTATTTATCTAAGACAGTGTATCTGTGGCTGTGATATGTTTGTTAATGAAGATTTGTTATTAAAGATGGACATTTTAAATGTGATGTGGAGGTGCCAATCAAATTAGGTTTGTTGTAAAGTACAGTAACTTTGTGGCCAATCTGTGCTACTTCAATTAGTCACAGTGTTACTTTGATGGAGATGTCATTTTCTACAATGAAGGACCAACAAAAGAAAAATGTGTTGGCCTTTTTACCATTTCAACATGACCTTCTATTGAAATAAAATGTATTTATTTGTACTATTACACTACAGTGTGGTGCTTCATTCTTATACTCTTCAAGAGGCCATGCTGCCCTCACCCCCTTTTCTTATACACCCAACTCTAACCCCTCCATCTGCACCCTCATTTTAATGCCCTTGACTTCACACCTCTTCATCCCTTTATCTTACACCCCTACTCCCTGTCTTATAGCCCTACACAGGGCTTTTTTTTTTAGCAGGAACGCAGTGGAATGCAGCACTGAATGTATGTAATGGCAAGGGGTGCTGAAGTGTACTGGAGGGTCCATTGATGCTGGCTGCTGGGGGATCTATTGTTGAGGGAGGTCTATTGTTTCTGGGGGTGGTCAATAGTTGCTAAGAGGGATCTATTGTTTATTGAGGGGTCTATTGTTGCTGGGGGATGGGTCAATTGTTGATGGGAGCAATCTACTGTTGAAGGAAGGGTCTATTGTTGCTGGCTGCTGGAGGGTCTATTAATGCTGGCTGCTGGGAGATCTATTGTTGCTGGTAGCAGTCTATTATTCCTGGGGTGGACCTGTTGTTGCTTGGGAGAGGTGTTTTTTTGCTGATGGTATTTGTTGTTGGTGGGGGGGGGGGTCTATTGTTGCTTAGGTGGCTATTTTTGCTGGCTGCAGGGGATCTATTTTACTGCTTTTCTGTTATCATTAACAAATTCCATAAACATTAGAGGGTGGAACCAAGAGACTCGGTGGGCAAGGGATGACTTGGAAGAGGGGAATACCTGCACCTATTCTCCAAGAAAAAAAGCCCTGGCCCTACTTATAGCCCTACCCTGGTAGCATTGTAGTCCAAATACCCCACCTCCTCACTCCTCTCCTTTACCTCCTCACTCACATTTTTCTCATATCCTCCTCTATTATATTCCCTCATACACTCCCCCTCCTGAACCCCTTTCCTTTTACCCTCCTCACTCCCCCCCCCCTTTTACCCTCATCACCTCTCTTATACCCACCACCTGATGCTCTAACCTTCTCATCCACTTTTTACATGATACATCTCTTCTTTACACCCCACTACCTCACTTCCCTTGCCCCCTGACCCCTTTTAACCTCACCACATCTCTTATACCTTAACCTTTTCATCCCTTCAATAACACTCCACCTGATCACCCCCCACCCCCTCTTTTACCCTCACTTTCTCTTATAACCATCACCCACCTTATACCCTGTTCTTCTCATTCTGTTTAAAACATACTATATCCCTCGCTGTACACCCAACCTCCTCACTCCTTCTTTCCTTTTACGGTCATATCCTCTCTTATACCACTCCCTTCTCCCCCAATCTTTTTACCCACTTCTTTACACTTCTCTCCCCTCACAATTACATTCACCCCTTCTTTTTTCCCTTCTTTAGAGCTGAGGGGTGGTGTTTTATTGAAAAAAGCTAAATTTAAAGCAGCTCTTCACACAAAGGGGGACGCTCCACTTGTTTGCTTCCTCCCACCCCCCTCCGCTGCCACATTTGGCACCTTTCAGGGGAGAAGCAGGTGCCTGTTGTGTCCGGCGGGTACCTGTTTTTTCTTAAAGAGACAAGGCCTCACTGCTCAAGGTGGTGTAATTGCCTGATGACTCACACCGGTGCGTGCCCCGGCTCGCCTCCGTGAAAACTTGATAAAGGAAAAGGAATTGGCAGCACTCCAGGTTGAGTCAAAATCCAGATTTATTGACTGGACATCCAAATTATGACAATCGTGACAAGGTAGACGCGTTTCACACACTGACTGAGTGCTTAATCATTACCCTAATTACTAATTACATTAGTAATGATTAAGCACACAGTCAGTGTGTGAAACGCGTCTACCTTGTCACGATTGTCATAATTTGGATGTCCAGTCAATAAATCTGGATTTTGACTCAACCTGGAGTGCTGCCAATTCCTTTTCCTTTACCTGTTTTTTCTGCCGAGGTCCCCCGGAAGTTAAGCCCCCACTCCTTCCCCCGCCTCTGGGCCATTCACAAAGCACAGCTCGCTTTGCACAAGAGCAGTAGGGAACCACTTGTGAGGTTTCTCTTACAAGGAATAGGGATTGAAAATCGGCTGGGGTGCCGACATCGCGGGATCTCTGGACAGGTAAGTGTCCTAATATTAAAAGTCAGCAGCTACAGTATTTGTAGCTGCTGGCGTTTTATTTTTTGGTGGGGGGAGCTGGAGCTTCGCTTTAAGTTCCACAAATCTTATCTATAATCATTCTAAAATGTAGTCCTACCTGTGATCAAAAACTTGTTCTGGTTTGAAAAATGCCTTCATTTGTAATACAACATCTGCAGTAAATCAAATAATAAGTAAAAGAACAGACAATTAAAACTTCAGTATTTCCTGTCTGTCTCCAGAGATATCTTAATAGGTAAATAGGTAATTAGCTGTGGAATTACATTTTTCTCCCAGGATAGAAGATATAAACAGGATGAGTTGGAGAGGGGATTCTAAATTTCTCAATACTTTAGGGATCCCATTGTATCAGCTGTGTTTGCCTGATTACTTTTTTTTAAAAACTTTCTTTCAAAACAATAACAAATGTAATGGATCATTATTTGTGAAGATTTCAGGATTGTCACATGCTCAGAACAAGAAAGGCAAAAAATATATTGTACATACATAATTGATGTATATTCTGTGTGGTGTGTCATGTATATAACCAGAGTAACTAAAAGTAATAAAGAAGGAAATGTTTATTTTTTGACATTTTTTTAACTGTTTCTATATGATTTAGTGCATTTAAACCATGACTTTAACACAGCATAACTTTTGTATATATTGTGGGGACTTAGCTCGGTGGCGGGTATGGATGACCCCTTGAGGGGGTGCGTTTACACAGGGAGATAGCCGAGAAGTGGTTGCAAACAACACTTTGGTTTATTCATGCAATTTTCTTCACACAAGTGCAAGGGTCAAAAATATCAAAATAAAAATAAAACACAAAATAAATCCTTGCCACTGTGGGCGGCTACCTTCTCACATACAGGAACCTACCTACGGAGTCTGTCTCCAACCTACTGTTGGGCAAACTTTGCTGATCCTACAGCAGACACTCAATAGTCCATTTATTTTCTTCCACATAACAAATGTCCATTGAACATGTCCCTTTTCTCTTCACATAGAGGACATTCCTTTGTTTGTCTCTTCACATAGCAAACAGTTCATTTATTTATTTTTACATAGAAATAGTCCCAGACCTCACCTTGAGTAGTCTTCAATCTTGATTAATTCCCCCTTCACACAGGAAATGTCCATTGCTTTCTTTTCACAGAGAAATGATCCAAGACCTCACCTTGAGTAGTCTTCACACTTTTTACCCTCCTCAGCGCACATCGCTTCAGGAGGTCTTCCCCTCATAGCTTCAGGGGGCATCCATCTGATTGTCCTCCGCTACCCACATGGCGTTGGGAGGCAGCAATCCTTCTCCCAGGCTTCACACAGCATCTGGAGGCATACATCTGACTGTCCTCCTCTCCCCAGCCCACACGGCGTCAGGAGGCAGCAATCCTTCTCCCAGGCTCACACAGCGTCGGGAGGCACACATCTGACTGTCCTCCTCTCCCCAGCTCACACAGCGTCAGGAGGCAGCAATCAATCGACTTCCTCTGGACCAATTATAGAGGCCTTAATTTCCTCATCCTGAACAGCTGAAGTCTGTTCAACGTCCTTAGACAGTTCTGGCTACCTTTGCAGCCGACACCCTATAGTAATTGGTGAATTTTCTAAACCAGGTGGAAATGTATCTCCTGTCTGTGACTACATCCACAGATTTACCTGATTTCCCGTCACAATATACATTGGGGAAAATAATTATATGATCCCTGCAGATTTTGTAAGTTTGCCCACTTACAGAGAAACAAAGATTCTATAATTTTTATCATAGGTGTGTTTTAATTGATAGAGACAGAATATAAACCAAAAATCCAGAAAAAACACATAAAACAAATGTAATAAATTAAGTTGCAGTTCAGTAAGTAAAATATGTTTTTGATCCCCAAGCAAAACATGACTTAGTACTTGGTGGAGAAACCCTTGTTGGCAAGCACAGAGTTAAGATGTTTCTTGTAGTTGGTCACCAGGTTTGCACACATCTCAGGAGGGATTTTGGTCCACTCTTCTTTACAGATCTTCTCTACAGGTCTTCTCTAAATCCTAAGGATTTTTTTGGCTGTCTCTTGGCAACTCGAAGTTTCAGCTCCCTTTTAAATGTTCTAATGCAGGGGTGGGGAACCTTTTTTCTGCCAAGGGCCATTTGGGTATTTATAAAAACATTCGGGGGCCGTACAAAATGATCACCTTAAAAATTAGCCTGTTATATTTGGTCAAACATTTAATTAACTCACCCCTAATGTGATGGCTTCAACTGCTTCTCTTTGGTGAGGTGTTGTAAGATTCTGGTACCTTTGGTACCCTTATTTACCATTTTCCTTTCAAAACATTGCGTCCCACCTTTCTAGTTAGGTGGAACGCATACACCTTTAAGACAGATGACGTCATCGCTGAGTGCCGCTGAGCGGCTATTTCAATCGCCGGCGTTCTCTCTCACGTTGTTCGTTCAATGTGTGTCTACATGCTCACAAGCCTTGTCTTGCTGTCGGAACCTCCAGCTATTTGCCTTTACCTGGAACAGACCGGAACCTCGCAACTGATCCCGTATCTCGCTACCGGATCACTCCCTCACTACTGGACCCCTCTACTTACTAAACCTTACTAGTGATAAGTACCCCACAGGGGAATCCTCCATAACTAACTTACACTATCATCTTCTGCACATTAAGGACTGTTACTATCTATGCATACTATTCTACCATCTGCACTGTTACATAGATTGCTAGCTCTTGAGTCTACTACCATCTATCCTTGCACTGGGTTAGTCTATCCTGTCTATGTCATCTGCTGTCCTTACCACCTGTTACCATACATGATTACTAACCTATCTGCATTCTACCTATTACCATCTACTACTCTCCTGAACATTACTATCAAGTGCTTACCATTACTGTCACTGCTCACACCTGTCCCTTCAGCACATCACTTCCATACTATCATATACATCCTATCACTCCAGGAACATCTTATTGAGTGTGTGTATATCTGTATGCTGAAGCAGACAGGCCCACAGTGATGAGTCTGGAGAGTTGGATTTGGTATTCCAACACATCTCTACATGACTACTGAGTGGAGATTCTGCAGCTGCAAATCCAGCTTACAATAAAAACGCAGGAGCGTTACAGATTGAACGAACCTAAAAAAAAAAAATGGATTCAGCAGAATTACCCACTCAAGTGACACAATTAACACAACAAGTAAATGCATTAATACTTGCTCTTACTGAAGTAAAAGAAGACAATCAGACTCTGAGACAGCAGGTAACCCGTCTTTCCCAGCTTACTGCTGCTCAGCCCCCTGAACCCAAAATAAACCCTCCTCTAGTGTTTACAGGTGATCGGAAAAAATTTTGTGAATTCAAAAACGCATGTCAATTGCTTTTTTTGCTAAAACCTCGTACTTACCCTACTGATCAAATTAAAGTCTGTACCGTCATTTCATACTTAACGGGTGATCCACGGGCCTGGGCAGACTCTCTCTTTGAGAAAAATGATCAGCTTCTCAACTCCTATCCTTTATTCCTAGCGGAACTCGCTAGTTTATATGATGACCCCAATAGGCAGAGTACTGCTGATATCCAATTGAGGGCTTTAAAACAAGGAAGGAGACCTGTAGAAGACTTTGTAGCAGAGTTCAAAAGATGGACCCTTGATTCAGGGTGGAATGATACATCTCCGTGAACTCAGTTCAGTCTCGGGTTGTCAGAAGCCATTAAAGACGAGCTCGCCCGAGCGGATTTACCTGGCACTTTGGATGCCTTAATACAACTCAGTATCAACATTGACAGGCGACTGCGAGAAAGAAGGGCTGAGAAAATGGGAATGCCATTGTCTAGTCCTTCTCGGATTTCGGCCGTTGACCCTACTCCTATGGAGGTAGGAACCATACGCCCACCTTTATCAACTACTGAACGAGCCAGGAGAAGATCCAGTAATCTCTGCATGTACTGCGCATCCCCGGATCATTCGATAAGCGTCTGTCCCCTTGTCCGCAAAAAAGAGGGTGAGTGTTCACATGTCTTGCTAGGGGGATTAACGACTTCCTTTTCTAAACCTTATCTCTTTTTTCATTTAACATTACAGTGGGACCAGACTAGGATTACTACCAAGGCTATGATCGACACAGGATCTTGTGGGAACTATATCGATACACGTTTTGTTACCTTAAATAAAATACCTATTATTTCAAAGCCTAAACCTGTTTCTGTTAGTTTCATTAACGGTATCCCGCTATCTTCTGGTCCAATCACCAATCCGACACAAGCACTCCTTGTCACTGCTAACGAGTCTCATATGGAGACTACCTCCTTTGATATACTATCTTCACCCCATTTTCCCATTATTTTGGGACTCCCCTGGTTACACACACATCAACCAATCATAGATTGGAAAAGACGGACTTTAACTTTCCCTTCTCACTATTGTGAGATTACGTGTAACCTCCCATCTTATGGAAAGATCCTGTCTGTGGTGTCAGACGAGATTGCACCACTATGCTATCAGGATCTGTCCGAAGTATTCCTTGAGAAAAATGCTCAAGTGTTGCCTCCCCATAGGGATTATGATTGCACTATCGATCTACTCCCTAACAGCAAATTGCCTTTCGGTCATGTTTATCCTCTTTCACAGGATGAACTCTCTCATCTCAAGGAATACTTGGATGAGAATTTGACAAAAGGGTTCATCAGACCCTCTACTTCTTCCACAGCTGCAGGACTTTTCTTTGTCCGCAATAAGGATTTAAGTCTTAGGCCTATTATCGATTATAGGCAATTAAATACCATTACAATAAAGGATCGCTATCCTTTACCGCTCATCCCTGAACTCATTGAACAAGTGCGTGGGGCTACTTACTTCTCTAAATTGGACCTAAAAGGGGCATACAACCTAATCCGAATCCGTGACGGAGATGAGTGGAAAACAGCATTCAGAACCAGATACGGATTATTTGAATATCTTGTGATGCCATTCGGGTTGTGTAATGCTCCCGCAGCTTTTCAAAGGTTCATAAACGACATCTTTAGAGACTTACTTGATGTCTGTGTTGTGGTATATCTGGACGATATACTTATCTATTCTCAGTGGCGTAGCGTGGGGGGTGCAGGGGGGGGCGGCCGCACCGGGCGCAACATCTGGGGGGGGGGGCGCATCCGCTCTGCAGTGTCATGTCACTCACTCTGTCATGATAGGCTGGTTCCCCATATAGATCCCCCCTTACAGCAGGCCAGGGTGAGGTGAGGTCCCCCATATAGATCCCCCCTTTCAGCAGGCCAGGGTGAGGTGAGGTCCCGTCCCCCATATAGATCCCCCCTTACAGCAGGCCAGCGTGAGGTGAGGTCCGAGGTCCCCCATATAGATCCCCCTTACAGCAGGCCAGGGTGAGGTGAGGTCCCCCATATAGATCCCCCCTTACAGCAGGGCAGGGTGAGGAGAGGTCCCCCATATAAATCCCCCCTTACAGCAGGCCAGGGTGAGGAGAGGTCCCGTCCCCCATATAGATCTCCCCCTTACAGCAGGCCAGGGTGAGGTGAGATCCGGGTCCCCCATATAGATCCTCCTCACCCTGGCCTACTGTAAAGGGGGTGATCTATATGGGGGACGGGACCTCACCTCACCCTGGCCTGCTGTAAGGGGGGATCTATATGGGGGACCTCACCTCACCCTGGCCTGCTGTAACAGGGATCTATATGGGGGATCTCACCCTGGCCTTCTGTAAGGGGGATCTATATGGGGGACCTCACCTCACCCTGGCCTGCTGTAAAGGAGGATCTATGGGGGACCTGCCCTGGCCTGCTCTAAAGGGGGATCTATAGGGACCCTGCTCTAAAGGGGATCTATGCCATAGATCCCCTTTAGAGCAGGACAGGGTCCCCATAGATCCCCTTTAGAGCAGGACAGGGTCCCCATAGATCCCCCTTTAGAGCAGGGTCCCCATAGATTCCCCACTTTAGAGAAATGTCCCCATAGATTATATGGGGACCATTCTCTAAAGGGGGATCTATGGGGACCCTGCTCTAAAAGGTGATCTATGGGGACCCTTCTCTAAAGCTTAGGGGTAAGGGTTTCTTTAACTAATCTAGTGGAAGAGACTCAAGTGCTAAAATCCCACGGGTTAGGGGGCACAAATTACTTGCCTTACCCCGGGTGCTGACAACCCACGCTACGCCACTGTCTATTCTCGATCTCTGTCTGAACATATAAAACATGTAAGACTTGTGTTATCCAGATTACTCGCACACAATCTATACGTGAAATTAAAAAAATGCCTATTCCATAAAGAAGAAATATTATTCTTAGGATACATCATATCCAAAACCGGAATCAAGATGGATATGAGCAAGATATCCTGTATTCTGGATTGGCCTATACCAAAAACTCGTAAGGCATTACAGCGATTCCTTGGATTTTCAAACTTCTATAGGAAGTTCATCAAGAACTTCTCTGCTATTGTGAGACCTCTCACACAACTTACCATTCAAATGGTCAGAAGAAGCAAATGGAGCTTTCCGCTTGTTAAAATCAAGCTTTACTTCTGCTCCCATACTACGCCATCCAGACCCATCCCTCCAATATATTCTGGAGGTAGATGCGTCAAATATGGCAGTAGGAGCAGTTCTCTCCCAACGACCAACAAATACTTCACCACTCCACCCAGTTGCTTTCTTCTCAAAATCACTAAGCAGCCCAGAGGTGAATTACCCAGTGGGTGAAAAGGAGTTGCTTGCCATAAAACTGGCACTGGAGAATTGGCGACATCTACTTGAAGGTACCCAATTACCAATACTCATATATACAGATCATAAAAACTTTCAATACCTCCAGACTAACAAAACTCTTTCCCACCGGCAGGTACGATGGTCATTATTCTTCCTAAGATTCAACTTTCTAGTGACCTACACGCCTGCAGACAAAAATAAAAAAGCGGATGCGCTATCACGATTAACCGAAGATAACTGCGCCGAAATCCCTTCTATTCCTATAATACCCTATGAGATTTTGCACAGTATACGATTGGATTCACCTCCACCACAACTAAGTACTGATGCAGAAGGCTTCCTCTATTACCACGACAAACTCTACATACCCCCTACTATGCGCACCAAGATCTTGGAATTATCACATGATGTGCCCATGGCAGGACATATGGGTATGACGAAAACCCTTAATTTGCTTACCAGGCAGTTTTGGTGGCCTGATATGAAGACGTCTGTACAAAAATTTGTTTCTTCATGTGACATCTGTGCAAGGTCCAAAATTGACACTACAAAACCATCTGGTCTACTCTGTAGTCTACCAATACCCCAGGTCCCATGGGAAGTTGTGTCCTTAGACTTTATAGTAGAACTACCACCTTCCAAAGGATTTAATACCATTCTAGTGTCAGTGGACCATCTGACAAAGATGGCACATTTCATTGCTATTCGCAGACTACCTTCATCTAAACAAACAGTGGAACTACTAATGAAACATGTGTTCAAGTTACATGGAATTCCAAAGACTCTTTTATCCGACCGTGGTTCACAGTTCATCTCCAAATTTTGGCAAGCTCTATGTCAAATACTACGGATTGAGCGAAAGCTCACTTCTCCCTACCACCCTCAGACCAACGGACAGACTGAAAGAGTCAACCAGTGTATAGAACAATATCTGCGTTGCTACACATCATACCTACAGGATGATTGGGTGGACCTCCTCCCTCTGGCGGAATTTGCTTATAACAACGCAACCCACAGTACTACTAAGCAAAGTCCTTTCTACTTGAACTATGGGTTTCATCCCACACTTCTTCCACCACGCATTCTACCATCAAGTAACCCAGTAGCCTCGGATTATCTTACCCAAATAAAAGACTCTCTGGGTTTACTTAATACCACCATCACACACGCTCATAGTCAACAAAAAAGGTACTACGACCTTCGTAGAAGACCTTCTCCGCAATATGCTATTGGGGACCTCGTTTGGCTATCGACAAAAAATTTAAGATTAAAGATCCCTAGCAAAAAGCTTGGACCTTTATTTCTGGGACCCTTCCCAATTAAGAAACTCATTGGAAAAGCTGCAGTGCAACTCACCTTACCGGCAGATCTCAAAATACATCCCATCTTTCATGTGTCGCTACTGAAGCCACATGTTCCTAACCAAGGAATAAGGCCTACCATCTTGCCTCCACCTCCAGTACAAGTTGAAGGCGGAGAAGAATATGAGATTAAGGAGATTTTGGATTCTCGTATCCACAGAGGAAGACTCCAATATCTCATAAGATGGAAGAACTATGGACCCCAAGACGACACCTGGTTGGATACCTCTGATGTTCACGCACCTAGGCTTATACGAAGGTTTCACTTGAAATACCCGGAGAAACCAGTGCTATAGGCCTTCCGGAGCCGGCCTTAAGGGGGGGGTACTGTAAGATTCTGGTACCTTTTGGTACCCTTATTTACCATTTTCCTTTCAAAACATTGCGTCCCACCTTTCTAGTTAGGTGGAACGCATACACCTTTAAGACGGATGACGTCATCGCTGAGCGCCGCTGAGCGGCTATTTCAATCGCCGGCGTTCTCTCTCACGTTGTTCGTTCAATGTGTGTCTACATGCTCACAAGCCTTGTCTTGCTGTCGGAACCTCCAGCTATTTGCCTTTACCTGGAACAGACCGGAACCTCGCAACTGATCCCGTATCTCGCTACCGGATCACTCCCTCACTACTGGACCCCCCAGGGGAATCCTCCATAACTAACTTACACTATCATCTTCTGCACATTAAGGACTGTTACTATCTATGCATACTATTCTACCATCTGCACTGTTACATAGATTGCTAGCTCTTGAGTCTACTACCATCTATCCTTGCACTGGGTTAGTCTATCCTGTCTATGTCATCTGCTGTCCTTACCACCTGTTATCATACATGATTACTAACCTATCTGCATTCTACCTATTACCATCTACTACTCTCCTGAACATTACTATCAAGTGCTTACCATTACTGTCACTGCTCACACCTGTCCCTTCAGCACATCACTTCCATACTATCATATACATCCTATCACTCCAGGAACATCTTATTGAGTGTGTGTATATCTGTATGCTGAAGCAGACAGGCCCACAGTGATGAGTCTGGAGAGTTGGATTTGGTATTCCAACACATCTCTACATGACTACTGAGTGGAGATTCTGCAGCTGCAAATCCAGCTTACAATAAAAACGCAGGAGCGTTACAGGTGTGTGATGTTAGTTGGTATTGATGATGTTGCTACTCGCAACAGGTTTTCCAAGTTTGCGTCGGTCAGTCTGGAGCGCAGTCGACTTTTTTGTGGTGGTAAGTTTTGAAAAGAACTGCTGGCAGGTACTGCTGGTGGGTATAGCTGGCTGGTACTGCTGGTGGGTACAGCTGGCTGGTACTGCTGGTGGGTACTGCTGGCTCAGGCTGGTACTGCTGGCTTGTACTGTGCTGTGAGTACTGCTGGATGGTACTGCTGGCTCAGGCTGATACTGATGTGGGTGCTGCTGGCTGGTACTGCTGTGGGTACTGCTGACTCAGGCTGGTACTGTGCTGTAGGTACTGCTGGCTGGTACTGCTGGCTCAGGCTGGTACTGATGGCTGGTACTGTGCTGTGGATACTTCTGGCTGGTACTGCTGGCTCAGGCGGGTACTGCTGGCTCAGGCGAGTACTGCTGGCATGTACTGCTGGCTGGTATTGCTGTGGGTACTGCTGGCTGGTACTGTGCTGTAGGTACTGTTGTAGGTACTGCTGACTCTGGCTGGTACTGCTGGCTCTGGCTAGTACTGCTGGCTCTGGTGTGGGTACTGCTGGTTCTGGCTGGTACTGCTTTGTGTACTGCTGGTACTGCTGTGTGCTGCTGGAGGGAAATGCTGGCTAGGAGAAGTGTAGCAGCGGAGGAAGAGGTGATGTTTCCTGTATTGGTCAAAGGCGGAGTGCATTTGATATCACTCAGCCTGTGACTCACTCAGACTGTCATAACGTAGCAGGAACTATACAGGAAACATCGGCTCCATTCTGACAGATCAGCTGAGAGACACAGACTCAGCTGCATGGGGGGCCGGACCAGATGACTTTGGGGGCCACATACGGCCCCCGAACCGTAGGTTCCCCACCCCTGTTCTAATGGAATAAGGTCTGAAGACTGATTAAGCCACTCTATGACCTTAATGTGCTTCTTCTTGAGCCACTCCTTTTTTGCCTTAGCAGTATGTTTTGGGTCATTGTCATGCTGAAAGACTCATCCACAACCCATCTTCAGTGTTCTGGCTGAGGGAAGAAGGTTCTCATCCAGGACCGATCCGTGTCTCTGGTACCAAGAGTACATCAGAGTCTAAATTTGTGGTACAGAAATCTAGAGAAAGGGAAATCCTTTCTTCCAGTGAAATAAGTCACTACAGATGCCAGTCTCTCTGGCTGGGGAGCGGTTCTAGAGGAATTCACTGTCCAGGGGAAATGGTCTTGGGTAGAGAAAAGTCTCCCCATCAACATTATGGAAATCCGAGCAGTCAGTCGGGCTTTGAAAATCTGGATGTCCAGGCTTCTGAGTCACCCTGTCAGGGTACATCAAGGAGGCACAAGGAGTCGGTCAGCCCAGAAAGAGGTGGACTTCATCCTTTCTTGGGCAGAGAAGTTTGTGCCATGCCTGACAGCTGTTTTTATTCTGGGAATAGAGAACTGGCAGGCAGACATTTTGAGTCGTCAACAGATTTTTCCAGGGGAATGGTCCTTACACCTGGAGATTTTTCAAACAACCTGCCTACGCTGGGGGGGTACCAGACGTAGATCTGTTGGCGTCCAGGTTCAACAACAAGGTGAAGAAATTTGGGTCCAGTGCCAGTTATCCACACTCGGAGTGGATGCTTTTGTGACTTCTTGGGAGGAGTATTCCCTGATATATGCCTTTCCTCCGGTGCAGTTGATACCGCATCTATTGCTCAGAATCCAGCTAGAGGAGAAACCATTGATTCTGGTAGCTCCGTCATGGCCGAGGAGGGTTTGGTTTTCACAAATCCAGAGATTGGCAGTGACGAGGCATTGGGCCCTTCCACTGCGTCCGGACCTACTCTCTCAAGGTCCGATATTCCACCCTGCTGTACAGTCTGTAAATTTGACGGCTTGGCTATTAAAGCCTTAATCTTGAAGGAGCGGGATGTATCTGCCCCTGCAGTTCATACACTGATAAACGCTAGAAAACCAGTCTCTAGAAACATGTATTACAGAGTCTGGAAATCCTACATTGTCTGGTGTGAGGCCAGGAAATGGCATCCCCGCAATTATATCATCAGGAGAATTCTAGCTTTCCTTCAAGCAGGAGTAGATATGAAGTTAGCCTTGAGCACTATCAAAGGGCAAATTTCATCCTTATTGGTTTTCTTCCAGGAACTGATCTTTTCCCATTCGTTGGTTCAGACCTTCGTCTGGGGAATGTTAAGTTTACTTCTACCTGTGACGCCACCATTATGTCCTTTGGAAGTTTTGCTAAAACAGCTTTTTGTAACGCTCCTGCGTTTCATGTATGGTGTGGATTTTCAGCTGCAGAAATATTCCACTTCAGTAGTCATGTAAGAGAGATGCTGAGATACCATTCCCAACCTCAATGACTCATCATGTGTGGAAGGTCTTAATTCAGCTAGTAAATACACACACTCAACAAGCTGGTTCCTAGAGTGACTTTATGTATGTAGTAACACAGTGATGAAGATTTAAGAGACAGGTTGAGTGGAGGTGGTAGGTGACAGACACTTGAAGGTAAGACAGTAGCAGATGGATGCAGGTAGGTTTAGCAATCATGTATGGTAGCAGATGACAGAGTAGCAGGTGGACATACAAGAGTGATCAACCCAGTGCAGGAATAAGTAGCAGTAGTCTTAAGAGCTAGCAATCTAGATATGCAGATGTGATAAATAGTCTTTACTATGCAGAGCTAGATAGTGTAAGCTTAGTATAAGTTTATAGAGGGTTCCCCTGCGGGGTACTTAGCACTAATAGCAATACAGCCGAAGGTTGGTTCAGGAGGAGCGGATGATCCGGAAGCGGGATGCAGGGATCAGCGCAGCGAGGTTCCGTCAGCGAGGTATGCTTGCAAGCACGAAAGCTTCAAGCCAAGTTAGCATCCAGGTAAGGGTGTTTGAACGAACACATGTGAGTCAGAACCGGCGATTTAAATAGCCATCTAGTCCGGCGCTGAGTGATGACAGCTTCAGTCTTAAAGGTGTATGCGCACCTTTCCAAAAGAGAATGGTGGGGCGCATACACTTGTGAAAAGAGTAATTTAGGGTACCAAAGGTACCGGAACATTACAATACCCCCCCCTTAAGGCCGGCTCCTGAAGGCCTCTGGAGCTGGTTTGTCTGGGTATCTCGCATGAAAATTGCGGATTAATCTAGGGGCATGTATTTCAGAGGTGTTTAGCCAGGTGTCGTCTTGGGGCCCATAGTTCTTCCATCTAACCAAGTACTGAAGTCTTCTTCTGTAGATACGAGAATCCAGAATCTCTTTTATCTCGTATTCTTCTCCACCTTCAACTTGTACAGGAGGCGGAGGTGGAATATTAGGCCTTATTCCTTGGTCCGGAACATGGGGCTTCAGTAGCGACACATGGAAAATGGGATGGATTTTTAGGTCTATTGGCAATGTAAGCTGTACTGCAGCTTTTCCAATAAGTTTTTTGATTGGGAAAGGTCCCAAGAACAGAGGTCCAAGCTTTTTGCTAGGGATCTTCAGTCTTAAATTTTTTGTTGAGAGCCAAACGAGGTCCCCGATAGTGTACTGTGGAGAAGGTCTTCTGCGAAGATCATAGTACTTCTTTTGTTGACTGTGAGCGTGTGCAATGGTAGTATTTAATAAACCCAGAGAATCCTTTATTTGGGTAAGATAGTCTGAGGCTACTGGGTTGTTTGAAGGAAGGATGCGTGGTGGAAGAATGGAGGGATGAAACCCATAGTTCAAGTAGAACGGACTCTGCTTGGTTGTACTGTGGGTTGCGTTGTTGTAGGCAAATTCTGCCAGAGGGAGAAGATCCACCCAATCATCCTGTTGGTAAGAAGTGTAACAACGTAAATACTGCTCGATGCATTGGTTGACTCTTTCAGTCTGTCCGTTGGTCTGCGGATGGTAAGGAGAAGTGAGCTTCCGCTCGATCCGTAGTATGTGACATAGTTCTTGCCAGAACTTAGAAATAAATTGGGATCCACGGTCAGACAGGAGAGTTTTTGGGATACCATGTAATCTAAAGACATGTTTCATCAGCAGTTCTGCCGTTTGTTTGGACGAAGGTAGTCTGCGAATAGCAATGAAATGTGCCATCTTTGTCAGATGGTCCACTGACACCAAGATGGTATTAAATCCTTTGGAAAGAGGCAATTCTACGATGAAGTCCAAGGACAAAACTACCCATGGAGTTTGGGGTATTGGTAGACTGCATAGTAGACCGGATGGTCTCGTAGTGTCAATTTTGGACCTGGCACAGACATTGCATGAAGAGACGAATTTTTGTATAGATGTTTTCATGTCAGGCCACCAGAATTGCCGGGAAATCAAATTAAGAGTCTTTGTCATACCCATATGTCCTGCCATAGGCACATCATGAGATAATTCCAAGATCTTGGTGCGTAGGGTAGGTGGTATGTAAAGTTTGTCGTTGTAGTAGAGGAAGCATTCTGCATCAGTATTTAGTTGTGGTGGGGGTGAATCCAAACTTATACCATGCAAAACCTCTTCCTTCAAGGAACGGACAACTCCAATAATGCGTTTGTGAGGTATTATAGGAACGGAAGGGATTTCAAAGTAGTTTTCTTCAGTTAGTCGTGATAGTGCATCCGCCTTTTTGTTCTTATCTGCAGGTGTGTAAGTCACTAGGAAGTTAAACCTTAGAAGGAATAGTGACCATCGTACCTGTCGGTGCGAGAGAGTTTTGCTAGTCTGAATATATTGGAGGTTTTTATGGTCCGTGTATATTATTATTGGTAATTGGGTGCCTTCGAGTAAATGTCGCCAATTCTCCAGAGCCAATTTTATAGCAAGCAGTTCCTTTTCACCCACGGGGTAATTTATCTCGGGACTGCTTAGGGATTTAGAAAAAAAGGCGACTGGATGAAGTGGTGAAGTGTGGGTTGGTCGTTGGGAGAGTATTGCTCCTACTGCCATGTTTGACGCATCTACCTCCAGAATGTATTGGAGGGATGGGTCTGGATGGCGTAATATGGGAGCGGAAGTAAACCTTGTCTTTAACAAGTGAAAAGCTTTATTGGCTTCTTCTGACCATTTGAATGTTTTTTTTATGCTAGTGAGCTGTGTGAGGGGTCTCACAATAGCAGAAAAGTTTTTAATGAACTTCCTGTAGAAATTTGAAAATCCCAGGAATCGCTGTAGCGCCTTGCGTGTGGTTGGTGTAGGCCAATCCTGAATGCAGGATATTTTACTCATGTCCATCTCGATTCCTGTTTTGGATATGATGTAGCCTAGAAAGAGTACCTCGTCTTTATGAAACAAGCATTTCTTCAGTTTCACATAAAGGTTATGTGCAAGCAATCTCGATAGTACAAGTCTTACATGTCTTATGTGTTCAGACAGGGATCATGAATATATAAGTATATCGTCCAGATATACCACAACACAGACATCTAGTAAGTCTTTAAAAATATCGTTTATAAATCGTTGGAAAACTGCAGGGGCGTTGCATAGCCCGAATGGCATCACAAGATATTCGAACAATCCGTATCTGGTTCTGAATGCAGTCTTCCACTCGTCTCCATCACGGATTCGAATGAGATTGTATGCTCCTTTCAGGTCCAATTTTGAAAAATAGGTAGCTCCATGCACCTGCTCAATGAGCTCAGGGATAAGCGGTAGAGGATAGCGATCTTTTATTGTGATAGCATTCAATTTCCTGTAGTCGATGATAGGTCTGAGACTTGAGTCCTTATTGCGAACAAAAAAGAGTCCTGCTGCTGTGGAAGAAGTGGAAGGTCTAATAAAACCTTTTTCCAAATTCTCATCCAAATAGGTTTTGAGATGGGAAAGTTCATCCTGTGAAAGAGGATAAACATGACCGAACGGCAATTTGCTATTTGGGAGTAGATCAATGCTACAATCATAGTCTCGATGAGGAGGTAATGCTTGAGCATTTTTCTCAAGAAAAACCTCAGAAAGATCCTGATAACATAGTGGTGCAATCTCATCTGTCACCATAGACAGAATCTTCCCGGAAGACGGGAGGTTACACGTATCCTCGCAATAGAAAGAGAGGAAGGCCAAGGACCGTTTCTTCCAATCTATGGTTGGTTGGTGTGTGTGTAACCAGGGAAGTCCCAACACAATGGGAAAGTGGGGTGAAGGTATTAAATCGAAGGTAGTAGTCTCCCTATGAGACTCGTTAATAGTGACTAGAAGTGCTTGTGTCTGATCGGTGATTGGACCAGAGGATAACGGAACACCGGTAATAAGACTTACTGAGACAGGTTTAAGTTTAGAAATAATAGGAATTTTATTTGAAGCAGCAAAACATATATCAATATAATTTCCACAAGATCCTGTGTCAATCATGGCCTTAGTAGTAATCCTGTTCTGGTCCCACTGTAATGTCAAACAAACAAAAATGTAAGGGTTAGTGAATGAAGTTGTCAATCCCCCTAGGAGGACATGTGAACACTCACCCTTCTTTTTGTTGACTAGGGGACAGACATTTATCTTGTGATCCGGGGATGCACAGTACAAGCAGAGATTTTCATATCGTCTTTTGGCTTTTTCCATAGTTGATAGCGGTGGGCGTATGGTTCCTACCTCCATAGGAACGGGGTTAACGGCCGAAATCCGAGAGGAAACGGATAATGGCATTCCCATTTTCTCAGCCTTTCTTTCTCGTAGTCTTCTATCTATGGTAATACTGAGTTGTATTAATGCATCCAGGGTTTTTGGTAGATCCGCTCGGGCGAGTTCGTCCTTAACGGCTTCTGATAGGCCAAGCCTAAATTGGGTTTTCAGAGATGCATCATTCCATTCTGAATCAAGGGTCCATCTCTTGAATTCCGCGACAAAGTCTTCTACAGGCCTCCTTCCTTGTTTCAAGGATCTTAATTGAAGATCGGCAGTACTCTGCCTATTGGGGTCATCATAAAGGCTAGTGAGTTCTGCTAGGAACAAGGCATAGGAGTTGAGAAGCTGGTCGTTTTTCTCAAAAAGAGAGTCTGCCCAGGCTCGAGGATCGCCTGTTAGGTAAGAAATAATAGTACAAACCTTAATGTGATCAGTAAGGTAGGTACGAGGTTTTAGCAAAAAAAGTAACTCACTTGCGTTTTTAAATTCGCGGAATTTTTTTGCGATCGCCTGTAAATACCAAAGGGGGATTTATCTTGGGTTCAGGGGACTGAGCAGAGGTAAGTTGTGTCAGTCTAATTACCTGCTGCGACGGAGCCTGATTGTCTTCTTTTAATTCAGCAAGTGTGTGTATTAACGCAGTTACTTGCTGTTTTAATTGTGTCACAGTGGTTATTTCTGCTGAATCCATTTGTAGGTTCGTTCAATCTGTAACGCTCCTGCGTTTCATGTATGGTGTGGATTTTCAGCTGCAGAAATATTCCACTTCAGTATTCATGTAAGAGAGATGCTGAGATACAATTCCCAACCTCAATGACTCATCATGTGTGGAAGGTCTTAATTCAGCTAGTAAATACACACACTCAACAAGCTGGTTCCTAGAGTGACTTTATGTATGTAGTAACACAGTGATGAAGATTTAAGAGACAGGTTGAGTGGAGGTGGTAGGTGACAGACACTTGAAGGTAAGACAGTAGCAGATGGATGCAGGTAGGTTTAGCAATCATGTATGGTAGCAGATGACAGAGTAGCAGGTGGACATACAAGAGTGATCAACCCAGTGCAGGAATAAGTAGCAGTAGTCTTAAGAGCTAGCAATCTAGATATGCAGATGTGATAAATAGTCTTTACTATGCAGAGCTAGATAGTGTAAGCTTAGTATAAGTTTATAGAGGGTTCCCCTGCGGGGTACTTAGCACTAATAGCAATACAGCCGAAGGTTGGTTCAGGAGGAGCGGATGATCCGGAAGCGGGATGCAGGGATCAGCGCAGCGAGGTTCCGTCAGCGAGGTATGCTTGCAAGCACGAAAGCTTCAAGCCAAGTTAGCATCCAGGTAAGGGTGTTTGAACGAACACATGTGAGTCAGAACCGGCAATTTAAATAGCCATCTAGTCCGGCGCTGAGTGATGACAGCTTCAGTCTTAAAGGTGTATGCGCACCTTTCCAAAAGAGAATCGTGGGGCGCATACACTTGTGAAAAGAGTAATTTAGGGTACCAAAGGTTCCCGGAACATTACACTTTTGAGCCTTTGGGGCGAGTTCCCCTGGTTCTTTTGACCAGAAAATTGGTCTTTTTGATAGTAATAACTTCAGCTAGCAGGGTAACGGAACTAGCAGCTCTTTTATTGTAAAGAGCCATTCTTGATATTTCATCAAGACAGGGGGATTTTACGTCCACACCCAAGTTTTTTTGCCCAAGGTGGTGTCCACCTTTCATTTGAATCAGGACATTATACTACCTTCCTTTTTTCCAGATCTCCACTTAGCGGAGGAAAGGTTATTGCATTCTCTTGATGTAATGCGTGCACTTAAGTTTTACTTACAGGAAACAGCTCGGATTCGTAAGACCGAGAGCTTGTTTGTGCTGCCAGAAGGCTCCAGAAAGGGGTTGGCAGCATCTAAATCTATGATTTATTTTTGGATTCATCAGTTTATTACCCAGGCATATGATTTAGTAGGATAGTTCCACCCCTTCCCGAAAGGCACATTCTACTAGAGGAGTAGGTGCCTCTTGAGCACATCGCCATCAAGCCTCTATGGCTCACAATTGCAAGGCCGCGACCTGGTCGTCGGTGCATACGTTCCTCGTTTCTATCGAGTGGATGTTGGGACCCTGGAGGAATCTGCATTTGGCCGCAGTGTTCTGCAGGCAGCGGTGTAATACTTTTTTTGGGGTCAGATGGCGGCATTCTTTGGTGTCGCCCTCTCCTCAGATGCATTGCTTTGAGACATCCCATACATTATGATTTATGGCTCTGTGTCCCGTGATCTACGAAAAGAAAAATTGATTTTTTAATACAGATTTACCTGTAAAATCCATTTCTTGAAGTACATCACGGGACACAGAGGTTCCTCCCCTCTTTTATGAGGTCTTTATTGCTTGCTACAAAACTGAAGTACTTCCTGTGTGGGAGGGGTTATATAGGGGGGCATCAATTCTTGATGGTTGCCAGTGTCCTTCACCTAAAGGTGGCTATATAACCCTCTCCCCCCCCCCCCCATATGTTATGATTCATGGCTCTGTGTCCAGTGATGTACTTCAAGAAATGGATTTTACAGGTAAGTTTGTATTTAAAAATCCATTTATACAGCTCCCTCCTAAAAATGTAAAAAGCAGGGGGAGCATGTAAGGCTTTTTAAGCAAAAAAAAAGCAGTATAAAAGGTAACCAACAAATGTTTGTACACTTTTTGTAGCTGCTGATTTTTAATAAACATACAAATTACTAGAACTCCATTTTAAACTCACAGAACATTATATATTTTCTGAAAAAATATACTAAAATGGATTTTAGTGCAAGCACACATAATATACTACCCATTTTTCTGGGGGAACATATAAAAGATAAGGTGACGCTGAGTAAAGAGATACCAAAAAGGCCAAGTCTTAAAATTGCATGCACCCATGATAGCACAAAAAAACTACTCTAAATCCCCAAAATCTCCATAGGTGACACTTTAAAAGCTTTTACAGCTCATCATTTTAGAGTTAAACAGGAGCTCTTATGATAGAATTATTGTTCTCGGCTATGTTTCACATGTGTGGTGCGATCAAAATTTACATACGGGTGCCTACCTTGGCAATGTATTTACGTTTGTGCATGCATGCAGGGCAACGTGGGTTACAGCAATCTTTTTTAAAAACATTTAAAAATACTTTTTACTGTAATTTTTTTTTTTACTTTTTTCTTTTATTTATTTTTACTTGATTGCTGTTACAAGGGATTGATGAATCCCCTGTGTGATAGCATTGACCAGGTGACGGGTATTCTTATGTAGAAATGAGGGGTCTAATAGACCCCAATGTTTCCCTAGCCCTCCACAGCATCTAACTAACCACTGATCTGCTTGGTTAACTGTGTCCCCTGGCTGTACAGACCAGGAAATGGTGGATCTGAAACCGGAAGTGTGAAAGCAGGGAATGGATATGCCTTGCTTTCCCATGTCCCTACCTCCAGAAGCCAGCCGTTGTGGCCCTGGGCTCCCAGTAGGCAAGGGAGAGCTTGAGAACCATAGTGGGACTGGGCCCGCTGGCAGGTGGGCGCCCCACCACCTGCTGTGTGAAAGTGATGGAAGCTAGGGAGCCGCCAAACCACTTTCACTTTCAAGCCCACAGCCTGGTAAACAAATAGGTAGTATGTAGCATGTCCAAAGACCAGAACTGGTTAAAGCGGAGTTCCATCCAAAAGTGGAAGCTTTGCTTATCTGCTTCCCCCCCCCTCCCCCTCTGGTGCCACTTTTGGCTCCTTTCGGGGGGTGGGGGGTAACGGGTATCTGTTTTTGACAGAGACCTGGCTGTGGCGAGATGCGGCGAGATACAGTATTTGTAGCTGCTGACTTTAAAAATGTAATGCTATGTTAAGCACTGCGTAAATTGACAGCGCTATATAAGAACCTGAAATAATAATAATAATAGGTACATGTAACAAATGTAAAGTAGGCACTATCCAAAATAGGCTGCAAAAATAGAAATACACATTAAAGGGGATGTAAACCTATTCTGTAGGCTTGTACCTACAGATAAGTCTATAATAAGGCTTAGCTGTAGGTGCTATAAATATCTCCTAAACCTTCATGGTTTAGGAGATATTCACACCTAATGTAGCCTGTGATGTCACCAGGGCAAGCACTCTGAAGGGAATGTATACCCGTGCTGTCGCTTCAGAGCTTCGTGCCGTGGCCCATGACTCCCATGCGCATGTGCAGGAGTGACGTCGTAGCGCGGCCAATCAGATGGCTGTAGGACGCGAACCCGGAGAGGAAGACTGGGTGAAGATGGAGCTCACAACGCGGCGGTGCAGGGCTTCGTTCTAAGGTAAGTATTTCATAATATGCGATGCATACTAGCACAGTATGCCTTTACTTTGAAGGGTTTTTTAAAGCGGAATTCCACTCAAAAGTGGAAGCTCCGCTTATCTGCTTTCCCCTCTCCTCAGGTGCCTCATTTGGCACCTTTTTGGGGGGAGCGGATACCTGTCAAAAACAGGTACCCGCTCCCACTTCCATGTAAGGGCGCTGTGGTGACCTGCGTCATTTGTTGCCCCTCCTCCTTCCCCCACTGCCTTCTGGGAGACACACACAGGTCCCAGAAGACAGCGGGAACATTCAGAAAGCGCAGCACAAGGCTTCACTTCCTGTTTCCCTTAGTAAGGATGCCGGTGCCTGCACCCAGAGCCGATGGACGGGTCGGCTTCGAGTGCTGACATTGCAGGCTCCCTGGAAAGGTAAACATCCTAAAAGTTAGTAGTTACAGTATTTGTAGCTGCTGACTTTTCATTTCTTTTAAATACAGGCTGGAACTCCGCTTTAAAAAGTTGTTTTTTTTCCTCTTTAAGACTGCAATATTGTATGGGGCTGATCTTTGTCAGAGATTTTTTTTAAACATTCCCAAGAAGTGTATAGGCTGCGGGTTTTACATAATCATGTCTGCTTAGAGCCCATATCATAGTCCAGGAAGTTTTATTGGAATACAATTTATATTTTAACTATAATACTACAGTGTGGGACTTCAATCTTTTACTCTTCGAGAAGTCATGCTTCCCTTTTTTTATACACCCAACTCTACAACCCTGATTTTAGCTAGGACCAGCTTGAATTTTGATCCATCTATGACTGATCCTGTTCAAGAGCAGTTGGTCTTCTGAGCCTGCTCATGAACATGCTTTCTGAAAAACGCTAGTTCGATCAGTGCTGCAGCACACCAGTTATTGTATTCTGACAGTGGAGGACTCTAGCTGGTTGGACACACCTCAGATGTGTGGATGGGGGAATTGGTTCCATTTTTCTTTTTCAGCCCATTGACAGAACAAAAGAAAAACTGAGTCATGTATGGCCTACTTTGCGCCACCCTAGCTAATACCCCCAATTTCTCACCCCCTCCCTTTTACCCCCACCTCCAGTCTTACACCCCAGCTCTTCACTCTCTTCATTTTGTTCTCATCTCTTATAGCCCCACCTCCACCATACAACCACCTTCTTACCCCACTCCTTTACACTCCTCTACCTTTTACCCTTACCTCTACTCTTAGAACCCCAACAAAATGGTGGCCATCTGCACACAGACACTGACGCCCTGTTGCAAAAATGTGAATGAGATGGGTAAAAGATGGCTTCAGCTCCTGCTCTCTACCAGTAGAGAACTCCTCAAATGCGTTTCGCCCTTTTTGGAGCTTAATCATAGAGGCAGTTTATTGAAGCCTGCTGGAGTCTGACATGCCAAGTCTGTCTTGCACCTGTCTTTTCACATGCTGACACATGTTTGGGATGTTTGGGGGGGATTCGAGCAGTACTATTTTCATTGTTTTGGGCTTATACCCTTATGTTATACTTATACCTTCTCCCCCCACCCCCATAACATTTCACCTTCCCCCTTAATACTCTGCTTTCTCACTCCCCTCCCTTGTACACTCACCTCCTCTTACATACCCCTCCAAATTATCAAATTATACCTTCACCCTCTCACCCCCTCCATAACACCCTACCTCACTGACTTACACCCCTCCCCCCCTCTTATCCCTCATCTCCCCATATGACAACCTTCTTACCTCTTCCCTAACACTCAACCACCCTCTTCAGGCTTATCTTTTGCACACTCCCTTACACCTCACCCCTAACCCCTTGCTTTTTACCTACCCCCCCCCCCTCCCTTCTTTAGAGCTAGGTGGTTGGTGTTCAAATGTAAACTTTAAGTTCTATACATTTTATCTATAATCATTTAAAAATATAGACCTGTAAACATCTCTAATCAAAAAACTTGTTTCGATTTTTAAAATATCTTTATTTATAATGCAGCATCCATAGTAATTCAAATACATATATAATAGAGCAGACAACGAAAACTTCAGTATTTCCTGTTTGTCTCTGGGGATATTTCAGTAGGTAAATAGTTGTGGAATTAATTTGCCCCTTGGGAGTGAAGACATAAACAGGATGAGTTGGTGAAGGAGTTCCCCGTGACCTAATCCTTTAGGGATCCCATTGTGTCAGCTGTGTTTGCCTGATCGTTATTTTTATACAAAATTTATCAAAGAAAGTAAATCATTTAGTGAATTATTGTTTGAAGATTTCTGGATTGTCAGGGGACTAATCATACTTAGAAGGGAAAAGATGGAGCAAAATATATTTGATTGATGTGTATTGTATGCTTTGTATCACAAATAAAGACAGGGTTTTAAACACACAAATATCCACTAAAACAAATAAAGACGAAAAAATTTATAAAACAAATAAAGTTGCATTGTCCCCTAAAAGAACCATAAACGTAATAATGTGCAAAGTAAAATAAGTGGTCAAACAAGTAAAATGCTCACAGCCTAACATGCTAGTGCCTCTTTAGAAGCATGCAAAGAACATGTAGGCAAAGGGGAACAAAGTAGACTTTTAAAGTTACACCACCAAATTACTGTAAAACATTGGAAGAAACAAGTACAAGTCAACAACTTCCTTCTTCCACAATATAAGAAAATACCATGTTTCCTATTACCTGAAATCATCAGTACTGACTTGCATTATGTTCTACCAGTTGGTATTTCAAAAAACAAGAATTTCTGTGGTTAGGAAATTGGTGCATGCAATGCAACTGATTTTAGTGCTGAAATACAGATTGCTACACTCTAGGAAGGAAACTGGGAAACCCAACTATAATAAATTGCTATATATACACAGAAAAAGCATTTCACTTTGCTAGGGGGGATAAATCACCATATCCAAACCAGTCATGAAGACACACACTTGGAGCTCCATATGTTTGATTCTCTGGTTAGTCACCATCCATTGCTCTGCAGAAGAGACATGCCCAGGTAAAATTTGAGATCGAATTAGGCTTCTTATTATTGTATTGATTTATGTGTTACTGTTACTTTTATTTGTAGGTGAGGAAAAATCCATTTTCCACCACCTTAATTGGCAATTTAAGAATCACACTTTTGGATTATCTAACACAGGAGGTGTAAAAGGTTTTAAGCTGAAAAAATGTACAAATAGACACCAGGGCAGTCTGGGTTCCTTTTAAATAAAAAAGGGCATTTCCAGTTGTGTTACATAGAATGAATTAGTGAAATAAATAATACATTCAAATGATTTGAGTGTTCTCTGCAGGGTCAAAAAGAAGATAACCCACTGAGAAAAAAAAAATGTAGTTTGGTCTTTTTCACTGTATCAGCCACATTAAATCTGTATTAGAATTACTGTAAACTAATTGACAAATTGTTAGTTTGCTTCACTCATATATCTTTTATATCAACAGCACTTAAAGTGTATCCAAAGCTAGAACTTTAGTTTTAGGTAGAGTGATGAAGTGTTAGAATTTCTGTCAGGTTTTTATTGCTAGAAAGAAAATGCTGGAACTCATAAAGTTAGGGTTGTAAAAGTATTTATTCCATTAAAATAGTAAATTAAGCAGAAAAATGTATGTGCCAACTAGCTGCTGAGGAGCATGCCTGGTAGGTAGTGTATTCCACTCCTTACTCTTATATATCATTCTCTCAACCACCTAGAATTGAATTGTTACCATAAGAAATACTGCATGCCTTAATCACTTCACTCCTGAAAGGTTTTACCCCCTTCCGATCAGGCCGTTGTTTGCGATACGGCACTGCATTGTTTTAACTGACAATTACGCGGTTGTGCAACACTGTTCCCAAATAAAATTGATGTCCTTTTTTTCCTAAAAATAGTTTATTTTAGTGGTATTTGATCACCTCTGCGGTTTTTATTTTTTTCGCTATAAACAAAAAAAGACTGACAATTTCACTTTCTGCCATAAAACATATCCAAAAAAAATGTAAAAAATCAAAGTCCTTCATCAGTTTAGGTCAATATGTATTCTACTACATGTTTTCGAGAAAAAAATACCAATAAGCGTATAGTGATTGGTTTGCGCAAATGTTATAGCGTCTACAAACTATGTGTAGCACCCTACAAGGTAGGTGCTAGGTAAAGTATAGTGGGCCTTGGCTGCCTAACAGCTGAGCCATGATATTCAGCTGGGCTGTCATGTTTCCCAGGTGTGGCTGCTGAGAGAGGAGTCTCCCCACTGGCTCCATGAGAGGATTCTCATTGGGCAGTGGAGGAAACCCAATCAGAGGCACATTCAGGCCTGTATCTACCCCAGAAGGCAGATTATGCCACAGAGGATTCTGGGAGTGGGTATAAGTTTGAGGCGGTATGGCGGGAAGCAGAGTCCCAGGAGGGAGAGTACAGCTGTCTCTCCTCCTTTCAGAAGGATCGGGTGTCTCGGGCGGCTTGCCTGAGAGTACAGAGAGAGAGAGCTGAGCTGAGCTGCAGAGAGGATCCGGTGTGCCGAGGACCAGCGGAGAAAGAGGGGTTCAGTTCCAGGAAAGCATTCCAAGTTCTTGAGTACTGTGAACTACCCCTAGGGGTCTGCCTAGCTTAAAGGGGACCACTCCGGTGAAGGTCCCTGGGAGCTAGCTAGCGGTAAAGGGGGTGCCTAGTGAGAGGACCCTGAAGTGTCAGAGGGGGTGCCTAGTGAGAGGACCCTGAAGTGTCAGAGGGGGTGCCTAGTGAGAGGACCCTGAAGTGTCAGAGGGGGCGCCAGCAGTTGGGCCCTGAAGAGTTAATGTGTACAGTGTGCAGTGTGCAGTGTACAGTGTTGAGAGTTGCAGCAGTACAAGCAGTTACAAGGAGCTACCTCAGTCAGTGAAGGGCTGGAGGGAGCTGTTTACCGGACTTCTTGAGCTAAACAGAGTGTCAAGAGTCAAGTGTATTACAGTCCTGGATCTTCTGAGTTAACCAGAGTGTTAAAGTCGAAGTTCTAGCACAGTTCAGCAAAACAGTATCTTCAAACGACAGGAAGAGTTGGTCAGCATTCAGCTGGCATCAAGACATCGCTAACAGGCATTTTTCTGTCCCAGTCCCAGTTAAACCTAGTTGAGCCAGAAGAGTATCCCACTCATTCCCTTCTCCCATCCCCATTACAAAATTAACAAAACAAAACAAAGATGCCGGAATGGTCATTGTCTCCAATCTCACACTGGGGTATTCAACTTAAATGTGATGGAGGTTGGTAAAAAAATAATTAAAAAAATAAAATAACAAAGATAAAAAAAACTACTGACACAAGTTGCGGGGCTACCAGGATTGCAAAGGTCGCACTTGTGACTGGGCTCTGTCATTATGCCAACGTGGGGGGGGGGGGTCCCAGCTGGGGGTCAGGGAAGCCCTTCATGGTTTCTTGTAATGAGGGTCCTGAAGGTTCTAGTTACGTCTCTGAACTTTATTCTTTCTTTTCAACCTTTCTTTATTATTCTACAGGGACCTATTAAAAATCGCTTTTTAATCAATTATTTACCTTAGGCATGTTATGATTAGAGAAGTACCCAGAGAGTACATTAGCACATTCTGACCCACACACACAATACATATAACTCCGTGTGTTTACTCTGTTTCATTCATCTGCAGATCAAAGTGCCAATCTTCATATATCAATTATAGCTAAATTTATAGTTTTTTTTTTTTTTGCAAGGCTACATTGTCCCAGCTTGAACCAATGTAAATATACATGTTACATATCTGTCTGATCCCTGTGAAAGTGGAGAATCACTGTAGTATTTGCCGCTACTACAGTGATCCTTGATGTCTTCTAAGCTCAATGCCGAGTGGCTGCCCTGCTGAATAGTAAGCACAGGTGGTCTCTCGCTATTCACAAGACACCTTGCATTTTTCTCCATTAATGCAAAGTGTTCCCTGGACAAGGTGGAGAAGGAAGGTAATGATGTCACCACCTCCATCTAATCCAATCAGAGAATGCTTTGCATTCATTGATAAAAAATACAAGGCATTCATTGAATAATGCCTGTGCTAAGGGGACGATCCCATATGGTTACTTTACAGCAGGGCAGCCGCTCAGGACCCATAGGAGAGCTAGGATCACTGTATTAGAGCTACTACTACAGTGATTCTATGATTTCAGAGGAATTAACCAGGTATAAAATATGTATATGTACATTGGTCCAAGCTGGAACAATTTAACCATGCAAAAAATACATTCCTAAAGTTCAGCTTGAAAGCAACCTTAAAAGTAAAAAAAAAAAAAAAAATGTTTTGCGGTTTCTATTTTACCTCTTTTATTTTTTATTTTTTATCTGCTAATTTTTTATTTTCTTTTTTTTTCATTTTCATTTCTTTTGTTCGCTACTTTTTTCCCCCCTGTTAGTGTTGCTACATTGAAAAAGGGGCCTTTTTTTCATTTGTATATATCTTTGCAATGATTTATACTAGAAATTTAATTTTAGTGTCATAAATAGGACACATTTAAATAAAAACATCTATTTTATGTACAGTGCCCTTGTGAATTCAGATTTATATTATTTTATCACTACAGATGTCAAGCTTGTTGGGGTAGGAGGATCAGAGAAGCTAGCCATTCTTCGAGGATGTCCTGGGGCCCCTGGAGCAGCAGGCCCTGCAGGATCCACTGGACCTAAAGGTAGTATCCCTACTCATGCTATACCATGTACATGTAAACAGTTTCTACATTATACTTTTTATTTTGTGTGCTCCTAGCACTAAGGGAGGTACGCAAATATGCGGCCCCACAGATAAAAGCACAGACCAACAGGGCTGCATATTTGCGTACTGTCGGCGTAAATGGGTTAAACTTCCTTTAAAAGACCAAGATGTTCAGCAAAAATGGCAGTAAAAGGGATGAAAAAAAATGGGTGCTTGCAATATTTCTTTACATAAAATCTTTAGCCCACATGGAAACAAAAACTATTGCAGTAACTGCTTGAAAAGCTTGCATTTGGTTTTAGCTTGTTATTCATGTCCATTTAAATCTGCTGGTGTATCTAACACTACCCTCTCCCCAAATTGCTGCTGTCAAAAGGTGACTCCGTTGCTCCTCCATGCAGAGTAGAGACACCCCAAATGAGAATGTGGGTTATTGGCTGAATAAGCAGGTGAAAATAAAGGTAAAAAAAAAGCCAAACTAATAAGCCATCATATCATATATTTAGGGATTTGAGTGTTTTGAGTTTAGATATGCTTTAAAACCTGTGATAAAGGGAGTAATATAGTTTACATTACTAATAAAAATTGATAAAACGTCAGGTCAGGGATATCTATTACCATAAAGAAATTAGAAAAGGTTAATGAGGTAATTCAGGAGGCTTGGCTTCATGGATTTATAAACATTAATAAAAAGGGGAAATATTCTGGTACAGGAATGCAACATTATAAATCATTCTAAAACTATACAAAAGTGATCAAGCACTACCAGACTGGCCTATCGTCTCTGGTGTTAATGGGTTAATGGACTCAGTGACCATGTGGAGAAATACCTACATGCCCAATTAAAACCACTGGTTATTGCCCTTTCCTCTTTTGTTTTTTTTTTACACTTTAAGACGGGTAAAGAACTTGTAAGTGGGAGAACTTTCTATTATGTCTTTGTATACCCCAATACCCCACTAGAAGGGAATTTCTGCACTGCATCTGAATGAGTATTTGGATGAACAGGACAAAAATGCCTTTGTTCTGCAGCTCTTGGGTCCTTTTCTCCATCAATATTATTAGTATTTTCTGATATATTTAATTGTCAAATTATGGGTATTCCCATGTGTTTGGCTTGTGCTATCTCTTACACCTTTTTTGATCAGGGGCTGTGGAAGGAAAATTAAATGTATGCATCCGAGGGATACATGAATCATGCGGCTTTATGGTTGAGGTACATAGATGATATGCTGGTGTCATGGAGGGGTACAAGGACACAGCTGAGTTTCTGAATGAGAACATAATTATGTTTTTAAACTTGCAGGTCTTTAAAAATAATAATTACTTTGCTAAAAAAAAACTTTTAGGAAGCTCATTGCTGGGAATACAGTTCTCCACTCCACCAGCCATCATCCAACTGATCTCGTTCAAAGTATTCCCATTGGTCAATTAATTCATACACGTAGGAATTGTTCAGATGACAATACCTTTGAGAAGGAGGCAAAATAACTTATGACACAATTTTGAGAAAATTATTATTCCCATTGGACACTTTGAGTGACTAAGTATAAGGCATGGAATCAGGAATCAGCATCTCATCTTGTCCCTTAAGAAATGGTACAAGATAACAGTCAAAATTTACAACTTATAACTCATTATGGTACACATTGGGAAAGGTTACATAACCTTTTCTAGACATTGGCATATTTTGTTGAGCGCTCTCTCTCACCAGCAGCTGACACAAGGGGATCACGTGATAGGACCAGAGCAGTCTGAAAATAGGTGAGTATACACATCTTTCTTAGAGCATAAGTATTAGAAGGGGAGAGGGAGCATTTGTAAGACTAGTTAGAATAATTCTACTTTAAATCTATTAAAATTAAAATATTTTACCAGGATACAATGAAAATCTAATACATGCAGCCATCAGAAGTATCTGAATTAGATTTACTACCAGCCTCTTGGATTTATGTATTAGCATATTTGTATGCTAATAGTTCTCAGAGTGGAGAGGGGCAGCAATAGAAACCAATCAGGTGTGCTGGATGCACAGGAGGCACATGTTGGCAGGAGGAGAAAGCAAAATAAGCTTAAAGGTTGTTTGCTGTTCTGCTGCTGTTTCTTCACTATCCAATCACTGGTTGAAGGGGATAGGTGACCATTTTGTATTGCTCAACTGCAGTACAGAATAGGCAGAACACTAACTTGGTTGTGCTGCCTGGAAGGGCTGTGTAAATATAAGGTCTGGATGGCAAAAAATACAAATGACTTGTATTTTAACAGTGAATTTAGATATTTGCTGGGGATTAAGCTTTAGTACATGACAAAGGATTTCCAGTGCACTATGGCTTAGCTAAAAATAAGGCACACTAAAGGTAGCTCCCTTTAAAGCTCTCCTTGCCTGAATGTAGCTTCAGACTGAGCCCTTGGATAAGGGCTGAATCATTGCTCTTACTCCTTCAGTTTTATGTATGTGTTTCAGCTTGAGCTACTGATCTCTGTTAAACAACAAGCTTTTAATAAAGCAATTGAAAGGGAGCTAAGAGCCCCACACGCTAGCTGGATAAAAGACTACATGGTATTCATATGCATATTTTGTATTTGCCTAACTAAAAAATAATATTTTTTAATGCTAATCATAATATAGAAATAAAATATTTACAAATCCACTAAGCATTCTATTTAAAGAATAAGTACACTTACCATCACTGGGCTCTGATTCCCAACAAGTCTGTAGGGCATACATGCTATTTACTCCACAACCAATGAGAAACTGGAATAACTGAAGGAAACTGAAGCAATGCATCATGCATGCCCAGAATGCACAGGGCCTGACTGGTTGGATTTGGAATCCATGTGGTGCAAGTACAGGAAAATATATGGTCTTACAGAACTGATGCAGGAGAGGATCTGACTAAGGAAATTCCATATATGTCTTTAAGAAGCACCTGGCCATTGCAAAGTAACACAAAAGCTTTCTTTTACCCACATTTTCAGGTGATCAGGGATCACCAGGAAATCCTGGAAAGATGGGACCAACAGGACCAAAAGGTAGGTACTTCATTATACATAACAACGGAGGCACAGGCTATAGCAGTGAGTCAAGTATCAGCTTTAATCTCTGACCTACACAAATAAAATGAATCATATCATTGACCATAGCAGGTATCACATACACGGTGAAGGCTGTAATGTTGTGGAGGCCTTTCTTGCACCTCCTACCCAACACTCCTGAAGATGGAGACAGAGAGTGTGAGGGCACGGAGTGGCATGAGTGCCGGAGTAGCTGGCTGCCGAAGTCCACTCTTAAGGTGGATGAAGCTGGGGGTCACAGTCCTAAGAACAGGATACTGAAGCATCTTGGCACCAGAGCAGGTATGCAGGTATACAGACAGCAACCAGTGGTAGCCGGGCAACAAGGGACCAAGTCGGCAGGCAGAGCAAGTCTAGGAAGCAGGCCAAGGTTGGTAACAGCCAGGCAACGCAGTACAGAATCACCAGGCAAAGCTGAGTCCAGTAAACAGGCTGAGGTCAGAGAGATTAGATGAACAAGGTTAATACAGAAGCAAAGGCAAAGTCCAGGAGAAAGTTAATTTGTATGCGCACGCGTACATGTGCGAGTGTGCGCACGAGTACAAACACAAGGAACTAGAATAGTACATCTATTGCCTCTTTGCCTAGAAGTATGAGCATGTGGATAATGCACATGCAAACAAATATGAGCATAAGCCCACAATATTTCTGGTGCTGGGAATCTGGTTTACCTTACAGCAGCTTTCAGCTTCAGTCTCTGACCTGTACAGCATAGGCAAAATAGAGCAAATTACATATGGCAACCACTCAGATCAAATTATACTTAGCGAAAGTAAGAATCACATGGGCAGAGCAGTTAAAAAAAAAAAACTCTTGCACAATTACCAGCATAAATTGTTATTGAATACACATGCAAATATATGTTTAGCCACACTGCCTTACCAAGGCATCTCTGCAAAGAGTGGTCCCTAACTTCAGTCTAACAGAGCTCCTATCTTGCGTGACAGTGCTAGACCCTGCCAATGTGTAAGAATAGGCAAAGAGCACACTGGGTTCCCACGTATGCAGTGAAGGGCTCTGAAATTTTTGTGCTGAGCTAGAATGTGTTTTTTTGGCTTTTCCTGGGTTTTTGGTATTCCCGGCTTGGTTTTTGCAGTTTGGAGGCTTTAAAAAGCTTTGGGAGGGAAGAAGCCTGCAACCAAGTATCCAGGTATTACAGTTTCAGGGGCTTCAAATGTTCACGCTGAACACGGAAACAAGGAAAGATGACTTTTCAGCTTTCTCTGGGGTTTTAGTATTCCCGGAATGGGTTCTTGAGTTTGGGCACTTCGAAGAGCTTTAGGAGGGAAGAAGCGTCAAATCCAGTGTCCAGGTATTAGTAGGGACAGACAGGCTGTGTATGCAGGTGCGCACAGCCTTTATTATCATAGGCCTAGCCATAGCTTAGGGCTCCTGTTAGGAGACAGGTGTTCTATACTCAGGAGACAGTTCTCCATGTTGGTGTCAAGAGGTTCTGTATCTAGAGGACTGAGAGAGTCAAGATGACTGAGCGAGTCTAGAGGTATAAGAGGACTGAGAGAGCTAGGATAGCTGAGAGAGCTATACTTATGGACCATATGGTCGTGATCCTACCCGAGCCTGGCCCGGCTCTGTGACATCAGCCCAACAGTGGGTTTCAGCCCGCTGGCTGCTCAAAATGGGTCACAGCAGTGCAGAATGATTTGCACTCCTGTGATCCACAGGGGAAGTACAACTGAAAAAGCTTTGGCTGTACTTTTCCTTTAAACTAGAGATAGGGACCACACTTTGCAGAGTCAGTGGCTTCACATATATTTGCTTATGTGTGCAACATAAACCTTGATTTTTACCTAAATTGTAGAAACAGTTTAGGCTTTATTTTCTGTCGACTATTTAGTAAATTTTTTCTTTTCTTCATAAACCATGGAACTTGATTTGCTGCTATAGATGACTTCTTAACTATTCCTTCTATTTACCCTTTTAGAAGCTGGAAATATTAACATGTCATGCAACTATAAAACAAGGGGTTTATTTCACATTTCAGGGTAGTAAATTAAGCCCAAAATTTAGTTTTTTTAAACCGAGACCAACAATTTTCTGCTTTTTTTTTTTTGCTGACAGTGCCCATTTTGGAAGCATTCTGCTTGATACAAAGGGTATGGCCAGTGCCTAGGGTGGCAGGAAATATAGAGAGGAGTCAAAAGACTCTCTATAGTTTAGGAAACATAAGCCGATCTCTCCTCCATTTTATTCATTGGTTCTTTGTTTCGTTTGTTTATATCAGGGGTCTCCAAACTTTCTAACCAAGAGGGCCTGTTTACTGTCCTTCAGACTTTAGGGGGACCGGACTATTGCCAGTGGTAGTGGAAATTTTCCTGGCATCAGTGGAAGTAAACAGTAGCCCATTTGGTGTTATTGGGAAGAATAGAGCCCCATGATTGGTGTCAGTGGGAGAAATAGTGACCCATTATTGGTGTCAGTGGGAGATATTGTGCTTCATTGCTGAGGTCAGTTGGCAGAATAGTATCTTGTATCAGTGGGAGGAACAGTGTCCCAAGGGCCAGATAATAGCAGGCAAAGGGCTGCATTCAGCCCCAGGGCCGCAGTTTGGAGACCACTGGTCTATACAATTGGAAAGTAGATCTGCTTCCCCCAAGAAAACATTCTGCCACTTTTTATTTTTTAAATAATCACAAACAACATACAAGGGACAGAATTTATATAGAGGGGTGCCATCATTCAGCTGTGATTAGGGTAGCGTTATGCCTAATAAGACTCTGCTGTAAATAATTGAATCTTTCTCATTCCAGGTGAAAAAGGGGACCCAGGGGTTGTGCTTCAAGGAAGTAAGTAACAAAATATGTTGTTAAATGTATACAGTATATATAATATAAATAAGAAGCAATGCTAAATCTTAACAGAGCAATCATGAATACTCATATAGTAAATAATGTGGCATGAAAACAACTAAACATGCAGTGAATAAGTTATGAGCAAAATATATCATTGAAAAAAATCAATCATATGAAAGTAATATAAAGAAATAGGTGAAAAATTCAGTGTTAGGTGAACATATAAATATCCTTTCAATGAAAAAGTCCTTTTCAATATTAAACAAGAGTGCCCATAAAGTGCAAAAAAGTGTATAAGTAATGTTGATTGTGTAAGAAGAATGATAGTAGCGCTTGAAACAATATAAACTGCAGAAATCCCCTAAAATGACAGTGTGGTAAGTGACTCAATCCTCACAGCATTTAGTGAATAAACCCACAAGCTTATTGAAAACGGTACAAATGAACATCAGTCCCTTTGAAATCCAGATCTTCAGCAATAACAACGGTCTAAGCGTTCTTGAAAAGACACCAATAATTCGTGTAGTCTGGTAGGGTCACCGCTAATCCACCACCAAGTGCAGGGGGACAGTAAGAAATGGCCACTTACCGGATCACAATGCTCACTTACTCTCATAAATGAGCACACTTCGCATGTACACAGCAAATCCACACGCAATCATAGGACAAGCAGATAACAGCAAGGGATGGTTCCAAATCTAGTTCAGTGGCCCTCTTCCTCTATTCCTCCCATATTATAAAAGGCGGTGGTGGCAACCCGAATTATCCAGAACTGTACGTATGTGATCCAGCTCATCTGCGTTTTTTTCTCCTGTGACCCAGAGTCAGCTTATAGCGGGATATTTCACAGTTTAGGTGTAAGGCTGAGGAATATATATTTTTCTTAAAGTAATGTTGATTGATGAAATCCACTACCAAGATTTAACGTTTAGCATACGCTTCTTACCAGATAGCATGGACCACTAATTATAATGGTCATAAAAGCAAAAAATAACCCAGTATCTGAGATAGGTGGTGGCTGCTCAGCAGCAGCTCCAATTGGATACAAAAATGAACAAGCATAGTGAAGCCTTCTAACATCTAAGTCCTTTTATTTAAAATATATTAGAAGCACCTTCGATAAGTTGTAAACAGGCACAAACGAGTCAAAAACCAACAGGGTGTCAGCTCATGAGAAAGGAACGCCATGAGTAACGGCTAAGCAAGCGTGATGTCTTCAGTAACAGCCATCCTTACGCGTTTCTTCGTCGGTGACGTCTTCCCAGGGGCAGGCCGAACGTCAAAGTTTTTGTGTCTGCTTTATTTTGCTTTAGTTTGGGCAAAAGATGTAGGTGAAATACAAACAGCCCATATGGCTTCAAATGGACCTTTCCCATAATTTACTAAAACTTACATTAGCATGCATCTCTGCAGGCTGACGTGAAATCATCTAACACTCATTTGTTTTCTTGATTTACTTACCTTTCTTCTGTCCAATTTCTGTTTTCCCATACTGATGACGTAGCCCTGGCCACAATGAAAGGCAACTTCATCAGTGCTTTCAATGAGATCTCTTACCTAACCAGGGTAATCTCGAGCCTCAAAAAACCTCGGGGGAAGGCTTTTTTTTTTAAGTAGACGCATGTAATGTTGTACAGAGCATGCATGAGATGGACCACATGACATCATTGCTTTTACTCGTGCATGCCCACTTGGATTATATTGCAATCTGAGCCTGGAATAGATTTTCAAAATAGCAGCATTGAAGCAAGGGCACAGGCAACAAAGCAGTCTGTGCCCCCCTGTTAAGGAGATTCGTCCTCTCTATTTGTCCGTTTTATCATGATCACTGAAAGTAAAAGAAAATCCAACATTTTGGGTTGTCCCTAGAAAAGTAATAGAGGGGAAATCTTCCAAAGGGGACACTAGTTCTGGTGACCTGGGGGTCCTCAAGGAATTATCTTAATTTCCAGGGATTTTGACTATGGGACAGGAAGTGAAGGGAAATCTCCACAATGGGGCACAGATGGTGAAAAAAAATCTGACAGGGATTATAACTCTCCCTTGCTCTATCAAAAATACAAGAAAAGTTTTGCCAATAGTTCTACTTTAATACTTTGAGCCTGATGTACTAAAGGGGCTAAGAATCTGCACACAAAAAAATGAATATTCACTTCAGTTATGCAACCATGTGTAAAGCAAATCACTGTGCACTTTGAATACCCAATCATATGCAGTGGTTTTTCACATGATTGGATTATTGCAGTAAATATTCACGCAATATGTTGAGTGAAGATTCCCAACTCCTTTAGTAAAATAATCCAGGCTACATACCAAAAGTCTGATGTAAAAAAATGTGCCCATAATAAGTTATTTTTCATACCTGCCATCGAATAAATTCAAATCCATCTTTAAAGTTTAAATTGTAATTGTTGATGAAGGAAACAGGAAGTGAATACACTGCAAAGGTTTGCAGAGAATTGAAGTTCACTCCTACTGACCTCCTACTAAGGCAGCACCCAGATACATAGGTTCAAAACACAAAGCTAATACACCAACATTAGATCCTTATTTTTTTAATGACAGTTGTTTTTTAGTTGATACCAATCAGCTGTAAAAAATGATAATCACACAGTTGAAAAAAAAGATTGTTATCCTTGTATTGGAGCTTTTCGAATTAAGCCTATAGTTGGGTTGAAAAAATGAATGTTTATCAAGTTCTGCATCCTTAAAGTGATTGTAAAGTCTCATTTAAAAAACAAAAAAACAAACCCATTATACTTACCTGCTCTGTGCAGTTGGTTTTGCACAGAGTGGCCCAGACCCTCCTCTTCCTGGGTCATTCTTCTGTGCTCTGGGCCCCTCCCTCCTGTTGAGTGCCCCCACAGCAAGCAGTTTGCTGTGGGGGCACCCAAACCGAGTCACAACTCTCTGTGTCCATTCAGACACACAGTGCCATGACCCGGCCTCGTCCCCTCTCTCTCCTGATTGACTGACTGACTTTGATTGACAATCTGCTGTCTCAGCCAATGAGGAGGGGAGTCCTAGGCAGCTGAGACACTCCCACAACATCACTGGATTAAGATGGACTCAGGGAGGTATTAGGGGGGCTGCTGCACGCATAAGGTTTTTTTCTATCTTAATGCATAGAATGCACCAAGATAAAAAAAAAAAAACCTTCTGCCTTTACAATCCCTTTAAGCTAGCCATAGATGTGTCAGTTGAACAAAAAAAAACTGACCTGATTCTCCCACCCACACATTCCATGTAGACGGGGGAAGCCTTTATTCCATCCCAAACCTGCTCAACTTCAATCCCTGTATGGCCAGCTTTACTGTAGGTGATCCAGAGAGAGGCAAAAAAAAAAAAGCTCTTAAAAAACATGGTCCAATTTGCTCCAAAATGGCAAACCAGTTTTTTCTCTACAGTATCTCACAAAAGTGAGTACACTCCTCACATTTTTTTTAAATACTTTAAAAGATATAATAATGTGACAACACTGAAGAAATGACACTTTGCTACAATGTAAAGTAGTGAGTGTACAGCTTGTATAACAGTGTAAACTTAGTGCCCCCTCAATATAACTCAACACACAGCCAATAATGTCTAAATCGCTGGCAACAAAAATGAGTACACCCCTAAGTGGAAATGTCCAAATTGGACCCAAAGTGTCAATATTTTGTGTGGCCACCATTATTTTCCAGCACTGCCTTAACCCTCTTGGGCATGGAGTTCACCAGAGCTTCACAGGTTGCCACTAAAGTCCTCTTCCACTCCTCCATGACGACACCATGGAGCTGGTGGATGTTAGAGACCTTGCGCTCCTCCACCTTCCGTTTGAAGATGCCCCACAGATGCTCAATAGGGTTTAGGTCTGGAGACATGCTTGGCCAGTCGATCACCTTTACCCTCAGCTTCTTTAGCAAGGCAATGGTCATCTTGGAGGTGTTTTTAGGGTCGTTATCATGTTGGAATACTGCCCTGCGACCCAGTCTCCAAAGGGAGGGGATCGTGCTCTGCTTCAGTATGTCACAGTACATGGTGGCATTCATGGTTCTCTCAATGAACTGTAGCTCTCCAGTGTCAGCAGCACTTTTGCAGCCCCAGACCATGACACTCCCACCACCATGTTTGACTGTAGACAAGACACACTAGTCTTTGTACTCCTCACCTGGTTGCCGCCACACACGCTTGTCACCATCTGAACCAAATAAGTTTATCTTGATCTCATCAGACCACAGGACATGGTTCCAGTAATCCATGTCCCTAGTATGCTTGTCTTCAGCAAACTGTTTGTGGGCTTTCTTGTGCATCACCTTTAGAAGAGGCTTCCTTCTGGGACGATAGCCATGCAGACTGATTTGATGCAATGAGTGGCGTATGTTCTGAGAACTGACAGGCTGACCCCCCACCCCTTCAACCTCTGCAGCAATGCTGGCCGCACTCAAAAGTCTATTTCCCAAAGACAACCTCTGGATTTGACGCTGAGGATGTGCACTCAAATTCTTTGGTAGACCATGGCGAGGCCTGTTCTGAGTGGAACCTGTCCTGTTAAACCGCTGTATGGTCTTGGCCACTGTGCTGCAGCTCAGTTTCAGGGTCTTGGCAATAGGCCATCTTTATGTGCAGCAACAATTCTTTTTTTCAGATCCCCAGAGAGTTCTTTGCCACGAGGTGTCATGTTGAACTTCCAGTGACCAGTATGAGAAAGTGAGAGTTATAACACCAAACTTAACACACCTGCTCCCCATTCACACCTGAGACCTTGTAGCACTAACAAGTCACATGACACCAGGGAGGGAAAATGGCTAATTGGGCCCATTTCGGATATGTTCACTTAGGGGTGTACTCACTTTTGTTGCAGCAGTTTAGACATTAATGGCTGTGTGTTGAGTTATTTTGAGGGGACAGCAAATTTACACTGTTATACAAGCTGTACACTTACTAATTTACATTGTAGCAAAGTGTCATTTCTTCAGGGGTGTCACATGAAAAGATATAATAAAATATTTACAAAAAAGTGAGGGGTGTACTCACTTTTGTGAGATACTGTATATGCAGATTGAATTTGCTAAGCCTGGCTTAGCTTTGAAACTTAACAACAGACGTCTAGAGCAAGGCTTTTTAAAAAAGAGTTTTTAAGAGTCTTTTGGGGTGCAGCGGCCACGTCCCCATCTGAACACCCCTTTTTTTGTCTCTCTCTTCCTCCTCCCTACAGCTATGTAAACTATGTTAACAGCTATGTGAACTTTTGCCGGCAAAAGCAGAAAGCTGTGCGGGCCGGCCGCCGGAGTCCTACCAACTGATGACGTCATCTGTTGTTAATGACATGTCAGACTTTCTGCCTTGCAGGCAATAATTCACATAGATGTAGGGAGGAGGAAGAGGAGAGTGCTGTGCAGGCTGTGCTCTCTCTCTCTCCTTGCAGGGTCGCAGTGCACAGAAGTTATTACAAAGTAGCATTCTCCTCCCAATGTGCAGGATTTGACAACTGCCCCTATCTCCTCCCCACACTGCTCCTGTACAGGCAGCAGAAATTGTGGGAGGGTCTGTGGGAAAAGGAAGAGTGTGTGTAGGGGGGAAGGGGTGAGTGAGCAGAGTGCACAGCCCACATTTGTGCTAGGAGGGGGGATTTTGCTAGGAAAGGGGATTGGGGGTTGTTGGAGCAGGATAAGGAGATTGGGGGTAGTAGGTTGTGCTAGAAGGGGGGATTCCGTGGGGGATTTGCTCTAGAAAGGGGGGTTTTGGGGTGTTCACGTTAAAAGAGGGGATTTGGGGATTTTGTGCTAGGAGGGGGGATTTGAGGGGGTTGAGCTAGGACAGGGGATTGGGGGAGTTGGACTGGGGTTTGTGCTAGGAGTCGGGATTTGCGAGCAGGTAGGTTTGTGCTAGGTGGGGGTATTGCAGGGGAGGTTTGTACTAGGAGAAGGAATTGGTGGTGTATTTGTGCTAGAAAAGGGAATTGGGGGGGGGGGGGGGGTGAGTTTCTAGGAGAGGGAGTTTGGAGGGAGGAGAGTTACAATCTAACATCACTGAACTCTGCCGCACAGATTGCAACACACATGTTTTCCTGTACCGCACAAAAATGTGCTGCCTTTTGCAGTTGCATGTGGGTGCCATTATTTCCTAATGACACCCCCATGCATCTGGTAAATGTGTGGATGTTTGCGCTCATTAAAAAATGCAACGCGCGTTAACACGCAAGAAAGCGCGTGCTCGGACGCACCTCCTGCTGTGAACGAGCCCTCAGACTGGTGTGCTCCGGGACTGTGCACAGTTCCAAAGGGTGCTTTGACTCAAAAAAGGTTGAAAAACACTGGTCCAGAGCTCCACATACCTATAAAATAATACTTTTTTTTTCTTTTTGTATGAGGGTGGACAGCACCAACAGGTTAAGATAGTAATCTACACGCATTACCAGGTGTGTCCCAAAATAAATAAAATATAATCCTGAATGATCCAGAAACTTCAGAAATCCCTGCCCTTTTAATCATTTCAGGCATTCCTAACCATTGAATCACTAATATGCATTGTGCAGTAGAAAGGACGATTGTCTGCGCTCAAGCCCTAGATGGCGTCTATATATATAACATATGAGATACTAGAGATGTAGAGAGAGAGATTTAAAGAGATGTAACCACATGATAGCCCTTTACATATTTATATCAAGCCTTTGCATAAAAAAACATGGATTCTTAGTTCACATACTGTACATTGCAATACATGTTCAGGCTGGAAGATACAGCTGGAAGTGAGCTACAGACCAAGATCCAGTGAAGTACGTCCACAATGGAAGAAAACACGCTGGGGTTGATTTGCAAATGCAGTTGCATTGATTTCAAAGTGAACAGTCTATTTGCCTTTAGTAAATCAACCCCAAAGATTTAGAAGGTGGACAGCACCAACAGGTAAAAATAGCAATCTATGCACATAACCAGCAGTGTCCCCAATAACACCAAAATAAACAAAATGCATAAAATACAAGGGGGGTCAGGGACCTGTGAGTCAGAGCTGGATGACTCATACTGATACTGTATGTCCCCTGGGGCCTCCCCCTGTTTCTGGAACATTGGGGAATGTGCTTGAGCTAGTGAGCAGGGGGTTAAGGAGCTGCCTGGAATAGTTATGAGGCCTTGTCCAATCCCCAGTAGTGGGCTGGCAAGGGGCAGAGTTTAACTCATAAATAGACATGGGCTATGCCAGCAGGGCAGTCAGGTGGAGGTGGGAAATACAGTGCTAAGGAGGCTGTCGACCGCTCTCAGGGGTGCCCCCTAGTCTGGGGGGGGGGGTGACCTAGGGTCCGGGCTCAGGTGCTGGAAGGATCTCTAATCTCTAAGAGAGAGGGAAACATGAGATAAGGCCCGTACACACGTAGCGATTGTCGGCCGTAAATATTCGGCCACCGACCGATCGGCCGATTGTCGGCTTGTTAGTATGATGCTTCCGACAACCGACTGCGACTTTTCGGCCGAACAGAATCTGGTGTGCAGGCTTCTGTCAGTACAGAATTCGGCCGACAAACAGCAGATGAGCAAGACTGGGCATGCTCAGAGAAGAAAAAACACACGGAAAGTTAACCATCACATGACATCACTTCTGCATTCGGCTGTTGTTGGCTGACAAAATTTGTGTGTAGTCTTTAGCACTTTTCAACCGACAGGACAGCACCGGACAAAAGACGGCCGTTCGTTCGGCCGATATTCGGTACGTGTGTACGGGGCTTAAGACAGCACTGCTGGGGACTAACAAGGGTGGAGACTCCCACATGCAGCCAGTCTCCCTGAAGACAGCAGTGTGCTTAAGTCTCCTACCTTCCTTGGGAGATCTCCTGTGAGTCAGCTGTGTGGGCTGGTGAGAGTCAGTCTGGAGAAGTTAGCATGGAGGGCTAGTAAAAGTGGGCTGCTGCAGCCAGAAGGTGGTGCTGGGACCAGTGACCACAGGAAGGAAGTAATGTGAAAGTACTAGCTGTGTCACTCTACTGTTCTACACTTATAGGAGCTGCAAACTCCTGTCTGTAATGGGCCGCTGCTACATTGGACTGGATCCTGTCAGATTATCACCAGGGATCATCAAGGTGTCCGTGCAGGGTTTGCGGCGGCGCAGTCACTGGCAGCATCCACTGATCCACCTACCCTGCCACTGCCAGCTGGTTGGTGGGACCGACGACGTCCTATCAACCAATCAGGTGCTCACTGCTTGTGTTGCCCCACCCCCAGGCCCAGGTGTCCTATTCCTAAACTCCACTAGTGGAATCAGATCAAAATGGATCTATGGGGGACCCTGCTGGCCTGCTCTAAAGGGGGGTCTATAGGGGACCTTGCTCTGTAGGGGGACCCTGGCCTGCTCTAAAGGGGGGAAAGATAGCAAAAAGAGGGGCGCACCGACCTAGTGCATTACCATTAAAAACATTTAATAAAATAGTAAAATGCATAAAATATACTCACAAGAATAGTGTGATAATTGGTCTGCAAGGTGATTACACTGTTTAAGTATTGTGTTATAAAATGTGTATACAAGCATATATCACATGATCTATATGATCGTTTATTTCATTTACTGTATTTATGAATGTCACCATCATGACATCACCCGTTCAGGTTTATATTGTCCCGATGGGTGTTTTAGATGTTGTTCACCATCAGTGCAGCCTACTACAGCTGGGGGGTTGGGCTGATTGTGCTGGCGTGGGTAGTGGTTTCTATCATCCCCCGCCTGTTGCCCCTTGCCCCCTATGGGGCGGGTCCGGAGTGGCTGGAGCGAGCCTCCATTTAGCCCCCCGCCTGTGTAGCATGTGGCAACAGCATTTCTTGGCTCTGAGGAAGGGGGTTCGCCCTTGAAATGCGTCACCCAAAGCCACAACAGCTCTGTGCGATTTATTGCACGCGGTTCAGCATCACGCAGTGCCGGACCACCTTTGAGTCATTTTCATGCATTCATGGAATTGTTGATATGTGTGTATTATCACACTATTCTTGTGAGTATATTTTATGCATTTTACTATTTTAATAAATGTTTTTAGTGGTAATGCACTAGGTCGGCGCGCCCCTCTTTTTGCTATCTTTCTACAGTTTGTATCGGATACACTTGGCATGCCCAGAAGCTGTGCAGGGATGCCGCGCCGGAAGTGATGAGCGGGGCCGGTGCAGTGCATTGTGGGACTCCGACGTCACGGACGAGGACACGAAGAGGGACTCTGCGGCTTCAGCTGCCCACACCTGAGATGGCAGTGCTGGAGAAGAACTTTTCAAGGTAAGTATTTCTTCTTACAGGTAAGTGCGACCTGGGACAGTTCAGAGGCTATCCAATATGGAATGTACTAGCCCTGACTGTCCCGGGGGTATTTTTAGCTAAAATTTACCCCCGAGGCCAGAACTCCGCTTTAAATACATTTATTTATTTTTAAATATTGTGCTTTTTGCTTTTGTGAAACGTGTAAATATATGCTAAAGGTGTAAAAATATTAACAAACAAACCAAACAAAAAAAAAAGTTTTATTATTAATAGTTTAAAAAAAATAGAAATAAACAACAACAAAAAAAAAAAATCAGCAGGAAAATCATAATTAAATGGAGAAGGAGAATAAGGAGTTAATTAAGGCTGATTAGAATGAATTAAGGGTTAATAAGGGGTTAAACAGAGGAACATAAAACATTTTTTTACTTGACAGGTTGCTTTAAACTGACTTCATCTGCAGAACAAAGTTCATCCCTTTGATCTGTAGAAGAATACACGGAAAGATACAAGAAGAAACAATGTTTTTTCTTCTTTCTGTTTCAGCGGCTGAGCAATGTTGTTGATAAACATTGCCTGTCTGCTTTTTTTTTTTGCCGGGCCTTTGTTAACACTTTAGGTGTCAACAGGGGAACCCCACTGATAGCTGAATGAGTCATCGGTTGTTAAGGACGTGGTGGCCCCCTCCTTAACAACTGATAAAGATTTTCTGACGTTCATCGGTTTTTAATACTCTACACCCTGATTGTTCATTTTCTCCAGCTGCCCAAAATTGCAAGGAGTTACTGGATCAGGGTCAATCTTTGAGCGGCTGGTACGCAGTTCACCCATCAGATGGTATCCCTCTTACGGTATTTTGCGATATGGAGAGCGATGGAGGAGGATGGACGGTAAGTGCCTCTGTCCTATGGAAACTTACTTTTTATGTTACATATGACTTGGATTCACCATTCTGTGGAAAGCAGGACTTCCTAATGACTACGTTAAGAAATACACGTTGATGTACACATGGGGGATAAACAAGAACCTATTTGCCGAACCTGAAACACAAGCAGAGATGCTTTGCTGTAAAGCTGGTGTAATTAAATTGTTAATAAAAATTAGGATACTATCCTCCACACTACTATCACACTAAATGAGTTTTGCCAGCTCAGTTTTGGTATTGAAATTCATTCCATGACTTTCAGAATTCTTAATCCTGCAGCAGTCAACGGCACTGAAAGACGACACTGAAGGGCACTGATAGGCGGCACCGATGGGCACTGATAGGCAGCACTGATGAGGAGGCACTGATAGGCAGCACTGATGGCCAGTGATTGACACTGATTGGTAGCACTGATGAGCACTGATGGGACTGCACTGATCAGTGCCCTGATTATCAGTTTAGATGTTGCAATCCACACAAGCCAGTTAACGGCTCTCCTCTCCTCCTGCTGTGACAGCATGAGGAAAGAAATGCTGATACCTGGCAAGTGTGTTTACATCTTGATCAGCTGTGATTGGACAATCCTGATCACGTGATTTGCCCTTTACCCCAAGCACAGAGCGCTCTGGGTGCGCGCTGCAGTGGGTGCACAGGGGGGGGGCGATTCTTGCAGGACATCAATAGATGCCCTCCCGAACTGGATGACTGCACTATAGCCGCCATTGGTGGTTACAGCTGAACTCAGGGGAAACTGAAAACTACCCCTGTACCACAAGGATTAAACACTCATGCGCACTTTTTGACAAATTAATTTAATTGAAAGAAAAATTAAAAATTACCATAAATACACACATATGTATGTGTATATATATATATATATATATATATATATATATATATATATATATATACAGTATATATGCATCCTCCTTCTACAGGGTAGTTACAATAGGAGTTAGAGAGGGGGTGGGTGCTGCTTTAAGCTTACTTAGCTCTAGATTGGACTTTCACTTTAAATACTATAAGTTGGTAGGACCTGCGTGGGTCAGATTTGTTTTTCCAGCACATACAAGAGATGCTTAATTGAGTTGAGATCTTGAGATCTGGAGAAGTTGCAGGTCAGGTCAACCTGCTATTGTGTTCCTCAAACCATTATTGAATTCATCAGACCAGGCCATCTTCTTCCATTGGTCTTTGATTCAGTTTTGATGTTTACATACCAATTGTAGACGCTTTTAGCTGTGGACTGCTACGCAGCCTCATACACAACATACTGCAAGACACTGTGTGTTCTGCCACCTTTCTGTTAGAACCAATATTAACCTTTTCAGTAATGTGAGCTAAAGTAGCTCTTCTAGTGGATCGCAGTACACATGCTAGCCTTCACTCCCCATGTGCATTAATAGCCTTGTCCACCCATGACACTGTAGCCGGCTCACTGGTTTTACTTTTCTGACCACTTTTGGTAGGTCTTGACCATTGCAGACCAGAAACATCTCACAGTAGTTGCTGTTTTATAGTCGCTCTCACCCAGTTGTCCAGCCATTACAGTTAGATCCTTGTGAAATGTCTTTACATCAGTGGCGTCACTAGGGTTGGTGTCACCCTGTGTGGAAAAAACATTGTGTCAACCCCCCCTCCACCAACTATAGTTCCCCCTCAGTACAGACCCTCCCTCCAGTAAGTACAGACCCCCCTCCCTCAGTATAGACCCCCCCCACTAAGTGCAGACCCCCTTCCATCAGTATTGACCCCTCTCCATCAGTACAGACCCCCCTCCCCTCAGTGCAGATCCCCCTCCATCAGTAGAGACCCCCTTCAGTACAGACCCCCCTCCCTCTGAATAGCCCCCCCCCACTAAGTACAGACCCCGCCCTACAGTATAGACCCCCCTCCCTCGGTACAGACCCCCCTCACTAAGTACGTACCCCCCTCCTGCACTATAGACACCTCTCCCTCAGTACAGACCCCTCTCCATCAGTGCAGACCCCCTCCATCAGTACAGATCCCCCTCCATCAGTGCAAATCCCCCTACATCAGTATAGACCCCCTCCCCTCAGTGTAGACCCCCCTCCATCAGTATAGACCCCTCCATCAGTGCAGACCCCCCTTAGTATAGACTCCTCCTTCTATCAGTACAGACCCCTCACTATCAGTACATCCCCCCTCAATGCAGACCCCCCTCCATCAGTGCATATCTTCCCCCCTCAGTACAGCCCCCCCCCTCAGCACAGACCCTCCACCTCAGTGAAGACCCCCCTCAATAAGTGCAGACCCCCCTCTGTATAGACCCCCCTTCCATTAGTATAGACCCCCTCTCCATCAGAACAGACCCACCCCTCCCTTCATTGCAAACCCTCCTCCATCAGTGCAGACATTCTTCCATCAGTGCAGACCCCCCTCTATCAGTACAGATCCCCCCTTCAGTACAGACCCCCTCCATCAGTGCAGACCCCCCACCTCTGTACAGACCCCCCCTCCATCAGCGCAGACCCCCCCTCCCTCAGTATAGACCCCCCTCCACTAAGTACAGACCCCCCTTCACTAAGTACAGACTTTCCTCAGTATAGATGCCCCACTAAGTACAGACCCCCCTCCCACAGTACAGACCCACCTCCATTAGTGCAGACCCCCACAGTATAGACACCCCTTTCATCAATATAGATCCCCTTTCATCAGTATACACCCTTCTCATTCAGTACAGACCCCCCTCCCCTCAGCGCAGACCCTCCTCCATCAATACAGACCCCCCTCAGTGCAGATCCCCCTTCCTCAGTACAGACCCCCCCTCCATCAGTGCAGACTCCCCCATCTGTACAGACCCCCCTACACCCTGCCCTCAGTATAGACCCCCCCTCCCGTTCCATCAGTATAGACCCCTCTCCAACAGTACAAACCCCCCTCCGTTTAGTGCAGACCGCCTTTCATCAGTATAGACCCCCCTCAGTGCAGACCCCCCTCTACACTTGTGCTAGTAGGGAGGTGGTGGTTTGGATATGTGCTGTGGGGGGTGCTATGGGAGGGGAGAGGGCTTATGCTCTTTTGGAGGGTTGGATTTCAAATCCAACCACAGTTTCTAGCATAGGACCTTCCTCTCCCCTCCAATAGTGCCCCCAACACATGTCCTCCTAACAACTCCCCCTCCCTCCGCCATCTTTTTTTTTTAACTTGCCCCCCTTCCTGGTCACTCTCCCCCTCCTCTACCCATCTACATTACAATGTACAAACCTCAGAGCAGCGTGGAACATGCATAGCGGCGTCCCTCCTCCTGTGTAGATGTAAACCGCTAGGAGGGGGAGGTGGCTTCGGTCTGCAAGACAGAGACAGCGGGCAAGAGACACAGATCAGTGTAGGGGTGAGGTGCAGCTGCCCACAGTTGTCACCAGTGCCAGAGCTAGACTACTTTGCACCCTAGGCAAGACCAGCTACTTGCACAAGCACTAGCTCCGGCTCTGTCTATAGCCCATGTGATGTTTGTTGCCCCCTTATTGAACTGCCGGACAAAGCTAACATAGTTTCCAACATTTAAAAAAACATTTTTGGGACACTTTTTTTCTGTGTGTCCAGAAAGCCGCTGTAGGCGAGGTATTATCTTAATTAGAGGACTAGGCGACAGCAGAGGACTGGGTGACAGCAGGGCAGAAGACTGGGTGACAGCAGAGGATTGGACAACAGCAGGGCAGAGGACTGGGTGACAGCAAGGGATTGGGTGACAGCAGGGCAGAGGACTGGGTGACAGCAGGGCAGAGGACTGGGTGACAGCAGAGGATTGAGTGACAGCAGGGTAGTGTATAGAAGTGGGTAGTATGTGCAGGAGAGGAGTGCAGGGAGGATAATGGGGGGTAGTATGTGCAGGAGAGGAGTGTATGGAGGTGGGTAGTATGTGCAGGAGAGGAGTGTATGGAGGTGGGTACTATGTGCAGGAGAGGAGTGCGTAGTGTATAGCGGTGGGTAGTATGTGCAGGAGAGGAGTGCGGAATGTATGGAGGTGGGTAGTATGTGCAGGAGAGGAATGCGGAGTGTATGGAAGTAGGTAGTATGTGCAAGAGAGGAGCGCAAAGTGTATGGGGGTGGGTAGTATGTCCAGGAGAGGAGAGGGGAGTGTACAGCGGTGGGTATGGGGGTATATGGGGGTGGATAGTATGTGCAGGAGAGGAGTGGGGAGTGTACAGTGGTGGGTAGTTTGTGCAGGAGAGGAGTGAGGAGTGTATGTAGGTGGGTAGTATGTGCTGGAGAGGAATGCGGCGTGTATGGTGGTTGGTAGTATGTGCAGGAGAGGAGTGCGGAGTGTATGAAGGTGGTCTAATTCTTATTCTTGATTGCAATAGGCAGCTATAATATCTGATATCTATGTTCAGAATGGAGGAAGTGGTATACCGACGGAAGCACTAAAGCAGAGTGTGGGAAGGTTCCGTCACAGGTAGTATGTGCAGAAGAGAAGTATGGAGTGTTTGGCGGTGGGTAGTATGTACAGCAGAGGAGTGCGGAGTGTATGGAGGTGGGTAGTATGTGCAGGAGAGGAGTGCGGAGTGTACAGTGGTGGGTAAATAAATATGCCAAGAAGCAGCACTTGCAATGATGTAAATAGTGAAATATAAATAATTAGGTATAAATAACATAAATACATAAACAATAAAGTGCAATGGTACTGAATTAGACCATAGGTAAGTGCATAAAGTGCAATGGTGCTAAATCCAAACAATATTAAATACAATAGTGTTGAGCAAAAACAAGGTGCTCAATATACGTGCAAAAGTGCAAAAAATAACGGTAATCAATGTCCACAGTGTGACAAATCTATGAATTGCTCAAATTAATAGTCCCTTAATTAAGTGCAATGGTGCTCAATAAGGTGCTGATGCCAAAGGTGCTATGGTGTTCCACACAGTGGAAGGTGCCTCGGGTCCCCCTAAGAGAATCCACGCACCAGAGCCAGTGGGTCAAATGAGCCTAAGAATTGTATGGACCTATAGTTCTCCAACCAGGAAACTCTCTCCGGTAACACTCAAAAAAGGAATAAGTTTGCCTTCCTGTTGGCAGCTATCCTATACCAGATTCATAGGGTCTGTAATGGAATATTGGATGGATACCATGCCATTTTTCTGTGTAGCACTACTCCCTTGGGAGCTGCTGGTTACGGATTCCCCTGGGTTACCTATAGCAACAACACCACAGTTTAGCATTTTCAAAGTGCTTGGCTCAGTCAAGAAACAGTCTAGGGGTTGGTTTTTGTGGTTTTAATGAGAACTTGGATAGGAGAGGGATGAGTGGGATACTCCAACTTGAATAAACTATGCACAATTTGCTGGGACTACTGAATAACTGAATGCGGCAAGGCCACTGCTTCACCTTGTCACTAGCAGTGAAGAAGAAGCAACAAACTTGTATTTCTCTGTAAATCACTCTTCGGGCCCCAACTAGGCACCCCCTTGTGTCCCTATACTTCAGGATTCTACACGGCACCCCCTTTACTGTAACACTCTCTGTGTGAGCTCCTTGATCCCCTGACTTCATTGGAGTGGTCCCCCTTCCTGGGCCGACCCTTTGGCAAGTCTCTTAGTACTCACGGACACTGTTTTTCCTGAGAGGCTCTGCCAGCCACTCCACTGTCAGCTACACTGGATCTTCTGCCGCTCAGCTCCACATCTGGTTCACTAGGCCGATTGCCTAAGACAATCTTCCTCAGACACAGCAGGAGGAGAGACAACCGTCAGCCTCCTCCTGGGACTCTGCTTCCCGCCAAAGACGCCCTGTCACATGTCCCCTCAGTATTTATGGTCAATCCCATGATGCACCGCAATGGTGCCCTCCCACTGGGACTGCCATAAAACCTAGTGTGCCACTGGCTGGGTTTCCTCCACTGTCCAACAAGCTCCCTCATTGGATGCAGTGGGGACACTCCCTCAGACCCAGTGAATCACACCTGGAGACATGCAACAGGCAACCTAACAGATCAGGCTCCCCTGATAAGCAGAAGGAGCATTAGATGCATTTACCTAGCACCAGCCCTACTAGGAGGGTGCTACATCTGTTTGTTTATTTTTCATTGGGTCCCCCTTAAAATCCATACCAGACCTAAAGGGAGCTTGGTTTGGATTAGGGGGGATTACACCCATTTTTTTCTTTTACAATATTCCCCTGTTTATTTGCGTTGACCTGTCAGTCAGGAGTGAGCTGCCAGCTGAAAGAACATGCAGCTGCAGGGCAGGGAAGAGTCACTGGTTGTTAGGACACTGGCGGGTGCCAGCTCCCTAACAACCAGGAGGGAGCTACTGTATCACATTTAGCAGTGGTGACAAAAGACCTGCTACATGTTTTGCTTTACACTGAAGCTGGAGGTTTGCTTGGCCAAACACCCAGTCATTCTCAAAAGATTCTCTATAGACTGTACACAATGCAGAAGTCTCCCTCATATTATTTCCTCTGCTGGTTGAATGTTCCTAGCCTATTAACTCTCATGGTCAATGTTCTTTTTTCTAATAAAAATTGGTTGCTATTGGTCGTTACATTTGCCCAGTGAAAGGCAACAAGGAAACTATTACACACGTTATACAAATATGGAAACCACCCCAATTTATAATTAGCCTTTAAAGGAAGGTGCTCATGGAAGGGCACTGCACATCATAAAAACAAAATATTTCCTAGAATCCTTACCAACTAGCCTGAAATAAAACAAAACTGGCCCTGTCTAAAGGCCCGTACACACGATACGAAAATCGGAAGGAAAATTTCATCCCTAGAACGATCTGCCAATTTTCGGATTGTTAGTATGGTGCTTTCGACAGCCGATTATGGATTCTCGGACGACAAAAACTGGATGTGCAAGTCCGATTTTCATTTAATTCGTACAGTTATCGTCCGAAAAAAATCGTAAGAGCGAGACTAGGCATGCTCAGAAACAAGAGAACACATACAAAACAATTCAACACATGACATCACTTCTGAAGTTGAATCCTGTCGTAAGAGAAGTTTCATATGAAAGTAACGTCTTCACTTTCCACATGAGACCAGCATGCAATAAAAGACAGACGACAGATCGTTCGATAATCTGATCGTGTGTATGTGGCTTAAGAATACACGTTAAGGACAGAGGGTTTGGTTGCAGACAAGTGCAAACAGATATGGAAGCCACGCCAAGGATCCATTGCTAAGTGCAGTCCAAACTCTATGTTTGAGAGTCTCCATGTTGGAGCATATATAGCAATGAATAAATTAAGAGCAGGTATGCCTGGAGGGAGCCCAACCCTCCTTAGAGGCAAAGGGACACATCGAAAGCTTCTGTATTACCAAAACCAACAAGATACTTTTTCCCTTTCATTTTGTAACCTGCACAAGAAACACGAGAGAAAAGATAAGACTGGTTACAATAACCAGACACATGTCATGAGACCTGTTATGTGATGGTAACGCCATTAGAAGACCTGGATTGCCTTGGCCTAGTGCAAGGGTCTGTGAATCTTTCAGGACAAGGGCCACATTGTATATTTCATAAATATTCATGGGCTAAAATAAATCCCCATCACATCAGGGTCCCCATCAGAGTTCCCCCTTCCATCAGGGCCCCCATCAGAGTCCTCCCATATATCAAGGTACCCAACAGAATGCCCACTTACATCAGGGTCCTCCGTACATTAGGGTTTCCCCTTAGATTAGGGTCCCCATCAGAGTCTCCACTATATATCAGGGCTCCCTCTTACTTCAGAGTCCCTGCCACAGCCCCCCCCCCCCTTACATCAGAAGCAGACAGGGCCAGCCCTATTTGTACCACTGGGCCTGGGTCCATTGTACCCAGGTGGAACTTTGAGAGGGGTGGAAAATTGATGCCCAGCAGTCTTGTGTGTCATCAGGTTGCGGCACGTTATGGGCAGCATTTCTCCATCTCATACTTCCACCGGAAGTGCAAACTGATGAGTATGAGGAGGCGGAGCGTCTCCTCCGGGAAACGTCCCTCATGTAATCGTGGTGTGCGCATTGACCTCAGACATCAGTGCACTCCATCTCATGCAGGACAGGCTGGATCTTCTAGGACGGTGGGCGCGGCAGACACAGGAGTGACAGGAGGACTGAGGACAGACAGTGGGTGTTTGGTGGAATGGTCTGGTGGTGAGTTATGGAAGGCGATAACAGTATATATATTATTTTCTAAATGTTATATTTATTAAAGTTACTACTGTTTTTATTTTTTGTTTTCTTTTTGTTTGTTTGTTTTGTGTCCCTATACCCCACAAAGCAGCCCCTTACCCCCCACAAAGCAGCCCCTTACCCCCCCTCCACAAAGCAGCCCCTTAACCCCTCCACAATGCTGCCCTTTAACCAACACCCCCCCCCCCCCCCCCCCACAATGCAGCCCCTGAATGGAATTGAACATAATGGTGTCTATATATAAAATCTAATTTCCTGATAAATTTAATTTTAGTTTTCATTTTTTTTTGGGGGGGGGGGCAGAATTTTATTCTTAGACCCAGGCAGCACAATGTCTAGGGCCAGCCCTGGAAGCAGAAACAATATGCAGCCTTTGCTGACCTTAATCCTCAATCTGTGCACAACGAGGATAAGAAACTGACCCTTGCTGCGCGATGGATAAAATCTTGTAGCTGGTTGGATGTGGCCCATGGGCCGTAACTTGGAAGCCTCTAGTCTAGTCACATGTACTTCTCTTTTAGGTTTTCCAGAGGAGGATGGACGGATCAGTGGATTTCTTCAGGGACTGGAATGAGTACAAAAAAGGATTCGGGAATCAGAACAGTGAATTCTGGCTTGGAAATGATAACATTCACCGCCTCACATCCACAGGTAGGGTGATAAAACAAATAGAGACACACAAAACAAGGCACGGCAGTCCACCCAGTTATACACGGATCTCGGCCGTTTTCAGAGGAAAAACTTCTCCTCCGATCACCCTGTGAGAAGTGAAGTTCTCCGCCTTCTAAACTGGGTGCCAGAGGAGATATTTTTTTCTCTGAGAACTGCCCAGAAGTGAACTGAGAGAAAACTCAGTTTATTAAAGGTACACATTTGTATCATGGCATTTAGTGCATTTACATTTTTTAAATTGCCGCTGGCTCCACCCCCCTGCGTCGGGAACCGGAAGATAGGTGCCGGCATCGGCCGAGCACACAGCAGATGGACGGCGGGGGAGGACAGTGGGGGAGGACGGTGGGGGATCGCAGGGGAAAGGGAGTTTTAAAATATAAAACAACAGATTTCCATGCAAAACAATGTACCGCTTTTAGCACAGAAATCCTGACATAATCAGACCGCCAGGGAGGTTAACGGCATCCCATTCTTAGTCTGTAGGGTTCAATATTGAGTTGGCCCACCCTTTGCAGCTATAACAGCTTCAACTCTTCAGGGAAGGCTGTCCACAAGGTTTAGGAGTGTGTCTTTGGGAATGTTTGACCATTCTTCCAGAAGTGTATTTGTGAGGTCAGGCACTGTCTCCACTCTCATTTATCCCAAAGGTGTTCTATCAGGTTGAGGCCAGGACTCTGTGCAGGAATAAAATTCTGATAGGTGTTCCAACCCCTCTTCTCTCTATCCAAAACTAAAAAAAAAAAAGTTTTGTTTTGGCTACACTTAAAATACATCCTTAAAGGTATTTTTTTAAATGCAAACAGCGTAAGTACCTGAATTTAACCTGGTATCGGCCTCTTGTAGTACCTGTACAGAGGGGCGGAGGTGTGAGAGAAAGAAGCAGCACAAGGAATCAACCAGTTCAGGTGCTGACAAGAAGCATGCTGATAGGAGAGAGTACTAGAGTGACAGAGAGAGGAGCTTGTCACTGAGCTGTTTCTCCTTTCCAGTATCCGGCTAGAGTGGGTCTGTATTGAACTGGGCTCAGAGGAAATTGCTGGCCATCATCTAGTGGCGGAAAATAATACTTAGGAGGGGAAACGCTAAATTGCAGCTGAATATTGCAGCAAGTTGTTTATCTTTTAATGGCCTATTCAATTTTATCTTGGTATTTTTGCCTTTATCCATTTGCATACATACTGCGGCAGGCTGGCTCGGCTGCGGGAATCGCCGTACCCGTACGATGATCCACTGGAGCGTTCCTGGGGGCACGCGCCCACCCCCACAAGGCAGCGGGGATGCCGCGATCGCTCCCCGCTGAGAGAGGACGGTCAGCTGTTGTAAACACAGCTGACTGTTCTTCTCTCTGAAATGATCACAGAGCACCAGTGTCATTATTACAGTAACAGTGCATATTTTTAGCACTGATTACTGTAGTAATAATGTCACTGGTCCCCCCCAAAAGTGTCAAAAATGTCAGTTAGGGGTCCGATCTGTCCGCCGCAATGTTGCAGTCCTGCTAAAAATCACTGATCGCCACCATTACTAGTAAAAAAATAAAAAAATAAATAAAAATGACATAAATCTTTCCCCTAGTTTGCAGACGTGATAACTTTTGTGCTAACCAATCAAAATACGGGTTGGGATTTTTTTACCAAAAATATGTGGTAGAATACAAATTGGCCTAAAAGGATGAAAAAATTGATTTTTAATTTTTTTTTGGGGAATATTATATAGCAGAAAATAAAAAATATTGTATTTTTTTTTCTTTTTCGTTTATAGCGCAAAAAATAAAAATCGAGCAGGTAATCAATTATCACCAAAAGAAAGCTCTATTTGTGGGAAAAAAAGAACATTAATTTTATTTAGATACAGCGTCGAACGACCGCGCAATTGTCCGTTAAAATAATGCAGTGCCGAATCAGAAAAAATGGCCTGGTCATTAAGGGGTAATTCATTCCGGTTCAGAACTGGTTAAAGTAATAGCTCAAAATGCTGACTCCTGGATGGATAAGGAAAACGAATGTTGCTTTTTACCTAGCATGCATGTTCATTGACTTATCTTCATCCTTTTCTTCTGTTGTCTTAGGAACTTTTCAGCTACGGATCGACCTTACTGATTTTGAAAACAAACATTTTCACGCGTTGTATAGCAATTTCCGCATCGAGGGGGAGGCAAAGAATTACACACTGAGTGCCGTCAGCTACAGCGGAGGAACATTGGGTAAGAGCATATAGTCTGGTGCAGAGGCGTAACTAGAACCTTCAGGGCCCCGGTGCAAGAAACCATAAATGGCCCCCCCTGGACCCCTGGCCGGGCCCTTCCCTTCAAGCCTGGGGCTCTTCCCACTGATCCTGGGGCTCTTTACTCTCATTGTGGGGCCCTTTATTAGGGTCCGGCAGCAGGACCCTTTCACAAGTTCTGCAGTGGGCCCCCTTCCTGCCATCTTGGGGCCTCCCGGTGGTGGAATGCCAGGGCCCGGTTGCAAGTGTGACCTTTGCCCAAGTTCACCCACTGGTGTCAGTATTTTTTATTTTTTTTTTTAATATTTTAATTGTATTATTTTTTATGATTTTATTTTATTTTTTTACAATTTTTACTGACTATGACTCTGTCCATTCAGAAAAGGAAGGAGCTGGTAAATTACATATTTACCGACCCCTTTCTGGTTCTCTATTGTGACACATCTCCTGCTGCAGCCGGCAGGAGAGGGGAGGGAGCACAGTGGGGTGGGGGGCAGCACAGTGGGGGGGGGGGACCAGGGGAGCACACAGGGGCCGAGAGACAGCAGAACACAAGTGAACTGGATAGAAGGAGTGGCAGGGGCAGCATACAGAGGAACCAATCTCCTCCATTTTCCTTCTGCAGATACAGGATGAAAAAGGAGGACCGTGATTTCTCTACATGCTGCCCCCGCTGCCCCTCCTATACAGGTGTACAGGGAAGCCGCACAGGCCCCCTGGAGCATGGGGCCCGGTTGCAACTGCAACCCCAGCAATCCTTGTAGTTACGCCCCTGGTCTGGTGTTGTGAAAAAAATAGCATGCCAGTCAAAGAATTTTCCGTTTTGTATGGAAAGAGAAGGAAGGTGTAATGGTCATGTGTACTCGGCCCACAACTAGCTGTGTTGTCATGGGAAGGGCCTACCACAGTGACCTTGCCCCCCCCCCCCCCCACCTTTTTTCTTCAGTTATACAATACACAGACTGTTAACTGAAGCTTGGACCTTATCAATCTATTGATCAGACACACAGACCTTTCCATTACCCAATCCACACTTTAAGTCTGGAAACCCTAATAAAACTGTCACCCTCTTGCAAGCTGATCAATCCAGAGAACTAATAGACATTGGGTTGTAAATACCACAGCTGGAATCTATACAATGAACATATCTGTCTCTCGGTAGAATCCATCATTCCAGTATATTCCATAACTTCCAAATGTAGCAATATTTCCTGCATCAGTGCTGGATATGGGTCTGCCAGGGTTACCGTTACCACCAACAGCACATTTAAGCTTGTTGCCCAAGTGTGAGATCTGAGACAATGAACAGTCCGGCATCTTTTGTTTTTTGTTTTTTTTGTTCATTTTATATGAGGATGGGAGAAGGGAATGAGTGGGATACTACTCTGGCTCAACTAGTTACAAGAATGGGACACTTGAGAAAAAAAATGCCTTCTAGCGCTAACTTGACACCAGCTGGATGCCGACCAAAGCTTGCGGGCGCTTGTGAATAGTGATTTGCTGTCACTGAACTGAAACTGACTTCTGACACTCCTGTTAGCTCAAAAGTCCTTTTGCACTGCTTCCTCCAGTCCTCCCTGACTGAGGTAGTCACTGCTGCAACTCTCAACACTTTAACACTTTACACTTCAGGGCCCAACCGCTGGCACCCCCTTTACTATTCAGGGTTATCACTGGCACCCCCTTTACTATATTCCTGTACCAGCTAGCTAGCTTCTGGATCCCTCTGACCTTCTCCGGAGTGGTCCCCTCTCCCAGGCAGACCCCCAGGGGCAGTTTGCAGTACTCACGACTCAGAATGCTTTCCAGAAACTCGACCCCCAACAGCTCCGCTGGTCCTCAGCACGCTGGATCCTTCTCTGCAGCTCAGCTCAGCCCTGTATCCCCTCAGGCTGTCTGGGACACCCGATTCTTCCTGACAGGAGGAGAGACAGCCGTCACCTCCCTCCTGGGACTCTGCTTCCCGCCAAAGAAAATCTGTCATGTGCTCTACACAGACTTATACCCCCTCCCAGAGTGCTGTGCAGCAGAATCTGCCCTTCCAGGATGGATACAAGCCCTGGTGTGCTATTGGTCAGGTCTCTTCCACTGCCCAATGAGAGCACACATTGGGATACAGTGGGGAGACTCCCTAACACAGCAGGAACACCTGGGAACACATGCCAGCCTAGCTGAAAACATGACCCTGCTGTTAAGCAGACAAGGCCCCACTATATTTTACTAGCATCTACCTTGGAGAGTGCTACACAAAATAACAATAGCACAGCCAGAATATGGACATATTTACTTTCCTCAGGTAATTTGTATCATTTTTAAGTCCAGACACCCCTATGTAAGATCACATGGGGGACCACTAGCACCCATTATCCCTCCTAGGTAGAATAGACATCGGAAAGCTACCATGATTATATTTGTTTTGAAAGTGATTGTAAAGTCTCATTTTTTTTTCTATTAAAATACCAAACATGTTATACTTACCTGTCCTGTGTAATGGTTTTGGACAGGGCAGCCCAGATCCTCCTCTTCTCGGGTCCCTGGCTGGAGCTCCTGGCCCCTCCCTCCTATTGAGTGCCCCCACGGCAAGCAACTTGCTATGGGGGCACCCGAGCCGAGCTGCAGTTTCGTGTATCCATTCAGACTCAGCCCTGCCCCCTCTCTCTCCTGATTGGCTAACTGAGTTTGATTGACAGCAGCGGGAGCCAATGGCACCACTGCTGTGTCTCAGCCAATCAGGAGAAAGAGTTCCGGACAGCTAAGGCAGTTGTGGACATTGCTGTCCATTCAGAAAAGGAAGGAGCTGTTAAATTACATATTTACCGACCCCTTCCTGGTTCTCTATTGTGACACATCCCCTGCAGCAGCCGGCAGGAGAGGGGAGGAAGCACAGTGGGGGGGGGGGGTAGCACACAGGGATCCAGAGACAGCAGAACATTAGCTACATTGATTTCTCTCCATGCTGCCCCCGCCGCCCCACCTATACAGGTGTACAGAGGAGCCGCACAGGCCCCCTGGAGCATGGGGCCCAGTTGCAATTGCAACCCCTGCAACCTCTGTAGTTACATCCCTAGTCTGGTTTTGTTAAAAAAATAGCATGTCGGTCAAATAATTTTCTGTTTTGTACAAAGAGAAGGAAGGTGTAATGGTCATGTGTACTCAAACCACAACTAGCTGTGTTGTCATGGGAAGGGCCTACCACAGTGACCTTGCCCCCCACCATTTTTCTTCAGTTATACAACACACAGACTGTTAACTGAAGCCAGGACCTTATCAATCTATTGATCAGACACACAGACCTTTCCATTATCCAATCCATACTTTAAGTCTGGAAACCCTAATAAAACTGTCACCCTCTTGCAAGCTGAGCAATCCAGGGAACTAACAGACATTGGGTTGTAAATACCATAGCTGGAATCTATACAATGAACATATCTGTATTGTTTCAAGTCCAGACACCCCTATGTCAGATCATATGGGGGACCACTGGTACCCCTTATCCCTCCTAGGTAGAATAGACATCGGAAAGCCACCATGATTATATTTGTTTTTAAAGTGATTGTAAAGTCTCATTTTTTTTTTCTATTAAAATACCAAACATGTTACCTGTCCTGTGTAATGGTTTTGCACAGAGCAGCCCAGATCCTCCTCTTCTCGTGTCCCTGGCTGGAGCTCCTGACCCCTCCCTCCTATTGAGTGCCCCCACAGCAAGCAGCTTGCTATGGGGCACCCGAGCCGAGCTGCAGTTCCGTGTATCCATTCAGACTCAGCCCTGCCCCCTCTCTCTCCTGATTGGCTAACTGAGTTTGATTGACATTAGCGGGAGCCAATGGCACCACTGCTGTGTCTCAGCCAATCAGGAGAAAGAGTTCTGGACTTTCTGAGTTCTGAGGCATTCATGGATATTGCTGGATAGAGAGGGGACTGAGGTAAGTATTATGACACGGGTGGCAAACACAAGGCCCGCGGGCCGAATCCGTCCCGCCAGGCCTTTTCATGCGGCCCGCTTAGCGGCCGCTGCCTGCCACCACTTTCTCGCACATCAAATACATTCTCCGGCGCCGCCTGTGTTTGTGCGCATGCGCGGCCGGCCGGTCTCCATGGAGACCTCTCGCACTCCCTCTGTCCTAGCGGCGCCGGCTGATTGAGCTGAGCGCATGCCCGGCTGTCCAGTCTCCTGCTCTCTCTCCTCAGTCCCTCTAGCGGCGCCGGCTATTAGTGTCAGTGTTTTTTTTTTTTTTGTCAGTGAGCTGAACCCTGAGAGCGGGCTTTTTGCCCAATATACAGGCAGGGGTTTACCAGAGCTGGGACAGATAGGAAGGTAAGAGAAAGCACAGATGTGAGTCTTCTTTTGGGGGGGCCAGGGTGGGGTCGTGAGGGCTGTGGAGGCAGGTGGGAGGATGGGAGCAGAGCACACTCCTGAGCCCCGCACTCCGTACCCAGCGCACGCCAAAACTCCGCACGCAACTCTGCACTCCTGACTCCGCACTCTGTACCCAGCGCACTCCGGACTCCGCACTCTGTACCCAGCGCACTCCTGACTTCGAACTCTGTACCCAGCGCACTCCGGACTCCGCACTCTGTACCCAGCGCACTCCGGACTCCGCACTCTGTACCCAGCGCACTCCTGAACTCCGCACTCTGTACCCAGCGCACTCCTGAACTCCGCATTCTGTACCCAGCGCACTCCTGACTTCGCACTCTGTACCCAGCGCACTCCTGAGTCCGCACTCTGTACCCAGCGCACTCCTGACTCCGCACTCTGTACCCAGCGCACTCCTGACTCCGCACTCTGTACCCAGCGCACTCCTGACTCCGCACTATGTATCCAGCGCACTCCTGACTCCGCACTCTGTACCCAGCGCACTCCTGACTTCGCACTCTGTACCCAGCGCACTCCTGACTCCGCACTCTGTACCCAGTGCACTCCTGACTCCGCACTCTGTACCCAGCGCACTCCTGACTTCGCACTCTGTACCCAGCGCACTCCTGACTCCGCACTCTGTACCCAGCGCACTCCTGAACTCTGCACTCTGTACCCAGCGCACTCCTGACTCCGCACTCTGTACCCAGCGCACTCCTGAACTCCGCACTCTGTACCCAGCGCACTCCTGAACTACGCACTCTGTACCCAGCGCACTCCTGAACTACGCACTTTGTACCCAGCGCACTACTGACTCCGCACTGTGTACCCAGCGCACTACTGAACTCTGCACTCTGTACCCAGCGCACTCCTGAACTCCGCACTCTGTACCCAGCGCACTCCTGAACTCCGCACTCTGTACCCAGCGCACTCCTGACTCCGCACTCTGTACCCAGCGCACTCCTGAACTCCGCACTCTGTACCCAGCGCACTCCTGAACTCCGCACTCTGTACCCAGCGCACTCCTGACTCCGCACTCTGTACCCAGCGCACTCCTGACTCCGCACTCTGTACTAGAGCTGCACGATTAATCGTATGAAAATCGCGATCTCGATTCACCCCCCCTGACGATCTAAACCTGACATATGCTCGATTCTTTGAATAGCTGAGGGAGCAGAGAGAACAGCTGTGGAAAACTCCCAGAAACTATAAACAAAATGATTACATTGTATCTTTCCTCCCTAAGTCTCCCAGTAACTATAAACAAAATGATTATATTGTATCTTTTCCTTCCCTCTGCCAGGGAGAAAGGAAGTTTAACCTCTTAAAGACTAGACCTTTTTCTGACACTTGTTGCTTGCAAGTTAAAATCATTTTTTTTGCTAGAAAAGTACTTAGAACCCCCAAACATTTTATATATTTTTTAGCAGAGACCCTACAGAATAAAATTGCGATTGTTGTAATATTTTATGTCACACTGTATTTGCGCAGCAGTCTTTCAAACGCAATTAATAGACTTTAATGAATAAAAAAACATAACAGTAAAGTTATCCCGATTTTTTTTTGTTACACAGAGAATCGTGAGAGAATCGTGATCTTTATTCCAAGCTAAAAAATCGTGATTCTCATTTTGGCCAGAATCGTGCAGCTCTACTCTGTACCCAGCACACTCCTGACTCCGCATTCTGTACCCAGCGCACTCCAGACTTCGCACTCTGTACCCAGCGCACTCCTGACTCCACACTCTGTACCCAGCGCACTCCTGAACTCCGCACTCTGTACCCAGCCCACTCCTGACTACGCACTCTGCACCCAGCGCACTCCTGACTCCGCACTCTGTACCCAGCGCACTCCTGAACTCCGCACTCTGTACCCAGCGCACTCCTGAACTCCGCACTTTGTACCCAGCGCACTCCTGAACTCTGCACTCTGTACCCAGCGCACTCCTGAACTCCGCACTCTGTACCCAGCGCACTCCTGAACTCCGCACTCTGTACCCAGCGCACTCCTGACTACGCACTCTGCACCCAGCCCACTCCTGACTTCGCACTCTGTACCCAGCGCACTCCTGACTCCGTACTCTGTACCCAGCGCACTCCTGAACCTCGCACTCTGTACCCAGCCCACTCCTGACTTCGCACTCTGTACCCAGCGCACTCCTGACTCCGTACTCTGTACCCAGCGCACTCCTGAACTCCGCACTCTGTACCCAGCGCACTCCTGACTCCGTACTCTGTACCCAGCGCACTCCTGAACTCCGCACTCTGTACCCAGCGCACTCCTGACTCCGTACTCTGTACCCAGCGCACTCCTGAACTACGCACTCTGTACCCAGCGCACTCCTGAACTACGCACTTTGTACCCAGCGCACTCCTGACTCCACACTCTGTACCCAGCGCACTCCTGAACCTCGCACTCTGTACCCAGCCCACTCCTGACTTCGCACTCTGTACCCAGCGCACTCCTGACTCCGTACTCTGTACCCAGCGCACTCCTGAACTCCGCACTCTGTACCCAGCGCACTCCTGAACTCCGCACTTTGTACCCAGCGCACTCCTGAACTCTGCACTCTGTACCCAGCGCACTCCTGAACTCCGCACTCTGTACCCAGCGCACTCCTGACTCCGCACTCTGTACCCAGCGCACTCCTGAACTCTGCACTTTGTACCCAGCGCACTCCTGAACTCTGCACTCTGTACCCAGCGCACTCCTGACTCCGCACTCTGTACCCAGCGCACTCCTGAACTCCGCACTCTGTACCCAGCGCACTCCTGAACTATGCACTCTGTACCCAGCGCACTCCTGAACTACGCACTTTGTACCCAGCGCACTCCTGACTCCGCACTTTGTACCCAGCGCACTCCTAACTCCACACTCTGTACCCAGCGCACTCCTGAACTCCGTACTCTGTACCCAGCGCACTCCTGAACTCCGCACTCTGTACCCAGCGCACTCCTGAACTCCGCACTCTGTACCCAGCGCACTCCTGACTCCGCACTCTGTACCCAGCGCACTCCTGACTCCGCACTCTGTACCCAGCGTGCTCATGAACCCCAATCTCCGTACAACCGGCCCTTTGAGGGCAACTATATTGCTGATGCGGCCCCCAGTGAATTTGAGTTTGACACCCCTGTATTATGGGTTGCTGGGGAGACTGCTGCGCACAGAAGGCTTTTTATCCTAATGCATAGAATACATTATAGGACAGGGCTCAAAATTTCAAGTCATGAGCTACTAGCCAGGCCTTAAGAGTTACTCGCCAGTTGTTGCCCCACCCAAACCCTACCCTGCTCCGCCCCTAAACACGCCCTCGTAAAATATCTCATAAAACGACACTGTTAAATGTTTTATTCAGAATTAAGTTACATAAAAATATTAACAACAACAACTTTAGAGTGCCCACAGCGTGCCCCCTTCAATGCAGAGTGACCACAGCGTGCCCCCTTTCAATGCAGAGTGCCCACAGCATGCCCCTTTCAATGCAGAGTGACCACAGCGTGCCCCCTTTCAATGCAGAGTGCCCACAGCGTGCCCCCTTCAATGTAGAGTGCCCACAGCGTGCCCCCTTCAATGTAGAGTGCCCACAGCATGCCCCCTTTCAATGCAGAGTGCCCACAGCATGACCCCTTAAATGCAGAGTGACCACAGCATGCCCCCTTTTAATGCAGAGTGCCCACAGCGTGCCCCTTCAATGTAGAGTGCCCACAGCGTGCCCCCTTCAATGTAGAGTGCCCACGGCGTGCCCCCTTCAATGTAGAGTGCCCACAGCGTGCCCCCTTCAATGTAGAGTGCCCACAGCATGCCCCCTTTCAATGCAGAGTGCCCACAGCATGCCCCCTTTCAATGCAGAGTGCCCACACCATGACCCCTTAAATGCAGAGTGACCACAGCGTGCCCCCTTTCAATGCAGAGTGCCCACAGCGTGCCCCCTTAAATGCAGAGTGACCACAGCGTGCCCCCTTTCAATGCAGAATGCCCACAGCATGCCCCCTTTCAATGCAGAGTGCCCACAGCGTGCCCCCTTTCAATGCAGAGTGACCACAGCGTGCCCCATTTCAATGCAGAGTGACCACAGCGTGCCCCCTTTCAATGCAGAGTTCCCACAGCATGCCCCCTTTCAATGCAGAGTGACCACAGTGTGCAGAGAGACCAGCGTGCACTTACCTGATGCAGCGGCGGCTTCTCCTCAATCCTCCGCATCTCCCGAATCCTCCTCCTCCTCCTTGGCCAATGGCAATTGTTCGCCTTTCGGCCAATCAGGAGACGGGTCTTGGACCCGCGTCCTGATTGGCCCAGAGGAGGATCAGGAGGAGGATCCACGTGACAATAGCGAATATTCATTCGCTATTGTCACACAATGGGTGGCCTTAGGGCGCACTGCTCTGCGCCCCGGGTCCACCCTTTTCTTGCAGCACAGCCCTTACTCGCCATCCTCATCATTCCACTCGCAAAATGCAGCAAGTGGAATTTTTGAGGGCTGTTATAGGATATATATATATATACACAGTATATATAAACTCTAAGGTCCTTTCACACGATTTTGATTAGCAGGGCATCTGTCCGCTAATCCCCTGCTGAATTGAACAGAGTGGGTGCAGACAGGTCCATGCCTGCTCAGTTTATGCAGGGCGGACACAGACCAAGCCCGCTCTGCTCTATGGACCTATGGGTCTAAGCAGACTCCAGGTGTCCCTTTACAACTGATGGCCCTCCAATCTGATCCGCCTAGATGAGGGGGACGGATCCCCTTCCATTTTTTATTCTTGTTGCACAGGGCTGGATTGAAGGTACGCGGGTGTAAACAGACACAAGTTCGTTAACACCTGCCGGTCCATAGGCGTGAATGGAGGGTCCAATCAGATCCAACTGAAAAACTGACAGGCAGACCAAATAAGACCCTTCATGTGAAAGGGGCTTAACAGGGAACTGATCCTTTCCTCTGCACTCTACCTCCTGATCATAGGCGTGCACAGGGAGTGTGCATCCTAATCACTCTGTGTGGTCAGGATTCCCCCTACTGCCCGGGCATCCCCCCGTGTTGCGCCACCCCCCAGCGCAGTGCTGCTGGCTTCCCTTCTCTCCCCTCCTCTCCTCTTTCCCCCTGGCTGCTGCAGGGGAAGTTTCAGGATGGAGAGTGGGAGAAGGGGCTAATCATTATCCCCTTTCATGGCCCCTTCCTTTTCTAAATAAATACGGTCAACACACTCACTCACGGTGTTCAATCATAATGAAGCATAGTAAATCGTGTGTGTGATGTTTCAGTTTGTGAATAAACAGGAAGCCACTCAGCACCGGCACTTCCTATTCATCTACTGTCCAGTGCAGCTGAGGCTGCAGAGAAAGGAATGTGTGTTTACTGTTTAAGCTCTGGGATGCACACCCTAATTCAATAGGCTACGCACACCTATGTTCCTGATGACTGTTATCATTTGACATTGTTCCCAGCTTGTGGGTCCCAAAATGCATGCCAGGCCCTTTAGGTCTGGTACAAATTTTAAAAGGGACCCAACACAAAAAAAAAAAAAATGGTATGAGGTACTCCAAACTCTATAAGTAGGAGAACTCCAAATTCTTTAAGTAGAAGCTCCATGCAAAAAATAGACATAAAAAGTGAGGTACCCCCTAAAAATCCATACAAGGCCCTTATTTGAGCATATAGCCGGGAGGGCCAGGAAAGGGGTGGGCGAGCATGCACCCCCCACCTGAACCATTCCAGGTCACATGCCTTCAACATTGAGGAGGTACCCTATCAGGGGGTAACCTCCCTGGTAAAGCACCATGACTCCATGTTGATGAGGACAAGGGACTTTACTCCACAACCCTGGTCCTCTTTAGTGGGGCGTCCAGATACCACCATCCCCCCTTGTGAATAAGTAACCCCCTACTGATTCACAAAAATCATGTAAAGTGTAAATAAAAACACAAACACAGTTTCTTACAAGTCCTTTAATTATAAAAAAAAAAACATTTATCAACAATCACATTGTCCAACGTCTATCATGATGCCCAATGGCAGCGAAAAGAAAAAAGCACCACCCATCAACACACGTTGCTCGCCCTGGCAGGAAGCAGCATTTTTGGTAATGTTTACAGTGAAACAGTAAAAATACTAAACTTTATTAAATAACATGGGGATGTCCTAACCCTACCTGTGAAATGGTGCATCTGTGGGATGTATACAACCTACTACAGCATCAGGCCAGGCCCTCAATACTTGGGAAGTACCTTGCCAGGGGGGTCCTTAACACCCCCTATGTTGATGAGGTAAACAGCCTCTTCCCCACAACTGCATTGCACACTAGCACATTATGAACATTATGAAAGACTCCCAGTACTTTGAAAGGAAGCCCTTCAGCCACGTGTTGTCACTGCTGCAGAGGCTTCCATCTTCACCTGGTCTTCCTTCCGGGTTCGCGGGCTGCAGCCACTTGAATGGCTGAGCCGCGATGATGTTACATCCACATGGGCACAGGTGTCACTGTTTACAGCACAAGGCTCTGAAGGAACAGCAGGGGTATGTTGTTCCTTCAGAGCATGCATCTTGATGCAACAAAGCAGGCAAGGAAGGAGTTTTAAGGGAGAAAAGGAGTAGATTAGGGTGGACTAATGCCATGGAGCCATTTACTGCTTCTTCTGGAGCAGAGAAAGGCAACCTTTGAGAGATGGAGATCTGACTGAATAACATGGAAGGGATCAAAGATCACCGGGGTTCTGCGCCCCTTTTTTTTTTTTTTTTAAAGAAATTACCTAGCAAGCTCCTAATAAAAAGTAAAGAGGGCATAAAGAAAACTTAGGAAAATCTAATAAAACTAATGCCACTGTAAAAATATACACTTTGCCACTATGCCCACCTTAAAATGTAGCTTCAGTGAGAAGCTCTGCGTTCACTTTCATTCACAGTTTTTTTCATGTCTAGGGAGTAATTGCCCACAAGGCTGATACCAGAGTCTATCATGAAAGCAGAACATCTGGTACTGCAGGCTGACTTGATCGACTCATTTCAGAAATGGCTGGCCTCAGGGCCAGGACAAGGGGTGGGCAGGAGGGACGGCTGCCCTTGGCGCAATGGGTAATCACGGGGATTGGGGCACCCTGGCCCTAACCTTAAGGTAAGGGGGGGGCGCAGTTTGGCATATTTGCCCTGGGCGCTGGATGACCTTGTTCCTGCACTGGCTGGCCTCAATGCTAGCCTGGCAATCTGCCATGTAGGGCAGTGCCCAGGGGTCAATAGTAGGTAAGGTAGTACCCAGGGATCAGTAGTAGGTATGGCAGTGTACAGAGGTCAGTAACATGTAGGGCAGTGTACAGGGGACAGTAGAATGTAGGGCAGTGTCCAGAGGTAAGAAGTACAAAGAGCCGTGTACAGAATTTAGTAGTAGGTAGGGCAGTGCACAGAGGGCAGTAGTATGTAGGGCAGTGTACAGAGGTCAGTAGTATGTAGGGCAGTGTACAGAGGTCAGTAGTATGTAGGACAGTGTACAGAGGTCAGTAGTATGTAGAGCAGAGTACAGAGGTAAGAAGTAAAATGAGCCGTGTAAAGAATTTAGTAGTAGGTAGGGCAGTGCACAGAGGGCAGTAGTATGTAGGGCAGTGTACAGAGGTCAGTAGTATGTAGGGCAGTGTACAGAGGTCAGTAGTATGTAGGGCAGTGTACAGAGGTCAGTAGTATGTAGGACAGTGTACAGAGGTCAGTAGTATGTAGAGCAGAGTACAGAGGTAAGAAGTAAAATGAGCCGTGTAAAGAATTTAGTAGTAGGTAGGGCAGTGCACAGAGGGCAGTAGTATGTAGGGCAGTGTACAGAGGTCAGTAGTATGTAGGACAGTGTACAGAGGTCAGTAGTAAGTAGGGCAGTGTACAGAGGTCAGTAGTAAGTAGGGCAGTGTACAGAGGTCAGTAGTAGAAAGGACAGTGTACAGAGGTCAGTAGTATGTAGGACAGTGTACAGAGGTCAGTAGTAAGTAGGGCAGTGTAGTGTACAGAGGTCAGTAGTATGTAGGGCAGAGTACAGAGGTCAGCAGATCCAGAAAGCATATTCTTGTGCTTAGTGGGATTTAATAAGCCTCTGTGAGATTAAGAAGTACAAAGAGCCGTGTACAGAATTTAGTAGTAGGTAGGGCAGTGCACAGAGGGCAGTAGTATGTAGGGCAGTGTACAGAGGTCAGTAGTATGTAGGGCAGTGTACAGAGGTCAGTAGTATGTAGGGCAGTGTACAAAGGTCAGTAGTATGTAGGACAGTGTACAGAGGTCAGTAGTATGTAGAGCAGAGTACAGAGGTAAGAAGTAAAATGAGCCGTGTAAAGAATTTAGTAGTAGGTAGGGCAGTGCACAGAGGGCAGTAGTATGTAGGGCAGTGTACAGAGGTCAGTAGTATGTAGGGCAGTGTACAGAGGTCAGTAGTATGTAGGGCAGTGTACAGAGGTCAGTAGTATGTAGGACAGTGTACAGAGGTCAGTAGTAAGTAGGGCAGTGTACAGAGGTCAGTAGTAAGTAGGGCAGTGTACAGAGGTCAGTAGTAGAAAGGACAGTGTACAGAGGTCAGTAGTATGTAGGACAGTGTACAGAGGTCAGTAGTAAGTAGGGCAGTGTAGTGTACAGAGGTCAGTAGTATGTAGGGCAGAGTACAGAGGTCAGCAGATCCAGAAAGCATATTCTTGTGCTTAGTGGGATTTAATAAGCCTCTGTGAGATTAAGAAGTACAAAGAGCCGTGTACAGAATTTAGTAGTAGGTAGGGCAGTGTACAGAGGTCAGTAGTAAGTAGGGCAGTGTACAGAGGTCAGTAGTAAGTAGGGCAGTGTAGTGTACAGAGGTCAGTAGTATGTAGAGCAGTGTCGTGGGGTCAGTAGTAAGAAGGCATTGTACAGAGGTTAGTAGTATGTAGACCAGTGTCCAGGGGTCAGTAGTAAGTAGGGCAGTGTATAATGATCAGTAGGGCAGAGGAGAGGGATGAGCAAATCAGGGGTTAACAGAGCAGTGGATGGGGGTCAATAGAGCAGAGGACAGGGAGTAAGTACAGTAGAGGACAGGGCATCAGCAGGGCAAAGGCTAATGGATCAGCAGGGGGTCAGAAGGGCACAGTACTAGGGAGGGAGAGGCAGGAGGGCACGGTACTGTGGGGTCAGGAGAGTACAGTGCAGGGGGCCGATCTACCTGTTCTGGTGTTTATCCTGCTGGTCCTCCTCTCTCGTACCTCCCACATGACCCACACCTTGGATGGATTGGAGAGGAGGTCGGTGGGTTGAGCGTACTACACTCAGCAGAAAACTCAGGTGTGTTCAAACAAGATCCCAAACCCGCCATAGCTGTTCCAGAGTCTTTTCCCGCCCCACAGCACATTCCTTGCATACGTGCGTCTGCGGGGAAAGAAAAGCATCTGCAGCCTAGGATTGGCTGAGCCTGCACCTGCACTGCTCTGTAGCTCTGGGGGGAAGCACTCTAGGGCCACCATGGCAGGGATGTGTTTGCAATCTACCCATCACCTGCCCGCGATCGACAGGTAGATCGTGACTGACTGGTTGCCTACCCCCCGGTTTAGGTACACTTTACCTTGTAAATATGTTATTTTCTTCTTTCTTTTACAGCGGATTCATTTTCTCAACACAAAAACTATCAATTTTCAACCAAAGATCGTGATAATGATAAAAGCACCCACAGTTGTGCCAATTCTTACCGAGGAGGATGGTGGTATGGTGGTTGTCATGATTCTAACCTGAATGGACTTTATCTAAGAGGTAACCACACCAGCTATGCTAATGGAATAAATTGGCACTCCAGTCGCGGGTATCACTATTCCTACAAGGTCTCTGAAATGAAGATTCGTCCTCGGTCTTAAGGAAATTAGAAACAGACCTGGCATCAGATATATTTTATCATGTTAAGTGCATGCATTCTAAGTAATTTGTAACACCCCCATGTATTTTTGCCACAGTATATACCCAAACGATGGCTTTTTTGTTTTGCTTTTTTATTCAGTCGTAATCCAGGGTCAGCATCTACTTTTTAAACTGAAATGATGATTAATGATATGGCCATGTCATTTCTGGTGCCCGTGCAGTTCATGGCTGTGTTCACAAATGACTGACACAGATTGGCCTCTGTTAAAGCCACTCACCTTGTGACTCGCTGCAAGTTACAATGTTAGTCTGATCACAGGAGAAAGGTGACTGAGGAAACATTTCCTCCTGCCTGCAGTATACTGTTGCCTCAACCAAGACAAACTCACCTGCCTGGGTCTCAAGAACTGCTCTTTAATGATAAAAGGTTAAAGTGATATTGGGATATCTTAAGAATGTATTCATGCAGACATCTAAACATATTAAATGGTCCTCTTTACTATCCTCTGCTATATGATTCCAGAAATTGCTCTTTTAAGCATTCCAATAAATAGTATGATTCCTACTGTTTTAAAGTGTGTTGTATTTGTACTGTCTACCCTCAAGTTGTAAAGCGATGCGTAAACTGTCGGCACTATATAAATACTATATAATAATAGTATTGAAGGGCAACTGCCATTTATTTTTCACATTATTTTATTTTTTATTAAGCATGTTTTTTCCAATATTCTCCTGCAACCTTCACCTATTTACCCATCAATGTTGGCAAAACCTCTTTTTCATTTTTCACTTAGTAAATTCTGAGCAATTTAGGGACAGTTGGCTCTTTAACAATACATTTGTTGAAATTGTAGAGCTATGAAAGTCAGATACACATTTGAATCACCTCTTTGAAAAGAAAAAAAGAGTTTATATTTAAAGAAGATCTCCAGGAAGCAATGCATTTTTAAAGGCTAGCTTATAAGGGATTAAGTCCAATGAGGTGTATTCAAGCTGGTGCACTTATCTATTTTACAATGTATATATTTACAGAGCACTGGGAGTACAGCTATTGCTATACTTTCAGTGCTCTGACAGCAGATACGGCTCTGCTATCAGATACAGAAGCTGCTCTGCCCACCCCTCCCCTCCGCTATCGATTCACAGAATACTTGGCATTTTTTGAATGGGTCCACAAAATGCCAAGTGCTCCATGACTGGAAAGGAAGAGAGGTGTAGCGAACAGAGAGGCTGAAAATTACTTCATAGCTTTTGTGGAGGAGGTTCAGTGTCTGAATGCTGGAAGTACAGCAAAAGCCATGGCTGGAACAAGGGTGGGCAAGGAGGGGCATGTACCCTGGGCGGAGTGTTTTTATGCAGGGGGGGGGGGCATGTTCCCCGTTTATCCCACTGAGTGCCTCAGGTTCTGACACTGCGACCGCTTGCTGCTGTTTTTATATGTTTACTCACTGGTCGCCACTGCAGGGGTAACCCAGTCCCTTGCTGTTCACTAGCCTGCCCACAGTTGTCATTTGGCTCCTCCCAAGGTCAGCACTGCCCACAGAAATGGATTCCTACTGAAGAACAGTGTCACGTGCCCAGGGCTGGATTAGGAACATCATGGGCCTGGTGCTGAGGATTTTGGTGGTTCAGGGCTTCAGGTATGAATGAACACAGTCAGCGATCGATAAGGATCAATACCCAGAGAGCAGGGGGAATCTGATGGACAGTCTGGGGTGAACGAGAGGAGGGGGGGGGGGCAATTATAAGCACTGATCTCCCACTATGGTTCACGAAGGAAGAAGCTAAAAGCGTGGGAGGGAGAGGAGGAGAAGTAGCTTTCAGCAGCTTCATGGAGAGTCATAGAGGGATATTGGTGCTTGTAATCCCCCCCCACCCCACCGCACCGATAACCCCCGGACTGTCATATTTCCCCTGCTGCAGGAGGTGCAGGGAGCCTCTCATATGGCCCCCTACTGGTCCAGAGCCGAATAGTCAGTCTGTCCCTGCTGGGCCTATATTAAGGTGGGGGCCTGGAGCTGCAGCTCCAATAGCCCCTACGTTAATCTGGCCCTGCACGTGCCTTGGTTGGAGGCTGAGTTGATGAGAGAGCTTCTCTTGCGGCGAGCAGCTCTGAATGTGGTGACAGAGGTACAAGGTTTAATGAAGCACGGGTGCTGGTAGCTTTATAGCAGGTAACTGCTCAGTCAGGGACATAGCCAAGGTGAGCCAGGGTCATACACTGTGAGACCGCAGCATGGTCAGGAGGCAGGCCGAGGTCGGTACCAGGGAAGCAGGCAGAGCAAGGTCCAGTAGCAAGCCAAGGTCAGCACCTAGAGATAAGGCAGAGAATAGTCAAAGGCAAGCCAAGGTCAGAATCTAGAATCCACAAATCAAGGTCAGGAACAAGCTGGGTCAGCAACAGGGATTAGCAGAGAGAGAGGGGTTGCAGTGCAGAGGTTGGGTTGAAGAGATGAGCAGGGGGAGCTGAAGTTCAAAGGTAAGAAGAGAGGAGGGTATGGTGCAAATGTGAATGCAGAGGTGAAAAGAGAGTGGAGTTTTGAGTGCAGAGATGATCAGAGAGGAGGGAGGTTGGATTGCAGAAATAATCAGAGAGAGGGGTGGGAAACAGAGGTTAGCTGAGGGGGAGGTGTTTGGGTTGCAGAGTTTAGCAGAGAAGGGTGTTTTTGGTGTTAAGGTGAGCAGAGGGAAGGGTTTGGAATGCAGAGGTGAGCAGACAAGGGGGTTTAGGGAACAGAGATCAGCAGTGGGGGGGGGGTTGTGGTGAAGAGATTGCAAAGGAAGGTAGTTGAGGGGCAGAGGTTAGAAGAGAGAGGTATTTGAGGAGCAAAGGGGAGAAGAGGGGTGCAGAGTTAAGCAGTGAGGTGGAGTTGGGGTTTAGCAGTTAGAAGAGAAGTGGGTTTGGGGTGCAAAGATAAGAAAAAAGGGGGTTTGGAGTGCTGTTGTGGATTGGGGTGCAAAAGTGAGTAAAAAGGGGCATAGAGGAGGGCCTGGGATGCGATGCAGAAGCGAGCCATGAGGTGAGGAGGATTTTTTTACTGTGGGGCAGATTTTGTTGGGGAGGAGGTCTGCTTGAAGAGGGTTTTCTTTTGTTTGGATACTTGTTATTATTTACTAAAGGTTTTTATATAGCACTAGCAATTGCAGTGCTTTGCATTCACACCAGTCCCTCCTAGTGTAGCACCCCCCTAGCTAGTGTGCTAGAGTACAAGATTTTTTTGCTGTTGGTGTAGATAAAATGTTCAGGCTTTGCTGGCACTTCTTTTTATCTGGGTCTGGCCAGAGACTCATGGAGGGCTGATATGACTCACAGGCAGCATCTCTGGTACCTCCCCCTACATCTAAAATATTGGAGAAGATTCTAGATGGATGGAAGTGGAGGTGAGGAGGAGCTGCCTGGAGTATTTATGAAGGCCCTAACCTATCCCCAACAGATGGGTTGGCAGGGGGCAAGCTCCCTCAAATACTCTGGGTCAGCCCAGTTGGGGCAGTGGAGTTCGGGTGGAAGATGGAGATGGAGTGTGAGGCGGTTGTCAGGGACCCTGGAGGGTAGCCCCCTAGTCTGGGGGGAGTGACCTTGGGTCTGGGAGCTCTTCATGGCACACAGAGATGTCCTGACCAGTGGCATGGGAGCAGGTGTGAGGACAGCAGGAGGAGAACCCTGCTGGGCAAATATCTAGTGAGGAAGACAGCTGGTTGGCTGGTAAGTGTTACAGTAAAAAGGACTGAAAGGCAGCATGAGAAGACTGAGTGCAAGCAGTCTGTGATGGATGCAGAGTCAGTCTGGGAGGACTGTGGAAGTTTTAGCCAGGAGGGCTATTAAAAGGGGCATTTGCAGCCAGGTGGGCTGTCGGTGTCTGAAGAGATGGTGTTGAGATCAGTAGCCACAGAAGGACAGCTGGGCACTAGGGCTTTGCTACACAAAGAAGGGGCTCACAGTCCCTGCCTGTAAAGGGCATTTGCTACCAGCTGGTCCTGGGAATTCTGAGTCCAAGCAAGCGTTGTGCTCAGGGCTGGCCCAAGACATTGTGCTGTCTGGGTCCAAGAATGAAATGCAGAAATCACGCCCACCAAAAGACACTCAAATGCATTATTTTATATAAATATAAAATGTCGAAAATATTATATATATTGTTATCTTTTTCCATACCTCACCACCAGACTGGTCCACTAAACACCCACTGTCTGTCCTCAGTCCTTCAGTCACTACTGTGTCTGCTGTGAGCACCGCCCTAGAAGATCCAGCCTGCCCTGTGTGAGATGGATTTCGCTGATGCCTGACGTCATTGCGCAAACCACGATCATGCGAGAGACGTTCTCAGGAGGAGATGCTCCACCTCACCATACTCGTTCGTTTGCACTACAGGCAGCAAAATGAGATGGGGAAATGCATCGCAAACTGATGACACAAAAAAATGCTGAGAAAAAAATCTTGGGCGACAATTTGCTGCCCCTCTCAAAGTGCCACCTGGGTCCATTAGACCCAGCGAGACCCATGGTAGGACCGGCCTTGGTTGTGCTGGAGGAGCTGAGACATGTGTAAATAGATCGTACAGAAGAAGTTGTCCCTGAAAAGTTCTACTAGAGTCAAGTGGGCATCCCATATTACCCTTTTCCTCATCCATGTTAAACCCCCTAAAAAAAAAATACAAAAAAAAGCATTGGACTGTTCCTTTCCTCAAGTGTGCTGTGAAAACGCGGGGTGTCTGGCTATGCAGGGTGGGGGATCCCTTTCTACTTGCGGCTCCTTAGGAGGTGCGCTACAGTATCAAAGATCTTACAATCTAAGGTCCCTGCCTCACATTTATACCGTACATACACATACTATGGCCAATTTAGATATCTGTGGAGTGTGTGGGGAAAAACATAGTCCCCAGAGGAAACCCACACAGGCACAGGGAGAACATGCAAACTACATGCAGGTAGTGTATAGGAGATTTTTGCTTATGGGGGAGATATTTGTTTTTGTGAGAATTTTCAACTGAATTCCAACGCTCACTCTGAGCTCTGCACTCTGTATGCTGGAAGTGCAGCAGTCAGGAGTGTGCAATTTACAGCACAACATACAGAGTACAGAGTAGGGATAGACCGATATGGTTTTTTCAGGGCTGATACTGATATTTTGTTCGCAACGTATCGGTATCGGCCGATATGGGCCGATATTTTGTACATTTAAAGTTTTGAAAAATAAAGACAATTTTTGAAACAAATGTGGTACTGAACATGTTAATTTTTTTTTTAATGATTAATGGCTGGCTTATTGGCACCCTGTGGTCGGTGGCTGGCTGGCACCCTGTGGTGGGTGGCTGGCTGGGACCCTATGGTGGGTGGCTGGCGCCCTGTGGTGGGTGGCTGACTTGCTGGCACCCTCTGGTGGGTGGATGGCTGGCTGGCTGGCAGCCTGTGGTGGGTGGGTGGCTGGCTGGCTCCCTGAGGTGGGTAGCTGGCTTGCTGGTAACCTGTGGTGGATGGCTGGCTGGCACCCTGTGGTGGGTGGCTGGCTGGCTTGCACCCTGTGGTGGATGGCTGGGTATCTGGCAAATTGTGGTGGGTGGGTGGCTGGCTGTCTGGCACCCTGTGGTGGGTGGCTGGCTGGCACCCTGTGGTGGGTGGCTGGCTGGCACCTTGTGGTAGGTTGGTGGCTGGCACAGGGGCTGTGGGTGGCTGGCTGGTACAGGGCCTGTGGGTGGCTGGCTGTCTGGCACCCTGTCTATGGGTGGCGGGCTGTCTGGCACCCTGTGGTGGGTGGCTGGCTGGCACAGGGGCTGTGGGAGGCTGGCTGGTACAGGGCCTGTGGGTGGCTGGCTGGCTGGTACAGTGCCTGTGGCTGGCTGGTACATGGCCTGTGGGTGGCTGGCTGATACAGAGCCTGTGGGTGGCTGGCTGGTACAGGGCCTGTGGATGTGTCTGGCTGGCACCAGGCTGCTGTGGGTGGGTGTATGGCTGTGATACACACCCGCGAGACTAGTCCCGACTCCAGACGAGGCTGTCCAAGGCGAGGGAGGCGGCCTAAGAAGGCAGAATGACGTCACAAAAATATCGGCAATATCGGCCAGTTCCGCGCCGATATTGATATATTGGGGAAAGTGCATATCGCCCACCGATATGTCGCCTTGCTGATAATCGGTCTATCCCTAGTACAGAGGTCAGGATTATATAGCAAACTGTATATGTTACACACGTTACATTCCATCAATACTAACAATTGTGGTGAGAAGCTTAAGGAACAGGATGTTACTTAAAGGACCAAGCAGCTTGTGCTAACAAAATCTTTCTTGAAAAATGTTTATATACTGTAATCATTTCATTCAAAAAGATGGGCAAAAAAAAAAAAACTCCCATCCAAACCTCCACCATAGTTGAGCATTGAACACTATATTACCAAAAGTATTGGGATGCCTGCCTTTACACGCACATGAACTTTAATGGCATCCCAGTCTTAGTCCGTAGGGTTCAATACTGAGTTGGCCCACCCTTTGCAGCTATAACAGCTTTAGCTCTTCTGGGAAGGCTGTCTGCAAGGTTTAGGAGTGTGTCTATAGGAATGTTTGACCATTCTTCCAGAAGTACATTTGTGGGATCAGACACTGATGTTGGACGAGAAGGCCTGGCTCGCTGTCTCTGCTCTAGTTCATCCTTAAGGTGTTCCATCAAGTTGAGGCCAGTCAAGTTCCTCCACCCCAAATTCGATCATACGTGTCTTTATGGACCTTGCTTTGTACACTGGTGTGCAGTCATATTGGAACAGGAAGGGGCCATCCTCAAACTGTTCCCACAATGTTGGGAGCATGAAATTGCCCAAAATGTCTTGGTATGCTGACACCCACAAAGTTGTAGGAACTTGACTGGCCTGCACAGAGTCCTGACCTCAACCCAATAGAACACCTTTGGGATAAATTCGAGTGGGGACTGTGAGCCAGGACTTCTCGTCCATCAGTGCTTGACCTTACAAATGCACTTCTAGAAGATTGGTCAAACATTCCCAGAAGAGTTGAAGCTGTTATAGCTGCAAAGGGTGGGCCAACACAATAATGAACCCTACGGACCAAGATTGGGATGCCATTAAAGTTCATGTGTGTGTAAAGGCAGGTGTCTCAATAGTAATATAGTGTGTACTGTATATATCCATCTCTGCAGCAGGCAATAAAGCTGCAGTGTAGATCAAGAAACTCACAATGTAAGGTAATAGCCTGGCTTTGCACTGCCATCTTGTGGCAAAAATCAAGAAGACATCACAAATCATGTATAATTTTCTTTTATATATACTGTAAAGTGTAAATGTAAAAGAGGTTAGTTTGATGTAAGCAATGCAATAAATATAGCTTTTGTAAAACATGTTTCTATGTATTGTTTTTAATGATAAGTGAAGGCAGCCGTATTTCTGTATTACATACTCAGGCCCTGATTTCTACTTTGCAGTGTTACATATTAGATGTGCTTTACTGCTTTCTCTCAAAATGCCAGTCTATGAGTATCCTAACCCATTGAAAAAAAAGGCATTGCATGTGTGGCTAGTAACTTACCTTGATAGCATTTCAGCAGTTAGGCAGACTCATTGTACTAATTCCTATGTCAAGTGGTTAATGTACAAACCTCTACAGTACCTTTATTAAAATAACTAAAAAAAAAAAAAAAGAGATGTAAAAACATTAAAGTTTCATAAAAGTTATTTTAAGGCAGACACTACAAAACCTCAAAATGTGTCAACTGAAAATACACCATACTTTCCCTTTAAAGTTGTAGTAAACGCCCATGTATAATCTTTACCTATAGATAAGCCAATAATAAGTCTTACCTATAGGTACTGTAAATATCTCCTTAACCACTTGTCGACCACTGCACGACTATTTATTGCGGCGGTCAGCCCCTACTGGGCAAAGCGGCGCAGGGCTACGTCGCTCGCCCACGAGCCTCTAGGGGGCGAGCGTGCACCGCCGGAGGCGCGCTCCCGCCCCCGCTCGTTCACTAACATCCCCGCACGGGTGAACGGCGGCTCCGATGTCCGCCGGCCACTCGCGATCTCCCGCTGGAGAGGGAGAAGGAAGGACGGCTGATGTAAACAAAGCCACCTGTCATTCTCCCTGGTGTAACTGCAGAGACTATACGATCCTGTTATGTAGGATCGTATGTCTCTGTGGTTATATCACAAGCCATGCCCCCCCACAGTTAGAATCACGCCCCTAGGGATACATTTAACCCACTGATCACCAATAAAGTTAACCCCTTCCCTGCCAGTGTCATTTTTACAGTAACAGTGCATATTTATAGCACTGATTACTGTAGTAACGTGACTGATACTCCCAAAAGTGTCAAAAATGTCAGTCAAGGGTCTGATCTGTCGGCTGCAATGTCGCAGTCCCGAATAAAAAAATCGCAGATCACCGCCATTACTAGTTAAAAAACTAGTTACTAGTTAAAAAAAAAAACAATAAAAATTACATAAATCTTTCCCGTAAACACAATAACTTTTGCGCAAACCAATCAAAATACGCTTATTGCGATTTTTTTCACCAAAAATATGTAGCAGAAAACAAATTGGCCTAAAATGTTACATTTTGATTTTTACATTTTTTGGGGGGGGGGAAATTTCATATAAAAAAATGTGAAAAATATTGTTATTTTTTCAAAATTGTCGCTCTTTTTTTGTTTATAACGCAAAAAGTTAAAATTGCAAAGGTGATCAAATACCACCAAAAGAAAGCTCTGTTTATAGGAAAAAAAGGACGTAAATTTCATTTGGGTACAGTGTCGCATGACCGCGCAATTGTTCGTTAAAGTCACGCAGTGCCGAATCGCAAAATAGGCCCTGGTCTTTGAGCAGCCAAATCCTCTGGGGCTTAAGTGGTTAACCTGCACCGTTTAGGAGATATTTATTTTAGATGTAGCCGGGGACCTCACCGGCGCATGCACTCTGAAGGTACGGCATGCCCGCACTGTTCCTTCAGATCCGTGCTGTGAACAGCAACTCTTGCGCAAATCTACACTGGTTCCTTTGGGATAGCACTCCACATTTATAGCGGAAGCATTCTCAGAAATACACTCTGTGATTGATGAGGAAATAGAGGAGTGGGGAAGGGAAAAGGAAAGACGAGAAGAGCAGAGAGCAGTGAAACATAAATGGGGCAGAAGATGAGGGCTAGAGAAAAGAGGATCGGAGGGGCTCCAGAATTTCTGCTATATTCCTCCCAGCATCAATGCCTATGAAGGAATATAGCTTTTCTTCGCAATTGAAACATGGTTTCCCATTTGGACCACACATTGAGAGATTCCTTATGGATATTCATGACTATGCTTGTGATTTTTCCATTGGTAAAGAATAAGACCATGCTGTAAAGTTTACTAATTTATTTTTCTATGCTTTAGTGATGTCTTGTTTAGCTGCTAAAGTTTTTTTTTTTTTTTTTTTGACTGTATGCTATTACCATGTACCATTTTTTTCTGTGGATAATCGGTGCAGGGGAAAGCCTTGCATCACTAATCTCATCCTACACGTTGCATCACAGACATGTGACTTTCTCAGGGTCACCAATGCAGTGCATTGATGTGAAGTGAAATCATACGACATAGGGAAAAATGCCTTGATTTTACATTGGGCAATGCTGCCCAACACTGCTGGTGTAAACAAAACCGTAAAGGGTAAGTACATTCAAAAAATGATTAAAAAAAAATGGTAAGGATAAGGTCGCAGCTAGGGTGATAAATACTACACCCACAGGGTGAACTGCAGCACTCACCAGAACAAGTACTCAAATGCTTGTAAACTAAATATATTATAAAAGAGGGTAAGTGCGCTGGTCAGGTGTGAAAACTACAGGCCCATAATTATTAATAAATAATAATTAAATAAAAAACTCTATAAAAATTCAAATTACCAAACAGATGATGATGACCACCTCCAAAATATGTTAAAAACACATATTCAACAATCTTCACAATTATATAACCATATTCACAATTCAGATAGGGATCCAACAATAGATAAACAGTAAAATCAAAATAAAAACTCTGCAAAAGACAAATTGTTCGTTCATTCACCAATACATTTGGAGCATGTGGAAAAAAATGTGAATCAGCAAAAAAGGGGTTAAAAATCTTAAGAAGTTTACAAAAGTCCACAAAATGTAAACTATAAATATCAAAATAAAAAATGTAATGAAAAAATATTAAATGAAAAAAAAAATGTTCGTCATTTCACCAGTTCTCTTGGATGGTGCTCTCACCTTGGAACTTAAAGTCAGTGTTTGTGAAAAAAGGAAGAAGAAATACTTTCAGTCATTCAGCGTTGACTATTCCTCTCAAAGTCATATCCTCAGACATATAAAAAAGAAAAGACCTGAAAAAAAAAAGAAAAAAAAAAAAAAAGAAAAGACCAATATAGTGTAATAGTGTCAAAAAAAGTGTATTATAATAAATAAATCACCAACAAATATTCAGCACGTGTATGTGAAAAAATCGTGCTCGAGAATGTGCATAAGTGCCCATGAAAAAATATATAAACATCAAAAAGTGCTGGGAACACCATGCAGTGCTTCCAAATGAATAAATAGTTTGCCAAAATGTGCTCTTCCACCCAGGTGTATGGCTGCTACCTGAATTCAAACAAAATAATGCCCTTTAAATCCTGTAGCCTTTCCTACGGCAGAGTTAGGGATGCCTTCCTAGAGCGCAGCTTACATAGAGTATAGGAATGTAAAGGGAGACCAATAATATAGTTAAATCCATAAAGTTTATTAGTATAACACAAAAGTCTCACTTACGTATAAAACCGGAATTGAAGATTCCACTGCTCCAATCTAAAACCACTCCATACAGGCAGCCCCGGCCCGTCAGTCCGCGGGAGATGCAAGGCCTCCAAACTGACACATAACCCGGCCAGATGATCAGCTGCTTCGGTGGACGATCAGTGCAGGGGAAAGCCTTGCGTCACTAAGCTACTCCTACGTGTTGCGTCACAGACATGTAACTTCCTCAGGGTCAGCACACACCAATGCAGTACATGAATGTGAAGCAGAGGCGTAACTAGAGCCTTCAGGGCCCCGATGCAAGAAAACATGAAGGGCCCTCCCAGATCCCTGGCCGGGGCCCATTCCCTTCAAGCCCAGGGCTCTTCCAACTAATCCTGGGGCTCTTTACTCTCGTTGCATGGCCTTTTATTACGGTCCCGCAGCAGGATCCTTTCACAAGTTCTGCAGTGGGCTCCCTTCCTGCAATCTTGGGGCCTCCCTACAGTGGTGCAATGCCAGGGCCCGGTCGCAAGTGTGACTTTTGCAATCCTGGAAGTTCACCCACTGGTTTGCTACTGGGCCCCCTGGAGCATGGGGCCCGGTAGCAATCGCAACCCCTGCAACCCCTGTAGTTACGCCCCTGATGTGAAGTGAAATCATAAGACATAGGGAAAAATGCTTTGATTTTACATTGGGCAATGCAGCCCAACACTACTGGTGTAAACAAAACCATAAAGGGTAAGTCCATTCAAAAAATGATATTTTAGTTCTCTAGATGAAGCTTTTATGGATAGGTCTAAAGCCGGCCATGGATCCATATTTAGCTGGTTCAGCAGGGACCAGGTGAATTTTGGTCCATGAATGGGGACCTTGGTTGTACACAAGTCAATCTATCAATCGACAAATACCACAAATTATCCCTTTTTGGGAAGTAGATAATCCAAGGTATTTAGTAAGAGGCATGGTGAGTTTTTTGAAGTTGTCATTTTTTGTCACAAATTTTTGGAAAATGAAGAAATTAAATAACATTTGTTTAATTTTTTTTTTTTACATACTGTCCTCAGTGCAGTACAGTGTCATCATATGACCAGTGTGGCGGTGATCAGGATTACTGACTAGTGACAGTATGTAAAATACAATTTTAAAAACCTTCTTTCTTCTTTTTTTTTATATTTTCTTTTCTTACAATTTTTTTTACATACTGTAACCAGAGCACTACAGTGTAACCACAGTGACACTGTACTACTCTGAGGAGGTGATCAAGATTTATTTTTTTTTTTTACGCTATGACAGCTTATAACAGTAATGATCACTGTTATAAGCAATAATTTTTAAAAATGGCATCCATTAATTGCCAGTGTGTGCTTTTGTAATAGCTGTGATTGACCACAATTATCACATGATACAGAGGCGCAGTGATTGGCAGCTTGCTATGTGGGCATTCGGTAGGGGGGAGGGGCCAGGAGAACCTGAAGGGGACCAGAGAGGAGGAAGATTGGGGCTGCAAAACCATTGCAAAGAGCAAGTAAGTATGACATGTTTGTTATTTAAAAAATAAAATACCTTTAGAATCACTTTAAGCAACCTGATCGTTTCCTAAATCTCAAGTTCTCTGTTGGTGTAATCTCTGTGCTGAGTCCCCAGATCTGCACATCTCATATGGTTATTTAACTGCTTCCCGTCCAGCCTGTAACAAAATGACAGTCAAGTGGGGACTTTCCCATCCTGGGTGGACATTAAATGATGCTGCAGCTTGATCTGTTACTCATGAAAGATCATGGTACTGGGCCGGCCCCGGAACCATGTGATCGCTGGGACCAATCACAGCGATCACATGGCAGTTTTACTCAATGAATGACTTTCATTTATAGCCATTCATGGTTTCCTATTGTGATGATCTCTGTGATTGGTCACAGTGATCACATGGTATCTGGGCCGGCCAGGTACAATGATCTGTCTTCCACTGTGTCGGTGGGCACAGTGCGTGACAAATCAAGCCACAGCATCATATAATGTCCACCCAAGATGGGAAAGCTCCTGCTCGGATGTCATTTTGCTATAGGGGAAGTTAAATAAAGGTAGGAGGTGTGCAGACCAGTGTTAATTTTGGCAGCAAATTTCAATTTAGTTTTAGTTTTAGTCTTAGGACTAAAATGGCATGTTAGTTTTAGTCCCATTTTAGTCTTCTGCAAGTGTTTTAGTTTTAGTCGTATTTAGTCAACTAAAACTCCAGTACATTTTAGTCGACTAAAACATCTTACATTTTAGTCGACTAAAACTAATTTTAGTCATCTATAATCGAATGGGTGTAGTTCAATTGTAATTTGTAATGCATTATTTAAGCATTTCTCTACAATTTCCAAACTCATTATATACTACTGCTGGTCCTGGAGTGAAAAATCGATTATGTTATTATTTATGGTATTAAGCTTTGAGCAAGCACTAGCACAGCACTACACTGGTGTTAATTTTGGCAGCAAAATTCAATTTAGTTTTAGTTATAGTCTTATGACTAAAATGCCATTTTAGTTTTAGTCGTATTTTAGTCATCTGAATTGTTTTAGTTTTAGTCGTATTTTAGTCGACTAAAACTGTGTTCATTTAGTCGACGAAAACGTTTTAGTCGGTTTTAGTCGACGAAATTAACACTGGTGCAGACCTGGGAACTCAGCACATGGAAAGTCACAATCCTTATATGTGCAAAATTACTGAACTGTGGATTCTATGCTTGCAATTGGACAGAATGATAAAAGCATATTAAAGTGTAATTAAACCCACATCAAAAACTATCAATAAATGGTGTTTTACATGCTGTTCCTACTCACTGAGTCACTATGAGTCACACATAGGTTGAACTGGATGGACTTGTGTCTTTTTTCAGCCTCACTAACTATGTAACTATGTAACTATATGAGATTTGTTTTCTGCATTCTGCAAGAAACCTAGTTGATCCTGCTGTACTCGGTCTCCCTCTCCTGTCCATGTCCCCACTATAGTTGAGGATTTTGCAGAGCAGTGTTGGCAGCTCTGCACATGCTCAGTTTTCAGTGTATTTTCTACCCTAAGCATTTCCTCCCTATCACATCTGAGTAACCCATGTGACTATAGAGTCACACATGTGGGCGTTACATAGTGGTATATTACAGCCCACTCCCTCCCTCCTCCTCCATGCCCACTAACCAGCTAAATACAATGAGGGTTAGATATGACATCTTGATTGATGGAGGCTTCCCTCCCTGTCTAAGACACAGGTTGGAGAGGTGTGACACAGCCTGTGACTGGCAGAAATACGCTCACACCATGTTATTTCCACAAAAACAAATAATAAAGATTTGATTTCAAATGTACAATTTAATTCAGTTTATTGATATGAATAATTTATTTTTACTCTGCATTACAAATTCTGTTATTGTTTTGAACATGTAACAGTAGCAGAGGACTAGACGACTCTCCTGCCACTGTTTTCCTGCATAGAACAGCCAGTGCTAAGCCTGTCCTCCAGCAAATAGGGGGTGCACTGAGGATATGGACTGCTAGAGACTATGGAGAGAAGTATGGAGGATTGTGGGAGATATAGTTCGATACAGTCTAAGTTGGTTTATGAAGTCAATGATTACATGGCGCTCTCTGATGGTGGGTGGCATACCATGAGGTAAAAATATAGAAAGTAAAAAATGGATAGAAAAATATAAAAAAGGATGAGGTAGAAGGGGGGAGGGGGCCCACGAAAATCGGCTGCCAGCTGGAGCAAGGAGAGGCTTTGAGGAGAATAAACAAAAAGAAAGCAGCGCCAGCTTTGTGAAGCATAAGGTTTATTAATACAAAAAACACATAGTGACTTACTCTTAGGTGTGTAAAGGCCGGTACGGTAGGTGAATGGGATCATCCACCTTCCCACTGAAAGTCCTCCACCACCACAGCACCATCAGACAGGCTACCAGATAACAGCCTCCACGCACCACCGGCACCCCACACCCCTCCTTTCTGCAACGGTATCCAGGACAAGAAGATGGATGATCCCATTCACCTACCCTACCGGCCTTTACCTACCTAAGAGTAAGTCACTACGTGTTTTTTGTATTAATAAACCTTATGCTTCACAAAGCTGGCGCTGCTTTCTTTTTGTTTAAGTTGGTTTATGGACTGAGGAAAGGAAACTACAAATCCCAGAATTATTAGAGTTCTGAGCAGAGAGAAAGAAGGGTGTTGCTTTTTCCTGACTGAGATTGAGAAATGAGAGAGACTTAAGGCACATCATTCTGCTAGCATATCGCTCATGACTGCACCTGAGAGGGAGAGCTGAGCTCTGACAGGCATTCTGGAAAATCAGAGAGTGCCACAGATGTTGTCAGAGCCTGCTGCCTGATTAAGGGGAAGGACACCATGGACATTGACCAGCTTTGCTGCCAACAGTAGACAGAGAGAGGACCTGCTAACACAGGAGTTAGTGAGAGGCTACTGACCAAAACCCCACTACACTTTGACCAAAAAGGGACAGAGTTAACACAGTATCAGCACCGGTATCAGTTCTAAAAGGGACACTAACCTGAGCACTCCAGTGTAAAATTTGGGCCCCAACAAGCTAGGCCAGCAGAAAAAAGAGGAGGGACTATACTACAAACTGTAATGTGTCTTCTGCAATAAAATACACTTAACCTGCCTGCTCACAGGGTTCTCCAGCATGTAAAGTGACATGCGCATGTGCAGCTCAGTTTACATCACCGGCATGATACATGTGTGCGGGGATGACTGACTCCTGCGCATGCACAGGAGTGATGCCATCCTGCACCAGCTAATGAAGGACCCAAAGACCGTTACCCAGAAGATGCTGACTAGGGGCAGGGACCACTGAGGGAAAAATACATTTAGCCTCGCACAATGTCACTATATGAGGAAATGCGTAGGGTGGAGTGACGTGCTGACGTCATCGCTTTCTACAAGTCCCAGAAGAGTTTAACATCAGGGGCAATCTAAGGGTTAAATATGTGGCTAGCTGGTACTCGCTAACTGTGTGGGGGTTGCTCTGACTGGCTTAGCAGGAACACAAGATCTCTATCTCCTCCCCTGTCATAACAGCGATCTTTCTTGTTTACGTAGGCAAATCGCCGTTCTGCCTCTTCCGGAAATGATCACGGGTGGCCGGTGGACATAGGGTCCGCCAGACCTGCTGATTGGCATCCTCTGTGTCAAATCAGTGCGCGATCGCACCTCCGGCAGTGAATGCACGCTCCCCACTGTCTATTGCACTAAATGACAGGTACATTGTTTTGAGCTGAACTGCCGCAGTACAGGTGTGGTAGGCGGTCAGCAAGTGGTTAAAGTGTATACTAATAGAGCTGAGCTCAGGCAAGTTCAGAATCCTAGTCCCAACCCACCTGCCCAATCCCTCCAAGAAGCTGACACTGTATACAACCAATCACAAGCATTGAGACATTTCCCGGTCTGTGCAGCTGCAGACAGAGACATGTCTCACTGCCTGTGATTAGCGGTGTGCAGTGTCGGCTTCCTTGTGGGGTCGGGCAGGTGGATTGGGACTAGGATCTCGAACGTGCCTGAGCCCATCTCTATATACTAATTTCTACTACTATTGCTACTATAACATGTACAATTGACTTGTATTAAAAAGTATTCTGTTCTCCCTGTATTGCTTAATGTGTGTGATATGCCTACTGATCCTGCCAGTTCCCCGCTTTCCTATTTTAACCACTTTACAACCGGAGGATTTTGCTGTCTTCCGTCCAGGCCACTTTTTGCAATTCGGCGCTGTGCGACTTCAACTGACAATTGCGCGGTCGTGCGACGCCGTACCCAAACGAAATTTACGTCCTTTTTTTCCCACAAACAGAGCTTTCTTTTGGTGGTATTTGATCACCTGTGCGATTTTTACTTTTTGCGCTATAAACAAAAAAAGAGCGTTTATTTTGAAAAAATAACAATATTTTTCACATTTTTTTATATGAAATTCCCCCCAAAAAAGATGTAAAAACCAATTTTTTTAAAAGTTTTTGGCCAATTTGTTTTATGCTATATATGTTTGGTAAAAAAAATCGCAATAAGCGTATTTTGATTGGTTTGCGCAAAAGTTATTGCGTTTACTAACAAAGGGAAAGATTTCTGTCATTTTTGGTGTTTTTTTTTTAACGCGTAATGGCGGCGATCTGCGATTTTTTTTGCGGGACTGCGACATTGCGGCGGACAGACCGGACCCCTGACTGACATTTTTGACACTTTTGGGGGTACCAGTGACATTACTGCAGTAATCAGTGCTGTATATATGCACTGTTACTGTAAAAATGACACTGGCAGGGAAGGGGTTAATTTTATTGGAGAGGGAGGGGTTAATGTATGCCTGGTGCTTACTGACGTGTAGGGGGGGAGGTGACTATGTGATTCATGGACAGATCGGATGTCCAGCTATGCTGAACAGTCCGATCTGTCACTCCCTGTCACTATGGAGATCCGCCCGCTGTGTTTACACACAGCGGGCGGATCTCCAGACTCGATCCCCGACGATCGGGTAAGAGCAGCGGCGATCGCCGCTGCTCCTCCCCTGGCCCGACTCCCGCTGTGAATGAAAACAGCGGGAGCGAGACTCCGGCGGCGCGCAAGCGCCGCCCAGAAGGGGAGGAGTCCAGTCACGTTAATACTACGTGACTGGACGGGAACGAGCCACTCTGCCGCAGTAGTATTACTGTGAGCGGTACTAGAGTGGTTAAACTGACCACACCAGGGCAGATCAATCCCAGCATGGTCAGCTTGCTTTTTGATGTTCTACTTGAAAGCACAAAAATCAAACAAGAAAAAAGTGAGCACTGTGAATTTGTTTAGTAGGTGACACAAAAAAGGTGAACAACCTTCAAATAATCATAAACCAACAAAAAATGTGCAGTGCTTCCTGTGATAAGATAATATAATAAAAAATAAGTCCCTATATTCGAATCCGTGACTTGATTTATCCAAATCTTCAGGATAACCCGGAAAATTTCCAACAAAATGCGTGAGAAGTTCACCAGAAAGTGGAAAAAAATCCAGCATGAAATAAACATCACCCAATGTGCTTGGGAGCAATTCATCACACACACACATGCACCTCCACCAAACCCATTTTGGACTTTTTTCTGGGTGATTCACAGCCTCAATGACAGCAGAAAACCCTTGTGTATGTCACATTTCTTACCTAATATTCCAAATATATTTTTTTGTTGGATGCAATATCACTTATGTATATGTATCCTTCTAGATATCAGAATCATGCCTGCTCCTGAGGAAGTGAAAATTATTTTCACGAAATACGTTGAGCCTATGAGGCAATCTATATTTGCAAGCTCCATCATGCATCCGAGCCTATGAGGCAATTTATATTTGCTTAAACATATTGGACTAGGTGGGACTTTATATGAGACCCAAGCTGGTGTTGTCAGGCGTCTCCATCCCTATAACAAAACACCAAATGAGGTTGAAGGATTGTAAGAGGTGCATGAAAGTCAGCCAGCCCCCAGTCTGATGTACTCACCCTCCAGTCTGTCACCAACCAAATAAAACCTGTCTCTTGGTACAAAGAACAGGGGTTTAGTTGACACACATTTGCAAACGCATGTGAAAGCTGCAGAGCCACTTCACGGCACCCTGTTATATCTGCAGTCCTACACTCTTAATTTAGTGTCCATTTTGAACACTATGTGTTTTATTGCTCAATCATATACATAGGGATGGAGACCCGATGGCAAGAGTCTCATTTGAAGTCCCACTTTTTCCCCATCCCCATTTTTTCCCTCCCTTCCCCTCCCTCTTTTAATATGATATAGTGTATCTGTTGATAAAGATATTCACGACAGGTCATAGCCTGGCTGTGCACTGCCATCTTGTGGCAAAAAACGAAGACATCACAAACCATGTATAATTGTATAATTATTTTGTATTTATTTCGTACATGCAAAAGAGATTAGCTTTATGTAAACAATGTAAGTGTGTTTCTATGTATTGTTTTTAATGATAAGCGTAGGCAGCTATATTTCTGAATCACATACTCAGGACCTTCTTTCTCCTATGAAGTGCTACACAATAGATGTGACTTACTGCTTTTTGCTCATAATATCAATATTTGAATCTGCTAACCCAATAAAAACAATAAAATATATTGGAAAAACCTGCACTAGAATAGTGCATAAAGAAACAAAAAGCAGCTGCTGTTCACCCAATGAGGATGTGGGACTAAATGGATAAATAAATAATTAACAGCGCTTGCTAAATCTAAATAAATAAATAAATATATGAACTAAATAAATATTTAAATATATAAATATGGTGACCAAAATACTACAAATATTTTACAAATGCACATCTTTGCACATCTATATATGCAGTTGGCATGGTATTTGTAGTATTTTGGTCACCATATTTATATATTTAAATATGTATTTAGTTCATATATTTATTTATTTATTTAGGTTTAGCAAGCGCTGTTAATTATTTATTTATCCGATAAAAACAATGCATCCCATGTGTGGCTAGTAACTTACCCTAATAGTAGATTAGCAGTTATTTTAGGTAAACACTGCAATAACTCAAAACACGCCAACTGAAAATACACCATACTTTTCCTTTAGCCCCCGTTCACATAGATCCAGATCAATAAAGATGAACTTTCATATTATGGCAAGACAAAAGGATAAAAGTACAGTAAAACCTTGGACTGCGAGCATAATTCGTTCCGGAAACATGTTTGTAATCCAAAGCACTCTTATATCAAAGTGAATTTCCTCATAGGAAATAATGGAAACTTAGATGATTCGTTCCACAACCATTTATTCATAAACCCTTCAGTTTATAGTCCATATAAAAAGATTATAGCAATGTGATAAAAACATCCATCCACAAATGGCGCCTCCACAAGGGAATTAGAAGCAAAATCCAACCTACAAACTATAAAAGAGAAGAGAGGTGCCTCTAAGGCCCCGTTCACATACGGGCGACGCTACTTCGCACCGCGACCTCCGAGCAGCGCGCCGCGACCTTGGAGCGGCCGCCACGGACTTCATAACATTGAAGTCTATGGCGGTCACCTCCTGGTCGCCCCAAAGAAGCTCCGGACCCTTTTTCTAAGTCGGAGCGACTTGTGTCGCTCCTATTAGAACGGGTCCGCAGCTTCCCTATGGGAGGCGACCTACGGCGACCTGTGAGGCGACCAGGTCGCCTCACAGGTCGCCTTAGTGTGAACGGGGGCTAAAACTTATAACGATTGAATGCATAACAATAATTGTATAGTGGATCTACTGGGTAATCTTGCTCATTATTTTTATTACAATTCTACCTTTGATTTAGATTTCCAGTTACCATGATGACCGTTAAATAAGTGGGTTTAGTTATGCTTTAAATCACATTCTGGTGATTCTTACTCCAAGAACAAAACGAGTGACACCTTAGTTGGGTCTCGTTGGGATGCAGAAAAGTTACAAATGGCTGCAGAATCTTTGAGAGAGTCAGGATAGGATTCAAATATCGCTTTTGGGAGGAGCTGGCCGGTAACAGACCTATACAGATGGAAGTTGATTTTTCTGTAGACGGTGATCACTTTTCATCGCTGTATTATCATAGTGACAGCCAGGGTCGTTTGAAGGAATTTGGGGGCCCCAAGCAAAATGGACATGGAGGCCCCTCCGCACACACGCAAAGCCTACAGGAACCACAGCATAGCCATACAGTTTAAGTTCACCCACACTTTATATAAATAAAAAATGAGTACAGTGCAAATACTGCTTGAAAAAATATTTGAAACTTGAACATTTTCAACAATTGAACATTTGCAAAAAACACCACTGTACCATAAAATCAAATATACATTAAAAAGTGCACAATAACTAATCCACTAAGATCTCTGATCATCTTATACAGCTTTATATTTTTCATTAAACTTAAGTGACCCCTATACAACAAGTTGCCAGATATTATCGCCCCTCCCGTTCCCCCACCATGTGCCCTAGATGATACCAGGGGGACTTTTTTCTTATGCTATGGGACTATCCAGATGTCTGTTAACAGGTAGGTATTGTTCCCAATTGGACAATTGGTCCAATTTTTGCACGAAAAAATGGAGTGACAGACTGTCAGTGTGATCACACCTGTCGCTGGCCTGGTCCGATCCACGTGTGTGAGGAGGATGTGATGACTCGTGGTGTGTCTCTCTCTGGCGAAGTTTGTGGGCCTGGTGGGGTGGGGCCACTCCTGCGTGCGCTTTAGGCCGCCTAGGCTGGGGCGGGGCTGGTGCGCACTGCGCAGATGCGCTCCGCACACTCTCTCCCTAGCGAGCCGTCGCCACGTGATGTCATGCCGCTATTCCGCTGTGCGCCCGCCCGCCGGCCTGTCACAGGCTGCCTGTGTGTTGTGAGGCCGGCCTGTGTGCGTGAGGCGCGGCGCTCGGCCGCGGCGTTCGTGTTTTGGGTTTCTGGGATAATGTCAGTCTGTGTCTTGGGTCTTGGTGACAGCTTGTTGTTGTTATCAACAAGATATATAAAGAGCAAGATATCAACCCCTTCCCACCCAGCCCCGACGTTCCTTAACAAATTAAGGATCAGGTCTATTTCTGATACTTGTTATTTACAAGTTAAAATCAGTATTTTTTGCTAGTGTTGTGGAAATTTTCCTCAGGTACAAAATACCTGTTACCTGTTAGTCAGTGATACCAAATCAGACAATATATAGCTATATATAATGAGATCAGACAAGACTCAAGATGGCTGAATCATAGTGACCTGATTTATTACAGTGTGCTGGAGTTTAAATATACTCAAAAATGGGTTTGTCATTACAATCTGACGTACAAGAAATGGGTTGTTATTAACATCTTTTGTCCAATCAAAGTTAACAACTAATTATAGTAAGCATTGGGTTCATCTATATTGTGATTCTCTGTCATAAGGGAAATTTCTTGGTGACGCTCAATAAAAGTTCCAAAGGGGCTTTTAGAAGATATTATTGGCTTTGCGGTCAAGCTGTCCAGACAGAGTTGATATTCTGAGAGATAGGGAATTTCCACTGTTTCGGTCATCTGATATATTCTTAGCTTTTGCAAGCTCAGTGACACATGTAAAGAAATCAAAGTAAAATGAGATTAACTCGAAAGACATTTTGTTTAAGATAACCATTCAAAATGCCAGTCAAGGCATCCTGCATATCCAGCAAGGTATCCCGTATACAGTATGCCACATCATCTTCCCCCTCTTGAGAATTTATTGATCACGCTAACTACCTATCCGCTTATCAGATTCCTCCAAGGGAGCAGCCCCTTACGCTTGGGACACTGGCCCAGAGGGCAAACCTCAGTGGGGGGTGTCCGAGTCTTGGTAAGGTTCTGAGGCGGAGATTACTTCATACATGGGGGTCTGAGGTGACAGATGTCTCATTACAGCATACTCAGCATCATCAATCACTTCTTATTTCCGTATAGAGTTGAAATAGGTTGTCTCCATGGCCTTGGTAACCTTATCAACCAAACTCATAATTATTTTAATTCAACAGATAACTAGAGATCATAATTATCATAAACATCAATATAAATACACCACTTTCATTATTTTAGGAGATAAGGCAAAACCTCCAAAAGACTGTGTTCATTAGGAAGGACGGACACCATTGGAAGTAAAGAGGTTGACTGAGAAAGTCAACTATGGGCCTTATTGACACAGACATAACAGATTCCCAACCCCGAATGTGACCACCCTGGGGTGAAAATGGGTATTAATAACTTTTCTGCATAATACCCCAGTTGCTGTCTGAACAACAGAAACCTGAGGGCTTCTCCTAGGTGAGAAATGTCCATATTGTCATTTAATATGGCTTATATCTTATGTTTAACAGTTTCATTTCTGTAATGCATGCAAGTTTCATTTCATGGGTTGTTCACAGTCAGCTGTGGGCAGGATATGTTTATCAGTGCTTGTGAACAGTCCACCCTCCCTACATCAGTTTTATTTCCATAGAACACTATACACACTGTAGGATTCTTGCTCTGCTGCACTTAAGGTTCCTAAGAGCACAGTGGCCTCCATAATCCTCAAATGGAAGACGTTTGGGACGACCAGAACCCTTCCTAGAGCTGGCCGTCCGGCCAAACTGAGCTATCAGGGGAGAAGAGCCTTGGTGAGAGAGGTAAAGAATAACCCAAAGATCACTGTGGCTGAGCTCCAGAGATGCAGTCAGGAGATGGGAGAAAGTTGTAGAAAGTCAACCATCACTGCAGCACTCCACCAGTCTGGGCTTTATGGCAGAGTGGCCCGACGGAAGCCTCTCCTCAGTGTAAGACACATAAAAGCACGCATGGAGTTTGCTAAAAAACACCTGAAGGACTCCAAGATGGTGAGAAATAAGATTCTCTGGTCTGATGAGACCAAAATAGAACTTTTTGGCCTTAATTCTAAGCGGTATGTGTGGAGAAAACCAGGCACTGCTCATCACCTGTCCAATACAGTCCCAACAGTGAAGCATGGTGGTGGCAGCATCATGCTGTGGGGGTGTTTTTCAGCTGCAGGGACAGGACGACTGGTTGCAATCGAGGGAAAGATGAATGCGGCCAAGTACAGGGATATCCTGGACAAAAACCTTCTCCAGAGTGCTCTGGACCTCAGACTAGGCCGAAGGTTTACCTTCCAACAAGACAATGACCCTAAGCACACAGCTAAAATAACGAAGGAGTGGCTTCACAATAACTCCGTGACTGTTCTTGAATGGCCCAGCCAGAGCCCTGACTTAAACCCAATTGAGCATCTCTGGAGAGACCTAAAAATGGCTGTCCACCAACGTTTACCATCCAACCTGACAGAACTGGAGAGGATCTGCAAGGAGGAATGGCAGAGGATCCCCAAATCCAGGTGTGAAAGACTTGTTGCATCTTTCCCAAAAAGGCTCCTGGCTGTATTAGATCAAAAGGGGGCTTCTACTAAATACTGAGCAAAGGGTCTGAATACTTAGGACCATGTGATATTTCAGTTTTTCTTTTTTAATAATATCTGCAACAATGTCAACAATTCTGTGTTTTTCAGTCAGTATGGGGTGCTATGTGTACATTCATGAGGAAGAAGAATGAACCTAAATGATTTTAGCAAATGGCTGCAATATAACAAAGAGTGAAAAATTTAAGGGGGTCTGAATACTTTTCGTACCCACTGTATATATATATTTGTTTTTATCAGAGACCCTAGAAATGGAGATCATTGCAATACTTTTTGTCACACTGTATTTGCGCAGCGGTCCTCCAAACACAGTTTTTTGGGAAAAAGATACACTTTTTAATTAAAAAATAAGAAATCAGTAAAATTAGCCAATTTTTTTTCTATAATGTGAAAGATAATGTAACGCAGAGTAAATAGATACCCAACATGTCATGCTTCAAAATTGCCTGCGACACTGTACCCAAATAAAATTGATGTCCTTTTTTTCCCCACAAACAGAGCTTTCTTTTGGTGGTATTTGATCACCTGTGCGATTTTTATTTTTTGCGCTACAAACAAAAAAAGAGCGACAATTCTGAAAAAAAAAAAAAAAACAATATTTTTTATTTTCTGCTTTAAAACATTCCCAATAAAAAATTAAATTTTTCATCATTTTAGACCAATATGTATTCTGCTACATATTTTTGGTAAAAAAAAATCCCAATTAGTGTATATTGATTGGTTTGCGCAAAAGTTATCGCGTCTACAAACTAGGGGAAAGATTTATATCATTTTTATTTATTTTTTATTAGTGATGACGGCGATCAGTGATTTTTAGCGGGACTGCGACAATGCGGCAGACAGATCGGACCTGACACTTTTGGGGGGACCAGTAACATTACTACAGTAATCAGTGCTAAAAATATGCACTCTTACTGTACTATGACACCGGCAGGGAAGGGGATCACACTAGGGGCGATCAAAGGGTTAAATATGTCCCTAGGGCGTGCTTCCTAACTGTGTGGGGGGGTGGGCTTGCTGTATGAACATAGAGACCTGTGTTCCTAAAAAGGAGGAATACAGGAGCCCTGTCTTCATCACTGACAGAACAGCGGGCTGCCGTGTTTACATCGGCAGACCGCCGTTCTGTCTCCATGATGAGCGATCTCAGCCGCCGGACCCGATGATTTTCTTTCCCTGTGCCCAATCGGCATGTGCGTGCGCCCCCACTAGCTGTCTCACGAAACTAAGTACAAGTACTGATGTCAAGTCAGGTCAGGCACTAATGTACTGATGTAGACGAGAAGGCCTGGCTCGCAGTCTCCGCTTTCCCATCCCAATTCATCCCAAAGGTGTTCTATCGGTTGAGGTCAGGACTCTGTGCAGGCCAGTCAAGTTCCTCCACCCCGAACTCGCTCATCCATGTCTTTATGTACCTTGCTCTGCGCACTGGTCCAAATCATTTGGTGGAGGCAGGATTATGGTGTGGATTTGTTTTTCAGGGGTTGGGCTTGGCCCCTTAGTTCCAGTGGAAGGAACTCTTAAGGCATCAGCATACCAAGACATTTTGGACAATTTCATGCCCCCCCACCCCAAGCCTTACAAGGCTCTTTGGGTCTGGTATGGATTTTAAGGAGAACAAAAAATATCTTTACTGAGACTCTTATCCAGGCATGCCGCCCGGCAGGTCAGGGGCGCCCTCCTCCCCCTGCCCGAACCGCACCAAAAGTTGTGCATGAACTACTTTATGAAACATGCAGCAACCCCATTTCATGGTAATTTTGTACCATGTGATCCTGTGCTGGCAAACGCAAAGCATTTGCAACCAGCCTTTGGGGCGCCGTTAACTTGAACTGACCCCCGCAGCAATTTGCAAGGACATTGGAATGGGAGTGTGGTGGGGGAAGCCGCGTGGGAACCCCACTTTCCCTCACTGCATATTAGTGTGAATGGGCTCTTAATGGTCGGATCGGCCCACCAGAACCAGGACCTACTCACCACTTATGGCTGATTTGCCACCAAATACACATTGAAATCTATTAAAGGGGTCTGCACCCAGTGACTTAGGGGGTCCCATACTCTGCCTGGTCTTATTTGAACTGTGTAGCAGCTACAAGAGATCACAGGAGTATGAGGATAATAGTGTACGATGCATATGTCAAACACAAAGCCTGTGGGCCGAACCTGGCTGGCCAGGTCTTGTCTTATGACCATCGCACCCATTTTTGCAGCCGGAAAAGAGCAGAGCAGGGAAAAATAAGCGGGGCTAAAGAGGCCCTACAAGCTCTAGTGGAGAACAGATAGGTGTGGAGGGGGACGGGGAGGGCTCCAGGATGTCTGCTACATCCTTCCCAATATTGGTGCTTATACAGAAGTAAACCTAATGGTCAAAAGTAAAACATGGGTGTATTGGGCGAGTTATTCCTGCCACTGACACCAACGCTAGGGCACTATTCTTTCCACTGACACCAAATATGGGGCATAATTCTTTCCATTGACAACAAAAATGGGACATTATTTCTCCCTCTGATACCAAAGATCGGGCATCGTTTAATCCCACTGACCACAGTTCAGCCTAGGGTACCCACGTGTCCTGGATTGCCCGAGACTGTCCTGCAATTTACACGTCTGTCCTGGGTCCTAGGCACCTTCACTCTTTGACAATACAGTGTACATGAATGAAATAGAGGACACACAGCCACCCTGCTAACTACATTGTCGGAAGTTCAGAACTGGTTGCTAGGGCTGCCCCCACCTGGCGTCTAGCAACCAGTGATGTCACACTCACAGACTCCTAGAGTGAGGCCAGGTCGGGAGCGAGGCCTGTGTCTAGAGCTACACTGGCTCCACCCACCTCCTTTTTCTCCGGCACCCACCTGGCGGCATGGTACAGCAGAGGTACTAGTCGGGGGGGGGGGGGGGGGAGTAGTGACAGCTGTAGCCGGGACTGGTGTGAGTGTGATGATCGTCTGTTCTGTCACTGTGTACATCTGCTTGCTCAGATCTACGGCTGCTGCCCAACTTCTCCTCCTCCTCTGCTCTGCCCCACTTTGTAAACAGTGCATACAAAACTATATGTCCATAGGGGTGGTTATGGGTGCTATTCTCTTAGTCCAGATTGGAAGATTGATTGGAAGATTGTGGTAGTGAAAAGACAAACCATTTCCCAGACCGGAGCGAGCGTACACCTTGCTTCTGAGCTCCATAGCAGTTACCTAAACTTTTATAGCTATAGTACATAGGTAAGAAGCATGTAAGCAGGAGGTGCTTGAAATTTGCAAAAAATATAGGTTATCATAAATCATCTTTTTTTGGGCGGAGGTGGTATGTCCCTGAATGGCAGTTTGGAAATATTGTCACCCTAGTCCGGCCCCACTAATGTCTGAAGGACAGTAAACTGGGCCTTCCTTTAGAAAGTTTGGAGACCCCTGCTGTATGCGATTACCATGTGCTGCAGATACATAGCCTATTTTTTTTTCCGCACACACTAATGCAAACATTGGTGTGAACTGAACATTTAGGGAAATTGGAAAAAGCAGCAAATCCTTAAAGGGTAAATCAACTCAAATAAGATATTTTAGTTCTAGGTGGAGCCTTGTGGGCTGGTCTACCTCAGGCTTCTTCTATGTCTTGGAACCTCCAAAAGTAAGGCTGGTTTCACACAGGTGATCCGATCAGGTCTATCAATTTTCAAGCCGACCTGATCGGACCATCCATCTCTATGGAGCGGCGAGTATCTGCTGACACCCGCTGGCATCCGATCCAATCCGTTCTGCCAAAAACAGACAGATGGAGTATCCATTCCCCATCCATCTGGTGGATTGGATGACAGTCAAATAAAAACAGACAGGCAGTCTGTTTCCATCCGACCGCCCCATAGAGAGCAGTGGGGCTGTGTCTGTGTCGGCTCTGAAAAACGGAGCTGACACGGACCTATCATCTGCCTGCTCAGCGGGGATCAGTGAAGAGATCCCCTGCCCAGCAGACTGATGCACTTTAGGGAGCCCATCCCGTGTGAAAGAGGCCTCTAAGCTCACGTAGTTGCTACCTGTTTCTATCTACCATGAAATTTTGTGTCCCCTGAACTGTGTGCATTCCAACTCCTCCTATCCCAAATCCAGAAGGGAAAGTGGGTGCCCCTAAAAAGCCATAGGTGTGCAGATCTGGGAACTCCGCACAGAGATCCCACCAACAGACTACCTTGGATATAGGAAACTATCAGGTAAAGTAGACCTGAACTTAACCACTTAACGACCAGCTAGAGGCATCATCCCGGTACCGTTGTTTGAAGCCGGCGGTCGGCTTTCCGTCGGTAACGATCGATGCGGCTCGGGAGCCGCTCGATCGTTACCCGGGGGGGGCGGGAGGGGACGTCCCCCCCCCCCCCCGCCGCCTTCCGCGGCTTTGCTCGGGGCTCCCGTCCCACCGGGAGCCCCGAGCACCCAGCCGGCACGTCCGCCGGCTGGATGGAGTCCCGATGAATGCCGGAAACGGCATCGATCGGGTCTCCGATGACGTAACCCGGAGGCGGCGTCCATGACGTCACATCCGGGTTACTGTGCCGCAAAAGGCGGCAGATTTAAAAAACGGCTGTATGCAAAAATGCCGTTTTCGGCATTTTGCATACAGGGAAGTGTAGTGGAGGGGTCTAGGGTCTTTTAGACCCTCGATCCCTCCATAAAGTGTACCTGTCACACATATTGCTGTCACAAGGGATGTTTACATTGCTTGTGACAGCAATAAAAGTGATCAGATTTTTTTTTTAAAAAAACCTGTAATAAAGTTAAAAAAAAAGAAAAAATAAATAGGAAAAAAAAAAAAAAAAAAATTTAGCCGCCCCCGTCACCGTTAGCTCGCGCACAAAAAAAAACGTATACGCAAGTCGAGCCGCAAATGAAATCGCTGTTCAAACCACACATGTGAGGTATCGCCGCGATCGCCAGAGCGTGGGCAATAATTTAAAAAAAAGAGCTACACTCTAACTCAAAACTGGTAACCGTTAAATAAATTTAAAGCGTCGCAGATTGAGATCTCTATTGATCGTAGTTTGTCGCCATCCCACGGGGGGGCGCAATTTTAAACCGTAACATGTTTGGTATCTATTTACTCGGCGTGACATGTTCTTTCACAATATACAAAAAAAATGGGCTAACTTTACTGTTTAGTATTTTTTAAAATTAGTGAAATGTGATTTTTCAATTTTTTTCCAAAAAAATGGCGTTTTAAAGACCGCTGCGCAAATACCGCGTGACAAAATATTTTGCAATGACCGACATTTTATTCTCCAGAGTCTTTGCTAAAAAAATATATATAATGTTTGGGGGTTCTAAGTAGTTTTCTAGGAAAAAATACTGGTTTTAACTTGTGAACAAAAAGTGTCCGAAATAGGGCTGGGGGTAAAGTGGTTAAACAAATGTTATAGAAAAATAAATTGTGCCAAAGCAATAACTTTTAATCATATATTCCTTAGGTAAAAATATAATTTTGTATGCCTACAGTCCTGTAGCTATATATGTGCAGTGTGAGATCATCTAAGGCACTGTTGCCTCTTTGACTAGTAGTCCTTGGAGATTTAGTGATGCCAGTACTGTTCTCCATGTTGAAGAGAAAGCTGCAGTATAAGGATTCCTTCCTTCATGTAGATCTGTGTTTTCTGATCCCTCCTTTTGCTGCTGCTTTATTATTTCTCCATCCAATCCCCAGTCATTAGAAGGGCAGTTCTGAAATAAGGTAACAAAGACCTGCCTTTATCACAGAGACCCAATGCAGAGCAAGGCATGTTAAAAGAGAAGTATGGGTGTGTGTGGTTTTTTTTTCTGTTAGAATCATACTTACCTAGGTGGTTGCAGCATCGTTTGCTCCAAGACTAAAAAACAGTGATCAAACACTGCTGATCGCTCAGTTCTCAGAGCTCCCAGAGCAGGGGACTGTCAGTCACCGCTGTCTGCTCTGCCCATTCTCCCACCCCACTCGCTCACTGGGGAGCTGGGCTGTGGAGGAGGTGGGAGGGGCCAGCTCAGGCTCTCAGTGGCTTGCTGAGAGTCAGTGCTGGTCCAGGCATGCGGGCGGATCCCGACTTCATTGTCACATGGTCTATGACTGTGTGTTTTCAGCTTATTGCATGTAGCTTATTATGGATTGGAGAAATTGTGCCGATTTCTGGGCATTTGCTACAATGATTATGTTTACTAATTCTGTGGTGGTTTCCGGACTCTCGTCCTGTACAGGAGCGTTGGTGGTTACCATAGTAATTGGAGCATGTGACGAGCTGATTTCCGCCTCTCACTGATCTCAGTCTTCTTATATTTGCAGGGAGGGAGGGAGGGGGAGAGGAGAACTTCCGTTCAGGGCGCCGCGGCGCTCCGAGCGGAAGTGGGGTGCGGGTACCTGTCAAAACTAGGTACCCGCTCCCCCCCCCCCCAAAAAAATGACATGCCAAATGTGGCATGTCAGGGGGTTAGAATACCTAAAGCGGAAGTTCCACTTTTGGTTGGAACTCCGCTTTAATAACAGTCCACATGCAGGTAACAGTCACGCGTTTTGGCGTGCAGCAAAACGTGTGAGACTCGCTGCAAAGAAAAAAAGCATTGCAACACGTCGCACAGGTGTGAATGCTTTCTAAGAATTGGTAAGCTGCAATATATTACATTTTTTTTTTTCAGCTTAGAAAAGCTTTATGTCAGTGCACGTGTTTAAAGAAGTAGGATAAGTCACTTTTAAGGGTTAAAAAGAACCACAGGTTGCAGTAAACGGGTGTAAACGGATGGGTATAAAAGCAGGATCAGAAGATCTCGCGTCATTTTTTGGCCCAACTTTGGCTATAAATATCTATCACACAAGCCTCCCTCTGTGAAGGCCTGGGGGAAGGGGAGGGAAGGGAAGGGGAGGGAAGGGAAGGGGAGGGAAGGGAAGGGGAGGGGAGGGAAGGGGAGGGAAGGGAAGGGGAGGGAAGGGAAGGGGAGGGAAGGGAAGGGGAGGGGAGGGAAGGGGAGGGGAGGGAAGGGGAGGGGAGGGAAGGGAAGGGGAGGGAAGGGAAGGGGAGGGAAGGGAAGGGAAGGGGAGGGGAAGGGAAGGGGAGGGAAGGGAAGGGGAGGGGAGGGAAGGGAAGGGGAGGGAAGGGAAGGGGAGGGAAGGGAAGGGGAGGGAAGGGAAGGGGAGGGAAGGGAAGGGAAGGGGAGGGAAGGGAAGGGGAGGGGAGGGAAGGGAAGGGAAGGGAAGGGGAGGGAAGGGAAGGGGAGGGAAGGGAAGGGGAGGGAAGGGAAGGGGAGGGAAGGGAAGGGAAGGGGAGGGAAGGGAAGGGGAGGGAAGGGAAGGGAAGGGGAGGGAAGGGAAGGGGAGGGAAGGGAAGGGGAGGGAAGGGAAGGGGAGGGAAGGGAAGGGGAGGGAAGGGAAGGGGAGGGAAGGGAAGGGAAGGGAAGGGAAGGGAAGGGAAGGGAAGGGAAGGGAAGGGAAGGGAAGGGAAGGGAAGGGAAGGAGAAGGGAAGAGAAGGGAAGAGAAGGGAAGAGAAGGGAAGAGAAGGGAAGAGAAGGGAAGAGAAGGGAAGAGAAGAGAAGAGAAGAGAAGAGAAGGGAAGAGAAGGGAAGAGAAGGGAAGAGAAGGGAAGAGAAGGGAAGAGAAGGGAAGAGAAGGGAAGAGAAGGGAAGAGAAGGGAAGAGAAGGGAAGAGAAGGGAAGAGAAGGGAAGAGAAGGGAAGAGAAGGGAAGAGAAGGGAAGAGAAGGGAAGAGAAGGGAAGAGAAGGGAAGAGAAGGGAAGAGAAGGGAAGAGAAGGGAAGGGAAGGGAAGAGAAGGGAAGGGAAGGGAAGGGAAGGGAAGGGAAGGGAAGGGAAGGGAAGGGAAGAGAAGGGAAGAGAAGGGAAGAGAAGGGAAGAGAAGGGAAGAGAAGGGAAGGGAAGGGAAGGGAAGAGAAGGGAAGAGAAGGGAAGAGAAGGGAAGAGAAGGGAAGAGAAGGGAAGAGAAGGGAAGGGAAGAGAAGGGAAGAGAAGGGAAGAGAAGGGAAGAGAAGGGAAGAGAAGGGAAGAGAAGGGAAGAGAAGGGAAGAGAAGGGAAGGGAAGGGAAGGGAAGGGAAGGGAAGAGAAGGGAAGAGAAGGGAAGGGAAGAGAAGGGAAGGGAAGAGAAGGCTCTCCTTTCCGCTCCTTTCCTCTCCTTTCCTCTCCTTACCTCTCCTTTCCTTTCCTTCTCCTATCCTTTCCTCTCCTTCCTCCTTCTTCCTTCCTTCCTCTCTTCCTCTCCCTTTCCTTCTCTCCCTTCCTTCCTCTCCTTCCTTCCTTCCTCTCCTTTCTCTTCCTCTCCTTTCCTCTCCTTCCTCTCCTTCCTTCCTCTCCTTCCTTCCTTTCCTCTCCTCTCCTTCTCTCCTCTTTCTCTCCTTTCTCTCCTTCTCTCCTTCCCTTTCTCCTTTCCTTCCCTTCCCTTCTCTTCCTTCCTCTCCTCACAATACACTAATCAAAACCCCCTCCAATCCAACCATCCATCCACACCATACACACTTCACACCTAAACCCAGTCCAAACGGAGTGTCGCAGCATAATTAATATCAGCCCATTTTTGTCACCTGGTAATCTTGTAAATGTACTTCCTGTTGTAAATGGGCTACACTTCTGTTCCACTGTTTGGAGGGAGCCATGGCAGTCACCCAGGCTGGACTACAAACATTTCTGCTTTTCTTAATTTCAGTTAATCTCAAAAGAAGTGCCAAGGAAACTGCATTTCTGGATAAAGACCACCAAACATTATCTGTAATTGCTGAAAATGTCCTTACTCTGAAAAAAGTAAACAACTGCAGCCACCACCCTTAAGGTCTTGTAAGCTGCAATATATTACAGTTTTGTTTCTGTGCTTAGTTATCCTTTAAAGAGAACCAGTCACCGCCAGTAGGTTAGCAAGTTACCCTACTTTCCCTTTTGTCCAGGAGCCTCAAAATGATTGGGGCTTAAGCTGAAAAGAGTGGAGCAGCCAGTTCAGGTGCAGGGGATTAGAAGCCACAGTGATTAATGTAGGAGAAAGAATTATGCATAAGGTCGGTCAGGGCTTTAAGGTAAAGTGTGTCCAGGCAATACCCTAATTTACCCACACCTCAATCCCTCCTCTAAAGTAAGTCCATTTTTTTTTTTTTTTTCCTTTTATCAGCACCAAGCTTAAAAGATTCTTACAGCCCAGAACTACATCTGTCAAAAGCCCTTTCCCTCCACAAAGTGAGAGTAAAGGGTCTTGGAAGACAAGGCAGCACTAATGTATTGCTGGGGAAAAAAAAATCTATGTATTCATGTGAAGAGGGATAGAGAGGGTTGGGTAATGGGTGGAGGTCTGTAGACCAGGATCCAGGGCTGACCACGCTGGTTGGAATTTTTAGGTGTTGGATGTTGTCAGATCTAACAGGAGTTTGAGCACAATGGATTTTTGGCAGTTCAGCAGGTATTGTGTTGTATTTACAGCACTTTAAAGTGATATAACATAGGGAAATGGGCCTATATTTCACAGATTTTCTGATTATGCATTTTTTTTTTTACTCTGCCAAACGCCTTACCAATAATAGCATTTTGGTGTCGAAAACCCCCTTCCCTTCCTCAAGACAGCCAATTAGTTAGAGCAGCCATTTTCAACCAGGGTTCCTCCAGAGAATGCTAGGGATTCCTTAAACTGTGGCCGATGGACCTCCCATCTGATGGTGCCTCTAAAGATTTGGGTCTAATACCAAATCGGCTGAGCCAGCTCCGTGCCACCAATATTATTTTCAGCCATTTGTATTGTTGACATTCTTTCCACTGAAGAACCAATTTTAGCAGTTCCCTGAGATCTAAAAATGATTTCACAGGTTCCTCAAAAGCAACAATTCTCAACCAGGGTTCTTTGTAACCTTAGGGTTCCTCCAAAGGTTGATAGGAGTTCCTTAAGCTGTGGCTGATTGAACCCCCCCCCCCCCCCAATTTGATGGTGGATCAACGCCACTTGGCAGAGCCGGCTACATGACACCAATGATCTTTTTAGCTCTCTGTAAGGGGCGTATTTTGACCATCATTGTAAAGGGGGCATTCTTCCCATTGGCCAATTTATTAAATTTTTTTGCTGACAAACAATAAATTGGTTTTAGCAGGGGTTCTTGAGACATGAAAATTACATGAAAGGTTCCTGTTGGGTAAGGCAGTGGTCCTCAACCCTGGCCCTCAGGGCCCACTAACAGGCCAGGTTTGCAAGATAACTGAAATGATGGTGATATCATTTGCTGCTCAGTGATTGCAGTACTCTAGTCTGCATCTCCCCAAGGTAATACCTAAAATCTGGCCTGTTAGTGGGCCCTGAGGACCGGAGTTGAGGACCACTGGGGTAAGGTGAAGGCTGTCATTAAGATATAATTCATCATTAGATTGGAGCTCCATAGGTGTTCTACAAGGGAAAGTACTATTTTAAACTTGAGCTGGCAGTTGACCTACCTAATAGTAAGGACGGGGTGACATTAACTTTTTGATGTAATCCCTCTGGTTTTTCAGTAGTGCTGTGAATGCACTAATACCCATGGTACAAATGCACCCCAGTGCTTTCCACATTAACCACATCATTTCTACAGTTCAGCCTTGAAAGCAGACTGTAGCAAAAACAGGAATGTGTGTGTCTGTGATACAGTCTACATTCAAGACCATGCCTTGAGAGCCACTTCAAAAAATATTTATGCCATGGTCTTCGTACAGTCACCATGCAGTTAATGCAGCACACAATGACCATACCCTACAATCCATCTCACTTATTTTAGTTGTGCATCTTACATGTGTTTTTTTCATTTACCATTCATCACAATGAAAAGTACGTTCTACTGAAAATGCAGCCAACCCAACTTTTTGCCAATGAACAGGTATAAAATGATCCTAAATGGAAAATCCTACTCCAATATTATTTGAGAGAAGACAATGGTCCAAACTGGAGGCCACCAAGTGCTAATCTCACTTGGTGAGGCTTCGTCCATTGAATGTTCCATTTAAAGTGGAAGAAGCTCCTGTACGCTTTACTGTCCAGAAAGAAGAACGAAATAAATACAAATGCAAAGTCCAGATCTCTTCCTGGGATCTGCAGTCCATCTGTACAATTATATACATGAAGGCGAATTCATTTGTAGATCCTCAACATGACAAACTCTGCGTCTCTGTCTGAGATTCTAATGTCTCTGAAATGTCTTCAAGTTCGTCCAAAACCTCACTGAATGACGGTCTCTTAAATGCCTCCAACTGTATAAAAGAGAAGAGACAAATTTATACAACCTGAATGGCTACTCAAGATACAGCAACAGCCAATAGCAAAATTACTCAACAGACATACTATTAGTAACGCCAAAATCTGATTGGTTGCTCTGGGATAAAGCCTTCATTAACCCAGGAACCAGAATTATCTCCACCCACACTATTCAGCAAGGCAAAGTATGGTAACTTACTATGACCAATCAGGAATCGGCGCTTAATGTAGAAGTAAACTCTAAATAGATACAATTTACTATACTAAAGCACAATGCTTTAACCTCTTAGGGACCAAGCCCATTTCTGACATTTGTTGCTTACAAGTAAAAATCTGTTTTGTGTGCTAGAAAATTACTTAGAGCCCCCAAACATTATATTATATTTATATACATATATTTAGCAAAGACTCTGAAGAATAAAAAGGCAGTCATTGCAATATTTTATGTCACAAGGTATTTGCGCAGCGATCTTTCAAATGCAATTTTTTGGGAAAAAAATACACTTCACTGAATTTAAAAAAAAAATTAAACAGTAAAGTTAGCCCAGTGTTTTTGTATATAGTAAAAGATGTTACTCTGAGTAAATCAATACCTAACATGTTACACAATAAAATTGCACGCACTCGTGAAATGGCGACAAACTACAGTACTTAAAAATCTCCATAGCTGATGCTTTTTAAAATTTGTAACGGTTACCAGTTTAGAGTTACAGAGGTCTTTTGCTAGAAATATTGGGGTTTTTTTATTTATTTTATTTTTTAACATTGTACCTTAAAAAAAAAAAACATTATGATCACTTTTATTGCTGTCACAAGGAATGTAAACATCGGTCGGGATTATTGGGGTGATTAAAATAATAATAGAACAAAAAAAATGGATTTAAAAAGCCATGTATATTCCATATTATGCATATAAGGTTCTGAACAGTATAGTGTCCATTTTGTTCAAGGTGAATGAAGGTTCATATATGTTCATTTTCAAAATGTCTCTTACAAGAGAGAATAGAGTTTCAACAGAGGTCTTTGTATTTCTTTTAAGATTGTAAATAAGATTTACATAGACATCTTTTCAGAGAAGACATAATGGTAATCCCAGTCTGTCTGTAATTATTTAACAATGGACAATACCCCAGTATACTCTAGCAGACATTTAAAATGAACTATATATAAGTTTTTAAAGATACATTATTACGTGTGAGAAGATATTGGCCATAATGATGTCATTATATTATGTAAGGCATATACATATATATTTAGGAATGTTATATCACATTTTGGGTTTATATTCTTACAGTAGTAATCTTACTTAGACTTAAGACTAGAGTGAATACTAATTACTTCATTTTAAGGCATGTGGTAGGAGTGTTTATATAAGAATTGCTTTGGACTAGGCTAAGTGTTCAAGGTATCGTAAATATTACAGGCCAGACAATGTCTGACAACATGTGGCATGGTCAAATAATTAATGGACTTTCACTAGCCAGAGGTCAAAGAGGTCATCAGATAAGAATAGTGGTAATTGTTTCTAATTATTGTTACATACAAAATCTAATGAACGGTATAACACTGCCCTCTTTAGACGAAATACCAAATGCAGTTTTGGGATAATTTAGATATTTTTTTTTTGAAAAATTCTTTTTATTGTTTTATAACAAGAAAAAAATACAGACAGTGACAAACACCAGTCCCTAACATGGCGGGACGGCACAACAACCCTTCCCAACCCACCCCTCCCACCCTCCCAACCCTGGCAGCCTACCTATAGAACCGAGTAAAGCATAGGGGGCCGGGGGCGGCCGGGACAGCATAACCCGTCCAGACCGCCCCCCCCAGGCCCAGGGGTACAGGACAAAAAAAAAAAAAAACATACATGACAACTGGATCAGAACACAAAGTTACAGGTCAGAAATAGCAGAGGTTTCCTGACTGAAAGAAAAGAACCAGTGAGAGTGCGGGCCCAAATAAACCATAAGATACAGACACTTCCCATTCACAATTAGCCCGCCGTCTCGGTGGATTCCACCCATGCCTTCCACACCTTTTCGAACTTCCGGAGACAACCACGGGACTCGTAAGTGGCCTTATACAAAGGCAAAACAGCGTTCACCAGCCCCCTCCAGAAGGGTATCGAAGGGGGTGACACTTTTTTCCAGTGTAGTAGGATGGCCTTCTTGGCATAAAACAGTAGTATAATCAACAGCGTCCTATGAGCCACCGAGGGGACCACCTCCTCCACCAGGCCCAGGAGACAGACGCTCTGGGTCAGCGGAACCGGAGTCATAAGCACCCTTCCAAGGCAGGAGACGACCTCCGACCAGTAGCGCTGAACCAGAGCACAGTCCCAAATTACATGTCGGGCATCCGCTGGGGCAGCCGAACATCGCCAACACTCAGCGGACACCGACGGAAAGATCTTGGCCAGGCGGGCAGGCGTATAATACACTCTGTGGAGAAATTTAAATTGGATGAACTTATCTCTAGCCGCCACCAGGTGTTTAAAGGGATCTGTCCACAGGTCATCCCAGTCGTCCCCCTGCAAGTCAGGAATATCCTCCGTCCAGCGCTGCTTGCAGCGCACAATCCCCGGAGGGGTGAGGCGGAACAGTTCCTTGTAGACAGTAGACAGTGTTTTACTAAGGTCAGGGTTAGTCAACATCAATTCCAGGTCCGACGGCACTGGCTCGATCCGGAGATCCGCAAACTGACTCTGGAAAGCGTGCCGCAGCTGTAAGAAACTGAAGAAATAAGTCGTGGGTAAGTCATGTCGGGAACGTAAGGTGTCAAAGGGGACCAGTGCACCCTCGGTGGTAACGTCCCCCAACGTCTTTATACCAACAGCAGCCCATACCCCAGGGTCCGGGAGGTGGTAAAAATGGGGAAGTCTGGGATTCATCCACAAGGGGGCAGAAGGTGAGAAACCAAGATAGCTAGGGCACGCCAGCTTCACCGTCTGGCCCCACGCCTTGATCGTAGCCTTCATGGAGTCGGTCAACGGCAGATCGGTGCTCACCCCTCGAAATAATGCCAGGCGTAAACTCTCATAGGACCCCAGGTGTGCAGCCTCCAGAACCGTAGCCGAATCCTCCGCATCCGCCCTCAACCAACGTCTCGCAAATACCATCTGCCCAGCTAGGTAATATTTATGCCAATCAGGAAGAGCAAGCCCACCACTGGCCTTGGGCTCCTGGAGGGCCCGCAGGCCTATCCTAGGGGGCCCAGGAGACCACAAAAAGGATCCGATGATGCCATCCAACTTGCGAAAAAAGGCTCGAGGGACCCAGGTAGGGGAGTGCCTCAAAAAATACAATACCACGGGAAGAAACTTCATCTTCAATAAGGCAATACGCCCAAGCAACGAGAGCGGGAGCCTCCTCCACACCTGTACCAGCTGTTGTAGCCTAGGCACAAGCGGGAGGAGATTCAGGGAGTAATAATCCCCCGGGCGCCGCGTGACTTTAACCCCCAGGTACGTGAAGGAGTCCACCCAACATAGGGGAGGATCAGCAGGGGAGACCGCCACCGGCGCCCCAGTAAGGGATAGGACGGAAGATTTCCCCCAATTCACCCGGAGCCCGGAGTAGGAGCCGAAAGTGTCCAGGATGCGTAAAACCGCCCGTAGGGAGGGACCCGAGTCCCTAAGGAAGAGCAGCATATCGTCAGCATACAGAGCCACGCATTCCCTAATGGATCCCACCTGAATGGCATCAAAGGCATTGGAGGTCCTGAGAGCGGTGGCCACCGGTTCAATCGTGAGGGCAAACAAAAAGGGAGAGAGGGGGCAACCCTGCCGGGTACCCCGCCCCACCCCAAAGTACTCAGATTTGGCCAGACCCAGCCGAATGGCCGTACGAGGAGAGGAGTATAGTAGTTTAACCCACAGCCGGAACGTAGGGCCGAAGCCCATCAGCTCCAGCACTTTATGCATGTACGACCAGTCGACCGAGTCAAAAGCCTTTTCAATATCGATAGAGACCACAATCCGCTGCGGATAGTCAGCAGCGGGTAGCTGAAGATGGGTAAAGAGGCGTCTGATATTGGTATCCACTGACTTCCCTGGCATAAAACCCGTCTGGTCCGGGTCAACCAATGTATGGATGACCCCCGCCAGTCGGGACGCCAGGATTTTGGAAAGGACCTTCAGATCTGCATTTAGAAGGGCTATAGGCCTGTAGGAGGAGCACTCCACGGGGTCCTTACCTGGTTTCAGCAACAACACCATGGTGGCATCGAGCATGGAAGGGGGAAGAGCTTTCTCCTCCAAACAATATTGAAATAGACTACTAAGGCGTGGAGCCAGCTGCTCAGCAAATGATTTATAGAAATCTGCGGGGAACCCATCCGGACCCGGGGCCTTATGCGGAGGAAATGCGGCAATAGCCTTTTCCACCTCCAAAGGGGTAATAGGGGCGTCCAGAAGGGCGCTGTCGTCAGCAGTCAGTGTGGGGAGGTCGAGACCTTGAAGGAGCAATTCCATGGCAGTTTGGTCGTAGTCAGTGGCAGGGGTATACAAGGTCTCAAAGTACCTCCTGAACTCAGCCAGTATGTCCGCGGGGTCCGTCAAGAGGCCACCCCCCGAGCTCCTGAGAAGCGGAACATTAATCGGGGCCTTTTGATCCGCCACCAGCCTCGCCAAAAGCTTGCCGTTCTTGTCCCCCTGCGCAAACACCGAAGCCCGCACATGTGAGGCCTCGGTGTGGGCGAGGTCAGAGAAGTGGAGAGAGAGAGCGCGCCGCGCCTCCATTAAAGAAATGTAAGTGGAATCAGAGGCCGACTCCGCATGTTCTCTCGCCCGCTCTCTCTCCTCCTCCTGTAGGGACACAATCGTACTGTTATGATCCTTCCTAGCAGACTTAATACCAGCTATACATTCACCCCTGGCCACCGCCTTAAATGCCTCCCACACCATCCCAGGTTCCGCAGAACCCCCGTTGCTCTCCCAATATGTCTGAATAACCTTCTCCAGCCGGGAGGTAATCTGCTCATTTTGGAGCCATCCAGAGGACAGCCTCCAGCCCCGCTCTCTAGCCTCCACCTGGAGGTGCACTGTCAAGAGAAGCGGGTTATGATCAGACACCCCCCCGGCCAGATAGTCAGCAGTGGAAAGGAGGGATTGCAGACGAGCGTTCCCAAAAGCTAGGTCAATGCGGGCCGCAGAACGATGCGAGGCGGAAAGATGAGAATAACACCGATCATCAGGATGCTTCCAACGCCAGAGTTCCACCAGGCCCAAAGCAGATGCCCAGGCCAAGAGGTCAAGCGAGGCCGGCCGACTGGAGTTGGAAGTATCCAACCCACCATCCAGAATGGCATTAAAATCCCCCATCAAGAGCACTGGCAATGAAACATGATCAGATAGTTTGTTCATAAGGTCATACAGTAGTTGCACCCTAAAGGGTGGAGGCACATAGACATTAATCAGAAGCAGTTTGAGAGAATATAAAGTAACGACTAAAGCCACATAGCGTCCCTCCGGGTCAGAGACCACCTGGTGGATGGAGCAAGGAATCGCTTTACTAATCAGGATCGTGACCCCCCGTGCATAGGTGGAATGAGTGGCGTGAAACGCCTTTTGTATCCAGGGTTTTCTAAGTGCCCGGACCAAACTACCATCCAGGTGAGTCTCCTGAAGGAGGAACACGTGTGGTCTGTGTTGCTTAAGATATTGAAATACAGCAGCCCGCTTATACTTGCTATTAAGCCCCCTCACATTCCATGAGAGGAATCTATAAACATCAGCCATGGGGGGCATGTAGAAAAGGAAAAATAAAAATAAAAATAAAAGGGGGATGAAAAAAACAGTCAGGGATGGCCAGGAAGTCCACAATCCAGTTGTCCGAGTCACATTCAGTGCACCACAGAGACCAACAGGCCCCGAGGATCCATATAGTCAGGAGGAGGTAAAGCTGCCCAGAAAAAAACTGCCCAAATGCCCTTGTACCAGCAACATCAAACAAGCCAGGGAGTCCTGGCAAAACCCAGCTGGCACGGGCCTGAAGCCCCAAACTTCCCAACATGAGAGTCAGTGAACGCTGTGCAGTGCAAACAAAGTCCGACAGGAACCAAATGAGTGTAGTAGAGACTCCAGCGGAGCCCCCGGGCAGTCAGGAGCACATGAGACCAAAAAAGGGATACAAAACGGGGGGGGAAAAAAGAAAAAAGGAAAACCTTGCACAAAGGGACATCAGCACTCCAGGAAGCAGGGGACAGATCCGTGAAGAAGAGCAGTCCGCAGCCGGGAATCAGCGAATACCGTCCATCCACTCTGAGACCTCTTGAGGGGATTCAAAAAATTTCACGGAGCCGTTAAATTGAACCCGGAGCCTGCTGGGGTACAGCATGCTATATTTAATTTCCTTATCTCGGAGGCGTTTACGGACTTCCGTGAACGACCGGCGTTTCCTCTGGGTTTCAGCCGAAAAATCGGGGAAGAGCATGATCCGGGTATTCTCAAAGTGTAGGTCTTGATGCTTCCGGGCCTCGGCCAGGAGCATGTCCCGATCCCGATAGTTCAGGAATTTGACCAGGAAGGGCCGTGGCGGGGCCCCCGGCGGCCTAGCGCCCAGGGGAACGCGATGGGCTCGCTCCACAACATATGTGGGGGGGGAGATCCGTGAGGGCGAGAAGATCCTTAAAGAATTGTTCCGCAAATATGGCCGGTTTTGACCCCTCCACCCCTTCAGGGAGCCCCACCACTCTCACATTATTGCGGCGTTGGCGGTCTTCAGCATCGTCCGCACGGTGCTGCAGGGACTTGACCAGGCCCTGGAGTTCCGCAAGTTGGGCGGCATGAGTGGTCGTGCTGTCCTCCACGTTGGAGATGCGGCCCTCCGCAGTAGCAATGCGGCCCCTCACCTTATCAAGGTCGTGGCGTATCAGGGTGCACTCCGAGGCCAGATGGTCGATCCGCACCATGAGGGAGGCCTTGCAGTCATCGATGGCCGCCAGGATCGGAGCTGTAATGGCCCGCTGGTCTGCCTCCTGCTGTGTGACAGAGGACTGGGACGTAGCCGGCTGCACCTGAGGAGAACCGTCCGCCCGCTGCTCCGGCTCCATGGTCACACTCTCCCTCGAGGCGCGCTGCGGTGTGTGCAATGGCGCCAAGATGGCGGAGGCGGAGCTCTGTGCCTGGCCGCGAGCGGAGCGGGTCTGGCGTTGATCTTTCCGGGTCTTACCGGGAGTGCCGGAGGCCGATGTAGGCATCCCCAGGATGAGCAGAGGTTCCCCCACCGAACAGGAGCGGTTACAAGCCCGGGAAAACGGTCAGGAAGGATAAATGGCAGGATAGAACCAGGAGCTCCGCCGAGACACGTCCTGTCTTGCTCACATCCGGACACGCCCCCATAATTTAGATATTTCCCATATAGAAATGTTATATTGTATTAAAAATATAATTATTGAAATGGCATTACTTGCCAAGGTGAATGATGGAGATACAGATGGACATTTATGTATGTACTCAGAGTATGGACAAAGTTTTATGTTGTGCTTTTATGATTACTCTTACATATAGAGAAATCATCCTTTAATTTTATTATACAAAGAATTGAATTATCAGAAGAGGTGTGACTCTGGCCTCACCAGTTAAGGTATAGAATATCCAAACCAATGGGGATAATGTTTCGTCCCTCTGGGTTTAACTTATGGTAATTTTTATAGCTCCTTTGTTCATACCATATAAAAGAACAACCCAGATGAGAGATAGGACAGATAACATTACACTGCCCATCATACAATACACATACATCAAACACACTACTACATCCATTTATAGACTCATCCAGACATACTCCATCTTGCTCCATCATTCATCTGAAACTTTGAGGGACGCCAAACGAAACTCCTCCCTCACTCACCACCATCTTAAGAAAGGCACCCATCTTAGGACTCTGGTAACGACTATTTGAAGCTAGCAGCCATCTTAAGTGTGGTAAATATAATCTTGCTATGTTATTTGATTTTATTCAATATTGTTTATTTCCTTCCTTATATGTTTTATATTGCATATTTAAGGGTAATAAGATTACAATCCCGGCCGTATGAACCATAGTAGATTTTTCTCTAAAAAGCGGATTTTTGTTTTTATACATTTTTATTAATATCAGATTTTGTGCATTATTTGCAATTTTAAGTCTTCCGTTTTGCATGGCTTATTCTCACTCCATCTGCAGTGGAGTGACTTTCGACTATGCGATTCGCAGACAATTGTGGTCTGTTTATATAGAACCCATACCTATGGTTTATGCTATACCTGGAGAAATGGTAATCTTGCTTTCTTTTCACTTTCACTTTGTTTCAGTTTCACTTTCATTATTGAGCTAAACATCAAATTGCATTAATTGTTTGAAGTTAGTATTTTATGTAGAGTTGTTTCTTTGTGTCACTTCCTGTTTGATCATATATTGTGATTACATGTCTTGTGAATAAATATTTTATATATATTCCATACTGTAGACTGTATTCACTAAGATTGGTATATGCTTTTAAAAATAAATTAATCAATTAAAAAGAATTCACTACATATTGATTTGTGGAAATAAGTGAAGACTCTCCTTTCTCATAGATCTTTGCTTGTTAACCATAAATAGACACTGTTATATTCAGAGCAGTATAAATATTCTGACATAATGAAGTACGAGCGCGAGACCCCAAACCCCTCCTCTGCACCTCAAAGTAGTGATCGACCGATATTGTTTTTTTAGTGCCGATACCGAGATTTTGGTCATCAGGCCTATATTTTCGGACATTTCAGGTACTATTGTGGAGGGATCTGGGGGTCTGAAAGACCCCAAACCCCTACTCTGCACTTAAAATCATTCAAAACGCCAAGTTTGGCTGTTTTGAATGCTCGCATTTTTTTTAATTTGCCGCAGAGTACCTGGAAGTGATGTCATGACATCACTTCCAGGTTTTTTACATGGTTTGATTGTGTCTTCTGTTCGGCGGCCGTGGAGGAAGGATGCCCGGGTCTCCGGTGGGACGGAAGACCCAGGTGAGCCGCGGAAGGTGGCGGGGGGCATCCCCTCCCGCTCCTTGTAATGACAGCTGAGCGGCTTCTCAGCCGCATCGGTTGTCATTACAAGATAGCTGACCGTCGGCTTTGGACGCCGGTACCGGGGTATGCCTCTAGCAGCAGGCATCACTCCGGTACAAGCACTTTCCGAAATATCGGTAACCTCAGGGGCCGATTACGATATATCGGAGAAAGTGCATATCGGCATTGCCGGTCGATCCCTACTTCAAAGTATTCAAAAACGCCAAATTCTGCATTTTTTAATACTTTGGATCTTTAAAAATTGGTGCCCCTGGCTGCTGAGTAAATCTGAAGTGATGTGACGTCGCTTCTGGGTTTTTACATCAGAGACCCAAACAAAGCCGGATTCAGGCCTGCCGGCGGAGATGCCAGTGGGGCAGGGGACTTGGGCTGAGTGGCCTGTTTGGGGAGGACACGTCCCCTCGCACTGCTTGTGATGACGGCCGAGCGGCTGCTTAGCCGCATCGGTTGTTATTACATGAAAGCCAACAGACTGCTCTAAAAAAACAGTACCGGGGTGATGCCTCTAGCTGCAGACATCACTGTAGTACAACCACTTCCTCAAAAGGACATACAGGATATTTGATTTTGTGGGAAGTGATTAAAGCGATTATAAATTCTCTTTTTTTTCTAATAAAATAACAAACATGTTACACTCCCGCTCTACTTCTGCTCCATGTAATGGTTTTGCACACGGCAGCCCAGAGCCTCCTCCTCTTGGGTCCCTGGCTGGCTCTCTAGGCCCCTCCCTCCTGTTGAGTGCCCTCACAGCAAACAGCTTGCTATGGGGGCACCCGAGCTGAGCCGAAGCTCCCTGTGTCCATTCAGACACGAAGCTGCAGTTCGCCCCCTCTCCTTATTGGCTAACTGAGTTTGATTGACAGCAGCGGGAGCCAATGGTGCATCTGCTGTGTCTTAGCCATACAAGAGGGGAGCCCAGGACAGCTGAGGCATTCGTGGACTTTGCTGGATCGAGAGGGGGCACAGGGAAGTATTAGGGGTGCTGCTGCACACAAAGGGCTTTTTAACTTCATGCATATAATGCATGAAGATAAAAAACCTTATGACTGTACAACCACTTTAAAGTGGGTGTAAACCCTCACATAAACCCAGTAAAGTGACTGGCCTCAGGTGATACACAGAGATGAAAAATTATCCTACATAAGTTGGCACCTGTTTATCTGCTGTATTTTCTATAAAACTTGTCTGAAGGTTCAGGAAAAAAAAGGGGGCAGAGAACTGAAGTTACGCTCTGCACAGCAACAGAGCTGAGGCTGTCAATCAGCTGGAGCGTCACCCCTGTTTTTTCTTGGGGTCAGTAAACTTTGCTATCAGTATGAATCACTTCTGACGAGGAAGGAAGCAGCAGACAGAAATGACACTTAGTGCTCTGGATTGAAACAAGTACACACTTTAGAGGGATATGCTTTGTTCATATTACAGGTCTAAGTTTTACAACCACTTCAACTAGCCTTTAAAATGTCTCCTTTCCCCTCCCAATACCTATGCGATTATATATATATTTACTTACCTCATTTTAGGCCAGTCCAGTTAGGTCATGTGACCCAGCTCCCCTGTGTCAGCCAGTGGCAAATGCAACAGAGAGGAGAAAAGGCTGACAACTGATGGGCCATAGGAGCCTATGGGTGACGACAGCACTAGAGGCTTAACCAGCCATTGTTAAGCACTCTCTCCTCTGCTGTGCAGCTGCCACTGTCTGACACAGGGAGGATCACACGATCAGATCGGACCGGGCTGAAATTACATAAGTATGTAAATAATTTTCCTACACAGGTTAGTCAGCATAGGTGTTGGGAGTATAGGAATGCTTAAGATAGAGTTCGACCTTTAGCTGAAAAACCTGGCAGATGTTCTAACCCTTTCCCAATCTGACCCCCCCCCCCCTCCCCCCAATCCTGCAATCCTAGCCAAGGTGAAATTTCAGGGGTTGCCATTGCTAACCTCCATCTAAAAATGCTACTTGCCTGGCTATCACTGGCTTCTGACCCAGAAGAAGCAGACAGATCAGGGAAGCCAGAAACACACATCAATTTAAAGTACTGAAGCAAGAATTAGTTAAACAGCTAACAAAATAGCATTTCCATATCGTTAGCAGTGACCGACAATCCATATCTCTCAGTACACCATGTCCTCTCTTATACTGCTGTTCAAAGCAGTGAAAACTTTATACAGCACGCACGTCTACACCTCATAATGAAGTGATGTATTTGTAGTTTCTTTCTTTTCTATGGCCCCCTGGGCTGTACATTACAAACATTTAGTATACGAAAAAGGAATCCCAGAGTACTAAGGGATAGCTAATGAGACAACACTGAACACTCTGCCTACTTTGACGCTGACATTGTCTGTAAGGGCCGTGTTTGCTTATGCAGTGATGCACAGGTGTTCCATGCATCCCCATGCAGACAGCCTATTCATGTGAATTGGGAGGCAATGGCTGGATGGACACAGCCGTCACTCCCAATATGACATCTGTTTGGGTGCGCGGCCCTGAACGCTGACAATGTGCATTTGTGGCCGTGCACTTGCAAGGCTGCCAAACTGAAAGCAGAGGCTGCGTCCCAATTGACATGAATAGGACTGCTGCACAGGGCTGCACGAAGCACCTTTGCATCCCCATGCAAGCAAACACAACCCTCGCAAGGGTGTATGATGTAGTACGCCTGTGTGAACGAGACTCTCTTTTTTATTCCGGACCATAATTAATAAAGGAATGTAAAAAAGCAATATACATTCGCTTTCATTTATAGGTCCTCTGTTTTCAGAACATATGTGGTTTGCAAATTCTTTGGGTGAGTAATGTGTATACATGGGAAAAATTTACTTGGCAGTGAAAGCATTAAGTCCCGATTCACACTGATGCAGTGCAGGATTCGCAGAGATTCATGTGCATTTCCCACACCGCATCACAATCGCACTTTGTTCATGAGAACCTCAAGTGTCAATGTTCAGATAACGACAAAAATGTTTCACAAAATGCAGTGCGATTGGCTAAATCAGATCAGATTCCGGACAAAAAAATGGTGCCTGCACCTTTCAGGTGGGTGCAGTGCGAATTGCTGTGCGATTTGAGCCATACAAAATCAATGGCTCAAATTGCACTCCAAAGAATCGCATGTAATTTGAACAGGAATGTGGTGAGATTCCTGTCCGAATCACATGTGGTTTCTCTCACCGCAATTGTGTTAACCAGGACTAATGTGCTATCACAGCCCAAAAGTATTAACCCTTACCCTGCAACAGCTGGCCGCTAAGTCCAGGACTCGTTTGGGACAGTCTTTAACTAGTGCTTGAAAAGCCGTCACGTCCAAGCCGTAGTCCTGAAAAATAAATCATACATAGAGCTCAAGCATTACATAGATAGCGAGGAATGCCGGTCCAGAGAAACACAGAACAGAATTGTAAATGCGGACGATATTTCAGTTATTAATATTATTATACAGTATTTATATAGCGCCAAAAGTCTCTGTAGCGCTTTACAATGTAAAAAGATAGGCAGTACAGTTACAATAAAATCTAAAAGGGTTAAGAGGGCTCTGCTTATAAGAGCTGACAATCAATCAGAGAGTTTTGGGCATTTTAGTAACAACCCTGAGAAGAAAACTATGCCAGCCTTCATTAAATGGTGGACCGTGGTCCAGACCCGGACCAAGTGACACTCCAGTCCAGACTGTCAGCCCACCAGTCTGCAGAGCTAGATCCCTGCTGCACTACCGTCACTGGTTGCTAGGACCACCAGCATCCTAGCAACCAATTACATCACTATTGCGCCCCGTCCACTTCAGCAAATTTCTCCACCCACCTTCTATCCCCTTCAGCTCGCTTCTTCTTCAAACTTCTCCTGCACCCACCTCCTGCATGCCTAGCTACATGGACTTATCCATCAGGGACATCAGTGATTTAAGGATGGGCACGCTGAAAGGGACACCTGCTTTCTGATGGGAACACTCTGATGGGGACACCTGCACTATGGGGACACCTGCTCTATGGGCTCACTCTGATAGGGATACCTGCTATATGGGGTCATTCTGATCGGGACACCTGCTCTATGGGGTCACTCTGATGGGGACACCTGCACTATGGGGTCACTCTGATGGGGACACCTGCTCTATGGGGGTCACTCTGATGGGGACACCTGCTCTATGGGGGTCACTGTGATGGGGACACCTGCTCTATGGGGGTCACTGTGATGGGGACACCTGCTCTATGGGGGTCACTCTGATCGGGACACCTGCTCTATGGGGGTCACCGACTGTTGCATCACTCTGATGGGGACACCTGCTCTCCGCGGTCATTCTGATGTGGACATAGGTGTACTTTTTTTCTTTTAATCAGAAAGTAAGATTAAACTTCCCAGTATACATTTCAATACAAATGACAGAGGAGAAAGATTCCAGTGTATACAGCCAATCATTGATACAGGTGTACAACCGTGGCCAAATGTTTTGAGAATGACACAAATATTAATTTTCACAAAGTCTGCTGCATGAGTGTTTTTAGATCTTTTTGTCAGATGTTACTATGGCATACTGAAGTATAATTACAAGCATTCCATAAGTGACTGTCAAAGGCTTTTAGTGACAATTACATGAAGTTTATGCAAAAAGTCAATATTTTCCATGTTGACCCTTCTTTCAAGAACAAGATTCGCCCTGGCATGCTGTCAATCAACTTCTGGGCCACATCCTGGCTGATGGCAGCCCATTCTTGCATAATCAATGCTTGGAGTTTATCAGAATTTGTGGAGTTTTTTTTTGTTCACCCTCTGTCTTGAGAATTGACCACCAAGTTCTCAATGGGATGAAGGTCTGGGGAGTTTCCTGGCCATGTAGCCAAAATTTCAATGTTTCGTTCCCCAAGTGACTTCGTTATTTTTGCCTTATGGCAAGGTGCACCGTCATGCTGGAAAAGGCATTGCTCATCACCAAACTGTTCTTGGATGGTTGGGAAAAGTTGCTCTCAGGGGATGTTTTTGTACCATTCTTTATTCATGGCTGTGTTTTTAGGCAAAATTGTTAGTGAGCCCACTCCCTTGGCTGAGAAACAACCCCACACATGAATGGTCTCAGGATGCTTTACTGTTGGCATGACAAAGAACTGATGGGAGCGCTCACCCTTTCTTCTCCAGACAAGGTTTTTTCCGGATGCCCCAAACAATCGGAAAGGGGATTAATCAGAGAAAATGACTTTACCTAAGTCCCAGTTGTACCTCAGCAGTCCAATCCCTGTACCTTTTGCAGAATATCAGTCTGTCCCTGATGCTTTTCCTGAAGAGAAGTGACCTATTTGCTGCCCTTCTTGACACCAAGCCATCCTTTAAAAGTCTTCACCTTACTGTGCGTGCTGATGTACTCACACCTACCATCTGCCATTCCTGAGAAAGCTCTGCACTGGTGGTGCCCCAATAACGCAGCTGAATCAACTAGGGGCACCACCAACTGTACGAGATGGTCCCAACGCTTGCTGGACTTTCTTCGCCTGAAGTCGCCTTCACAAGTGCAGTGGAAATGTTTTTTTTATGGGATTAGGTTTATTTTAATGGCAAAGAGGGACTTTGCAATAAATAAATTACAATTCATTTGCTCACTCTTCATAACATTCTGGAGTAGATGCAAATTGCCATCATAAAAACTGAGGAAGCAGACTTTGTGAAAAGTAGGATTTGTGTAATTCCCAAAACTTGTACTTTAAACCTGAACTCCAAGCAGCTGTTAAAATAAACCAATAAATGCAGTCATGTATGTCAACATAATTTAGGAAAATCATTAAACGTATTTAAAGTTCTTGTAATCCCCTGCACAGCATCACTCAGTTGGGAGGAAGGGAAATATCGGGGGTCAGCCAGGGTCCTGCATTTACAGGTGTTGGCATGGAACATGCGGATAGGAGGAAGCAGCAGAGCGATAACTCCACCAGTCTGTTGCCATTTAATCACAGACAAGGAGGTGACCTTACTGTGTTGCTTAGCTGCAGCAAAGAAAAGTCAGTTCACCATACTGGCCATGCTGTGTGGTAGAGCTGTGTAAATCTCAAGACTGGATGGGCAGATATGTAATTTTTTTTTGGCAGATAAGACAGTTCCTATACATGTATTTAAACTCTGTATTTAGCGGTTTTTCTGATTTTAGCAGATACAATAACTAGTTTGCACGGAAAAATACTATACAACCAGGAAATGGCCACTATAAAATGCGTGAAAAGATTTTCCTCGTTTTCTTAACCTTCCTGGCGGTCTGATTATGTCCAGATTTCTGTGCTAAAAGCTCTACAATGTTTTTCATAGAAATCCGTTTTACATTTTTTAAACTCACGTTCCCCTGCCGTACTTCCGCTGTCCTCCCGCTGTGTGCTTGGCCGATGCCGGCACCCGTCTTCCGTTTCCCTTCCCTGCAAGCGTTGTGACGCAGGGGGGTGGAACCGGCGGCAATTTAAAAAATGTAAATACACTAAATTACATGATACAAAGCTGTGATCCTAACGGATTACACTGTATCATGCCATTTCACCACAGGATTGCACCTGGTGACTTTTCCAGTGCTCTGCCTGTGCTTTTCCAGTTCTTTGTGCCTGGAAAATAGAGAACGACCATGGCGTCTAAAAAGCTTTCTTTTTGCGCAAAGGCGCTTTTAGACGAACTGGACAACAGCGACAGCGAAACTGAGTTACTTGAAGAACTGAGCGATAGCAATTTGTGGAAAAATTCGTCATCAGGTACGGAAAGTGACGTCAGCGACGATTCTGATGTCTCTTTCTAGCACATCACTCTGTTGGAAATTCTGAAGAATCATTTGATATTCTTCCCAAATTCCACAAACTATGTGCCAGAAAGAGACATCAGAATCATCGCTGTCGTCACTTTCCGTACCGGATGACGAATTTTCCCACGAATCGCTATCGCTCAGGTCTTCAAGTAACTCAGTTTCGCTGTCGCTGTTTTCCAGTTCGTCTAAAAGCGCTTTTGCGCAAAAAAAATGCTTTTTGGACGCCATGGTTCAAAATTTTCCAGGCACAAACCACTGAAAAAGCACAGGCAGAGCACTAGAAGAGTCACCAGGTGAAATCCTGTGGTGAAATGGCATGATACAGTGTAATTCGTTAGGATCACAGCTTTGTATCATGTCATTTAGTGTTTTTGCACTTTTGAATTTGCCGCCGGTTCCACCCCCCTGCGTCGCAACGCTCGCAGGGAAGAGAACCAGAAGGCAAGTGCTGGCAATCGGCAGTGCACAGAGCGGGGAGAGACAGTGGAGGACGGGGAGAACAACGGGGAGGACGGCGGGGGATCGCAGAGAAGGTGAGTAACATTGTGGGGTAATCCCGAGTGTGGCTCGGGATTACCGCTTTTGGTACTGAAAGTTAACCCCGAGCCACACTCAGGAATACCACCAGGGAGGTTAAAGCAGATCTTCACTCAAAAGTAAAAGTGCTGCTATTCCTCCTTCCCACCCCTAACACTTTTACTGTTTTTTTATAGGTATCTGCTCCTACTTTCTCAATTCTTGCCTAGGCGAGGAGAACATCTGCTTGGGCTGCCTCCTGCCCACACCTCCCAAGCACAGATTACATCCCAGGAGGCTACAGAACCAATCCCACAGCACCACCCAGTTTTGCACAGAGGGGAGCTGGTGGCGATTCTTTAGGAAGTCACGGCCGGCTCCCACCCAGATTCAAGATGGTGGAGCCAGGGATCAGCAGTGATGAGAAGAACTGGCTGTGGGAAGACAGCGATGGTCTCCAGTCACAGGTAAGCAGGGGTGTAACTACAGGGGTTGCAATTACAACCGCGCCCCATGCTCCAGGGGGCCTGTGTGGCTCCCCTGTACACCTGGATAGGAGGGGTGGCAGGGGCAACATGTAGAGAAATTACTGTCCTCCCTTTTCCCCCTGTAGATGCAGGAGGAAAATGGAGGAGATTGTTTCTTCTGTGTGCTGCCCCCACCACTGCTCCTATCCAGTTCACTTGTGTTCTGCTGTCTCTGGGCCCCTGTGTGCCACCCTCCCCACCGTGCTCTCTTCCCTCTCCTGCCGGCTGCCCAGGGGATGCGTTACAATAGAGAACCAGGAAGGGGTCGGTAAATATGTAATTTACAAGCTCCTTCCTTTTCTGAATGGACAGAGTCATAGTCAGTGACATTGTAAAAAAATAAAATGATAAAAAATAATACAATTAAAATACCGAAAAATAAAAACTACTGACACCAGTGGGTGAACTTCCAGGATCACAAAGGTCACACTTGCGACCGGGCCCTGGCATTTCATCACCAGGGGGAGGCCCCCAAGATGGCAGGAAGGGGGTCCACTGCAGAACTTGTGAAAGTGTCCTGCTGCGGGACCATAATAAAGGGCCCGCAATGAAAGTAAAGGGCCCCAGGATCAGTGGGAAGAGCCACAGGCTTGAAAGGAAGGGCCCCAGCCATTGGTCCGGGGGGGGGGGGGGGCCTTCATGGTTTCTTGCACCGGGGCCCTGAAGGTTCTAGTTATGCCTCTGCAGGTAAGTACGGGTAGTTAGCATCCGGTCACCTGTAAGCGTACCCCATATAATACAAAGTGCGCCAGTGATGGAGTTCACTTACTCTTGTTCTTGGAAGGATCTCAGGATCTGCTGGAATTCGACCAATAATCTCACAAAGGACAATTCCAAAAGAGAAGACATCAACCTGAACAAGAAAAAAAAAAATCAATACATTTTGTAAGGATTGCAATTCTTCTTATTTGAACTGCAACAAGCAGCCATCCAGTTCAAACGTTCACATTCCAAATGCCATTGTGTCTCTGCAAGTATAAATCTGAAGAATGACTGATGGGTAAAAAGAAAGACGGCTTCATTAAAGGGCCAGTTCACCCAGAAAGGGTATTTCAGTTTGTGGCAGATTCTGGAGGATAAAACCATTCGACATGTTCCTTCTGTCTCTCAGGGACTCTATTGGTGAGATCTCTGCACTAAGTTCCCAGGTTTGCACAACTGCTGTGACCAATAGTAGGGTCTCTCCCACTACCCCTGCAGGATTTTAAGAATAAGTAGGGAAAAATACTCCAGGTAGTGTGACAACAGATAATGGTCACAGCAGGTTGGAGACATCCAACTTGACTTAGCAACAAACTATGGCAGGTACAGTAGTTACACTTACTGGACTTTACCCAATGTGGCCGTGCAAAATCCTGCCTTCACCTAGAGGGGGTTAGCACATATGCAGAGTACGGGGCTCCAGAATATTGATTCTGCACAAAGAAAAGGTTTTTTTTTCAACTTTCTCCAGGTTTTGGTATTCCTGAACTGGATTCCAGACTTTGGAGATTTTGAGATGGAAGAAGTCTCCAGTGTCCAAGCTTTGCAGGAGACCAGTAAGTAGACTGAGTTCAGATGAGCACAATTTGACATCAAAATTAACACTGATTTTAAGTGGATGACACTTTAAGCTAAAACAAGTAATGCTAAAAATACCCAAGTTTCCTTCATTACAAATAACAAATGGAATCTCCTTTAAGAAATCTTGGCAGTAAACAACATGTAGCTTTTGACGGCAAGAGGCTAGCTTATCTGAGCCATGAATTAATTAAAATTACAAATTTCTGCCTGGTAAAATGACCAGGGTAGATAAAAAGCGATGATTTTTTTTAATCAAAAAAAAAATAAATTTTTTTTTTGTTTTTTGCTTTTTGTTTTTTTATTTAAATTGGATGTTTTATTTAAAACTGATTTTTTTTTTTTATCAAATTAAAAAAAAAAATGCTTTTGGAGTAAAAATCAATCTAAAAAGATAGTTTTCTATTTAAGATACATTAATATTTCGTTTATTAAGCATGAAGTGGAGCTTAGTTATGTAGCATGAGGATAGTTATTCTGCAATATTTACATTTTTGGTAAACTCATTCAATGAATCCAAGCTCTGGAAGCGGAGATAACATGCACTGCATTGATGCATTCACCCAATTTCACACTAACTACCAGTAAGAATAAGTCCTTACATTTAAAGAGCACCTGTCATTTCAGATCCATCATGGCAGCGCCTGCTAGCAGGCATTCACTCACCTGCTGCCGCCACGTCCCTCACCTTGTTGTGTCACTGCCGCATCACCAGCTGTCACATTAAAATGAATGGGACTATTGGTGAGTCAACAGTGGGTCAGAGGAGGAGCCGCTGCGGGAATAGTTGCTCATTTTAAAGTTATGATTTAAATCAAGTTGATTTAAAGTGATACTAAAGTCTCATTTTTTTTTTTTTTTTTAGTTAAAAATAACAAACATCTCATACTTACCTCCTCTGTGCAGTTGGTTTTGCACAGAGCAGCCCAGATCCTCCTCTTCTCAGGTCCCTTTTTGGCGCTCCTGGCCCCTCCCTCCCTTTGTGTGCTCCCAAAGCAAGCAGCTTGCTATGGGGGCACCTGAGCCGAGTCACAGCTCCCTGTGTCCATTCAGACACAGAGCTGCAGTTCGGCCCTGCCCCCTCTCTCTTCTCATTGGCTAACTGACTTTGATTGACAGCAGCGGGAGCCAATGGCGCCGCTGCTGTGTCTTAGCTAATGAAGAGGGGAGAGAATGCATAGAATGCATTAAGATAGAAAAGCCATCAGACTTTACAACCACTCTAAATCAAGTCTTTTTACTAGTCATTTAAATCAAATCCACCCTGAAACAGACCCAAACATGCTGAATCCTGGTACAGAGACACACCACATCTTTCATTGCGCACTCCTAACACAGAGATCGAGCTGTTCTTTCATATAGACTTTCCTTGGCCTTATTTGGGGGTTGCAGCCCATGCGCCTGCTAACTTTGTTGTGCACTTGGTCCAGGCTAACGATTGGTCGCCGGCGGGACCAGCCCCTGATCATGTGACCACTGAGACAGCCAATCACAGTGGTCACATGACCTCTGATCCTTCCCCCTGGTGTTCAGAACTTTTTAAACAAGAAGGGGTTAAAACCTGTACTGGTAAACTAGGATGTCCACACTCTAGTGGAAACATTTTATTGAGGCTGGACAACACAAATGAAAATGCAAAGTTCATTGATTATTTTTTCCCATATTTCCTTTTGGCAACCTAAATGTGATATCTTATCATTTGAACAAACCTTTCGGTCATACGGTTCTCCACGTAACATTTCAGGAGCCATCCAGAAGGCCGAACCCACAAGAGACAGTTTCCTTTCACCATTTTTTTCACCATTTTTTGCAGGCAGGTCCACCACCTCCCGGGCAAGACCAAAATCTGTCACCAGAGCTTCCAGCCCCCGCGGAGCCACTCTGATGAGGCAGTTCTGTAAAAATATAAAATGATTTAAAGTTAATCCTTATCCTTTCCCCCCCAGAAGTAAATAAACATACAGTTGTGCTCATTAATTTACATACCCTGGCCATTTTTCAGAGGATATGAATGATAACACAAAAAGTTTTTTCACTCACGGTTAGTGTTTGGCTGAAGCCATTTATTATCAATTAACTGTGTTTACTCTTTTTAAATCATAATGACAACAGAAACTACCCATATGACCCTGATCAAAAGTTTACATACCCCAGTTCTTAACACCGTGTATTGCCCCCTTTAACATCAATGACAGCTTGAAGCCATTTGTGGTATTTGTGGATGAGGCTCTTTATCTTCTCAGATGGTAAAGCTGCCCATTCTTCCTGGTAAAAAGCCTCCAGTTCCTGTAAATTCTTGGACTGTCTTGCATGAACGGCATGTTTGAGATCTCCCCAGAGTGGCTCAATGATATTGAGGTCAGGAGACTGAGATGGACACTCCAGAACCTTCACTTTATTCTGCTGTAGCCAATGACAGGTCGACTTGGCCTTGTGTTTAGGATCATTGTCATGTTGGAATGTCCAAGTACGTCCCAGGCGCAGCTTCTGGGCTGATAAATGCAAATTTTCCTCGAGTATTTTTTTGATAACCTTCTGCATTCATCTTGCCATCAATTCTGACCAAATTTCCTGTGCCTTTGTAGCTCACACATAAACATCATCGATCCACCTCCGTGTTTCACAGTAGGAATGGTGTACCTTTCATCATAGGCCTTGTTGACTCCTCTCCAAATGTAGCATTTATGGTTGTGGCCAAAAAGCTAAATTTTGTTCTCATCACTCCAAATGACTTTGTGCCAGAAGGTTTGAGGCTTGTCTCTGTGCTGTTTGGCGTATTGTAAGCGGGATACTTTGGGGCATTTGCGTAGTAATAGCTTTCTTCTGGTGACTCGACCATGCAGCCCATCTTTCTTCAAGTGCCTCCATATTGTGGATCTTGAAACAGCCACACCACTTGTTTTCAGAGAGTCCTGTATTTCACCTGAAGTTATTTGTGGGTTTTTCTTTGCATCCCGAACAATTTTCCTGGCAGTTGTGGCTGAAATTTTAGTTAGTCTACCTGACCGTGGTTTGGTTTCAACTGAACCACTCATTTTCCACTTCTTGATTAGAGTTTGAACACTGCTGATTGGCATTCTCAATTCCTTGGATATCTTTGTATATCCCTTTCCTGTTTTATACAGTTCAACTACCTTTTCCCGCAGATCCTTTGACAATTCTTTTGTTTTCCCCATGACTCAGAATCCAGAAACATCAGTGCAGCACTGGATGAAAGATGCAAGGGTCTGTCAGGAGTCCAGAAACTCATTGACCCTTTATACACACACACTAATTACAAGCAAACAGATCACAGGTGAGGATGGTTACCTTTAATAGCCATTCAACCCCCTTTGTGTCAATTTGTGTGCACGTTATAAGGCCAAAATCACTCCGGTATGTAAACTTGTGATCAGGGTGGTTTGGGTAGTTTCTGTTGTCATTCTGATTTAAAAAGAGTAAGTTGATTGATAATAAATGGCTTCAGTCAAACACTAACCATGAGTGAAAGAAAAGTTTTTGTGTTATTATTCATTATCTCTGAAAAATGGCCAAGAAATCATAAATTCTGCCAGGGTGTGTAAACTTAGGAGCACAACTGTATATACCATTTACCACACAACTGTGTGTACCATTTGTTCATAGGTTTTCATTTAGAAAAATAAATTATATTTTTGAATTTGTCCAAAACAATATGGCAACATGCCACCATACTGCTATGTTTTTAACAAATTTGAAAATATCATGTAAAAGAGATTTTATATATATATATATATATTTAAATAATATATTATATATGGATATTTAAATAATATATAGTGGTGATTGTAACCATGCACTTGATCTATTGATATAATCCATGTAGAATTCTTCTGATACAGATTGCTTTTTATTATGTACAGTGTACTTCTAGGTTTCCATTCTGTCCAGAAGAAGCAGATGTACACACCTTCAAAAACACATTTAAGTCCATCTATACACGGAGCAAATTTCTTTCCTGCAACAATAGATACACTTTTGGGGGGACCAGTGACATTACTACAGTAATCAGTGCTAAAAATATGCACTGTTACTGTAATAATGACACTGGCAGGGAAGGGGTCAACACTGTTGGCGATCAAGGGGTTAAATGTGTGCCTCATGCTTACTGACGTGTGTGGGGGGAGGGGGTTCTGTGACAGAGACACAGATCGCAGGTTCAGCTATGCTGAATCCTGTGATCTCTCCCTGTATGTCACAGAGAAGATCCGCCTGCTTTGTTTACACAAGCAGGTGGATTTTCTCACACTTTGCCAGACGATCGGGGAAGAGAGACGCATGCTGCCGAGACAGCTAGGAGTCCAGCGACGTAGGTCTACGTCGCTGGACCCAGGGCTGCCACTGTGCCGTAGTAGTAAACGGTCCTAAAGTGGTTAGCATGCACGAATGCTTCTTCCGTTCATGCAATGAATGTAAAATATGTAAAATAGGGGGAAATTGACTAAAACTGGTGCACACAGAATCAGGTGCAGATGTGCATACTAACCAACCAGCTTCTAACTTCAGCTTGTTGAATAAAAGTGACACTAAAGTCTCTTTTTCTAATGTAAACAAAGCCGCCTGCCATTCTCCTCTGTATAACAGCACAGATCATATGGTCCTGCCATGTTGGGCCGTAGATCTGTGCTGTTACATCACAAGCCACATCCAATCACAGTAAGAATCACGCCCCTAGGGACACACTTAACCCCTCCTTCTCAAATAAAGTTAACCCCTTCCCCGCCAGTGTCATTTTTACAGTAACAGTGCATATTTATAGCACTGATTACTGTAGTAATGTCACTGGTACCCCCAAAAGTGTCAAAAATGTCAGTCAAGGGTCTGAACTGTCCGCCGCAATGTCGCAGTCCCGCAAAAAAAAAAAAAAAAAAAAAAAAATATCGCAGATTGCCGCCATTACTCGTTAAAAAAAAATAACAATAAAAATTACATAAATCTTTCCCGTAGTTAGTAAACGCAATAACTTTTGCGCAAACCAATCAAATTACGCTTTTTGCGATTTTTTTTTACCAAACATATGTAGCAGAAAACAAATTGGCCTAAAATGTTAAAAAATTTTGATTTTTACATTTTTTTTTTTGGGGGGGGGGGGGGGAATTTCATATAAAAAAAATGTGAAAAATATTGTTATTTTTGCAAAATTGTCACTCTTTTTTTGTTTATAGCGCATGATCAAAAAATCGCACAGGTGATCAAATACCACCAAAAGAAAGCTCAGTTTGTGGGGAAAAAAAGGACGTCAATTTCATTTTGGTACAGCATTGCACAACCGTGCAATTGTCCGTTAAATTCACGCAGTGCGAATCACAAAATAGGCCCTGGTCAGGAAGGGGGTAAAATCTTCCGGGGCTTAAGTGGTTAAAGCAGAGCCTGCACATGTAATGGGCAAATATGGTTGCCCTCAGGTATATACAAAATTACATAATATAACACACAAAGCTTTTAAAATATTTAAACAAATGGATTATTTTACTTACATCTTACACACACACATATATATCTCAAAGAAAACTTTTCATTTTTTAAATAATTTTTAACATCAGTTCTGTAAAACCTTTCGTTAAATCTTTATCATTAAATTTTTATCATTTTCCTGACCGTTGTTGTAGACCCCTGATTTGCATTGTGATGATTTAGACTATTACTGAGCACATCCACTGTATCTGCTTAGGAAAAGTGCCAACATACATTCAAGTCTTTGCAGGAAATAGCATTAAACATTCATTGCTTTCCAGTTGTGAACTTGCAAACCCCTTATAATGAAAAATTAATCACAGACAGCATTAAAAATGCACATTATGAATGAGTGATCCCAAAGGAGAGCGGACAGGGAGTGATTTCAGAATCCGGACATGTTTTCAGGCTATTCAAATTTGCCCGATGCTCGGTGCGGGCATAAGTTTGACATATAGCTAGCACTTTTTTTTTTTTTAACCACCTAAGCCCCAGAAGATTATTCCCCCTTAATGATCAGGCCATTTTTTGTGATAAGGCACTGCGTTACTTTAGCTGACAATTGTGCAGCCGTGTGATGCTGTACCTAAATAAAATTTAGCTTTCCTTTGGTGTTATTTGATCACCTCTGCGGTTTTTATTTTTTGATCTATAAACAAAAAAAACACTGACAATTTTGAAAAAAAAAAAAAAACAACAATATTTTTTACTTTCTGCTATAAAACACATCCAGTAAAAAAATCTAATGTCTTCATCAATTTAGGCCATATTTTTGGTAAAAAAAAATCCCAATAAGCGTATAATGATTGGTTTGCCCAAAAGTTACAGCATCTACAATCTATGGTATATATTAATGGAATTTTTATTTAATTTTACTAGTAATAGTGGCGTACAGCAACTTATAACAGGACTGCGACATTGTGGTGGACTAATCGGACACCTAAAACTTTTTTTGGGACCAGTGACACTAATACAGTGATCATTGCTAAAAAAAAAAAAAAAAAAAAAAAAACATGCACTGTCACTGTACTGACACTGGCTGGGAAGGGGTTAACATCAGGGGTGATCAAAGGTTTAAATGTGTCCCTAGGGGATGCTACTCTGACTGGGGGAAGACAGAGATCCGTGTTCCTGCTTAGCAGAAACACAAGATCTCCATCTTCTCCCCGGTCAGAACTGCAATCTGCCTTGTTTACATAGACAGACCACCATTCTGCCTCTCTCAGGAATGACTGTGGGTGGCCGGCTGGCCTTCTTTACTGAGAGAACGGTGATCTGCCTTTTTACATAGGCAGATTGCCATTCTGACTGTGTACTGAATGATCAGCGGGTGCCAGAGGACATCAGGTCTGCGGGACCCCCTGTGCAGAATGACAGCGGGAGCGAGGCAGCAGCTGCTCGCACATGCGCCTGATACCCAGAAGTGCAGGGTCACATATATACTGTACATATACATGATCCTGTGCAGGGCGGCCACCCTGTAGCAGTAAAACTGCTATAGGGCAGTCGGCAAGTGATTAACCTGTGCAGTCCCTATCACTTTATATCTGCCTTCTGATTTAGCTCTACTTACTTTGCCTGAGATCAACTTGAAGGTGACCATGGATGGTTTCGTTTTTATTGATCAGCCGAATGACTAATCAAAAAAAAAAAGAAAAACAAATGGATTCCCCCATCCACACATTCGAGGTGGTTGAAGGAATCCTACCAGCTGTGTCATTGTATTCTGACAATGGGGAGTCTTCCGCTGCCAGAACACACAAATCAGTGTTGCAGCAGACTGGCCGCATGCACTGCTGATCAAATGCAAAATTCTCCAACATTACCATTGAAGAGGAGTTGATCACTATATTGACTTCTCTTGAATGGGTACGGCCATAGATGGATCAAAATTTGGCCTGTCCCTGCTGAACCAACCAAATTTCAATCCACCTATGGCCAGCTTTAGAGTAAATCTACCACCTAGTAGTTACCAGGACATCAAACAACTATGGGCCCTATTGCTGTGCACACAAAGGAGCTGAGAGACAGTAGGTGTTCTTAATATCAGGGCAAGAGCTGAACAGCAGCCCTTAGAAAAAAGAGGATTGGCTGTCAGCTCTAGAGAAATAATCTTTTTATTTCTAGAACAGCCGCCAACCAGATTTCTGCCTGCTGTAGGCAACCCTGTGATGCATTCTGAGGGGCGGCTATAGGTCATGCATTTTGCACATGGACATACCTTAGAGTTCAGGTCCCGATGGTAAATGTTTTTGGAGTGTAGATAGACCATCCCCCTGCTGATGTCACATGACAGGTCCACTTTTTCTTTCCAGGTAAGGAAAATGTCTTTGTTGGCAAGTAATTCTTCCAGGCATCCCCCATTCACATACTGAGGACAGAAATTAAGAAAATGGTTAAACAGGTTTTTGGTGTCCACAGCAACTACAGGTACAGCCACTTCATTTCATGTATGTCAATATATATTAACAAGTATGTCCACCTAGAAGTTTTTGGTAAATCTTGGCTGGTTCAACCATCTAATGGTTTCTTACATCTCTCCAATGGCATGATCCCTACCTGTACATCTGCATTGAGCACACCCACAACAGGGTCATACTCTCCATGTTGGATTTTCCATCTTACATTATGGAATATGACACAGCAGAAGGGACTTACAGAGGAGGGAAGGAATACCCGCCCCCCCCCCCAAGAAGCTCAACAGACTTCACCTCCATGTCAAATAGAACTTTAACCAGTTCTGGACTGGAAGGATTTGCCCCCCTTAATGACCAGGCCATTGTTTGCGTTTCGGCGCTGCGTTACTTTAATGGAAAATTGCGCAGTTGTGCAACACTGTACCTAAATAAAATTAATCTCCTTTTCTTTCGACAAATAGAGCTTTCTTTTAGTGGTATTTGATCACCTTTGTGATTTTGATTTTTTACGCTATAAACAAAAAAAAATAAAAAATTATATATAATTATATAATTATATATATATATATATATATATATATATATATATATATATATATATATACACATATATATATATATTTTATATATATATATATATATATATATATATATATATATATTTATATATAATTTTTTTATTTATTTTTTTTGTTTATAGCGTAAAAAATCAAAATCACAAAGGTGATTTTTTTTAGGTACAGTGTTGCACAACTGTACATATATATATATATATATATATTTTTTTTTTTTTTTTTCACATTCTGCTATATAAAACATTCCCCCCCAAAAAAAAAAAAATTAAAATCAAATTTTTCATCCTTTTAGGCTAATTTGTATTCTGCTACATAGAAAAAAAAAATCACAATAAGCGTATTTTGATTGGTTTGCGCAAAAGTTATCGCGTCTACAAACTAGGGGAAAAATTGATGTCGTTTTTATTTATTTTTTACTAGTAATGCGGCGATCAGCGATTTTTAGCGGGACTGCGACATTGCGGCGGACAGATCGGACCCCTAACTGACATTTTTGACACTTTTGGGGGGGACCAGTGACATTACTACAGTAATCAGTACTAAAAATATGCACTGTTACTGTAGTAATGACACTGGCTGGGAAGGGGTTAACATAGGGGTGCTCAAAGGGATAAGTGTGAGCCTAGGGGGTGTTTTCTAACTGTGGGAGGAGGGTCTTGTGAAATGATCATAGACACCTGTGATCCTATATAGGAGGATCACAGGGGCTCTATGATCATTTCAGAGAGATGAACGGTAAGCTGTGTTTACAACAGTTGACCGTTTTCCCTCAGCGGGGAACGATCGCGGGTGCTCGGCCGCAATCTCGGCCGCCAGTCCCGTGGATCGGCATCCCCGCTGCCTAGTGGGGGCGGGAGGGCGCAGTCGGCACTGCGTGCTCGTCCCCGACGTACCCTATGTCCTTTTGTGCAGCTGAGCCAGCCTGCCGCAGTGAAACTGTGGCGAGCAGTCAGTCGGCAAGTGGTTAATCAGGCCTGATCCAGACAAAAGAAAATTCCTGGAATCCTGAAAATCCCTGCAAAATCTCTAAGTATCAAGTACCTCCAACGGTGAGACTCACTCATTATCAGCCCATATTACAGATATGAGAAGAAGCAGCAGCTTCAATTGCAAACTTTTTACATCTAACCAATGGGTGTCTTTAAAAGGGAATTCTAGCCAAAGCGATTATGGCTGCTCTTCCCCTGTCAGTCACAGGAGTGCAGTTCGTTCTGCACTCCTGTGACCCATTTCCAGCTGACAGCAGACAAAAGTCCACTGTCCTCTGATGTCACTCAGCTGTTTTTGAATTTTGAAAATAAGTACTTTTTCTCTTTCACTGATGTGCCCTGATGAGGTGGCACTGATGGGCATTGATGAGGTGGCACTGATAAGGAGGTACTAATATGCCGTACTGATGAGCACTGAAAGGCGGCACTGAGAGGTGGCACTGATAGGCGGCATTGACAGGCACTGAGGAGCACTGATGGACACTGATGGGCAGCACAGATGAGCAGGCACTGACTGGCAACACTATGGGCACTAATTTTGGGCACTGATGGTGGGCACTGTTTTTGAGCTTTTCTGTAATTAGGGCACTGATGATCAGTGCCCTGATTACCTTTTCTAGGCTCCCCTTTGAGGAGGAGCCGCTGATCGGCTCTCCTCGCCACACACTCTGACAGTGTGAGGCGAGGAGAGCCGATAAACGGCACTTCCTCATTTACATGTGACCGGCTGTGATTGGACACAGTCGATCACATGGGTAAAGAGCCAAGTCATTGGCTCTTTACCAAGATCGGGGTTGCGTCGTGTCCTAGCAGCACGGTGCGGTCACGATCGGCACACTGCGCGCCCCCGCAGGCATGCGAGAGAGGCTGTTCTGGTGCGCCGTCATATGACGGCATCCCAGAACAATAGCCGCACCGCTCTACCACCATTTGACGGTGGGCGGCTGGGAAGTTGTTAATGTAGCTTTTACTTCCTGGAATACATCTGCCATTAGCTCAGGCATGCCGACAGCAGGGTGTGCTTAAAGCGGAGTTCCACCCAAAAGTGGAACTTCCGCTCTTTTGTTTCTTCCCCCCCCCCCCCTCCGATGTCACATTTGGCACCTTTCAGGGGCGGAGGGGGGAGGGTACCTGTTTTCGACAGGTACCCTTCCCCACTTCCGGAATACGGTGCAGTCCCTCGGAAGCTCGGCTCCCTCCTCCGCCGCCGAGCCAGTAGGAATGCGGAGCGTGCTTCGTTATGCGCAGTAGGGACCCGCCCGTGAAGCCGCAAGCCTTCACTGCCGGGTTCCCTTACCGGCAATGGCGGTGGCAGCACCCGACAGCCGATGGAAACATGGCAGCGCCGACATCGCTGGACTCAAGGACAGGTAAGTGTCCTAATATTAAAAGTCAGCAGCTACAGTATGTTTCATTTTTGGAGGGGGAGGCGGAACTCCGCTTCAACTCAGAAAGCCCCTTGAAGACTCCTGAGATGTATGACATAATTTGGCCTAGGTCAGAAACAAGGAAGCAACTGAATAAATGTGAAAAATATTTTTTTCAAAATACTATTTATTAATGCGAGCAGCCTAAGGCTTCTTTCACACGGTCCGCCTCCGCAGGCGGATCCGTGTTGCTCAGCGGGGATCGATCCGCGATCCCCGCTGAGCCGGGCGGATGACAGCTCCGTCTCCGCTTGCAGAGCGGAGAGGGAGGTGTCTCAGCACCCGCTGCCCTCTATGGGGGATCGGAGGAGAGTGGACCGCTTGTCTGCTCTCATCAGATCCGCTCCGCTCCGATTACTGAACGGATGGAAAAATAGGGTTTCCATCCGTCCAGATTTCAGCACAGGATCGGATGCGGATGGCAGCGGGTGTCAGCGGAGGTGACCTCCGCTGACACCCGCTGCCCCATAGAGCTGCATAGAGGATCCGATCAGATCCGCCAAAAAAACTGACAGGCGGATCTGATCGGACCGCCCGTGTGAAAGAGCCCTTAGGATTAAAAATAGTTCATCTAGATTGACAGAGTGAAGTTCTGCGTTAACTGTCACTTGCTACAAAGTCTATTTTTAGCTGTGTCTCAGTACTGGAGATTCCTGGTAGTGACACTTCAGTAAAAGGGCCCTTTCATTTATACCCTGGAGACAGTAGTATAATTTTTATAATAGGAGGGGGTCAGCTGCTCCTATTAAAAGCTGGATGGAGCCCCAAAGTCTGCTACATGACCTGCGGAAAATGCTTACCTCCAGAATTGGATAGAGCTTTTCATCTTTGACACATATCCCAAGATATCTGCAATTATTAAAACAGAAAAGGTAAATCACATACAAATCCTACATCATTTCCAAAAGCCATTACATTTAAGCTAAGGCATCACCAATAAGTGTCTGAAAGTAGACCGGTGATAGGATTGTAAAGTATGAAAGAAGAGCGGTGATAGGATTGTAAAGTATGAAAGAAGAGCAGTGATAGGATTGTAAAGTATGAAAGAAGAGCGGTGATAGGATTGTAAAGTATGAAAGTAGAGCAGTGATAGGATTGTAAAGTATGAAAGTAGAGCGGTGATAGGATTGTAAAGTATGAAAGAAGAGCGGTGATAGGATTGTAAAGTATGAAAGAAGAGCGGTGATAGGATTGTAAAGTATGAAAGAAGAGCAGTGATAGGATTGTAAAGTATGAAAGAAGAGCAGTGATAGGATTGTAAAGTATGAAAGTAGAGCAGTGATAGGATTGTAAAGTATGAAAGAAGAGCGGTGATAGGATTGTAAAGTATGAAAGTAGAGCAGTGATAGGATTGTAAAGTATGAAAGAAGAGCGGTGATAGGATTGTAAAGTATGAAAGTAGAGCAGTGATAGGATTGTAAAGTATGAAAGTAGAGCGGTGATAGGATTGTAAAGTATGAAAGTAGAGCGGTGATAGGATTGTAAAGTGTGAAAGAAGAGCGGACATAGGATTGTAAAGTATGAAAGTAGAGCGGTGATAGGATTGTAAAGTATGAAAGTAGAGCGGTGATAGGATTGTAAAGTATGAAAGTAGAGCGGTGATAGGATTGTAAAGTATGAAAGTAGAGCGGTGATAGGATTGTAAAGTATGAAAGAAGAGCAGCGATAGGATTGTAAAGTATGAAAGAAGAGCAGTGATAGGATTGTAAAGTATGAAAGAAGAGCGGACATAGGATTGTAAAGTATGAAAGTAGAGCAGTGATAGGATTGTAAAGTATGAAAGAAGAGCAGTGATAGGATTGTAAAGTATGAAAGTAGAGCAGTGATAGGATTGTAAAGTATGAAAGAAGAGCAGTGATAGGATTGTAAAGTATGAAAGTAGAGCGGTGATAGGATTGTAAAGTATGAAAGAAGAGCGGACATAGGATTGTAAAGTATGAAAGTAGAGCAGTGATAGGATTGTAAAGTATGAAAGTAGAGCAGTGATAGGATTGTAAAGTATGAAAGTAGAGCGGTGATAGGATTGTAAAGTATGAAAGAAGAGCGGACATAGGATTGTAAAGTATGAAAGTAGAGCGGTGATAGGATTGTAAAGTATGAAAGTAGAGCGGTGATAGGATTGTAAAGTATGAAAGTAGAGCGGTGATAGGATTGTAAAGTATGAAAGTAGAGCGGTGATAGGATTGTAAAGTATGAAAGAAGAGCGGACATAGGATTGTAAAGTATGAAAGTAGAGCGGTGATAGGATTGTAAAGTATGAAAGTAGAGCGGTGATAGGATTGTAAAGTATGAAAGAAGAGCGGTGATAGGATTGTAAAGAATGAAAGTAGACCGGTGATAGGATTGTAAAGTATGAAAGTAGAGCGGTGATAGGATTGTAAAGTATGAAAGAAGAGCGGTGATAGGATTGTAAAGTATGAAAGTAGAGCGGTGATAGGATTGTAAAGTATGAAAGAAGAGCGGTGATAGGATTGTAAAGTATGAAAGAAGAGCGGAAATAGGATTGTAAAGTATGAAAGAAGAGCGGTGATAGGATTGTAAAGTATGAAAGTAGAGCGGTGATAGGATTGTAAAGTATGAAAGAAGAGCGGTGATAGGATTGTAAAGTATGAAAGAAGAGCGGTGATAGGATTGTAAAGTATGAAAGAAGAGCAGTGATAGGATTGTAAAGTATGAAAGTAGACTGGTGATAGGATTGTAAAGTATGAAAGAAGAGCAGTGATAGGATTGTAAAGTATGAAAGAAGAGCAGTGATAGGATTGTAAAGTATGAAAGAAGAGCAGTGATAGGATTGTAAAGTATGAAAGTAGAGCAGTGATAGGATTGTAAAGTATGAAAGTAGAGCGGTAATAGGATTGTAAAGTATGAAAGAAAGGCAGTGATAGGATTGTAAAGTATGAAAGTAGAGCGGTGATAGGATTGTAAAGTATGAAAGAAGAGCGGACATAGGATTGTAAAGTATGAAAGTAGAGCGGTGATAGGATTGTAAAGTATGAAAGTAGAGCGGTGATAGGATTGTAAAGTATGAAAGAAGAGCAGCGATAGGATTGTAAAGTATGAAAGAAGAGCAGTGATAGGATTGTAAAGTATGAAAGAAGAGCGGACATAGGATTGTAAAGTATGAAAGTAGAGCGTGATAGGATTGTAAAGTATGAAAGAAGAGCGGTGATAGGATTGTAAAGTATGAAAGTAGAGCGGTGATAGGATTGTAAAGTATGAAAGTAGAGCGGTGATAGGATTGTAAAGTATGAAAGAAGAGCGGTGATAGTATTGTAAAGAATGAAAGAAGAGCGGTGATAGGATTGTAAAGTATGAAAGTAGAGCGGTGATAGGATTGTAAAGTATGAAAGAAGAGCGGTGATAGGATTGTAAAGTATGAAAGTAGAGCGGTGATAGGATTGTAAAGTATGAAAGTAGACCGGTGATAGGATTGTAAAGTATGAAAGTAGAGCGGTGATAGGATTGTAAAGTATGAAAGAAGAGCTGTGATAGGATTGTAAAGTATGAAAGTAGAGCGGTGATAGGATTGTAAAGTATGAAAGTAGACCGGTGATAGGATTGTAAAGTATGAAAGTAGAGCGGTGATAGGATTGTAAAGTATGAAAGAAGAGCTGTGATAGGATTGTAAAGTATGAAAGAAGAGCAGTGATAGGGTTGTAAAGTATGAAAGTAGAGCGGTGATAGGATTTTAAAGTATGGTCAATCAGATTATTTCCATCAGTAAGTTAGCAAGTTGTTCCAAAATCCATAGCAAGCCCTGGAATTCTCGGTTTTCTCTTTCTGAGTTTAATAGAAAACCTATGTTTTGAGAAATACAGAGGCAGTCATTGGGGACCCGTTCTAAAAATACTATCTGCCTGGCCGTCCCTGGCTCCAGTATAAACAAATCTGTAGATCTGCAGCAAGTGCAGTTCAAACTTCTAATCTGTAGATCTGTTATGGGTCAGTCTCAAAACATGCGGAGGATGCTGGATCACAATGACAGAAAGGTGACTGGAATTTCTCTAAAAAGGAAAGGACAGCAGTAGCCACCTACTCAGTACAGAGACAGAACAGGCAGTGAGATGGAATGGCTGCTATGAATATATACAGGATATAACAAAAGTAAGTACACCCCTCACATTTGTGTAAATATTTTATTATATCTTTTCATGCGACAACACTGAAGAAATTACACTTTGCTACAATGTAAAGCAGTGAGTGTACAGCATGTATAAGGGTCCTTTCACACGAACGATCCAATCAGATCCACTTGTTAGTTTTTCAGGCGGACCGAATCGGATGCCCCATGCATCCCTATGGGGCAGCGGATGTCAGCGGTGACACCCGCTGATATCCGCTTCCGATCCTATCCGTGAAATCTGGACGGATAGAAACCCTATTTTCCATCTGTCCAGCGGAACAGATCAGATGGGATCAGATGAGAACGGACAGGGGGTCCGTTCTCACCCGATTCCCCCATAGAGGTCAGCGGGGACCCGACAGCTCCATCTCTGCACACAGAGCAGAGACGGAGTTGCCATCCGCCTGCTCAGCAGGGATCGGCGGATCGATTCCTGCTGAGCAGAACAGAATCCGTCGGCAGATGCGGACCGCGTGAAAGGACCCCAACAGTGTAAATTTGCTGTCCCCTCAAAATTACTCAACACACAGCCATTAATGTCTAAACCACTGGCAACAAAAGTGAGTACACCCCTAAGTGAAAATGTCCAAATTGGGCCCAATTAGCCATTTTCTTTCCCCTGTGTCATGTGACTTTTGTGAGATTCTGCATTTACAAACTCTGGATAGAAATATGATTTCTACAACACACACTGATAAGACCACATTCACACTGAAGCGGCACGACTTCGGGGCGACCTGTGAAGTCGCGTGCAGCGTGACTTGCAGACTTCATAAAATGAATGTCTATGCAAGTCGCCTCCAGGTCGCCCCGAAGTAGTACAGGACCCTTTTTCTAAGTCGAAGCGACTTGTGTTGCTCCTAGTAGAACCATTCCTGTACTACACTATGGACCGCGACGGTGCACGACTTGTCAGGCTGACCAAGTCGCCTGACAAGTCGTACTAGTGTGAATGGAGTGTAAGTGTATTATTATTAAAACAGAAATAAAAGCAAAACTTTTTTTTTTTTTCATTTTGGATAGTGTAAGGGAGGGTTATAACCTTGGGCAGGTCTTTTGCCATCTGTGTCCCCCATAGGGGAGATTTTCCTTCACTTCTTGTCCCTCAGCCAAAACAGGAATGAGAGGAAAATTCCTGGTTGAAAAAAAGACTAGAGGGCTATTAAAGTAGAACTTTAGGCAAAACTTTTTTTTTTTTTTTTTTTAATTTTGGATAGAGTAAGGGAGTGTTATAACTAGTGATCGACCGATATCATTTTTTATTGCCGATACCGGTACTTTGGTCATCGCATATCGGTATTGGCCGATATTTTCGTACATTAAAAATGTTTTTTTTCTTTTCACAGGTACTGTTGTGGAGGGATCTGGGGGTCTAAAAGACCCCAAACCCCTCCTCTGCACTTAAAAGCATTCAAAATGCCAAGTTTAGTTGTTTTAAATGCTGTCATTTTTATTAATTTGGCGCCGAGTACCCGGAAGTGATAGGCGGCCATGCAAGATGGTTGCCCGGGTCTCCCGGTGGGACGGGAGACCAGGGCAAGCCGCAGAAGGTGGAAGGAGGGGGGGGTATCCCCTCCCGCTCCTTGTAATGACAGCTGAGCAGCTTCTCAGCCGCCTCGGTTGTCATTACAAGACAGCCAACCGTCGGCTATGGACGCCGGTACCAGGGTGATGCCTCTAGCTGCAGGCATCACTCCGGTAAAAGCACTTTCCGAAATATCGGTAACCCTGGTGACCGATTCCGATATATCGGGGAAAGTGCATATCGGCCCTCAATATATCGGCTTTGCCGATAATCGGTCGATCTCTAGTTATAACCCGTCAGATTTTTTTTTTCCGCAATCTGTGTCCCATTGGAGCGAATGCCCTTCACTTCCTGTCCCATAGACAACAAATAGTGAGAGGAAATCCCTGCAAATTAAGGAAATCCCTTGGGAAACCCCAGGTCACCAGAACTAGTTTCCCCTTTGGAAGATCTCCTCTTGTTTTCTGAGGACAACCCAAAATCTGTGATTTTATTTTACTTTCACTTTCGATGAGAATGGTAAACAGGCAAATAGAGAGGGGGAATCTCCCAAACAGGGGAACCACCAGCAATTAAAAAATCTGACAGGTATTCTAATCCACCTCCACTCTAACCAAAACTAAAAAAAAAAAAAAAAAAAAAAAAAAATTGCCTTTAGTTATACTTTAACTTTTATTACTTTATTACTTTTGATCTCATGTACAGTCTTCTGTCAACAAAACATTAAAAGCCAATTCCATTGAAAATGTATCTACATTTTGGCTAGAGTATGGAAGACTTTTGGTTGAAGTTGGCCTTTAAAGTATAACTAAAGGAAACTTTGTTTTTTTTTTTTACTTTCAGATACAGTGTAGTGGGATTAGAACACCTGTCATGTTTTTACTGTCATCTGTTGTACCATTAGGGAGATTTTATCTTCTCTATTTATAGGCTCCGTGAAGACGTCAAGTGACGAAACTAGCAGGGCGGGACCAGGACGCTGGACACCACCGCGCATGCTTGATTGGCACTCATAGCTTTGAATGTGACAGCCAGAGGCGAAGAGCACAGATACTAGACGCTGGAACCCTTCGTGTCAGGCGGACACTTGCCCTAATGTGAGTTTTTAGGTTTACTTTTAAATAAACGAGGAATGTTTTTTATAAATTCACGCTATGTAGATTTATTCTCCCTCCTTCAATGTGGTATATCCCTATCTGCTCCTATGAGAATGTGTGTGATGGGGCCAATACATAGACCGTGATCTGCTTGCTGGAGTTACATATATAAAAAAGGTGCATTAGCTGGTTTATGATTTTACCAGCCACTCCATCTGGTGAGTCAGTTTGGGGTGATTGGTGAAAGGAGCACACCGGGTGTGGTTTTGGCACACTATATTTCACAGAAGATTAGTTGCACAGAACTTTCTGCACTTCAAATGAATATTTTTGGGACTTTATGAAGTATTTTGTTTTACAGACATTTTTTGTGATTTTTTTTTATATGTTTAATTATTTTTAATGTTTTTTTATGGATATGAAATGTTTGTTATCCCACATTGATTTCACAGATTTTTTCACAGATATGAACTGGTTTTTATAACATTTTTATCTTACCCCTTTTTTACATATTTTTGCACTGATTATTATAGAAAGTTTTTTCTTTTCACTATTATGGATTATGCACTTGCACTTTTCTGTAAGATATTATAAGATATATATGATGGGAAGGTAGATTTGCACTGATTTTACAGTTTGTTGATCCATCTTCTCTATTTGTCATGTTTACCATCATCACCAAAAGTGAAAATACTCAAAACGTGGATTGTCCTCAGAACAGTAAGAGGGGACACTAGTTCTGGTGACACACTTGGATTCCCTCACTTTGGGACAGAAGTGAAGGGAAATTTCCCCAATGATACACAGAAAGCAAAAAAAAAAAAAAAAAAAAAAACTGAAAAGGGTTTATAACCCTCTATTAGGCTGGCCATACATGGGTCGAACTTCGAAATAATTTTCTTTTGAAAATCTTATCTAAGAATTTTCATTCGAATATCGCACCATTAGTGGGCCGCAGCAAAGGCCGATTTTCTTGCGGTCATGGAATTTGAGTGATCGGACATGTTGGAAATTTTTTTAAAAACAAACGATTTTCTAATCAATGATGGGAGAATCGTGCGAGAAATATAATCAAAAAAAAATGTTCATGATTGCAAGAAAAGAAAATTCCTGGAAAGAAAAGAAGATTCCCAGGCCGCGAACATGCTTTTCTGTAGCAATTCAAGGTGAAATTGAAGGCTTGGTTGGTCGAATTTCAAAATCAATGGTGGGATCATCGAATCACAAAATGCACAAAATTTCTGATTTGAGAAAGAATGTTCTTTCAAAATTCGACACATGCCTTATGCTAGCCATACAGTTTGCGCAGCGCTTTACAATTTGAGGGAAGACAGTACAGTTACAATACAATTCAATTTTGTTTAAAAAAATGTGTTCGATTTTCTAATCCTTAGTGTCAAATCGATGTTCATTTTCGACTGCAGTGACAGGAAGGAAAACTTTGCTCGATCCACAAATTTTCGGGCAGTGTATGTGGTTATCGCTCAGAAATTACATTCATTTTAAAATTGAATGTAAAAAGACAATTTGTCCATTCATCGAATGTTCAAAGAATTTTTTGTATAAATCTATAAGTGTATGGCCAGCATTACTCTATCTTAAGAGGAATTAAAACAAAAAAAAAAACATTTTCCCTTTAGTTCTACTTTAACATGATTATAGTTCCTCTGCCTTGCAGTAGTCTTATTCTGCCACAAGATGGCGACAAAGACACCAGCTAAATTATCTGTATTCAACTGATGTCAGCAATGAGTAAAAAGAACTCTCTCCATGTAAATAATTCTATATCTAAACATTTGCCTGAGGGTTATGTGCTGGAAAATCCGATTCTGAAATTACCCTAATCATTTACATGCTGATCTGACAGAAGGGGAAAGAAGAGCAGCGTCAGTGCAATATAAATAGATTTATCCACACGTAAAATGTTTTATTTATATACGGCGCTGGATATTCTCCACTGCAGGAAGAAATTTTCTTCCACTAGTAGACGCAGTCCTGCAGATGTAGTAATAAGTGTTCTATAATGAATTGCACTGGGCACTTTGGCTTAGTGGTCAGCACTGAGGTCTTGCAGTGTCAAAGTCCTTGATACTGAAAGATCCCAGTGCTGACCATTCAGCCAAGAAGATCCATTATGCCGAGATCTTAATGTCGGCATACGTTTTGTCAGCTACATTCAAGTGCAAATATATGTGGTCACCGCAAGCTTTATCAGGATGTCCTTAATTATTATTAGAGGTATTCACCCCTTCACATCTAATGGTAAAACAAATCAAAATGCCCAAGCACAATTTTGCAACTGTTCGTAAATCTGTACATTTCATCACAACTACTTTGTGCTACCGAGTAGATTATACCTTTTTTTTTTTTCCAGGACAAATTGTGCTTTTATTTGGTGGTAAATAAATATAGATATCTCTGGATTTTTTTTTTAATCCAAAAAAAACGGCCAAAAATAGTAAATAAAAAAAGAAAAACATTTTTTTTTTCAATGTTGCTTTATATTTCGTGTTATTACCATAATCTACCACCAAAGAACAACCCAAAATATCTTCTCCTGCTCCCGACGATCGTAACAATACCATGTGTGTATGTTACAGTCAGGTCCATAAATATTGGGACATCAACACAATTCTAATCTTTTTGGCTCTATACACCACCACAATGGATTTCAAATGAAACAAACAAGATGTGCTTTAACTGCAGACATTCAGCTTTAATTTGAGGGTATTTACATCCAAATTAGGTGAAAGGTGTAGGAATAGCACACTTTGAAATGAACTCTGGACCTTTTATCTGCTCCTTGTAAATGGGATAATGAGGGAATAACACAAACCTGGCCATGGAACAGCGGAGCAGCCAATTGTCCCATTACTTTTGGTCCCTTAAAAAGTGGGAGGCACATATACAAACTGTTGTAATTCCTAAATACCCTCAAATTAAAGCTGAAAGTCTGCAGTTAAAGCACATCTTGTTTGTTTCATTTCAAATCCATTGTGGTGGTGTATAGAGCCAAAAAGATTAGAATTGTGTCGACGTCCCAATATTTATGGACCTGACTGTATTTGTACCCGTAGTACAGCCCAGAAGCAATATTGTGCATTTTGCTTTTTTTTTTTTTTTTTTTTTTTTTTTTTTTTTTGTCCTACCTAAAAAAACACACCAACACAGATGGTAATTTAAAAATAAAAAAAATCCTGTTCAAAATATACTGACCCTGACTCAAACACTAACCCTGGCACTAAACCTAGATCTAAGTATTTTTCTTTATTTTTTATTTTATTATTTAATTTTAAAACATTTTTACAAACACTTTTTTTTTTTTTTTTTCTTCTGCCAGGAATGAGAAAGATACATTGTATCCTCCATTCACAGAAAGGAGAAAAAAACACAGGGGTGAGCTTCACAGTGACTTATCACCCAGGTAGCCAATTAGAGGCTACTAAGGCGATCAGGTGACCCAGAGAGATCGGTGTCCCTATCGTGAGTATGGGGCGCGGGGCTCTTGATAAAACCCCGATCTCTGTGCTGGGAGCAGGCCATGTGGCGCGCTTCTAGCACAAAGGGAGAAACACATATCTGCAGCCCCACCTAAAAAGCGCAGCGCAGTGAGGCCACATATATAAATTACGTTGGCATGAATGGGGTTAATATACAATTTTGCAGTGCTTTACATAATGTCCATTCACATCAGTCCCTGCCCTCAGAAAGCTTATAATCCATTTACTACACTATCTCATATCCATACATACGCATACTAGGGCCATTTTGCAAAGGAGACAATTAACTTACCAGCAAGTGTTTAGAGTGTGGGAGGAAACCGGTGTACCCAGGGGAAACCCACACAAGCACAGAGAGAACATTCAAACTCCATGCAGGTAGTGTCCTGACCAAGATTCTAACCAAGAACCCCAATAGTGTACCAAAATTGGGACAAATACAGGATTCAATATACCGTATATACTCGAGTATAGGCCGAGTTTTTCAGCACATTTTTTTGTGCTATAAACGTCCCCCTCGGCTTATACTCGAGTCAAGAAAAAAAAAAAAAGTCCCTGGCCGCTCCGACGTGCTTAAGCTTTAAAAATGGCGCCGCCCGGCGCATACATGTCACTGCGGATGCGCCGCCGCCGCTCGGGAGAGGCCGGGAATAGCCGAAAGTATACGAGCGGCGGAGGCGCGTGTGCAATGACATGACGGCGCCGGGCGGCGCCATTTTTAAAATGAAGGCGCCTCTGGAACAGGTAAGTGAAACAGCTGCACTACCTGCCATTATGCAGGGCTGCGGGCATACTACAAGGGATGCAGTGCTGCGGGCATGGTACACCTGTACCATGCCCACAGCACTGCATCTCCTGTAGTATGCCCACAACCCTGGATCCTCTTGTACCATGCCAGTCACCCTGCATTCTCCTGCACCATGCCAGTACCCTGCATTCTCCTGTACCATGCCAGTCACCCTGCATTCTCCTGCACCATGCCAGTACCCTGCATTCTCCTGCACCATGCCAGTACCCTGCATTCTCCTGCACCATGCCAGTACCCTGCATTCTCCTGCACCACGCCAATACCCTGCATTCTCCTGCACCATGCCAGTACCCTGCATTCTCCTGCACCATGCCAGTACCCTGCATTCTCCTGTACCATGCCAGTACCCTGCATTCTCCTGTACCATGCCAGTACCCTGCATTCTCCTGTACCATGCCAGTACCCTGCATTCTCCTGCACCATGCCAGTACCCTGCATTCTCCTGTACCATGCCAGTACCCTGCATTCTCCTGTACCATGCCAGTACCCTGCATTCTCCTGTACCATGCCAGTACCTTGCAATTCTCCTGCACCATGCCAGTCACCCTGCATTCTCCTGTACCATGCCAGTCACCCTGCATTCTCCTGTACCATGCCCGCCGCCCTGCATTCTCACCCTAGGCTTATACTCGAGTCAATAATTTTTCCCATCTTTTTGTGGTAAAAGTAGGGGCCTCGGCTTATACTCGGGTCGGCTTATACTTGAGTATATACGGTAATAAAGGAGGATTATCCCATCCTTTGAGTCAGTGGTCTCCAGTAACAAAGTCAGGGGTTTGGTTAGGGTCAAGGGGTATATCAGACTTGGGATTTAGAATGTTATGGTGCTGCTTGAAGCAGAATTTCAACAAAAGCCTAACTAGTCTCAAAAATGAACCCCCCCCCCCCCCCAAAAAAAAAAAAAAACTATACTAACTAACCTGTATAAAAAAAATACATACATATATATATATTTTTTTTATATATATGTATATACACACACACACCAATTTTTAGCCTGCTTTGGTCTGGTCATGTGATCCGCCTACCCCATGTCAGCCAGTGGTGGCTGCAGGGGAAAGAAGGGACCGCTGACAACGAGTGCCTTTGGGTGACCTCATGACTTCCAGCTTTCACAGTTGTTGTCTCTCTCTATTCCTCTGCAGCCACCTCTGGTTGACATAGGGGGATCAAGTGGCCGAACTAGAGCAGGCTGAAAAAAGGTAACTACAGTGCCTTGAAAAAGTACTCCTTGAGATTTTCCACATTTTGTCATGTTACAACCAAAAAGGTAAATGTATTTTATTGGGATTTTATGTGATAGACCAACACAAAGTGGCACATTAATTGTGAAGTGGCAGGAAAATGATAAATGGGTTTGACATTTTTTTTACAAATAAATATGTGAAAAGTGTGGCGTGCATTTGTATTCAGCCCCCTTTACTCTGATACCCCTGACCAAAATCAAGTGGAACCAATTGCCTTCAGAAGTCAACTAATTAGTAAATAAGAGTCCACCTGTGTGTAATTTAATCTCAATATAAATACAGTTGTTCTGTGAAGCCCTCAGAGGTTTGTTAGAGAACCTTAGTGAACAAAAAGCATCATGAAGGCCAAGGAACACACCAGACAGGTCAGGAATAAAGTTGTGGAGAAGGTTAATGCAGGGTTAGGTTATAAAAAAATATCCCAAGCTTTGAACATCTCGCGGATCATCCATCTGAAAATGGAAAGTATGGCACAACTGCAAACCTACCAAGACATGGCCGTCTTCCTAAACTGACAGGCCGATCAACAAGAGCATTATTCAGAGAAGCAGCCAAGAAGCCCATGGTAACTCTGGAGGAGCTGCAGAGATCCTCAGCTCAGGTGGGAGAATCTGTCCACAGGACAACTATTAGTCGTGCACTCCACAAATCTGGCCTTTATGGAAGAGTGGCAAGAAGAAAGCCATAGTTGAAATAAGAAGAAATAGAAATAGCAAACTGCAGTCCCATTTGCAGTTTGCAAGAAGCCATGTGGGGGACACAGCAAACCGGTGGAAGAAGGTGCTCTGGTCAGAGGAGACCAAAATTTTACTTTTTGGCCTAAAAGCAAAATGCTATGTGTGCTGGAAAAATAACACTGCATATCACCCTGAACACACAACCCCCACTGTGAAACATGGTGGTGGCAGCATCATGTTGTGAGGATGCTTTTCTTCAGCAGGGACAGGGAAGCTGGTCAGAGTTGTTGGGAAGATGGATGGAGCCAAATACAGGGCAATCTTAGAAGAGAACCTGTTAAAGTCTATAAAAGACTTGAGACTGGGGCAGAGGTTCACCTTCCAGCAGGACAACGACCCTAAACATACAGCCAGAGCTACAATAGAATGGTTTAAATCAAAGCATATTCATGTGTTAGAATGGCCCAGTCAAAGTCCAGACCTAAATCCAATCGAGAATCTGTGGCAAGACTTGAAAATTGCTGTTCACAGACGCTCTCCGTCCAATCTGACGGAGCTTGAGCTATTTTGCAAAGAAGAATGGGCAAAAATGTCACTCTCTGGATGTGCAAAGCTGGTAGAGACATCCCCAAAAAGACTTGCAGCTGTAATAGCAGCGAAAGGTGGTTCTTCAAAGTATTGACTCAGGGGGACTGAATACAAATGTACGCCACGCTTTCAGATATTTGTAAAAAATAATTGAAAACCATTTATCATTTTCCCTCCACTTCACAATTATGTGCCACTATGTGTTGGTCTATCACATAAAATCCCAATAAAATACATTTATGTTTTTGGCTGTAACATGACAAAATATTGAAAATTTCAAGGGGTATGAATACTTTTTCAAGGCACTGTATATACATCTTTCTTACACAGGTTAGTTAGTATAGGTGTTGGGGGGGGGGGGGGGGGGCTTTTTAAGACTAGTTAGGCTTTAGCTAGAATTTTACTTTATCTCCAACTCCAGAGAAACCGCTGAATACACACATGGGAGTAGTTGTACCCACCAAAAGAATAACCACACAACCCAACACCAAAAACACCAAAACAATAGGAAGTTCTTATTTTGACTGCGGATGTAGATACTGCTGGCCAGGAATCCTAATTCAGCAATCCGTTTCCCTGTACAGATTCAAACAGGAAAGCCTTACTTTGAGTCCACTCAAGGTTCTTCATTTTATCTGATGCCCTGATGAAGGGGGGAGTTCTTTGATCCCCGAAGTGTGTTGTCTTTTAACACCATATCAAAAAATGAATTTGGACTCTTATCTTTTGGTCTGGTGCTCCTTCCATATACGCACATCTTTTCCTGGTAACCTGCTGGATTTACCCCCACAGTAGGGTAGCTTTGCCTGTTGTGAGCAGCCTAACCTGAGCCAGGGGGCTCTTCAAATGTTTTTTTGCCCTCTCACTACCTTGTTTAAACTCATTTCAAAGTCCCAGCTACTCTTGGATGCCCTTTTTCTCATTGGACCCTTGACATAAATGAGAAGTGATCCATTGCTATGTGGATACAACCCCACAGCAAGGGAGAACTTTTCCTTTTCCCAGGCTAGCTTTAGATTTTTACCTGGTTGGATCACCAATAACACTTCCTGTCCTACAGTGCCAATGCTCATTCATCGTACTGTAGCTATGCACAAGCAATGTTGTTACCCTATGGTGCTCTCCTTATTTGGACTACAAAGACCTCCCCCTCTCCTTATCTCCATTACATAGAGCAGAGCTGTTATGTAGTTCACCAAAGATAGATGAGAAGGCAGATAACATTGTTTAAAAGAGGATCTTCAGTCGGTTTGTATAAAATTAAAAGTCAGCAGCTACAAATACTGTAGCTGCTGACTTTGATTAAATGGAAACTTACCTGTCCAAGGATCCAGCGCCGTCTTCACCCAGGTTGGTTGTTTGCCAGTCTTTGGGTCCCCAGCACCGGCACGTTTACACTAGGTAGCCAGTTGGGACGTGTCGCAAGAGGTTGCCGGCAATGAGAGGAGGAGGAGACCTACTGGTGGAATCACCTAGGCAATTCCAGCAGATGTGGTAGTGGGTGCCTGCCAGAACTAGGTACCTGCTGCCCAAAAACATTTGCAAAAAATGTTGGGGGGGGGGGCATAAAGTGGAACTTCCACTTTAGGGTGAAGTTCCACTTTAAGATTTAGTTCAGTGCACAGGAAGGCATAATTTACCTATTTTTACAGGATCCATTTCCTTTTCTCCCTTTCCCTTTTTTTCTTCCTTTTTTTTTTTGAAAATTTCAAAAAAGAAAAAAAAAAAAAAAGGGAAAGGAAGAATTTAGTTTCCTTTTTTTTTCCAGAAAAGGTTTAATTTTTCAAGCCTTCATTGAACTATTTTTACAAGATACACTTGATCAGTTCCTTTTTCTGCCTCTCTCTTTTTCCCATTTTTTTTTTATTATTTTAATTTCAAAGTTTTTCCTTTTTTTTCTTTTTTTTTTTAATTTTCAAAAAAAGAAAAAAAAAGGGGGGGGTTTGGGTAAACTTTTCTTATAGCTACCTTATTAGAACGTTTTTTAAATCCATTTTACCATTGCAAACCAGTGACCTACATGTAGTACCCATAATATTTGGGTAGATTGATGCATACAAATTAGTCCCCACTTTTCAGTTTCTTTATTTTTATTTACAAACCTTTTGCAGAACCCCCTGATATAGCTTTGGTCACGTTCCAGTTGCCTAGAAGACATTGTACACACTATGCCAAATTTCCCACTCGCTCCTGACGAGGTCAAACATATGACGAAACACGTTGGGTGGGACCAGAAGTGACATCACCAGCCACTCTCTTTGTTACACGTATAGAATCTATGCTGCAACTTTTGTTTTGGATCCTCTACATGCCTGCTTTTATATTTCAAATGTGAGTGCACGTTTTTTTATTTAATAAAATAGTTTTTATAAACTATATTACGCTATGATCCCTTGTATCTATTATATGCACACCGGGACAGATAGGTGGGTCGGAAGAACACCTATGGGGTCTTGCTTCATTTGGGAAATACATCTCCCTAAAGTGCTACAAGCTTTTCCATTAAATTTGAAGCCAATTGATTCTGGTAAGCGGCCATTCCTTTCTTCTCAGTGTTGGTGTTACACACAAAGGATTTGGGAAGACTGGCTTTCCTACGCATGCTGGGATTTGTGGTGCGTTTTCCTATGGAACATGCTATCCTATTCTCTGGAATTCAATACTACAGTTTCTTTTTTCTTCTTAAACATTTTTTTTTCTTTTTTCTTCTTTCTCCTTGGACACTTCATGGACTTATATGATCAATTGTGTTTAGGAGTTTTATTGTATAAGACACTTTTTGCAATTTTGTATCATTTTATAGCACTGCACTTCTATGTACACAAATTTCCCACTATGCCTATATAGCATGGGATGTGAGCTAAGAATACTGGGGTACCCAGAACTTGGCTGTCACCCATATGACCTCCCTGTTTCGGTTGCTACCAGCAACACCTTCAGTTTCCTCTCCTCAAATTTTTATAAAATAAGGTAAAAGTGGTCTTTAAATAGCTACAAAAGGATGATAAATCGCAAAGAAGAAATTCACAATTTGCAGCACATGCTCACCTGACGATGTTGGGGTGAGACAATTTCTGCAGAAGAGATATTTCTCTGACAATCCCCTCCTCATCCACCTCGTTTTTATAGATCTTCACCACCATGGCCTTGGAGCCTGGACCATGAGTCACCTGCAAGATGACAAAACAGAATCCTGATCCTGAATGACTGATGGTGCACCAAAGGAACTAATCAATAAGAAATTGTGCAAAATCCATGAAGACATGGGTAAGCGAGTTTGGGGTGGAGGAACTTGACTGGCCTGCAGAGCCTGACCTGAACCCGAAAGAACATCTTTGGGATGAATTAGAGCGGATACTGCAAGTCAGGACTTTAATATCAGTGCCCGACCTCACAAATGCTCTTCTGGAATAATGGTCAAACATTCCCATAGACACACTCCTAAACCTTGCGGAGAGCCTTCCCAGAAGAGTTGAAGCTGTTATAGCTGCAAAGGGTGGGCCAACTCAATATTGAATCCTACGGACTAAGACTGGGATGCCATTAAATTTCATGTGCATGTAAAAGGCAGGCCCAATACTTTTGGTAATATAGAGTAGATTCTAGGAAGTAAATGCTACATGAATCATCTGCCCTTGCTTAAGATGGCCGCGGCCAGAAATGTTGGGGGGGGGGGGGTGTTTTTCAAAGTGATTTCTAAACAAACTAAAGCATGGAGACATGGATGGATTAATAACTATGCTTTAAATATTAAACATGAATTAAATAGCATTTTTAGTTTGTGGTGCTCAGAAACAATTTAGTTCCTCTTTAAGAAGAAAATTATTACAAAGGATTACAATTAGTGATCGATCTATATAGTTTTTTTAATGCCAATACCGATATTTTGGTCATAGGATATCGGTATCGGCCGATATTTTTGGAAATGTAAAAAAAAAAAAATTTCTAAAGGTACTCCTTGTGGGGGGATCTGGGGGTCTAAAAAACCCCAAACCCCTCTTCGGCACTGAAAAGCATTCAAAACGCCAAGTTTGGCTGTTTTGAATGCTGTCAGTTTTTTTAATTCGGCGCCGAGTACCCCGGAAGTGATGTCATGACATCACTTCCGGGTTTTTTACATGGGAGGCCGGCGCATGCGCACTTGGGGCAGGGATACCGGCTTTCACGGGGACTCATCCTCATGCTACACCAGGTCTTCTCTTCGGCGGCGGAGGTAGGATGCCTGGGTCTCCCGCTGGGACGGGAGACCCGGGTGAGCCATGGAAGGTGGTGGGAGGGGGAGGGCCGTCCCTTGCCGCTCCTTGTAATGACAGCCGAGCCGCTTCTTAGCCGCATCGGTTGTCATTACAAGTCAGCTGACCATCGGCTATGGACGCCGGTACCGGGGTGATGCCTCTAGCTGCAGGCATCACCCCAGGACAAGCACTTTCCCTAAATATCGGCAATATCGGTAACCTCAGTGGCCGATTCCGATATATCGGGGAAAGTGCATATCAGCCCTCGATATATCTGTGTTGCCGATAATCGGTCGATCTCTAATTACAATGCTCAAGCCAGGAATTCCATATTTTGTGAAACAGATAAGAATTATTCTTTTGAATATAGTAAAATCTTTCTATATTAATGAGACATTCTTTGAGTGTGGATTGTTTGTAAAATATATTAAGCTAACAAATTTTTTTCTAACAAATATTTGAGTATCGATGACTTAAAGTGTTACTAAACCCACAGCTGTAAAATCAGTCTGTATATGCAGTAAAGCATGCTTGTTATACTCACTGTGGAACCTAAGGGTTTAGCCTCTGCATTGTGTAAAAAGGCTGTTTGATCCTGTCTTTTCTGATCCTCCCCTTCATCCTCTGATCTTCCCTTTCATCCACTGTCCCCAATCCATCTCATGATAAGACAGAGCCTTTAGAGTCACTCTGCACATGCTCAGTTTGGGGTGTATTGCTAGTGAGTTGAGTTTTTTTTTTTTTCTTGGAAGAGTGCATGTGATCAGTACAGGGCCAATCAGCACTGTCCAGACAGAGGGTCAGGGGTCCTGCAGCCTCATAGGTCAGTCAGAACTCTCATCCTACAAGCTTTAACCAGTGCTTGGCTGGATACTGGTAGAAGTCACAAGACTGCTATATACTGCTGACGAGAACAGGCATTTAACACGGTTTATTTTTCTCTCTTTCTTTTAGTTTATTATATTTACTAAAATAATTGCATTTCCATGTCCTATGTACTGTGGGAGACCAGATATAATTAATGCAGAGTCCTGGGTTTAGTAACACAAATTAAAAATCTGATTGAAGGTTTAAAACTTTGTAATATATGTTGTCAAATAATAACTATTTCATTGTTCTCATAGGTCATGTTAAGATTTTAAAAAACATCATATTCCATTGTAAATAATAATAATAAAAAAATTTAAAGTCTTCTGCACTTTACTTAAAGCGGATGTAAACTGCTGGGCGAGTTTTTTTTTTTTCTTTCTTACCTAAAAGGTAAAGTCATAATGTGCTAGTATGCACTGCATACTAGTGCATTATGTGAAACTTACCTGAAAATGAAGCATTCCAGCGATGCAATGTCACAGCTGGAGGGCGTTTCCATCGTTATCCGTGTTCCTTCTGGGTCCGTGGACTCCGGCTGTGTGACTGGCCGGAGCCGCGATGACATCACTCCCGCGCACGCGCAGGGGAGCCGCCATTTACGGCACAGAGCTCTGAAGGAACGGCCAAAGTGGCTAATTCTTCAGATCTAATGCGACAATGACGTCATTGGTTGCATAAATATAGTAAATATCTCCTAAACAGTGCATGTTTAGGAGATATTTACAATGTCTATAGGTAGGCTTTATTATAGGCTTACCTATCAAAGAAAGAAGTTTACTTCCACTTTGAAGTAGGAATCCACACAGACATTTTCAGGCATTTGTCCCGGTGTTTACATGACCGCGGCCACATTTTAGATGAATTGGATAAAACAAATACAGTAGATACAGAAATAGTGAATGGTCTGTGTGTAGAGGAGCCGTGAATGACATCATACAGAGAGAGAATACACACATTGTGCATTGTACAAACACGCACAGAATAGGGACTCTGTTCTCCGTCGGATAATATGATCCGCAGGGAACAACAGGGATCATCTGAAAACTCATCCAGATCAATAAAGATGAACTCTCATATTATGGCAAGACAAAAGGATAAAAGTACAGTAAAACCTTGGATTGCGAGCATAATTCGTTCCGGAAACATGTTTGTAATCCAAAGCACTCTTATATCAAAGCGAATTTCCTCTTAGGAAATAATGGAAACTCAGATGATTAGTTCCACAACCATTTATTCATAAACCCTTCAGTGTATACTCCATATAAAAAGATTATAGCAATGTGATAGGTTGTGTAACCATAAAATGTCCATCCACAAATGGCACCTTCACAAGGGGATTGGAAGCAAAATCCAGCCTACAGAGTATAAAAGAGAAGAGAGGCGCCTCTAAGTGTAGCAATATGGTTACTTTTAATGAAGGTCCAACATTTAGCAACTCACATGGTTAATGATTATGCAGGCATCCGGGGTAAAGCGGTCTATATAGACCGTCCTCCACACCGCCATTGACATCATCCTTTCCACGCTGCGCTCCACGAGCACTTCAAGCCTCGCTTTCAGATCGCTCTACTGCAGAGTAGTCTTCAACATTTAGAAACTTACATGGTTAATGATTAAAGGAGGCACATCAAAGTATGCAGGCATCCGGGGTAAAGCTGTCCACATGACTGTTCTCCGCACCGCCGGCTCTCACCGCCGCCAGTCTGCAGTCGTGACCGGGAAGACTACCCTGCAGTAGAGCGATCTGAAAGCGAGGCTTGAAGCACTCGTGGGGCGCAGCGTGGAAGGGATGATGTCAATGGCGGTGCGTAGGATGGTCTATGTGGACAGCTTTACCCCGGATGCCTGCATACTTGGATGTGCCTCTTTTAATCATCAATCAAGCGAGTTGCTAAAATGTGGACCCTTCATTAAATCTAACCATATTGCTACACTTAGAGGCGCCTCTTTTCTCTTTTATACTTAGTTGTGACATGACGCTACTTGTATATCAAGACATTGCTTGTTTATTAAGTCAAAACTTATAAAAGAAATTTTAAATTTTGCTTGCCTTGCAATCCAAAATCTTACAGTATACAGATTAAGTGCTGGTTCACATTGGTGCGATGTGGGAACCCTGCGAATCCACTGCGAGTTCCCACATCGCACCCAACTCGCAGGCAGTTCACACTGCCATATGCAAACCGCTGGGGGTGTCAATAAAAAGTTAATGACACCCCCAGATTAGTTTGCATATCACAATGCAAACTGTCATTTCAAACAGGAATCAGATCGCATGGGTGTGAACCCCCATGCGATCCGATTCTGGTGTGGACCAAATAAAGGGTCCTGTGCGATGCCAATTCAGCCATACAACCTGTATGGCTGAATTCGCCATGCACAGACATCGCATGTGATCTGCACAGCAGTGCGCTATGAATGACATGCGATGTCTGACATCGCTATATTGTGAACCGGGCACTAAATTACATTATTGCCCATCCCTTCACTCTTCTTCCATGCTGTATTTACATATAGGGAGAAAATAAAACTAAAAAAGACTGTATTTAGTCAGAGAACTGTTGGCAGATCTAAGGGAGATTGAATGCAAGTTGTATGAGCAGCTTAACCACCTAACCCCCGGAAGGTTTTACCCCTTTATTGACCAGGCCATTTTTTGCTATATGGCACTGCGTTAATTTAACTGACAATTGCGCGGTCATGCGAAGCTGTACCCAAATAAAAAAGATATCCTTCTTTTCCACACAAATAGGACTTTTGGTGGTATTTAATCACCTCTGTGGTTTTTATTTTTCACGATATAAACAAAAAAAAACACAAAAAAAAAGAAAAATTATATATATATATATATATATATATATTTATTTCTGCTAGAAAACACATCCAATAAAAAAAAAAAAAATTAGGAAATCCAATTTCTTCATAAATTTAGGCCAATATGTATTCTGCCACATGTTTTCGGTAAAAAAAAAAAATCCCAATAAGCGTATATTGGATGGTTTGTGCAAAACTTAAAGCCTATTCAAACTATGGGATATATATATTGTACTAGTAATGGCAGCGATCAGCGACTTATAGTGGGAGTGTGACATTGCGGCGGACAAATCGAACACCTGACACTTTTTTTTTTTTTTTTTTTTTTTTTTTTTTTTAGGGACCAGTGACATTATTACAGTGATCAGTGCTAAAAAAAAAATAATTATGCACGGTCACTGTACTGACACTGGCAGGGAAGGGGTTAACATCGGGGGTTAAATGTGTTCCCTGGGAGTGCTTGCTAACTGTGGGGGGGGGGTTGCTTTGACTGGGGAAAGACAGAGATCCGTGTTCCTGCTTAGCAGAAGCACAAGATCTCTGTCTTCCTCCCACTCAGAACGGCGATCTGGCATGTTTATAAAGGCAGACCGCTGTTTTGTGTCCCCCGGAAACAATCGTGGGTGGCCAGTAAACATCGGGTCCACCAGACCCGATGATTGGCTCCCCCTCTAGCCAATCAGCACGCGATCGCATGCATGTGGCCTTGAACCCCTGCATAAAATGACGTACAGGTATGTGACATATTGCAGGGGAGCCGACTCGCTGCAATAAAATAATGTTAGGCGGTCAGCAAGTGGTTAACCACGTCAACTCCGGAAGGTTTTACCCACTTAATGACCAGGCCATTTTTTGCGATTCTGCACTGTGTCGATTTCACTGACAATTGCGTGGTCGTGCAACGCTGTACCCAAATACAATTGAGGTCCTTTTTTTCCCACAAATACAGTAGAGCTTTTTTTTGGTGGCATTTGATCTCTTCTGCGTTTTTTTTTTTTTTTTGTTTCTGCCCTATAAACAAAAAAAGAGCATCAATTTTGAAAAAACACCAATATTTTCTACTTTCTGCTATAAAAAATATTCCAAATAAAAAAAATTTGATTTTTTTACATTTTGTTTATCATTTTAGGCCAATTTGTATTCCACTACATATTTTTGTTTAAAAAAAAATCCCAAAAAGCGTATAATAATTGGTTTGAGCAAAAGTTATAGCGATTACAAACTACAGGATAGATTTATGGACTTTTTATTTATTTTATTTTCAGTGATTTTTATTGGGACTACGACATTGCGGCGGACAAATCGGACACTAAGTGACACTTTTTGGGGACCAGTGACATTAATACAGTGATCAGTGCTAAATAATATTCACTGTTCCTGTATAAATGACACTGGCAGGGAAGGGATTAACAATAGTTGCAATTTCGAACAGAGAATCCTCTGCCCCCTTAGCATGCTACCACCCTACAATAGGTGATGGATGCTTTGCTAGTGAGCACTTGTCTGCGGCTCCCAGCATTAGCTGGCAGGCACCGGCAAGAAGAATGCAGAGGGAAGTGAAGCATGTCAGCCTCCTGTTCTTCTGCATTCCTCTTGCCACTGCTTGCTTTGGGCAAATGCTGGTAGACGGAGAAAGGCGCTTGCTATCAAAGCTACCATGTCAAGCAGGCATATGCAAAGGATGGGGGCTGGGGGTGAGGTGCTGCTCTGTCCAAAATCGCAACTAGAGTTACATGGTGTCTAGGAAAATAGGACAAAAGTACTGAAGACTCCCTTTTTCCCAGATTCAGACAGTCCATTATGGTACCTCACCTTGAAAATAGTTTTTTTGACAGCCTTAGTCTCGGCTAGACGAGTCTCAGACATTGCTGCTTTCTTCTGCAAAGAACCATACTGCACCTTTGTAATGTTCCGGTACCTTTGGTACCCTAAATTACTCTTTTCACAAGTGTATGCGCCCCACCATTCTCTTTTGGAAGGTGCACATACACCTTTAAGACTGAAGCTGTCATCACTCAGCGCCGGACTAGATGGCTATTTAAATCGCCGGTTCTCACTCACATGTGTTCGTTCAAACACCCTTACCTGGATGCTAACTTGGCTTGAAGCTTTCATGCTTGCAAGCATACCTCGCTGACGGAACCTCGCTGCGCTGATCCCTGCATCCCGCTTCCGGATCATCCGCTCCTCCTGAACCAACCTTCGGCTGTATTGCTATTAGTGCTAAGTACCCCGCAGGGGAACCCTCTATAAACTAATACTAAGCTTACACTATCTAGCTCTGCATAGTAAAGACTATTTATCACATCTGCATATCTAGATTGCTAGCTCTTAAGACTACTGCTACTTATTCCTGCACTGGGTTGATCACTCTTGTATGTCCACCTGCTACTCTGTCATCTGCTACCATACATGATTGCTAAACCTACCTGCATCCATCTGCTACTGTCTTACCTTCAAGTGTCTGTCACCTACCACCTCCACTCAACCTGTCTCTTAAATCTTCATCACTGTGTTACTACATACATAAAGTCACTCTAGGAACCAGCTTGTTGAGTGTGTGTATTTACTAGCTGAATTAAGACCTTCCACACATGATGAGTCATTGAGGTTGGGAATGGTATCTCAGCATCTCTCTTACATGACTACTGAAGTGGAATATTTCTGCAGCTGAAAATCCACACCATACATGAAACGCAGGAGCGTTACAGATTGAACGAACCTACAAATGGATTCAGCAGAAATAACCACTCAGGTGACACAATTAAAACAGCAAGTAACTGCGTTAATACACGCACTTGCTGAATTAAAAGAAGACAATCAGGCTCTGTCGCAGCAGGTAATTAGACTGACACAACTTACCTCTGCTCAGTCCCCTGAACCCAAGATAAATCCCTCTTTGGTATTTACAGGCGATCGCAAAAAATTTCGCGAATTTAAAAACGCATGTGAGTTACTTTTTTTGCTAAAACCTCGTACCTACCTTACTGATCACATTAAGGTTTGTACTATTATTTCTTACCTAACAGGCGATCCTCGAGCCTGGGCAGACTCTCTTTTTGAGAAAAATGACCAGCTTCTCAACTCCTATGCCTTGTTCCTAGCAGAACTCACTAGCCTATATGATGACCCCAATAGGCAGAGTACTGCCGATCTTCAATTAAGATCCTTGAAACAAGGAAGGAGGCCTGTAGAAGACTTTGTCGCGGAATTCAAGAGATGGACCCTTGATTCAGAATGGAATGATGCATCTCTGAAAACCCAATTTAGGCTTGGCCTATCAGAAGCCGTTAAGGACGAACTCGCCCGAGCGGATCTACCAAAAACCCTGGATGCATTAATACAACTCAGTATTACCATAGATAGAAGACTACGAGAAAGAAAGGCTGAGAAAATGGGAATGCCATTATCCGTTTCCTCTCGGATTCCGGCCGTTAACCCCGTTCCTATGGAGGTAGGAACCATACGCCCACCGCTATCAACTATGGAAAAAGCCAAAAGACGATATGAAAATCTCTGCTTGTACTGTGCATCCCCGGATCACAAGATAAATGTCTGTCTCCTAGTCAACAAAAAGAAGGGTGAGTGTTCACATGTCCTCCTAGGGGGATTGACAACTTCATTCACTAACCCTTACATTTTTGTTTGTTTGACATTACAGTGGGACCAGAACAGGATTACTACTAAGGCCATGATCGACACAGGATCTTGTGAAAATTATATTGATATATGTTTTGCTGCTTCAAATAAAATTCCTATTATTTCTAAACTTAAACCTGTCTCAGTAAGTCTTATTACCAGTGTTCCGTTATCCTCTGGTCCAATCACCGATCAGACACAAGCACTTCTAGTCACTATTAACGAGTCTCATAGGGAGACTACTACCTTCGATTTAATACCTTCACCCCACTTTCCCATTGTGTTGGGACTTCCCTGGTTACACACACACCAACCAACCATAGATTGGTAGGAACGGTCCTTGGCCTTCCTCTCTTGCTATTGCGAGGATACGTGTAACCTCCCGTCTTCCGGGAAGATTCTGTCTATGGTGACAGATGAGATTGCACCACTATGTTATCAGGATCTTTCTGAGGTTTTTCTTGAGAAAAATGCTCAAGCATTACCTCCTCATCGAGACTATGATTGTAGCATTGATCTACTCCCAAATAGCAAATTGCCGTTCGGTCATGTTTATCCTCTTTCACAGGATGAACTTTCCCATCTCAAAACCTATTTGGATGAGAATTTGGAAAAAGGTTTTATTAGACCTTCAACTTCTTCCACAGCAGCAGGACTCTTTTTTGTTCGCAATAAGGACTCAAGTCTCAGACCTATCATCGACTACAGGAAATTGAATGCTATCACAATAAAAGATCGCTATCCTCTACCGCTTATCCCTGAGCTCATTGAGCAGGTGCGTGGAGCTACCTATTTTTCAAAATTGGACCTGAAAGGAGCATACAATCTCATTTGAATCCGTGATGGAGACGAGTGGAAGACTGCATTCAGAACCAGATACGGATTGTTCGAATATCTTGTGATGCAATTTGGGCTATGCAACGCCCCTGCAGTTTTCCAACGATTTATAAACGATATTTTTAAAGACTTACTAGATGTCTGTGTTGTGGTATATCTGGACGATATACTTATATATTCGCGATCCCTGTCTGAACACATAAGACATGTAAGACTTGTACTATCGAGATTGCTTGCACATAACCTTTATGTGAAACTGAAGAAATGCTTGTTTCATAAAGACGAGGTACTCTTTCTAGGCTACATCATATCCAAAACAGGAATCGAGATGGACATGAGTAAAATATCCTGCATTCAGGATTGGCCTACACCAACTACACGCAAGGCGCTACAGCGATTCCTGGGATTTTCAAATTTCTACAGGAAGTTCGTTAAAAACTTTTCTGCTATTGTGAGACCCCTCACACAGCTCACTAGCATAAAAAAAACATTCAAATGGTCAGAAGAAGCCAATAAAGCTTTTCACTTGTTAAAGACAAGGTTTACTTCCGCTCCCATATTACGCCATCCAGACCCATCCCTCCAATACATTCTGGAGGTAGATGCGTCAAACATGGCAGTAGGAGCAATACTCTCCCAACGACCAACCCACACTTCACCACTTCATCCAGTCGCCTTTTTTTCTAAATCCCTAAGCAGTCCCGAGATAAATTACCCCGTGGGTGAAAAGGAACTGCTTGCTATAAAATTGGCTCTGGAGAATTGGCGACATTTACTCGAAGGCACCCAATTACCAATAATAATATACACGGACCATAAAAACCTCCAATATCTTCAGACTAGCAAAACTCTCTCGCACCGACAGGTACGATGGTCACTATTCTTTCTAAGGTTTAACTTCCTAGTGACTTACACACCTGCAGATAAGAACAAAAAGGCGGATGCACTATCACGACTAACTGAAGAAAACTACCTTGAAATCCCTTCCGTTCCTATAATACCTCACAAACGCATTATTGGAGTTGTCCGTTCCTTGAAGGAAGAGGTTTTGCATGGTATAAGTTTGGATTCACCCCCACCACAACTAAATACTGATGCAGAAGGCTTCCTCTACTACAACGACAAACTTTACATACCACCTACCCTACGCACCAAGATCTTGGAATTATCTCATGATGTGCCTATGGCAGGACATATGGGTATGACAAAGACTCTTAATTTGATTTCCCGGCAATTCTGGTGGCCTGACATGAAAACATCTATACAAAAATTTGTCTCTTCATGCAATGTCTGTGCCAGGTCCAAAATTGACACTACGAGACCATCCGGTCTACTATGCAGTCTACCAATACCCCAAACTCCATGGGAAGTTTTGTCCTTGGACTTCATCGTAGAATTGCCTCTTTCCAAAGGATTTAATACCATCTTGGTGTCAGTGGACCATCTGACAAAGATGGCACATTTCATTGCTATTCGCAGACTACCTTCGTCCAAACAAACGGCAGAACTCCTGATGAAACATGTCTTTAGATTACATGGTATCCCAAAAACTCTCCTGTCTGACCGTGGATCCCAATTTATTTCTAAGTTCTGGCAAGAACTATGTCACATACTACGGATCGAGCGGAAGCTCACTTCTCCTTACCATCCGCAGACCAACGGACAGACTGAAAGAGTCAACCAATGCATCGAGCAGTATTTACGTTGTTACACTTCTTACCAACAGGATGATTGGGTGGATCTTCTCCCTCTGGCAGAATTTGCCTACAACAACGCAACCCACAGTACAACCAAGCAGAGTCCGTTCTACTTGAACTATGGGTTTCATCCCTCTATTCTTCCACCACGCATCCTTCCTTCAAACAACCCAGTAGCCTCAGACTATCTTACCCAAATAAAGGATTCTCTGGGTTTATTAAATACTACCATTGCACACGCTCAGTCAACAAAAGAAGTACTATGATCTTCGCAGAAGACCTTCTCCACAGTACACTATCGGGGACCTCGTTTGGCTCTCAACAAAAAATTTAAGACTGAAGATCCCTAGCAAAAAGCTTGGACCTCTGTTCTTGGGACCTTTCCCAATCAAAAAACTTATTGGAAAAGCTGCAGTACAGCTTACATTGCCAATAGACCTAAAAATCCATCCCATTTTCCATGTGTCGCTACTGAAGCCCCATGTTCCGGACCAAGGAATAAGGCCTAATATTCCACCTCCGCCTCCTGTACAAGTTGAAGGTGGAGAAGAATACGAGATAAAAGAGATTCTGGATTCTCGTATCTACAGAAGAAGACTTCAGTACTTGGTTAGATGGAAGAACTATGGGCCCCAAGACGACACCGGGCTAAACATCTCTGAAATACATGCCCCTAGATTAATCCGCAATTTTCATGCGAGATACCCAGACAAACCAACTCCAGAGGCCTTCAGGAGCCGGCCTTAAGGGGGGGGTATTGTAATGTTCCGGTACCTTTGGTACCCTAAATTACTCTTTTCACAAGTGTATGCGCCCCACCATTCTCTTTTGGAAGGTGCGCATACACCTTTAAGACTGAAGCTGTCATCACTCAGCGCCGGACTAGATGGCTATTTAAATCGCCGGTTCTCACTCACATGTGTTCGTTCAAACACCCTTACCTGGATGCTAACTTGGCTTGAAGCTTTCATGCTTGCAAGCATACCTCGCTGACGGAACCTCGCTGCGCTGATCCCTGCATCCCGCTTCCGGATCATCCGCTCCTCCTGAACCAACCTTCGGCTGTATTGCTATTAGTGCTAAGTACCCCGCAGGGGAACCCTCTATAAACTTATACTAAGCTTACACTATCTAGCTCTGCATAGTAAAGACTATTTATCACATCTGCATATCTAGATTGCTAGCTCTTAAGACTACTGCTACTTATTCCTGCACTGGGTTGATCACTCTTGTATGTCCACCTGCTACTCTGTCATCTGCTACCATACATGATTGCTAAACCTACCTGCATCCATCTGCTACTGTCTTACCTTCAAGTGTCTGTCACCTACCACCTCCACTCAACCTGTCTCTTAAATCTTCATCACTGTGTTACTACATACATAAAGTCACTCTAGGAACCAGCTTGTTGAGTGTGTGTATTTACTAGCTGAATTAAGACCTTCCACACATGATGAGTCATTGAGGTTGGGAATGGTATCTCAGCATCTCTCTTACATGACTACTGAAGTGGAATATTTCTGCAGCTGAAAATCCACACCATACATGAAACGCAGGAGCGTTACAACCTTCTTTCCAGACAGCGTGGTGTTACGGCCTTTCGAGTTTTCTTCCTAAGGTCTTTTCAGTTTTCCATTTTAATTGGGAGTCCGTTCTCCTGGCTTTTTCTCCTTCTCCGTCAGACTTGGAAGAGCCTAGATGGCATAGTCTGGATATGAAATCTCTCCTTCAAACATATTTAGCCAGAACGGAGTGGTTCCGGAAGATGGAGGCTCTGTTTGTGTTCCCAAAAGAACCTAGGATAGGCATGCTGACTCCCCCAAGAGTCATCTCTATGTATATAGTAAAGGCAATCCAAGCAGCTTACTCCCTGGAAGGCCTCTACCCCCCCCCCCACCCCGCTCAGGAGATCCAGACTCACTCCACAGGGGCAGTCTCATCCTCGTGGGCAGCTTGGTCCAAGGTATCAGCGGACATAGTCTGTAAAGCAGCAAGTTGGAAGTCGAATACCTTCATAAAGCACTATAAACTGGATGTGGTTTCATCCCAGTACGCTCGGATGGGCACTTCTGTATTGTCTACTGCCCTGTCAAGAAATTTTTAAGTTTTTCTGTAGCAGCACCTGGTGTCTATGTCTTTTTTTTATTTCCCTCCCTGGGTTTGGACTAGTTAAGTACCGTAGTCTTGATGGAATGACGTAGAGCCAGGAAAGCAGAAAATTGTTACCAATACTTACCGTAATTATCCTTTCGTGGCTCTGCATCATGCCAGCACATGTCCTCCCTGGTCCGTCGCAAGCTCTTTGAGAGAAAACCAGCATTAGGTACTGCCTGCCTTTTATGCTATGTTAAGGGAGGTACTATAGGGTCATGGCGGCGGGGTTGACCTGTAGTCTTGGTGGCATGACGCAGAGCCAGGAAAGGAAAATTACCGTAAGTGTAAATTTGCTGTCCTCTCAAAATAACTCAACACACAGCCATTAATGTCTAAACCACTGGCAACAAAAGTGAGTACACCCCTAAGTCAAAATGTCCAAATTGGGCCCAGTTAGCCATTTTCCCTCCACTGTGTCATGTGACTAGTTAGAGTTACAAGGTCTCAGGTGTGAATGGGGAGGTGGTATGTTAAATTTGGTATTCTCTCTCACTCTCTCATACTGATCACTGGAAGTTCAACTTGGCAACTCATGGCAAAGAACCCTGAGGATCTGAAAAAACAAATTATTATTTGGTTCAGATGGTGTCAAGCGTGTGCGGCAGCAACCAGGTGAGGAGTACAGAGACAAGTGTGTCTTGCCTACAGTCAAGCATGGTAGTGGGAGTGTCATGGTCTGGGACTGCATGAGTACTGCCAGCACTGGGGAGCTACAGTTCATTGAGGGAACCATGAATGCCAACATGTACTGTGACATACTGAAGGAGAGCATGATCCCCTCCCATGAATGCCAACATGTACTGTGACATACTGAAGGAGAGCATGATCCCCCTCCCTTCGTAGACTGGGCTGCAGGGCAGTATTCCAACATGATAATGACCCCAAACACACCTCCAAGACGACCACTGCCTTGCTAAAGAAGCTGAGGGTAAAGGTGATGGACTGGCCAAGCATGTCTCCAGACCTAAACCCTATTGGGCATCTGTGGGGCATCCTCAAACAGAAGGTGGAGGAGTGTAAGGTCTCTAACATCCACCAGCTCTGTGATGTCATCTTGGAGGAGTGGAAGAGGACTCCAGTGGCAACCTGTGAAGCTCTGGTGAATTCCATGCCCAAGAGGGTTAAGGCTGTGCTGGAAAATAATACTGGCCACATAATTTATTGACACTTTGGCCATAATTTGGACAATTTCACTTAGGGGTGTACTCACGTTTGTTGCCAGCGGTTTAGACATGGATGGCTGTGTGTTGAGTTATTTTGAGGGGACAGTAAATGTACACTGTTATACAAGCTGTACACTCACTACTTTACATTGTAGCAAAGTGTAATTTCTTCAGTGTTGTCACATGAAAGGATATAATAAAATATTTACAAAACTGTGAGGGGTGTACTCAGTTTGGTGAGATACTGTATATACACATTCACACATATACAGTACATACACAATATTATTATGTGTCTGGATAATGCGTCCAAGGAAATTCCATATACCACATTGGAATGGTATGCTTTGTTATATTTGAAGCTTTAAGTATTATGTTTTGTTTTCTATCAATGACGCACCTCAGTATTGACAGCTACACACAATTACTTTATTTATATGGTTCATAACTATACTTCTGTCATTTCCGGTAGCAGGAGATTTAAGCAAATACTTTGTAATTAATATTAGATGAGTGTCAGATCTGAGGAATTGCGGATACAAGCCTGAAACTGTTGTTTTGTAATCACACATGCTTGGCTATTCAGCTGAGTATCGAATGTGCTGTATTGCTGATGATTCATCAATAAAAGATTGGGAGTGCTGCAACCTGCAACTTTTGTGCATAGATTTTACAATATATATATATATATATATATATATATATATATATACACACACACACACACAAAATATATATATATGTTATTTTTATTATTATACATTTATAAAGCGCCAACAGTTTGCGCAGTGCTTTACAGTGTGGGGAAGACAATACAGTTACAGTACAATTCAATACAGGAGGAATCAGAGGGCCCTGCTCGTTAGAGCTTACATATACATATATATCAGTGTTTCTCAACTCCGGTCCTCAGGGCACACTAACAGGCCAGGTTTGCAAGAAAACTGAAATACATCCCAGGTGATCTAATTTGCTGCTCAGTGATAGCAGTATTCTAGTCTGCATCTCCCCAAGGTAATACTTAAAATCTGGCCTGTTAGTGTGCCCTGAGGACCGGAGTTGAGAAACACTGATATATATATATATATATATATATATATATATATATATATATATATATATATATATATATATATATATATATATATATATATACACATACATACACACACACACACACATATATACATATACACACACACACACACCACACAGTATCTCACAAAAGTGAATACACTCCTCAAATTTTTGTAAATGTTTTATTATATCTTTTCATGTGACAACACTGAAGAAATGACACTTTGCTACAATGTAAAGTAGTGAGTGTACAGCTTGTATAACAGTGTAAATTTGCTGTCCCCTCAAAATAACTCCACACACAGCCATTAATGTCTAAACCGCTGGCAAGTGAGTACACACCTAAGTGAAAATGTCCAAATTGGGCCCAATTAGCCATTTCCCTCTCCGGTGTCATGTGACTCGTTAGTGCTACAAGGTCTCAAGTGTGAATGGGGAGCAGGTGTGTTAAATTTAGTGTTCGTGTTATCGCTCTCTCTCTCATACTGGTCACTGGAAGTTCAACATGGCACCTCATGGCAAGGAACTCTGAGGATCTGAAAAAAAAAAAAAAAGAATTATTGCTCTACTAAAGATGCCCTAGGCCAGTGATGGCGAACCTATGGCACGCGTGCCACAGCTGGCACGCAGAGCCCTCTCTGTGGGCACGCCAGCTATACTCGGAAACTGCCGCCGCTGATGCCTGGGCTCTCTAATCCTCCCTCTGTGCATGGCGGAGGCGCTGTGACAAGCGGAGAAGCGAGCATTGGCTGTCAGTGTATTTCCTCCGCTCGCGTCCTTTAGGCTGCGCTGGACAGGGACAGAGCGGCACTTGCAGAGATCGCCGCCCACTGTGATTGATCCTGCCTCCCCATTGGCTGCAGCCAAGCACCAATGGGGAGGTTGACAAGTGCATCATGGGACATGTAGTCCCGGAAGACTATGGGTCCATTTTAATGTCTAGCCCAGCTCCCCCGCATGCCGAAGCTGCCGGAGTGAAAAGTTCAGTGGCGCTGTGACAAGGGGAGAAGTGAGCGTGGACTGTCAGTGTATTTCCCAACTCTCCCCCTTCTTCTGTCACCCAGCGCTGGACAGGGATAGAGCGGCGCTTGCAGAGATCGCCACACGCTCTGATTCCCCCTGCCTCCCCATTGGCTGCAGCCAAGCACCAATGAGGAGATTGGCAAGTGCACCATGGGACATTTAGTCCCGGAAGACTATGGGTCCATTTTAGTGTCCAGCTCAACATCACCACCCAGAGAGAGAGAGAGAGAGAGCGAGAGGAGTCATTGCCGCAAGGGAGAGAGACTGGAGCAGCATACTGTGAGCCAGGGGACAGAGAGGATACGAGGATACCGCCCCTGCAGTGCCAGTTGCGGGCCTTGCCACGGGTAACAGAGAGTGGACATCTGTTCGGAGGAAGTGTTGCTGGGATTGGTGAGAGGCCATTGCGGCCATTGTCTGTGGCTGTTACTAATTGCAGTGTTGGCACTTTGAAAAAAATAAGTTTGTTTTGTGTCGCAGTTTGGGCACTCGGGCTCAAAAAGGTTCGCCATCACTGCCCTAGGCTATAAGTTTGCAAAGACCCTAAAACTGAGCTGCAGCAAGGTTTCCAATACCATACAACGGTTTAACAGGGCAGGTTCCACTCAGAACAGCACATGCTCAGCGTCATATCCAGAGGTTGTCTTTGGGAAATAGACGTATGAGTGCTGCCAGCATTCTAGCAGTTGATGAATGGGTGGGGGGGGTCAGCCTGTCAGTGCTCAGACCATACGTCACACACTGCATCAAATTGATCTGCATGGCTGTCGTCCCAGAAGGAACCCTCTTCTAAAGATGAGGCACAAGAAAGCCCACAAACAGTTTGCTGAGAACAATCAGACTAAGGACATGGATTACTTGAACCATGTCCTGTGGTCTGATGAGACCAAGATGAACTTATTTGGTTTAGATGGTGTCAAGCATGTGTGGTGGCAACCAAGTGAGGAGTACAAAGACAAGTGTGTCTTGCCTACAGTCAAGCATGGTGGTGGGAGTGTCATGGTCTGGGGCTGCATGAGTGCTGCCAGCACTGGGGAGCTACAGTTCATTGAGGGACCATGAATGCCAACATGTACTGTGACATACTGAGGCAGAGCATGATCCCCTCCCTTCGGAGACTGGGCCCCAGGGCAATATTCCAACATGATAATGTCCCCAAACACACCTCCAAGATGATCACTGCCTTGCTAAAGAAGTGGAGGGTAAAGATGATTGACTGGCCAAGCATGTCTCCAGACCTAAACCCTATTGAGCATCTGTGGGGCATCCTCAAACAGAGGGTGGAGGAGGGCAAGGTCTCTAACATCCACCAGCTCCGTGATGTCATTATGGAGGAGTGGAAGAGAACTCCAGTGGCAACCTATGAAGCTCTGGTGAACTCCATGCCCAAGAGCGTTAAGACAGTGCTGAAAAATAATGGTGGCCACAAAATATTGACGCTTTTGGTCCAATTTGGACATTTTTTGTAGCAAACTGTAATTTCTTCAGTGATGTCACATGAAAACATATAATAAAATATTTTAAAAAATGTGAGGGGTGTACTCACTTTTGTGAGATACTGTACATACACACTCACTGGCCACTTTATTAGGTACACTTTGCTAGTACTGAGTTGGACCCCCTTTTGCCTTCAGAACTGCCTTCATTCTTTGTGGCATAGATTCAACAAGGTGTTGGAAACATTCCTCAGAGATTTTGACACGATAGCATCATGCAGTTTTTCTCCCGTTCTACCACAAAGGTGTTCTATTGGAATGAGATCTGGTGACTGCGGAGGCCATTGGAGTACAGTGACCTCATTGTCATGTTCAAGAAAGCAGTGGTGAGATGATTTGAGCTTTGTGACATGGTGCATTATCCTGCTGGAAGGAGCCATCAGAAGATGGGTACACTGTAGTCATAAAGGGATGGACATGGTCAGCAACAATACTCAGGTAGGCCAAGGCATTTAAACGATGCTCAATTGGTACTAAGGCGCCCAAAGTTTGTCAAGAAAATATCCCCAACACCATTACACCACCAGCCTAAACAGTTGATACAAGGCAGGATTGATCCATGCTTTCATGTTTATGCCAAATTTTGACCCTACCAGCTGAATGACGCAACTAAAATCGAGACTCAGACAACGTTTTTCCAATCTTCTATTGTTCAATTTTGGTGAGTCTGTGCAAATTGTAGCCTCAGGTTTTCTTTTATTAGCTGACAGGAGTGGCTCCCGCTGTGGTCTTCTGCTGCCCAACCCATCTGCTTCAAGGTTCGATGTGTTGTGTGTTCAGAGATGGTATTCTGCATACCTTGGTAGTAACGAGTGGTTATTTGAGTTACTGTTGCCTTTCTATCATCTCCAACCAGTCTGCCCATTCTCCTCTGACCTCTCACATCAACATTTTCCTCCACACAACTGCCGCTTACTGGATAATTTCTCTTTTTCGGACCACTCTGTAAACCCTAGAGATGGTTGTGTGTGAAAATCCTAGTAGATCAGTAGTTTTTTAAATACTCAGACCAGCCCATCTGGCACAAATAACAATGCAAGGTTAATTTAAGTCACTTAATTTCCTTTTCTTCCTCATTTTGATGCTTGGTTTGAACCTCAGCAAGTCCTCATCACCACATCCAGATGACTAAATACATTGAGTTGCTGCCATGTGTTTGGCTGATTAGCAATTTTTTTTTACCTAGCAATTGAACAGGTATACCTTATAAAGTGACCCGTGTGTATATATGTGTGTGTGTACATAAGCACACATAATATATATACACATATATACATACACCTGAATCTGTCTTTAACCACTTTAGCCCTGCTCACTGTGCCTCTACTGCGGCACAGTGGCTCGTTATCGTCCAGCGACGTAGACCTACGTCGCTGGACTCATCCCCTTGTGGGCGGCGCTCGCGGGCCACCGGAGGCTCGCTCCCGCTGTATTCATTCACAGCGGGAGTCGGGCCAGGGGAGGAGCAGCGGCGCTGCTCTTCCCCGATCGTCAGGGATCTAGTGTGGAGATCCGCCTGCTTGTGTAAACAAAGCGGGCGGATCTCCTAAGTGACAGGCAGGGTCAGATTGCAGGATTCAGCATAGCTGAACCCTCAATCTGTCCCTGTGTCACTCAGTCACCTCCCCCCACACACGTTAGTAAGCACCAGGCATACATTAACCCCTCCCGCGCCAATAAAATTAACCCCTTCCCTGCCAGTGTCATTTTTACAGTAACAGTGCATATTTATAGCACTGATTACTGCAGTAATGTCACTGGTACCCCCAAAAGTGTCAAAAATGTCAGTCAAGGGTCCAATCTGTCCACCGCAATGTCGCAGTCCCGCAAAAAAAAAAAAAAAAAAAAAAAGAAAATCGCAGATCGCCGCCATTACTCGTTAAAAAAAAAAAAAAAAAAAAACACACCAAAAATGACAGAAAATCTTTCCCTTAGTTAGTAAACGCAATAACTTTGGCGCAAACCAATCAAAATACGCTTATTGTGATTTTTTTTACCAAACATAGGTAGCAGAAAACAACTTGGCCAAAAATTTAAAAAAATTTTGATATTTACATTTTTTTGGGGGGAATTTCATATAAAAAAGTGTGGAAAATATTGTTATTTTTTAAAAATTTACGCTTTTTTTGTTTATAGCGCAAAAAGTAAAAAACGCACAGGTGATCAAATACCACCAAAATAAAGCTCTGTTTGTGGGAAAAAAAGGACGTAAATTTTGTTTGGGTACAGCGTCGCACGACCGCGCAATTGTCAGTTAAATTTGCACAGTGCCGAATCGCAAAAAGTGGCCTGAAGGTACGACAGCAAAATCCTCCGGTGGTAAAGTGTTTAAAATAGCTTCATGTAATCTGCACAGTAGCACTCTCTGAACCAATCAGAACTCAGTATCAAAATGGTGCTGTCAGTTTAATACTATGAAAATGCTATCAGAAGAAGCAGGCAAAAGGGATTGCAGCTGGTCCTCTATCGTCCAATTAGCAGGGAGCGACAAAGAGGACTTAGAATGTAGACCCTCACCAGTCATTTTTTTATTTCTGTACTCATCCATCAGATGTAAAAAAAGACGAACTAATGAGTTTACATAAGAATTTTCATTCAAAATTCTATCCCTTTCATAGCAACCTTTAGGCTGCATTCATAACTCAGCGTTTTGAATCGCGGGCAGATTTGCCTCAATTCTGCCTGCGATTTTCAAACACCCAGGTGCGAATGACAAACCGCAGAACGCACATTTGCTATACCATTCATTTGAATGGCACCTAAAATCGTGGTGCGGTTCTGTCGCAATTTTCATGCAATAAATTGCACTGCAATCTCAGCAGGCTGCATCGCATGAAGCTTGTCGCCAAAAAAAGTTCAAGAGCTTCTTTTGGGTGACATGCTTCACGCGATGCAGTTTGCCGTGACTGCAGTGCGTCAATCGCGGAAGAACCGCACCGCAATTTTAGGTGCCATTCAAATAAGTGGCAAAGCAAATGTGCATTCTGCGATTTGTCATTCACACCTGGGTGTTTTGAAATCGCAGGCAGAATCGCAGCAAATTTGCCCGCGATTCAAAACACTGAGGTGTGAATGCAGCCTTAGCGGGGAGCTGAACTGGGCACACTAAAGATGCTTGGATTCAGTGCACTGAACTGGGCACACTAAAGATGCTTGGATTCAGTGCCATGAACTGGGCACACTAAAGATGCTTGGATTCAGTGCCCTGATCTGGGCACACTAAAGATGCTTGGATTTAGCGCAATGAACTGGGCACACTAAAGATGCTTGGATTCAGCGCAATGAACTGGGCACACTAAAGATGCTTGGATTCAGTGCCCTGAACTGGGCACACTAAAGATGCTTGGATTCAGTGCCATGAACTGCGCACACTAAAGATGCTTGGATTCAGTGCCCTGATCTGGGCACACTAAAGATGCTTGGATTCAGCGCAATGAACTGGGCACACTAAAGATGCTTGGATTCAGCGCCATGAACTGGGCACACTAAAGATGCTTGGATTCAGTGCCCTGAACTGGGCACACTAAAGATGCTTGGATTCAGTGCCCTAAACCGGGCACTCTAAAGATGCTTGGATTCAGTGCCCTGATCTGGGCACACTAAAGATGCTTGGATTCAGCGCAATGAACTGGGCACACTAAAGATGCTTGGATTCAGTGCTCTGAACTGGGCACACTAAAGATGCTTGGATTCAGTGCCATGAACTGGGCACACTAAAGATGCTTGGATTCAGTGCCCTGATCTGGGCACACTAAAGATGCTTGGATTCAGTGTCCTGATCTGGGCACACTAAAGATGCTTGGATTCAGCGCAATGAACTGGGCACACTAAAGATGCTTGGATTCAGTGCCCTGAACTGGGCACACTAAAGATGCTTGGATTCAGTGCCCTGAACTGGGCACACTAAAGATGCTTGGATTCAGTGCCATGAACTGGGCACACTAAAGATGCTTGGATTCAGTGCCCTGATCTGGGCACACTAAAGATGCTTGGATTCAGCGCCATGAACTGGGCACACTAAAGATGCTTGGATTCAGTGCCATGAACTGGGCACACTAAAGATGCTTGGATTCAGTGCCCTGAACTGGGCACACTAAAGATGCTTTGATTCAGTGCCATGAACTGGGCACACTAAAGATGCTTTGATTCAGTGCCATGAACTGGGCATACTAAAGATGCTTGGATTCAGTGCCCTGAACTGGGAACACTAAAGATGCTTGGATTCAGTGCCATGAACTAGGAACACTAAAGATGCTTGGATTCAGTGCCCTGAACTGGGCACACTAAAGATGCTTGGATTCAGTGCCCTGAACGGGGAACACTAAAGATGCTTGGATTCAGTGCCATGAACTGGGAACACTAAAGATGCTTGGATTCAGTGCCCTGAACTGGGCACACTAAAGATGATTGGATTCAGTGCCCTGATCTGGGCACACTAAAGATGCTTGGATTCAGTGCCCTGAACTGGGCACACTAAAGATGCTTGGATTCAGTGCCCTGAACTGGGCACACTAAAGATGCTTGGATTCAGTGCCCTGAACTGGGCACACTAAAGATGCTTGAATTCAGTGCCCTGAACTGGGCACACTAAAGATGCTTGGATTCAGTGCCCTGATCTGGGCACACTAAAGATGCTTGGATTCAGTGCCCTGAACTGGGCACACTAAAGATGCTTGGATTCAGTGCCCTGAACTGGGCACACTAAAGATGCTTGGATTCAGTGCCCTGAACTGGGCACACTAAAGATTCTTGGATTCAGTGCCCTGAACTGGGCACACTAAAGATGCTTGGATTCAGTGCCATGATCTGGGCACACTAAAGATGCTTGGATTCAGTGCCCTAAACTGGGCACATTAAAGATGCTTGGATTCAGTGCCCTGAACTGGGCACACTAAAGATGCTTGGATTCAGTGCCCTGAACTGGGCACACTAAAGATGCTTGGATTCAGTGCCCTGAACTGGGAACACTAAAGATGCTTGCTGCGGAGTATAAAAGAACTTTTGTGAGAGGTATAGAGCTGAATCCGGGGATTAGAACTTCTGCTTGAGTTCTACTTCATTCATGTTAAAATATTTCCCTTCCATTCACATCTGCAGCCAGCTTTGATTTTCTAGAATTGGCAACAACAAAAAGTCAGAATTATCTTCAACCTGTAAATGAAGTTTCCTACTGACTTAAAGCCAAGCCCAGGATGCCTATAGTATGGCATCCCCAGCAATATGTTGGGTATATTGCAGTGAAAGTTGTAACTGTGCTTTTGACGTTGTGCACAAGGGTGTTAGAGGTGCTTATACAATGCAGGGGCTGATCCTATTACAGTGAAGAATCCACCAAGTGTCAGTTTAACCAAAGTGTGTTTAACCACTTCCCTACTGGGTACTTTTACCCCCTTCCTTCCCAGGCCAATTTTCACCTTTCAGCAAGGTCTTTCTTTTGGTGGCATTCAATCACCACTGGGGTTTTTATTTTTTTCTAAATAAAACGAAAAAAGACCAAAAATTTTGAAACACAAAAAACAAATTTTTCATAGTTTGTCATAAAATTGTGCAAACAGGTCATTTTTTTTCCTTCATGGATGTGCGCTGATGAGCCTGCACTGATGGGTGACACTGGTGAGGAGGTACTGATTGGCAGCACGGATGAGCACTGATTGGCAGCACTGGTGCGCTGATTATCAGTGTAGATGTCACTTTAACACAAGCCGGTTATCGGCTCTATCCTTCTCCCCTCACGCTGGGAGTGTGAGGAAAGAAAAACAGATAACCGGCTCAAGTTTACATCATGATCAGCCGTCATTTCACACAGCTGATCACACGGTAAAGGTCCACTGTGATTGACACAGCTGATCACACGGTAAAGGGACGCTTTGATTGGCCCTTTACCCCAATGTTTACATCATGATCAGCTGTCATTGGACACAGCTGATCACATGGTAAAGGGCCACTGTGATTGGCCCTTTCACCCAATGTTTACATCATAATCAGCTGTCATTTCACACAGCTGATCACACGGTAAAGGGCCACTGTGATTGACACAGCTGATCACACGGTAAAGGGCCACTTTGATTGGTCCTTTACGCCAATGTTTACATCATGATCAGCTGTCATTGGACACAGCTGATCAAATGGTAAAGGGCCACTGTGATTGGCCCTTTACCCCGATTTTTACATCATGATCAGCTGTCATTGGTCACAGCTGATTACACCGTAAACTGCAACTGTGTTTGGCCCTTTACCCCGATCTGTGATCAGCTGAGTCTGACCGTCGCTTCAGTCTTGCACGGTTGTACAGGCTTCGCTCCTCTACTGAAATTGCTTACTCTGATTTCACTGCACACTGAGCTTTTCACAGTGTACAACAGAAGCTGCAGCAGGTCAGATGAAGGCCACTTCATAGCCTGGCATCATCTTGCCTTTTCCTCTCTAGCCCAACTGTCACTGGCCCATCCCCTTCCATTCTTTGGATTTGAGGTCTTTCATTAACGAAAGCTCAACATCAGTGTTGGTGTCACCTAAGACCAGGGCAGCCATCGGGGGGGGGGGGGGGGGGGGACAGCCCATACACATGTAGGGGGCCCGGGCGTTTCGAGGAGCCCGGCCGCCCAGGCCCCAACCAACGAGACCGGGTTGTTGCTGCTGTAGTAACTAGCAATTGCTAAAGCAGGGCGGCTGCAGAGTACGCCGATGCAGCTGAAGGGATGTCTCTTTGCTGGATTGTGCTGTCTCTTTGCTAAATATATATATGACCATCTCTTTGTTGGATTAGGATGTCTCTTTACTGAATATATGAGATCGTCGGTTTAATGGATTGGGATGTGTCTTTGCTGAATATATGAGGCTGTCTGTCTTTCTACTGGATTAGAATGTGTCTTTGCTGAATATAAGAGGCCGTCTCTTTACTGGATTAGGATCTGTCTTTGCTAAAAAATATGAGGCTGTCTCTTTGCTGGATTTGGATATCTCTTTACTGAATATATGAGGCCGTCTCTTTACTGGATTGGATGTGTCTTTGCTGTATATATGAGGCAGTCTATTTACTGGATTGGGATGTCTCTTTGCTGAATATATGAGGCCGCCCCTTTACTGGATTGGGATCTGTCTTTGCTGAAAATATGAGGCTGTCTCTTTGCTGGATGTGGATATCTCTTTGCTGAATATGAGGCCATCTCTTTGTTGGATTAGGATGTCTCTTTACTGAATATATGAGGCCACCTGTTTACTGGATTGGGATGTGGATTTGCTGAATATATAAGGGCCGTCTCTACTGGATTGGGATGTCTCTTTGCTGAATATATGAGGCTGTCTCTTTACTTGATTAGGATCTTTCTTTGCTGAATATATGGAGGCAGTTTATTTGTTGGATTAGGATGTCTCTTTACTGAATATATAGGGATGTCTCTTTGATGGATTGGATTCATTTTCATATATTAAGTTGTAAGAGTGTTAAAATAGAAGTAGGTGCACTGAAGGACTCGTGGGATGGCCAGCGGGCGGATTCGGTGGGACGGTCAGGGGGCAGGCCCTGTGAAATATTGGTGGTCAAGCCCGGAGGGGCCCAGGCCTAAAGATGTGTAAGGGGCCCCAAAATGTCTGATGGCTGCCCTGCCTAGGACGGTCTGCTAGCAAATGAAGTCTGCCTAAAGCCAGTCATAGATGGTTAAAATCTCTGATCCGCACGGATCATCATGTATGGGCAGGCTGATGTACCCAAGTCAATGGATGGATGGACATGCGTACAACTAGAATGTCAGATTTCTAGCATGTGATTACTGCAAGCGGCTATTATCAAAACTAACTGTGTTGATGGGGGATTCAAGCAAAAATTGCATCATTTATGGAGCCAGCCTACTACATGCATCAGGGTTGAGGAGGGTTCTTGAGAAGAGTACTGCAGCAGGGGGCCTGTGATGAATTCAGGAAGCCATATATAGCACCTTGCCTACTCCTTCCACAAGCCATGATCTGCCTGCATTGCATACAGAAGCACAGAGATCCAGTGATAATATCGCTGAATCTAAAAAGGTTTTATGTAAAAATGTAATGTTGATGAAAAGGGGGGGGGGGGACCAGAGAAGGCAAAATATAAGCAGATTAAATTTTAGATTTACAAAGAAATGTTTTGTAAATCAGTATATACATACGGGCAGCCAAAAGCAGCAGAAAGCTCAGTCGCTCAACAGACTGTGTGACCCAACTCCATTTATATTCAAATGGCTGGTGTACCAAAAGTGCAATGTCAGCTATAGAAGTGTTGTGAGCCGTGTGGCAGCACATTGTGTTCACCAATGACGTCAGTAGGAAGCAGACGGGAAGCGCAGTCAGCTCTAAGCTGCCCATTAGAGGACCCTTTAATGAGCTCTGCGCTTCCTGACACTGACAGCAGAGGAGAGAGGGCATTGGACACGATCCTTCTCACACCCGAAAAATCTGCTTGGCAGCTTTTACTGCTGGAGCTTAAAACTCCAGGAACTGCAGCACAAACTTTTTCAGCTGTAATAACTTTGACCTATTAGAGTCACGTAAAACGGACAAGGGCACCCCATGGAAATTGCCAAATATTTCATCTCATTTAAAAAAGCAAGCATTAAGCTGGCCATAAATGATTCAAAATTTGGTCAGTTTAGTAGAAGCCAGGAAAATTTTAATCCTTGTATGGCCGTTCCCTGTGGTCGATCATTAGAATAAAATGTCGGAGTTCGCAGAAACCTAATTTAGCATCAAAAGGTCAGCTCTTGGGCTGAATTTGCTGGCCAATCAGTCCTGAAGAATTAGCGGTCAATTGATCCCTATGTCACTTGTAGGTTATTTTCCTTGCAGTGGAAAGACTGATTTTAAAGAGAAGTATGACCAAAGCTCTTTTTGCCATACTTCTCTTCTGGATCAGGAGTGGCTGAAATGACAGAGCCACTCCAAACTCTGGAGGGATCCTGACAACAATGCCGGGATCCACCCAGATGCCTTACAGGCTCCTTGATCAGTCTTTCAGTGCTCCGCTGAGAGCCTGAGCGAGCCGCTGCAACTGCCTCTCCTGCCCAGTGAACACGCTGGAGGGGGCAGAGCAGGGAGGGTGGCTGGCAAAGCGGACTCGAGAACTGAGTAATTGGCGGTCATGTGATTGCTCAGTACTGGGGCTTAGAGGTGGCGGGGAACAGCTGCAGCATCAGACCGATGCTGCAGCAGGTAGGTAAGTATGTATGACAAGAAGTGAGACAGCGTTATCTGGATATGGATGGTTGACATGGAATCATCAAAGTATGTATGAAGCCGATTGTAAGTCTAGATGGTGATTTATTGTTAACAAGTGAAATAAAACCGGTACAGGCAGATGTAGAAGGTCCAATGGGCAGTGAGATGGAAACAGTACACTGTGGTTTACATCAACCAGCCGCTGACACAGAGTTCCAGTCCGCCGGTACTCCCTTCTCTGCCAGCAGAACACAATGATCACTGCTAGCAGCTATAGTATATCACCTTTATTTATTGGTACCCAAAATGGAAATTTTGGTACAGAAACCGAAAATGCAGGATGCATTTGGTCGAAAGCCAAAAATGACAGTTTTTCAAATATATATTTTTATAAAGAATTGTAGAATGTTCAACTTTATAATTTATTGCATGAATTTAAATGAATATGAATTTATTGTCGGCCATTATTGGCACTTTAGGCACAAGAAAAATGTATCTCTCTTTGGAAAGCAATTGGTACACATATTTGCACATATTTGCATGTGGTTGAAACTCAGATATATTCCCTGGCTTTGAGGATGCTCCAAGGTGGATGGTGCAAATTGGTTGGAGTTACTCACTGGACACTGCACAACTGGCACTCGCCTGCTAATTACCCTGTCTACACTCTGAATCACAGCCTGAACTGACCCCGTATAAAAAGGGGTCTGTTCGTTCTGGTAAGCATTTTTGTGCACACCGGGTGGTCCTGTGTCTTGGTAGAGGTGCTGTAGACTCTAAGAAGTGCAACTACAAGATCTTTCAGAGACTCAAATTATAGGACGGTGTTATTGGACTGAATAATTTTGTTTTTATGGTCCTATTTACCACTATCTGATTGTTACCCTAATCTGCACACTGCACTTTATTCATTTAGCTTGCACCTCAGGACCATATACCTATGGACACTTTATTGATTGAATTATTATATTTATATATTTTTTTTACTGCACTTGATTATACCAGTTTACTTGTGTCATATTATATATATATATATATATATATATATATATATATATATATATATATATATATATATTATATATATATATATACTTATTTTCTTTTGAACGTACCATTTATTGTATGTGCATATTTATACGTGCACCTGGCAACTAGTTTGCATTGCTATATCATATGTTATTAATTTGAGAGTTAAATTTGCTATTTGCACATAAAGTGTAATAGATTGGTTGAGTGCAGCCATTATATATATATCACTATATAATTTTTTCACTTTCACGTTTACGTTGTGGCTCCCAATTGGGATATATTTCCTTACACTTTTTGTATTTATTTATATCTATACACTGTTTTCCACTGAGCAGGTACCGTTGGTGCTTAACACCAATATTTTTCCTTCACAAGAAAAATGTATCCCTTTAAATTCTTTGTATGTCTTCACACTGGTCCATTGTGGTGTTAAAAATCCTGCTTGCTGCAATTTTGTTCAGATAAAAAAACTGCACCAAAAACACACCTCCCTGTTGAAATCCATTGAAAAAGCAGCAAGAATAACCCACCTGAGTTATGTTTTTTTATGCAGTCGTTGAGTCACATGACCTATGAAAAAGGCACCATAAGTATAGTAAAATTGCGGTAAAATCACCTGCATTTTCAGTGCCATTATCGGCACCTTTTTTTTTTTTTTTTTTTTTTTTTTTTTTAGCGGCAAAATGCCGATAACACCATTTTCGGCCACTGAAATTTCGGTGCATCTCTACCTTTATCTCTAGGTACTGTTTAAATGGTGATCTAATGTTTGCCTGTTCAAATATCTTGAAAAAAGGTCATTTTCTATGGGGTGTACTTTCTTTTTCACATATCTGTATATTTGCACCTATATACACATACCTATACGTAGAAAAAGACACATTTAACACACTTTACGATTATTTACAGCAATCCATGGTTAAAAAAAAAAAAAAAAGTGAAAAGGTATTTACAGTATAAAGTGATTGTTGTGTGTTGGCTTTGATGCAGCCTTCAGACATAACACCAGCATTGGCTGCAGCAAGTCCCTATAGATAAGGAGGCATCACTGGGATGCTGGTAGCGGTGTGTCTGCACAACATAGCCTAGCTTCTGCAATCTGAAGCATGGAGCAGAATGTACACCAACAATGTTCAGAGGATCAGGTCCGTGCCTGGAAATGTACTCCTCTTGTGGTGACTCTAGCCTTATAGAAGAAGAGACCATTTATATAAAAATGGCCATGTCACCTCCAGGGCACAATTAGATCCAGTTGTAGAATGATGACAGTTTGGTTGTCAAGAGCAACAAAAGCACTCCTTTATTCAACTAAAATGTAACCATAACAGAAAAACATCAGTGATATACTTTTACTTTACTACTGTTAATTTGGTCTTGGGTAGGAGCTCTAACTGTTGTGGAACTACAAGTCCTAGGAGGCTCTGCAAGACTCTAGCCACAGGCATGATTTCCAGTGGCAGAGGGATGATGGGATTTGTAGTTTCACCACAGCTGGAGTGCCCAGTTGGCTAACCCTAGCCAAGGGTTGGAGAAATGATAATTTACCTTACTCCACTGTCCTGTAGGTTTCCGCTCCACCAGTTTTAGTAGGGACAACTGGTCCAAAAAAGCAGTTTCTCTTCTCCAGTTGCGTTTCATGAGGTCATCATGTACAATATAGAACCAGCGGCCCTGTATTGTTCATGATGATGTTAAGAACCTGCCCATATTGCAGGGCTGGAGCAAAAAAAGAGTTGAGGGCATGCCCAGAAGCTGTTTAGAAGGGAATGCCGCGCCTGCACCGGAAGGGACGAGCGGGGCCGGTGCAGGCGCATTGATTCCTGGGAGCGATGGCGTTCAGCTCCCAGGAATCATCGCAAACAGGAAGAGACGGCGCGGGCCGCGGCCGCCGAGGGAGGAAGTAGAAGGAAGGCGAGTATACTTTCTTCTATAACAAGGTAAGTAAAGGAAAAAAATATTTTGGAGCATCCATTTGTTTTTCAGGGCAATCTCAGCAAGCGGATGGGCCAAACTTGTTTTTGAGCCCGGAACTCCGCTTTAACCACTTTACCACCGGAGGATTTTGCTGTCTTCCGTCCAGGCCACTTTTTGCGATTCGGCGCTGTGCGACTTCAACTGACAATTGCGCGGTCGTGCGACGCCGTACCCAAGCGAAATTTACGTCCTTTTTTTCCCACAAACAGAACTTTCTTTTGGTGGTATTTGATCACCTGTGCGATTTTTACTTTTTGCGCTATAAACAAAAAAAGAGCGTTTATTTTGAAAAAATAACAATATTTTTAACATTTTTTTATATGAAATTCCCCCCAAAAAAGATGTAAAAACCAATTTTTTTAAAAAATTTTTGGCCAATTTGTTTTCTGCTACCCATGTTTGGTAAAAAAAAAAAAAATCGCAATAAGCGTATTTTGATTGGTTTGCGCAAAAGTTATTGCGTTTACTAACAAAGGGAAAGATTTTTGTCATTTTTGGTGTTTTTTTTTTTAACGCGTAATGGCGGCGATCTGCAATTTTTTTTGCGGGACTGCGACATTGCGGCGGACAGATCGGACCCTTGACTGACATTTTTGACACTTTTGGGGGTACCAGTGACATTACTGCAGTAATCAGTGCTATATATATGCACTGTTACTGTACAAATTACACTGGCAGGGAAGGGGTTAATTTTATTGGAGAGGGAGGGGTTAATGTATGCCTGGTGCTTACTGACGTGTGGGGGGGGAGGGGACTGAGTGAGTCATGGACAGATCGGATGTCCAGCTATGCTGAACACTCCCTGTCACTATGGAGATCCGCCTGCTGTGTTTACACAAGCGGGCGGATCTCCAGACTCGATCCCCGACGATCGGGTAAGAGCAGCGGCGATCGCCGCTGCTCCTCCCCTGGCCCGACTCCCGCTGTGAATGAAAACAGCGGGAGCAAGCCTCCGGCGGCGCGCAAGCGCCGCCCAGAAGGGGGAGTGTGTGACGACGTAGTACTACGTCGTCAGACGATAACGAGCCACTCTGCCGCAGTAATATTACTGTGAGCAGTCGTAAAGTGGTTAAAGACTCCTGATGGGGGAAAGGCACACTTGGGTTCACCTAGACAAAAAGCTTGGATCCCACTCCTCATAGTCAACCGAACCCAACCAACGAGTACTAGGTGAGGTAATCTCCTGAAGAGAGACCCCCAAGACAGAGGAGGAAGGGAACTGGAGGCCACACATCCCCCTAAAGACTTCAAGGTAGGCCCGTAAACCCAAACCCTCCCATCTGATTGAAAAAAAAAAAAAAACACAGATATAAAGTGCAGGTGACACACTGCTTTCCTTAATTCAGTTATGCATTTGCTAAACGTAAAAGTGAATTTTACTTGATATCTCCTGTAATAACCTGCAAAGCTGCTCTGACTGGGAGAGAGGCAGAACTAGAGGTGTGCCATATGCACATCATGTGCTGACATCAAACAGCAAACTGATAAGAGGAGAGATCAGAGTGTTGAGTCATCAGTCTGCTTCCGATCCTTTAGGCCCCTTTCACACGATCGGACCGATCAGGTCCGCCTGTCCGTTTTTCAGGCGGACCTGATCGGGCCTCCCCATTCTTCTCTATGGGGAGTTGGATGTCAGCTGACACCCATCTGGCATCCAATCCGACAAGATGCTGTCCGTTTTCATCTGATCTCCCCATAGGGATGAGCGGGACTCTGAAAGGTCCGTCTATAAACAGTGAGCACAGACACATCGGTCATCTGTCTGCCCAACGGGGATCAACAGGTCGATCCCCCCATGAGAAAAAGGGGCCTTATGGTCTAATACCAGGCTTTAGCAGGGAAGAACTAGGCTTTATCACCCAACGGCAGCAGAGAAATATCAGGTCACCAAGCTTGCTGTGCAGTCTAGCAAGGAAGTGTAAATCTCAAAATGGACAAACAGAAATGCAAACCTTTGGGCTGCTAAAACAGTTCCCATACACATCAACTGTGCATTTAGCCATTTATCTGAAGTTCAGTTTTATTGTTTTAAGAATTGTTACTTTGCACAGTCTAATTTATACATACCTATATATCAGGCAGACATATTTGCTTGCTACATATGCAGGTTCTGCGTCTTGCTTACAGTAATAGCAATGCACAGTGGTTGCACTTTACTGTTCTCTCTTTGTAAGCCTAACGCTGGCCATACATGGAAACATTTAACCAAATTAAAGCAGCTTTCAATAGCAAAAAGGTCCAACCCACCACCAGCAAATTACACTCACCGGCCACTTTATTATTAGGTACACCTTACTAGTACTGGGTTGCACCCCCTTTTGCCTTAAGAACTGCCTTAATTCTTCACGGCATAGATTCAACAAGGTGTTGGAAATATTCCTCAGATTTTGGTCCATGATAGTGTCACGAAGTTGCTGCAGATCCTGGATGAGAATCTAGCATTCCACCACATCCCAAAGGTGCTCTATTGGAATGAGATCTGGTGAGTGTGGAGGCCTTTGGAGTAAAGTGACATTGTCATGTTCAAGAAACCAGTGGTGAGATGATTTGAGCTTTGTGACATGGTGCATTATCCTGCTGGAAGGAGCCATCAGAAGATGGGTACACTGTAGTCATAAAGGGATGGACATGGTCAGCAACAATACTCAGGTAGGCAGTGGCGTTTAAATGAAGCTGGATTATTACGAAGGGCGCCAAAGTATGCAAATAAAATATCCCCCACACCATTACACTGCCACCCCCAGCCTGAACCATTGGTACAAGGCAGGATGGATCCATGATTTCATGTTTACGCCAAATTCTGACCCTACCATCTGAATGCCACAGCTGAAATTGAGACTCATCAGACCAGGCAATGTTTTTCCAATCTTCTATTGTCCTATTTTTGTGAGCCTGTGCGAATTGCAGCCTCAGTTTCCTTTTCTTAGCTGACAGGCGTGGCACCCGATGTGGTCTTTTGCTGGTGTAGCCCATTTGCTTCTAGGTTTGATGTGTTGTGCGTTCAGAGATGGTATTTTCATACCTTAGTTGTACCAAGTGGTTATTTGAGTTACTGTTGCCTTTCTATCATCTCAAACCAGCCTGCCCTTTCTCCCACATTCAGAAAACATTTTCCTCCACACAACTGCCGCTCACTGGATATTTTCCCTTTTTCGGACCATTCTGTGTAAACCCTAGAGATGGTTGCCCAGTAGATCAGTAGTTTTTGAAATACTCAGACTAGCCAGTCTGGCATCAACAACCATGCCACGTTCAAAGTCGCTAGACGTGGTAAGGATGTGTAGGCCGTGTAGGCATCTAGACGTGGTACGGATGTGTAGGCCCTGTAGGCATCTAGACGTGGTACGGATGTGTAGGCCGTGTAGGCATCTAGACGTGGTAAGGATGTGTAGGCCGTGTAGGCATCTAGACGTGGTACGGATTTGTAGGCCGTGTAGGCATCTAGACATGGTAAGGATGTGTAGGCCGTGTAGGCATCTAGATGTGGTAAGGATGTGTAGGCCGTGTAGGCATCTAGACGTGGTACGGATGTGTAGGCCGTGTAGGCATCTAGACATGGTAAGGATGTGTAGGCCGTGTAGGCATCTAGATGTGGTAAGGATGTGTAGGCCGTGTAGGCATCTAGACGTGGTACGGATGTGTAGGCCGTGTAGGCATCTAGACGTGGTAAGGATGTGTAGGCCGTGTAGGCATCTAGACATGGTACGGATGTGTAGGCCGTGTAGGCATCTAGACGTGGTAAGGATGTGTAGGCCGTGTAGGCATCTAGACATGGTAAAGATGTGTAGGCCGTGTAGGCATCTAGACGTGGTAAGGATGACTTGCTTAAGTTCAAACCTAGCATCAGAATAGGGAAGAAAGGGGATTTACCCCTTTCTTCCCTATTCTGATGCTAGGTTTGAACTTCAGCAAGTCATACTTACCACGTCTAGATGTCTAAATGCATTGAGTTTCTGCCATGTGATTGGTTGATTAGCAATTTGTGTTACAAAGCAATTGAAAAGGTGTACCTAATAAAGTGGCCTGTGAATGTAAATCGCTGCAAGGTTTTAATAGAAATGCCCCCCCACCACCACCACCATCATCATCATCATCATCATCATCATCATCATCATCAGGAAAAATTCTGTCATCTCATATCAGCTTATTTTCATAATAGGGATTAGCTTTGAGCTCCAAAAGGCAGTGCGCCTACAGGATCCAAAGATCAAAATCAGCCCCCAGAAACCTCTACGGGAATTGTAACAGATGATTAAGATCGGACCATCACTGTATCCGCCCAGCATCGTCTACATCATGATAGGCCTCAATGGATATAAACACGTCATTGTGTGCGATGGTCACAGCTAAACCTTGCAAGTTCCCAAGTCTGCTCCTGTCAGACATCATTATCCTAGCAGCAACAGACTCCGTGCCAATGAAGTGGGAGACTGCATCCATATGCCTCCAGCATCCCAGCCAGCACACACCAGGCACGCTCAGCCCCGACTCATAACAGGAAAGACTTGTTGTTTAGTGAAGAGAAGACAAGAAAGAAGACCACACTTCACCACAGCAAGAACACAGGTCTACCTAGACCGTGCCCGCTGCTATAGAACTATTTAGTCCCAGCATTGAAAAGGCTGAAAAGCAGCAAAGAGAACTTGAACAAGATCAGAGAACAGAAGATTGTTCAACGAAGACACACATGGACTAAAATGATTGTCTCTGATATACAGTATCTCACAAAAGTGAGTACACCCCTCACATTTTTGTAAATATTTTATTATTTCTTTTCATGTGACAACACTGAAGAATAGGCCTGCGGAATATAATCGCCGAATCGATGCATCGCGATGCGACCCTTCGCGATTCTGCATCGATTCAGGGTGACTGAAAAATCGATTAGCTAATGACGTCAGTTCCGGGGGCGGGGACAGAAGTGTCATGGCGGCGCTGGCGCTTAATGAGTTGTTGGCGGCGGCCGGGCTTGTGGAACACGGAGCTCCTCCTCACGGGAGAGGAGGAGAGCGGAGCTATCAGTGCTCTCTCTGGCCCCGGGACACACACGCCCACTTAACACGCTGCTGCCCGACTGCCCGCTCTGACAGCCCGGCCGCCCGAAGTCGCGGCCTTCCCAGCCGGAGAGCCCAAAAGAGTTGATGGCAACGCACGCCACTCGGTACACTTCTGGTAGCGGCGCAGTTCTCGGCAGACAGCCTGAGTTGACCGCAGGAAGCATAGAAGGTCTGTCCACTTGAATGTTTTTTGCATTTGCAATATTTGTAATCTCTTTAATGAATTTGGATTTTTGAAACCTACCACACAATAAGGAGTTCCCTCTTTATATCCTGTGAGACCAACTGCTGTGTTTGGAGGGTGCCACCATCACTGTATGCACATCTTGAAGTCACACCTATTGGCTGCTATTCTTATTTGCACATGGGATCAACATTTGGACTGTTTATTGTGTGATTATATATATATATATATATATAAAGGCCTGCGGAATATAATTGCCAAAGTCTCCTCAGGGATATCCGGGATGTGATATATACATGGCGCTGTGTATGGGGGTCTCCTCAGGGATGGGATATATAATATATACATGGCGGTGTATGGGCTGTGATATATATGTGTAACACCACCATGTATATATCTGATATATAGTGGTGTTACACCGCCATGTATATATCACATCGCTGAGGAGACCCCCATACACACCGCCATGTATAGATCACATCCCAGATATCCCTGAGGAGACTTCGGCAATTATATTCCGCAGGCCTAATATATATATTAAATCACACAACAGTCCAAATGTTGATCCCATGTGCAAATAAGAATAGCAGCCAATAGGTGTGACTTCAAGATGTGCATACAGTGATGGTGGCACCCTCCAAACACCGCAGTTCCCCTCATGTCCTGTCTGGGGGAAAACGTTAGGACAGTAAGCGTTCCCTTTATGTCCTGTCTGAGGGAAAATGTCAGCACAGGAAGCGTTTCCCTCACGTCCTGTCTGGGAAAATTTCAAGACAGGAAGCTTTCCCCTCCCATCCTGTCTGGAGAAAATGTCAGGGCAGGAAGCGTTTCCCTCCCCCCCCCCCCCCCCGTCTAGGGAAAATGTCCGCACAGGAAGAGTTTCCCTCACGCCCTGTCTAGGGAAAATGTCAGGACAGGAAGAGTTTCCCTCACGTCCTGTCTGGGGAAAACATCAGGACAGTAAGCGCTCCCCTCCTGTCCTTCTGGGAGAATGTCCGCACAGGAAGCATTGCCCTCCCGTCCTGGGAAAATGTCCGCACAGGAAGCATTCCCCTCCCATCCTGGGAAAATGTCCGCACAGGAAGCATTCCCCTCCCATCCTGGGAAAATGTCCGCGCAGGAAGCATTCCCCTCCCGTCCTGAGAAAATGTCCGCACAAGAAGCATTCCCCTCCCGTCCTGGGAAAATGTCCGCACAGGAAGCATTCCCCTCCCATCCTGTCTGGAGAAAATGCCAGGGCAGGAAGCATTCCCCTCCCATCCTGTCTGGAGAAAATGCCAGGGCAGGAAGCGTTTCCCTCACACCCCGTCTAGGGAAAATGTCAGGGCAGGAAGCGTTTCCCTCACGCCCTGTCTAGGGAAAATGTCAGGACAGGAAGCGTTTCCCTCACGCCCTGTCTAGGGAAAATGTCAGGACAGGAAGGGTTTCCCCTCACGCCATGTCTAGTGAAAATGTCAGGACAGGAAGCATTCCCCTCCCGTCCTGTCTGGGGAAACGGTCAGGACAGGAAGCATTCCCCTCACATCCTATCTGGGAAAATGTCAGGACAGGAAGTGCTCCCCTTACTTCCTGTCTAGGGAAAATGTCAGGACAGGAAGCGCTCCCCTTACTTCCTGTCTTGGAAAATGTCAGCCCAGGAAGCATTCCCCTCCTGTCCTTCTGGGAAAATGTCCGCACAGGAAGCATTGCCCTCCCGTCCTGGGAAAATGTCCGCACAGGAAGCATTCCCCTCCCGTCCTGGGAAAATGTCCGCACAGGAAGCATTCCCCTCCCGTCCTGGGAAAATGTCCGCACAGGAAGCATTCCCCTTCCATCCTGGGAAAATGTCCGCGCAGGAAGCATTCCCCTCCCGTCCTGGGAAAATGTCCGCGCAGGAAGCATTCCCCTCCCGTCCTGGGAAAATGTCCGCGCAGGAAGCATTCCCCTCCCGTCCTGGGAAAATGTCCGCACAAGAAGCATTCCCCTCCCGTCCTGGGAAAATGTCCGCACAGGAAGCATTCCCCTCCCGTCCTGGGAAAATGTCCGCACAGGAAGCATTCCCCTCCCATCCTGTCTGGAGAAAATGTCAGGGCAGGAAGCGTTTCCCTCACACCCCGTCTAGGGAAAATGTCAGGGCAGGAAGCGTTTCCCTCACGCCCCGTCTAGGGAAAATGTAAGGACAGGAAGCGTTTCCCTCACGCCCTGTCTAGGGAAAATGTCAGGACAGGAAGCGTTTCCCTCACGCCCTGTCTAGGGAAAATGTCAGGACAGGAAGGGTTTCCCCTCACGCCATGTCTAGTGAAAATGTCAGGACAGGAAGCATTCCCCTCCCGTCCTGTCTGGGGAAACGGTCAGGACAGGAAGCATTCCCCTCACATCCTATCTGGGAAAATGTCAGGACAGGAAGTGCTCCCCTTACTTCCTGTCTTGGAAAATGTCAGGACAGGAAGCGCTCCCTCACATCCTGTCTGGGAAAATGTCAGGACAGGAAGTTGGGGTAAATCGCTCTAATCGAGCCCCAGCTAGCAGTAAAAATCTGACAAGAGTTCTAATCCTTCCAGGCTCTATCCAAAACCAAGAAAAACATTTTGGCTGGTGATACACGCATACATACACATACAAGAGGGAAACGTTATGTCTTCCTTCACTTTAAATATTTGTGTACACATTAAAATGAAGAATGAATGATGCATGTGTCAGCACGCTGGTGTTTCAGGAGTGAAGTTTAACACGTTGCTGCTGAATCTCTCCCGAGGCCATTGCCCGTCATAAATCATTTCTACAGGTAACATACAACAGGGAACAAAAAACAAACGTGCCGCCAGAAATTCTTACTTAACCCCTTAAGGTAAAGGACTAAACAAATCTTAATGCTTGAAACCAGTTTTACAACTTTGGCATGTGTTTGTAAAACATATCATTGCAACTACTCAGTGTATCCAGGTGAGCTATACCAGGACAAATTTGGCTTTCATTTGTCGGTAAATATGTACGGATATCTCCTAACTTTTTTTTTTATCATCAAATAAAAACTGGCTAAAATAGTAAAGAAAATTACATTTATATTTCTTGCAATTGCCATAAGCCTACACCAAAGAACAACCCAAAATAAATTCTCCTACTCCTGACAATTGTTGCAATACCACACCTGTATATGATTTGTGGTTTACAGCCATAGTAGGGCTTAGAAACAATAGTGCAAAATTGCATTTTTTTTATCCTGCCTAAAAACTCACTGACCTTGGCAATTGACACCCTAAACTTGACACGGACTTAGACTCGGTTCACACTACCGCGACCATAAGTCGCCCCATGACGGAGCGACTTTTTACCGCGACTTTACAGCAACATTACCACGACTTCAGCGTGACATGAATTATTTAAAGCTACTTATATGATAGACGACTTTGTATTTGGCCAATCAGAATATGATGTGTTGTGACCTAATTCCCCTTTTCTGTTTTTTTTTTACTCATTTCCTCATTGCCCACCAGTGCCACGTATGTGTCCACCAGTGCCACTGCCCACCAGTGCCACGTATGTGTCCACCAGTGCCACTGCCCACCAGTGCCACGTATCAGTGTCCAGTGCCACATATCAGTGCCACGAATCAGTGTCCACCAGTGCCACGTATCAGTGTCCACCAGTGCCACTGCCCACCAGTGCCACTTATCTGTGTCCACCAGTGCCACTCACACAGACCAGGCAGAGATAACGGTATATAGGAACTGTAGGCATGGCTGCAATGTGAGGAATGCCTGGCTAATTTTCCTTCTTCTTCCTGGAAAGTCGGATCACAGTCGCTTGACAAAAGATAAGGATACGACTTGGAGGAGACTCCCATTGAAGTCTATTGGCACAAGTCAGATACAAGTCGCCTTGAAGTAGTACAGGACCCTTTTCTGAAGTCGGAGCGACTTCAGTAGTGCATATTAAGACGGCTCTCATTGATTTACATTGCATTTGTTATGACAAGCGACTTGGGGCGACTTGAGGGCACGCAAGTCGCCTGACAAGTTGTACTAGTGTGAATGGAGCCTTACAATAGATCAAACCCTGATCTAGCTTTTTTATTTTTACAGATGTTTACAATGTTCTCCTCTAGCAAGGAGACAAAGATGCAATGTATCTTTTTCTCCATTCAAGAGGAGAAAGAATAAAGAGGCTGGCTATACAGCTCCTGATAACTGTGACAGCCATTCACAGGCTATTACAGCAATCACGTGACCAAGAGACGGTCCTCCTGGCACACCACGACTTCAGCGTGACTTATGAATTATTTAAAGCGACTTATATGATAGACGACTTTGTATTTGGCCAATCAGAATATGATGTGTTGTGACCCAATTCCCCTTTTCTGTTTTTTTTTTTACTCATTTCCTCATTGCTCACCAGTGCCACGTATGTGTCCACCAGTGCCACTGCCCACCAGTGCCACGTATGTGTCCACCAGTGCCACTGCCCACCAGTGCCACGTATCCGTGTCCACCAGTGCCACTGCCCACCATTGCCACGTATGTGTCCACCAGCGCCACTGCCCACCATTGCCACGTATGTGTCCACCAGTGCCACTGTCCACCAGTGCCACGTATCAGTGTCCACCAGTGCCACGTATCAGTGCCACGAATCAGTGTGCACCAGTGCTACATATCAGTGCCACGTATCAGTGTCCACCAGTGCCACTTATCTGTGTCCACCAGTGCCACTCACACAGACCAGACAGAGATAACGGCATATAGGAACTGTAGGCATGGCTGCAATGTGGGGAATGCCTGGCTAATTTTCCTTCTTCTTCCTGGAAAGTCGGATCACAGTAGCTTGACAAAAGATAAGGATCCGGCTTGGAGGCGACTCCCATTGAAGTCTATTGGCACAAGTCGGATACAAGTCGCCTTGAAGTAGTACAGGACCCTTTTCTGAAGTCGGAGCGACTTCAGTAGTGCATATTAAGACGGCTCTCATTGATTTACATTGCATTTGTTATGAGAAGCGACTTGGGGCGACTTGAGGGCACGCAAGTCGCCTGACAAGTTGTACTAGTGTGAATGGAGCCTTACAATAGATCAAACCCCGATCTAGCTTTTTTATTTTTATAGATGTTTACAATGTTCTCCTCTAGCAAGGAGACAAAGATGCAATGTATCTTTTTCTCCATTCAAGAGGAGAAAGAATAAAGAGGCTGGCTATATAGCTACTGATAACTGTGACAGCCATTCACAGGCTATTACAGCAATCATGTGACCAAGAGAGGGTCCTCCTGGCACCCCATTCATTAGTACGAGACCCGTAGCTGCCAATGATAACTATATGCTATATGATTGACTACATGCAGGGAGTGTGCTATGCAGTGCACTCCAAGCACAAACACAGGTTCACACATATGCAGCCCCATGGAAGGAGGCCCACTTCAGTGAGGCCACATGTGTGCGTCAGCTTCACGGACACATTTTTGTGTGGACTTAACATGGAGGTGCTGGGGGGGGGGGGGGAAGACTTATCGGAATCAGTTCCCAGCCCCCCCATTAAATGAGTATGTACCTCTAATCATTCACCAAAAAAGTAGTAAAAGTGAGTAAAAACACAACAGTTTTTGACAAACAAATTGTCCCCTGCCGATCCGAACAAAAAAAAAAAAAAAGGGAGGTCCGCATCCGTCAAAGGCTACCGCTAAATGACAGCTCCACTGCTAAATAAGCTAAGGGGCGAGGCTACTCAAGACCACACATTCCTTGGGACGTCATCTATGGCGGCCGCGTTCATCGTGATTGGCGTTGGATGTACACCATGGGACAATTGTTTAAAATAATTTATTTATTTAAAGGATTTGTCGAAAACTGTTGTGTTTTTACTCCTTTTACTACTTTTCCGGTAAAAAAAAAAAAAAAAAAATTCAAAGTTGTGGGCATGTTCTGTAAATTAAATGATGCAAATCCTCAAACAATCCATGTTAATTATAGGTTGTGAGGCAACAAAACAAGAAAAATGCCAAGGGGGGGTGAATACTTTTGCAAGGCACAGTACATATCTTTTTTGAAGCCGATCTGATCACCAGCAGTGGAAGCTCTGCAGAGGACACGGCCGACAATGGCTGTCAAATGAATGGGAAGTGACGTCACACGTAGACTTACTATGGGGCTTCCGTTGTCGGATGTGTCCTCTGCAACCGCCTCCACAGCGAAGCTGCAGCTGACAGCTCAGCGTGGGATTGGTTTAAAAAAAAAAGTATGTATATGGATTTCTTCTTTACAGGGCTAGATAGATTAATGTTAGATCGCAGAGATCTATAGATAGGGATTTTAGTGTTAGAGTGGACTTATCCTTTAAAGTGGTAGTATACTCCGCTTTTTAACTTTTACCTACAGGTATGCCTATACTAAGGCTTACCTGTAGGTAAAATTAATATCTCCTAAACCTACACGGTTTAGGAGATATTCACCCTGCATGCAGCCGCTGACACCAGCCGCGCATGCACTCCGAAGGTCGGTCGTATCTTGCCGGACCTTCAGAGCTCCTTGCCGGAAAGTGAACTCCCGTGCGCATGCGCAGGAGTGACATCATTGCGGCTCCGGCCACTCAGCAACGGAGCTGCCGAACCCGGAAGAGATGCCAAGGGAACATGTCAGCTGCCTCAGCGGTGTCCGGGCGACCGTGTCAGGGCTTCGTTCTAAGGTAAGTATTCCATAATGTGCTAGTATGTGATGCGTACTAGCACATTATACCATTGTCCTGTAGGGTTTATTTATTTTTATTTTTTTTTGGGGGGGGGGGGGGGGGATACAACCGCTTTAAGCAGCTGTCAGCATTTTTTCTACCCAAAAAAATAAATTGTTTGATCAGCCCAGAGTTGGGTTATAAACACATAAAAAGATAGCACGTTCAAGAGAAAAAAAGTCATATGACCAACGCCTTGAGGAAGACCAAATAGGAATGTCAGAGAAGTTAGCTCTTTTATAAAAAGTAACTTATTAATGACACAGATAAGGAGAGATCACCAAGGAAGAGAAGGCTCGACCTTATAAGAGGCGTAGGTTAATAGACACTCGATTCTTGTAGGTTTAACAGACCCAGTGACCCATTATACCACCATAACAACTACAAATGGTTTATATTACTGCCATTGACCCCCCTCTTCCCCAGTGAAGAACACAATACCAGCCCGGTCTTTCATGACAACATGGCAATTAATATTTAAGCAGCAGTTGCGTTGGGCCGGTTAACCCTTCACACGTCAGAACAAAGCACCTTAGCGTCAGGAAAAGAGCCTGAAAGCACACAGGAAAAGCCAATCTCCCGGAGAGCGGGTTCAGACAGTCTGCCCTCATTAACGTTGCTGTCCTTGAGCCGCTTTAGTCCGCTAAAGGAAGACCTGGCGACATTTTACTGTAAACAGATTAACTGATTGAAATGGAAATTTTTCCAAAAGCGTCATATAATCTGCACGTTGGGCGTTCCTTTGTTTTACTTGGCAAGAATGTTTTTAAATGACAAGATGTCAAAGGGTCAAGTAATAGTGAATGGAATGGCTCATTATTATTAATATATATCTCCAGGCTAAAGAAAACGTTAATCAGTCATTTGGTTTTGCATTTCTTAAAAAAGCCAAGAAAGGATTTTTTAGTTTAGCTAGTGGAATGGCCTGAAAAAGTGAAAAAAAATGACACTACGAAACAAGTTTATGATGTCACTGACAAGTGGTGACCTCCCTGCAGACCACACTGCAGTTAAAGCAGATTTCCGGCCACGAAAACATTTTTGAGATAAAAATACCCCCCTAATCCTAAACTATCACCAATTATACTAATACTATTCCCACATTACAGTAAAGTACAGTAAATGAATATAGATAAAATCTTACCTTTAAAATTGATTAAAGAGCGTGGCCATCTCTGGTGTGGGCGTCTGAAGCCGCTGTGTCCCCCGCTGTTTCCTTCTTCCTGGTTACCCAGAATGCCGATCACAATCTCACGCATGCGCTGTAGATTGCGATCAGCAATCAGAGTAGCGGCCGGCCATTTCCATTGCATCCTGGGATGGATGACACACATCTCCCAGGACACAATGCAAAACCGGAAGTGACGTCCAGGGCCGCGGCCGCAGGAGGAGGAAGTCGGACAGAGATGCCCCTAAAATAAGGTAAGTGACCCCCCCAAAAAAAAAAATGAATGTCCAATTGTTTTTTAACATGCTTTTCCCTACAGGAATCAGAAAAGAAGGAAGAAAATGAGGCTGGAACTCTGCTTTAACCAGCTTAGCGGTATCCCCAAGCGTGACTCGGGGTGGATTTTACATGCTTTTATCGGTATCCCCAAGTCACGCTCGGGGTAGATGTGCAGATCGCGCAGCGGTGTGTCTTACCTTCTCCTGGCGATCCAGCGATGATCTCCCATTGCTGTGATCGCCAGCCGAGATCCCCGCCGCTCGTCTGTCGGTATGAGGACTTCCTGGTTCCGTTCCCTGCAGCAGCAATGCTGCATGGGAGCGGAACTGGGAGGGAAATTCAAATGTTGCACCAAACACAAACATATAAAAAGGAGGCGATACAGTGTAATCTGAGAGGATTACACTGTATCACTTTGGTAAAAGACACAGTGCCCTTTCAGTGCCCCTTGCCATTGTCATTTGAAAATGGCATCAAAAAAGCGCTGTCCTACATATGCGCTTTTGGATCAGATGAGCGACAGCGACACGGAGCTGCTCGCAGAACAGAGTGACAGTGAGTCGTGGAGAGATTTGTCATCTGACTCTGACATTGACACTGATCCAGAAAGTGACGCCGATGATCCTGCACCTGACCTGTGATGTGCGCAATTGGTGCCCTCTAAACAGCGATGCGGACCAGGCAGCGCCCCCAAGATTCGGATTCACTGGATCTCCTGGGATGAAGGTTGATGTGGAGAGTGACAACCCTCTGGCGTACCTGAAGTTATTTCTAACTGAGGAGGTAATTCTAAAAATCGTCACAGAAACCAACCGCTACCATGAGCAGCAATCCACTACGCTGCGTGCCAGATTTTCCCGATCCAGAAAATGGGAACCGGTCAGTAAAGAGGACATCTGGCAGTTTCTGGGACTCATCATCCTTTAGGGGGTGGTGGGGAAACTGCTCCAGAAATGGTATTGGACCACCAATAAGATGCTGGCCACTCCATTTTTTGGCACAGTGATGTCCAAATATCATTTTTCACTGATCATGAAAAATGTACATTTCGCCAACAACGAAGAGTTTGATGAGGCCACGCATCCTACGCCCAAACTCAAAAAAATCTGGGAGGTGTGCCAAATGATTGTCACCAACTTCCAGCGGACCTATGTGCCAGACAGGGATGTCAGTGTGGACGAAAGTCTGATGGCCTACAAGGGACGCCTGAGCTGGATACAATTTATTGCATCCAAAAGAGAGCGGTTCGGGATCAAATTTTATATGCACTGTGAGTCGTCCACAGGATATATATGGAATGCTATAATTTACACCGGGAAAGGTACCAAGTTCAATCCCAGGTACAGCGGCTATGGGATGGACACATCCTCTGTCCTTTCACTGCTGGACCCGCTGCTGAACCAGTGATATTGCGTGACAAGGGACAATTTTTACACCTCTCCGGAACTTTCTGAGGTTTTGCTCCTAAACAAAACTGATGGGTATGGTACTGTTAGGCCAAACCGGCGTGACATGCCATCAATGTTGAGCAGGAAAAAGCTAAAAAAAAAGGAGAGATGGTTGCCTTTCAAAAGGGTAAAATGATGGCAGTGCGGTGGCGAGACAAAAATGATGTGTGTCTCATGAGCACCGAGCACAACACCTCCACTGCCATGGTCCGCACAAAACACGGAACAGATGTGCTGAAGCCGCAAGTCGTGATCGACTATAATCACACGATGGGAGGTGTCGGCCGAGCCGATAAGGCAATGATATTTTACCCGGCGATGCAGAAGCAACAAAAAAAGTACTTCAAAAAGATTTTTAGGCATCTCCTTGAACAATGCCTTTGGAACGCCTATATCCTTTATAAAGCAAACACTACCATACCTCTTGTTCATTCGGACTTTATCTGGAAGGTGGCTGAGCAGATTTTCGTCAACCACCCAACGCCATCAGTATCTGCTAACAGACCCGGACGACGCGCTGTTGACGTTGGCAATCCAGAACGCCTGACAGGCCGTCATTTTGTAGACTTTGTAACGCCAACCGCAAAAAAGTTAGCGCCTACCAGGACGTGCGTCGTTTGCTGTTCCAAGAAGGATGGCAATGGAAGAAAAGTCAGAAAGGAAACAAGGTACTAATGTCCTGATTGCAACGTCGGACTTTGTGTAGTTCCATGCTTAAAACTGTTTCACACTCAGGATGTGTATTGAATTTCTTTGTTTGACAAATTTCATTATTTTTCATTGCATTATTGAATAAAATTATATTATTGATTAGATTATAATTAATGTGTTTGTGTTTCAAATTTATCACATCTGGGATGTCTACTAGAGTCTTGTTTTGGTAAGTTTTAAGTCAGTAATTACTAAGAATTGTAGGCCTATAATACATAACGCCAAATTTGCATGAAAAAAATTGTACCGCTTTTGGTACAGAATTCCTGACAGAATCATACCGCCAGGGAGGTTAAGGAATACAGCCTGGCCCAGCGCCCCCCCAGCCTGGAATTGGAAAGGACCATCATCTCTGATCTCCACTCCTGTAGCATGCTCACTGTATTAAAGTGATAGCAACATCGGGGTAGCTAGTTGCTCCTCACTTTTCCAGTCACCCAGGCATCATAGGATGCCGATATCAAGACAGATTCAGTTATATGCTAGTTTTATACAAACAATAAATGGAAGGATTTTAAATGAATACATAAAAACGAAAAAATTGTGAACTTTTTTTTTTTTTATTTACTCATCTGGAGTTCAACTTTACTCTTAGAAGAGTTAGATTATTGTAAGAAGGTTAGATTTTTCCCTCCAAATGTGAAGATTTTATTTAGCATTAAAGAATGTTACTCTAACATTTCATATTTCAGATATGTGTCTGTTGTACGATGTACTTGTGTTAAAAAGAATCCAGTTTGCTTTGTTTTTCTTCGTGTGAAATACCCGGTGATCCTGCAGGTTTTTCTGCTTTCCTTTGTCAAGCTGACCACGTGAGACATAAGAGCACATTAATACTAGGGTAGTCAGTTGTCTGGCTGTGCTGGGAGCACAGCCTGCCTGTCCTCCAATAGCCAAGACTTGTGCTAGCATGCCCCCCCTGAACTGCTCTTCACTGAGAAGATCAGTGTATTACTATTCCTCTGCCTCTTGTTGTCACACCCCCTGCAGTCTCCACCCCCACCTCTCTAAGCCCCTTTTATGCAGCTAAGAACAGCGGTCATGCGAGATTATTATATATATATATATATATATATATATATATATATATATATATATATATATATATATATATATATATATATACATATACACATACAGTGCCTTGCGAAAGTATTCGGCCCCCTTGAACTTTGCGACCTTTTGCCACATTTCAGGCTTCAAACAAAGATATAAAACTGTAATTTTTTGGTGAAGACTCAGCAACAAGTGGGACACAATTTATTGGATATTTCAAACTTTGTTAACAAATAAAAAACTGAAAAATTGGGCGTGCAAAATTATTCAGCCCCTTTACTTTCAGTGCAGCAAACTCTCTCCAGAAGTTCAGTGAGGATCTCTGAATGATCCAATGTTGACCTAAATGACTAATGATGATAAATAGAATCCACCTGTGTGTAATCAAGTCTCCGTATAAATGCACCTGCACTGTGATAGTCTCAGAGGTCTGTTTAAAGCGCAGAGAGCATCATGAAGAACAAGGAACACACCAGGCAGGTCCGAGATACTGTTGTGGAGAAGTTTAAAGCCGGATTTGGATACAAAAAGATTTCCCAAGCTTTAAACATCCCAAGGAGCACTGTGCAAGCGATAATATTGAAATGGAAGGAGTATCAGACCACTGCAAATCTACGAAGACCTGGCCGTCCCTCTAAACTTTCAGCTCATACAAGGAGAAGACTGATCAGAGATGCAGCCAAGAGGCCCATGATCACTCTGGATGAACTGCAGAGATCTACAGCTGAGGTGGGAGACTCTGTCCATAGGACAACAATCAGTCGTATACTGCACAAATCTGGCCTTTATGGAAGAGTGGCAAGAAGAAAGCCATTTCTTAAAGATATCCATAAAAAGTGTTGTTTAAAGTTTGCCACAAGCCACCTGGGAGACACACCAAACATGTGGAAGAAGGTGCTCTGGTCAGATGAAACCAAAATCAAACTTTTTGGCAACAATGCAAAACGTTATGTTTGGCGTAAAAGCAACACAGCTCATCACCCTGAACACACCATCCCCACTGTCAAACATGGTGGTGGCAGCATCATGGTTTGGGCCTGCTTTTCTTCAGCAGGGACAGGGAAGATGGTTAAAATTGATGGGAAGATGGATGGAGCCAAATAGAGGACCATTCTGGAAGAAGGCCTGATGGAGTCTCTAAAAGACCTGAGACTGGGACGGAGATTTGTCTTCCAACAAGACAATGATCCAAAACATAAAGCAAAATCTACAATGGAATGGTTCACAAATAAACATATCCAGGTGTTAGAATGGCCAAGTCAAAGTCCAGACCTGAATCCAATCGAGAATCTGTGGAAAGAACTGAAAACTGCTGTTCACAAACGCTCTCTATCCAACCTCACTGAGCTCGAGCTGTTTTGCAAGGAGGAATGGGCAAAAATGTCAGTCTCTCGATGTGCCAAACTGATAGAGACATACCCCAAGCGACTTACAGCTGTAATTGCAGCAAAAGGTGGCGCTACAAAGTATTAACTTAAGGGGGCTGAATAATTTTGCACGCCCAATTTTTCAGTTTTTTTATTTGTTAAAAAGGTTTGAAATATCCAATAAATTTCGTTCCACTTCATGATTGTGTCCCACTTGTTGTTGATTCTTCAAAAAAAATTACAGTTTTATATCTTTATGTCTGAAGCCTGAAATGTGGCAAAAGGTCGCAAAGTTCAAGGGGGACGAATACCTTCGCAAGGTATTATATATACAGTATGTATGTATATATATATATATATATATATATATATATATATATATATATATATATATATATATATATATATATATATATATATATATATATATATATATATATATATATATTTATTACACATATACACACACTAATAAATATTATATTATATATATATATATATATATATATATATATATATATATATATATATACACACACACACACACACACACACACACATACATACATATACATACACACATACATATACACACACACATGCACATACATACATACAGTGGGTACGGAAAGTATTCAGACCCCCTTAAATGTTTCACTCTTTGTTATATTGCAGCCATTTGCTAAAATCATTTACGTTTATTGTTCTTCCTCATGAATGTACACATAGCACCCCATACTGACAGAAAAACACAGAATTGTTGACATTGTTGCAGATTTATTAAAAAAGAAAAACTGAAATATCACATGGTCCTAAGTATTCAGACCCTTTGCTGTGACACTCATATATTTAACTCAGGTGCTTTCCATTTCTTCTGATCATCCTTGAGATGGTTCTACACCTTCATTTGAGTCCAGCTGTGTTTGATTATACTGATTGGACTTGATTAGGAAAGCCACACACCTGTCTATATAAGACCTTCCAGATCACAATGCATGTCAGAGCAAATGAGAATTATGAGGTCAAAGGAACTGCCTGAAGAGCTCAGAGACAGAATTGTGGCAAGGCACAGATCTGGCCAAGGTTACAAAAAGATTCCTGCTGCACTTAAGGTTCCTAAGAGCACAGTGGCCTCCATAATCCTCAAATGGAAGACGTTTGGGACGACCAGAACCCTTCCTAGAGCTAGCCGTCCGGCCAAACTGAGCTATCGGGGGAGAAGAGCCTTGGTGAGAGAGGTAAAGAAGAACCCAAAGATCACTGTGGCTGAGCTCCAGAGATGCAGTCAGGAGATGGGAGAAAGTTGTAGAAAGTCAACCATCACTGCAGCCCTCCACCAGTCGGGGCTTTATGGTAGAGTGGCCCGACGGAAGCCTCTCCTCAGTATAAGACACATGAAAGCCCGCATGGAGTTTGCTAAAAAACACCTGAAGGACTCCAAGATGGTGAAAAATAAGATTCTCTGGTCTGATGAGACCAAAATAGAACTTTTTGGCCTTAATTCTAAGCGGTATGTGTGGAGAAAACCAGGCACTGCTCATCACCTGTCCAATACAGTCCCAACAGTGAAGCATGGTGGTGGCAGCATCATGCTGTGGGGGTGTTTTTCAGCTGCAGGGACAGGACGACTGGTTGCAATCGAGGGAAAGATGAATGCGGCCAAGTACAGGGATATCCTGGACAAAAACCTTCTCCAGAGTGCTCTGGACCTCAGACTGGGCTGAAGGTTTACCTTCCAACAAGACAATGACCCTAAGCACACAGCTAAAATAACGAAGGAGTGGCTTCACAACAACTCCGTGACTGTTCTTGAATGGCCCAGCCAGAGCCCTGACTTAAACCCAATTGAGCATCTCTGGAGAGACCTAAAAATGTCTGTCCACCAATGTTTACCATCCAACCTGACAGAACTGGAGAGGATCTGCAAGAAGGAATGGCAGAGGATCCCCAAATCCAGGTGTGAAAGACTTGTTGCATCTTTCCCAAAAAGACTCCTGGCTGTATTAGATCAAAAGGGGGCTTCTACTAAATACTGAGCAAAGGGTCTGAATACTTAGGACCATGTGATATTTCAGTTTTTCTTTTTTAATAAATCTGCAACAATGTCAACAACTCTGTGTTTTTCTGTCAGCATGGGGAGCTATGTGTACATTCATGAGGAAGAAGAATGAACTTAAATGATTTTAGCAAATGGCTGCAATATAACAAAGAGTGAAAAATTTAAGGGGGTCTGAATACTTTCCGTACCCACTGTATATGCACACACCAGGGGCGGACTGACCATTTGGGGATTAGGGCACTGCCCGAGGGCCCAGGGTCAGTAGGGGGCCCCATGAGAGGCTACACACTACAGAAAGAAGCCAGGAACTTCCATGCAGGCTTTGCTGTGGTAGATATTTAAATGCCCACTCTATGTGGCTGAGCTGCCATTTGTAGGTGGGGCTTTGTGTGGCTTGAGTGTAGACACAGGGGGCCCCATGATCTCTGATTGCCCAGGGGCCCCATGAGTTGTCAGTCCACCCCTGGCACACACACACACACATATATATATATACACACACTCTATCTCTATATACACACACACACACACATATTACAAACACAGTATAGAAAAAGGTATTTATAAATTATAGCACTGCTTTTGAGAAGTAGTAGTTCAGGGAATTTATGAATTTGTCATAAAAGCATATCTGTAATCCATGCACCAATTTTATATGGTGCATGGATTTATATATTTTTAAAAATACAGAACACAACAGGAACAGAAACAAACATTCCCATACTATCTAATAGAAGCAACAGAAAAGGGAGATTTAAAAAAGGGACCTTTCGGTAACTTCTACAAGCATGCATAAAAACGGGGCTTTTTTTCAGCAGGAACGCGGGGGAACGCGGGGGAACGCAGTTCCGGCACCTCCAGCACTGAATGTATGTAATAGCAAGGGGTGTGGGGTGTGTTGTAGGGTCTCTTGATGCTGGTTGCTTGGGGATCTATTGTCACTGGTAGGGATCTGCCATTGTGTGAGGATCTATTGTTGCTGCTGGGGGGTCTATTGTTGCTGGGCGAGTCTTATGTTGTTGGTAGGGTTCTCCTGTTGAGGTAGAGGTCTATTGTTGGCTGCTCTAGTGATACTGGATGCTGAGAGAGCCATTGTTGCTACTGGAGGGGGTCTAATGTTGCTGGGTGGATTTTTTGTTGCTGGGTGAGGTATTTTGTTGTGCGTGGGAGTTGGGTAGGGGGTGGAACCAAGGGACAGTGCTCAGGAGGTGGGTAGTGGGTGGAGACAAGGGGTGACTCAGAAGGGGGGGGGGGGTTCCTGCACTTATTTTCCAAGAAAAAAAGCCCTGCATAAAAATATTCCCAACAGGTTACAATTTACAAAGACAATATCATTTTTCTCAAATTTGCACCAATTGAAAAAGTCAAACCTTAGCCCCAGCTAAGGACTTTACTAAGGTTGAGCACAACAATCTAAAATAATCTGGTCATCAGTCTACTGTAGGCACCAGAAACTTCTCCTCTCTTCCTCTTCTCTAGTAAATACTAACAAAAATGGAAACTGAATCACCACGCCACTGCCAAGGTGTCCACTGTTCAGATAGAATTTTTTTTTTTTTTTTTCAATAAAAGTCATGGGGCTATATAAAGTGTGTACAAAAGCAAACAGTCACTTCCAGTGCTATGAGGCCTTCTGCAGTGTTGAACAACAGGAACAATGGTAATACCAAAGAACTAAGCAGGCATCTGTTCAGATCCGCCTGAAAAACTGACAGGCGGATCTGAACAGTCCGCAAGGGGCCTTAGTACTCTTTCACACATGCGGTCCGTTCAGATCTGCCTGTCAGTTTTTCAGGCGGATCTGAAGGGATGCCCCATGCATCTCTATGGGGCATCGGATGTCAGCTGAGACATGTCCGCTGACATCCGATCTGATCCGTCAAATCCGGATGGATGGAAACCCTATTTTCCATCCGTCTGGCGGATCGGATGAGAACGGACAGGCGGTCCATTCTCATCCGATTCCCCCATAGAGGAGAGCAGGGATCTGACACCTTCGTCTACGCACACAGAGCGGAGACGGAGCTGTCATCCACCTGCTCAGCGGGGGATCGGCGGATCAATCCCCCGCTGAGCAGCATGGCTTTGTCGACGGAACGGAGCCGTGTGAAAGGGGCCTTAAGGTGCAGAGGATGAGCTGTGTGAGAAGCATGCTCACCTGAGAGATTTTAGGTGTGTTTCCCAAAATGTTCAATGCTTAACATAAAGAGTCCCATTATTATATTCAATGGTGCCTGTTCACACCTAAGTGTCATGTCGCTTGAAGCTGGAAAAAAGTACATGCTTCTTTAGGGCAGAGTTGCATATAAGGAGAGCATAAAAGTCTAGCAAGCAGACACCAGGATTTATACAGCTGACACCTACAGAGCTTTTTTAGCAGACCCTTGATGAGGCCGAAACAAAAATGGTAAGTCCTTTTGTTTTGGGAAGAAGAAAGGAAGATGAAGTTTTCAAGGGGGATACATAAACTTACACAAAAAAAAACAGACATGCAGCTGTAATTGCAGCAAAAGGTGGTTCTACAAAGTATTAACTTAGGGGGGGCTGAATATAAATGCATGCCACACTTTTTACATATTTGTAAAAAAAAAATTAGAAAACCATTTTTCAATTTGTTTCCACTTCACAAGATCAAGTATTGGATATTTCCTATATTCTAAGGTTAGTCCTCTTACTTTATAAACTTTGGAGAAAAATCCACTTCCTATGGCTTCAGCGCTGAAACTTTCCCAGAACTCCAGTTTCCTAACTGCCGTGCGAAGCCTCTGCCAGCGGTCCACCTGGTAGTAGGCATCTGAGCACTCACCATAGTATGACCCAGGGCTTGTTGGCTCAGGAGGAAAGAGCGTAGATTCATACATGGTAGGAACTGCCACTAAAAATAAAAAGACAACATTTTATCAGAAAAAAAAGAAACAACGTTACGGCTACACATGCAAAAAACACATAACAACTCTAAGTCTCGATCCACACTAGCGCGACTTGTCAGCCTGACAAGTCACGCTCCCTCGCGGTCCATTGACTGCTACAGGACCCGTTCTAATAGGAGCGACACAAGTCGCTCCAACTTAGAAAAAGGGTCCTGTACTACTTCGGGGCGACCACCGAAGTCATGTTGCATGGGAATACACAAGTCGCCCCCGAAGTAGTAAGGAGTCGTGACGCCCCAGTGTGAACCGAGCTTAAATCTGAACCACTGTAACATATGAAAATTAGAATATAAACTAGCCGATCTCAACCTAGTCAACAAGAGGGGAACCCTTGAAAAAACTTTCCGGTCTCAGGGAACCCCTGCTAAAAATGACTAAATCTACAACTCAGGATACATTAGTGTGATGGTCAGTGGGAAGAATGCCCTTTACACTTGTGGCCATTAAGAAGAATTCCCCCTTACAAATAGCTAAAAAGATCAATGGTGTCAGTGGGAACTTATCTGAGAGGCAGATATTGCTCAAGGAAACCCCAACAACTTCTGAAGAAACCCTGGTTGAGAAACCCTGATCTACACTATATGGCCAAGCGTCTGTGCACACGACAATCACACTCATACCAGCTTGTTGGGTCTCCTGTTTCTAAATCATGGGCATCAATATGGAGTTAGCCCCCTATATGTGGCTAGAACACCTTCCACTCATTTTGGAAGGATTCCCTACATGATTTTGGAGTGTGCCTGAAAATGTCCATTCAGCCAAAGGAGCATTTGTAAGGTCCGGTACCGATGTCGGTGAGAAGATCTGGCTATAAATGGATATTCTAATTTATCCCAAGAGTTAAAGTGGTTCTAAAGTCAGAAGGTTTTGCATTAGGTTAAAAAAAAAAAAACTTCTGTGTGCACAAGCCCCCCTCAGCCCAACCTCCATCTCAATCCTGGGATGTTGCATGAGAGTCTCGGCTGCTGGAGCCATTGGCTCTCTCGCTGCTGTTAATCAGAGTCATGAGCCTTGTTTGTTATTTTAAACAAAAAAAAAAACAATAACTTTATTATCACTTTAGCCACTTTACCACCGGAGGGTTTTGCTGTCTTATGTCTGGGCCACTTTTTGCGATTCGGCACTGTGCGAATTTAACGGACAATTGCGCGGTCATACAACGCCATACCCAAAGGGAATTTAAGTCCTTTTTTTCCCACAAACAGAGCTTTCTTTTGGTGGTATTTGATCACCTGTGCGATTTTTACTTTTTGCGCTATAAACAAAAAAAGAGCGACAATTTTGAAAAAATAACAATATTTTTCAAATTTTCTTTATATGAAATTCCCCCAAAAAAATGTAAAAAATCAAAATTTTTTATAATTTTAGGCCAATTTGTTTTCTGCTACATATTTTTGGTAACAAAAAAAAAAAAAAAAAAATCACAATAAGCGTATTTTGATTGGTTTGCGCAAAAGTTATTGCGTTTACTAACTAAGGGAAAGATTTCTTTCATTTTTGGTGTTTTTTTTTTTTTTTTTAAACGAGTAATGGCGGCGATCTGCAATTTTTTTTGCGGGACTGCGACATTGCGGCGGACAGATCAGACCCTTGACTGACATTTTTGACACTTTTGGGGGTACCAATGACATTGCTACAGTAATCAGTGCTATACATATGCACTGTTACTGTTAAAATGACACTGGCAGGGAAGGGGTTAATTTTTATTGGTGATCAAGGGGTTAATGTATGCCTGGTGCTTACTAACGTGTGTGGGGGGAGGTGACTGAGTGACACAAGGACAGATCGCAGGTTCAGCTATGCTGAACCCTGCAATCTGACCCTGTTTGTCACTTAGGAGATCCGCCCGCTTTGTTTACACAAGCGGGCGAATCTCCAGACTCGATTCCCCGACGATCGGGGAAGAGCGGCGGTTATCACCGCCGCTCCTCCCCTGGCCCGACTCCCGCTATAACTGAATACAGCGGGAGCGAGCCTCCGGCAGCACGCGTGCGCCGCCGAGAGAGGGGAATGTCTGGTGACGTAGGTCTATGTCACCAGACGATAACGAACCACTTTGCCGCAGTACAGTCAACGTGACTGGTCGGCAAGTGGTTAAGGCAGGGGGTCTCCAAACTATGGCCCTCCAGTTGTTCAGGAACTACAATTTCCATCATGCCTTATCAGGTCTGTGAATGTCAGAGTTTTACAATGCATCACAGGACGTGTAGTTCCGCAACAGCTGGAGGGCCATAGTTTGGAGATCACTGTTCCAATGCCAGGCTTCTGAGTAAGCCACTCAATTTCCTTCACACCAGACTCATCAAACCATGTCTTTAAGGACTTTACGGACTTGCCTTTCTCCACAGGTGCACAGCCATGCAGGAACAAAAAAGGGTCTTTACCAAACTGTTGCCATAAGGTTGGAAGTGCACAATTGTCAAAATGTCTTTGTATTGTTTGCTACAGCATTAAAAGTACCCTCACTGCAGTGAGATCTTTATATTACGTATGGTCATGCAGCCGCTACTCTTCGGCACTCCTCTGGTTGCATTTGGACATCATCACCATGCAGGACCAGCAGTTTTGCACTGTAGGAAATGATTATGAGGGTCCACCCCTTACATAGAGTGTCAGAGGGAATATGGAAGGATCATCTGCTGGGTAGGTGAAGAATAAGGTAGGTAAAACTGCTTTTTAAATGGAACCTTGAACAAAAAATGAGCATTGAACACTTGCAGTGTGTGTGGGGGGGGGGGGGAGCCCCACTGCAAAAGGTAGTTTTGGCATCCCCGGGAGTTCAGCTTCAATGCTGCGGCATTTTCCAAATGCTTAACTAATGGCACAACGTGGGGGGAGCCAAGCTCTTTATCCCAAAAACATACCATTGGTAATATTTTTGCACATTTTCCCTCGTGGTCATACCAGAGTAACAGTTACAATATTTATTTTTTTGTTTTGATGCACTACATGAACTACAGTCATTGTTTGTAGTGCTCAACCCACACCTTCCTTCCTTTAACCCAGTTGACAAAAATACCCAGAAAGCCTGATGACAAATACAGATACTAGGCCTCTTGTGACTCATACTGCAAGGTCGATCAAACGATTAATCCCACAAACATTATACACTGCAATATTGGCGCCCTCACAACTGCTGCAGGGGTTTCAGAGAATTATTCTTTGAGTATGAAGAACACAGACATTTTGTGATTAGTTTGCAATTGTGATTTTTGTGGTTATTTTGTCAAGGGATTCACCTACTTAAGAAGATAAATGAATGCAAACACTTAAATAGGATCTCCAGAAGCAAAAAGATAACTCCAATGTTTTATAGGTGCACTTCAGCCAAACATGGCACAGCCTATAGACCCAGGTGATACAGCCTACATAACTACCTCTGGCCTACCCCGCGTCCCCAATAAATCTCTATGGTTGTCAGAGTCAACATTTTCTGAACCCATGTTCCCTGGTTTTACTGCCAGCTGTGGAAGAGTTTGGAGTCAACTATAGCAATTTTATGAAGAAGAGACCTTAACCGGTTGCCGACCGCCACAAGTACATATACAGCGGCGGTCAGCCCCGGCCAGGCAAAGTGACGTATATATACGTCACTAGCCTGTCACTTGCTTGTGAGCCAATAGCGGGCTCGTTCCCCGGGAAGTCCGTGCGTGTGACCGGCGGACCCGATGTCCGCCGGTCACTCGCGATCGTCCGCCGTGAAGGGAGAAAGGCAGGCGGCTAATGTAAACAAGCCGCCTGTCATTCTCCCCTGTGTATGAATAGTGATCATACGGTTCTACTATGTAGGACCGTTGATCACTGTTCCTACACTAGTTGCCATGTCCAATCACAGTAAGAAGCACGCCCCTAGGGACACACTTAACCCCTCCTTCCCAATAAAGTTAACCCCTTCCTTGCCAGTGTCATATTACAGTAACAGTGCATATGTATAGCACTGATTACTCCAGTAATGTCACTGGTAACCCCAAAAGTGTCAAAAATGTCAGTCAAGGGTCCGATCTGTCCGCCGCAATGTCGCAGTACGGCAAAAAAAAAAAAAAAAAAAAAAAAAAAAAAAAAAAAATCGCAGATCGCCGACATTACGCATTAAAAAAAAACACCAAAAATGACAGAAATCTTTCCCTTAGTTAGTAAACGCAATAACCTTTGCGCAAACCAATCAAAATATGCTTTTTGCGATTTTTATTACCAAACATATGTAGCAGAAAACAAATTGGCCAAAAATGTTAAAAAAAATTTAGATTTTTACTTATTTTTTGGGGAATTTCATATAAAAAAGAAATGTGAAAAATATTGTTATTTTTGCAAAATTGACGCTCTTTTTTTATTTATAGCGCAAAAAGTAAAAATTGCACAGGTGATCAAATACCACCAAAAGAAAGCTCTGTTTGTGGGAAAAAAAGGACGTCAAATTTGTTTAGATACAGCGTCGCACGACCACGCAATTGTCCATTAAAGTCACGCAGTGCTGAATCGCAAAAAAGGCCCTGGTCAGGAAGGGGGTAAAATCTTCCGGGGCTTAAGTGGTTAAAGCAGTGGTCTCTAAACTGCCGCCCTTTACTTGCCTTTATCTGACTCTTGGACACCAATAGTGGGGCACCATTCCTTCCGCTTACACCAATGATGAGGCACTATTCCTTCCCCTGAGATCAACGATTGCCACTATTCCTCCTCCTAATACAAGGGACTATCCCTCTGAGTGACAGCAACAATGGAGCACCATTCCTCCCACTGATACCAATGATGGGTCACTATTCTTTCCCCTGATAACAATTGGCCCTATTCCTCCTCCTAATACAAGGGACTATTCCTCAGACCGACACCAACAATGGAGCACCGTTCCTCCGACAGACAGCAATGATAGGGCACTATACCTCCCCTTGATACCAACAACTGGCAGCATTCCTCCCACTAATACCAATGATGAAGCATTGTATACTCCCATTGATGCTAAAGCATTTTATACTCACATTGGCCACATTCAAGCCCTCCAAGAGTCTGAAGGACAGTAAACTGGTCCTTTGTTTAGAAAGTTTGGAGAACCCTGCCTTAACCACTTAAGCCCCGGAAGATTTTACCCCCTTCCTGACCAGGGGGTATTTTGCGATTCGGCACTGCGTGACTTTAATGGACAATTGCGCGGTCGTGCGACGCTGTATCTAAACTAATTTGGCGTCCTTTTTTTCCCACAAACAGAGCTTTCTTTTGGTGGTATTTGATCACCTGTGCGATTTTTTGATCACTCGCTATAAACAAAAAAAGAGCGCAAATTTTGCAAAAATAGCAATATTTTTCACATTTTTTTATATGAAATTCCCCCCAAAAAAAATGTAAAAATCAATCAAAATTTTTTAACATTTTCGGGCCAATTTGTTTTATGCTACCTATGTTTGGTAAAAAAAAAAAAAAAAAAAAAAAAAAAAAAAATCGCAAAAAGCGTATTTTGATTGGTTTGCGCAAAAGTTATCGCGTTTACTAACAAAGGGAAAGATTTTTGTCATTTTTGTTGTTTTTTTTAACGCGTAATGGCGGCGATCTGCGATTTTTTTTGCGGTACTGCGACATTGCGGCGGACAGATCGGACCCTTGACTGACATTTTTGACACTTTTGGGGTTACCAGTGACATTTCTACAGTAATCAGTGCTATACATATACACTGGCAGTGAAGGGGTTAACTTTTTTTGAAAGGGAGGGGCTGTGTGTGTCCCTAGGGGCGTGCTTTCTACTGTGATTGGCTGTGGCTTCAGATGTATGGAGAGTGATCAACGGTTCTACATAGTAGAACCGTATGATCATCCTTCATACACAGGGGAGAAATGCCGCCTGACTTTCTCCCTCTCCCCCGCCGATCATAGAGTGACCGGAGGACATCGTCACACGCGCGGGGGGGGGGGGGGGTCCGTGACCACGCGGGAGCGGGGGCGCGCGCTCGCTCCCTAGACCCTCACAAGCTAGTGACGTAGCCCTACGTCACTTTGCCTGTGAGGGGCTGACTGCCGACGTAGATCTGCGTTAGGCAGTCGGCAAGTGGTTAAACCGATCATGTAAAATAAATTTAAAATTGAGCTCCAGGATAGGCAAATATGAACTAAATCTAGGTGTTCTCCCACTTGATTCTTGGTGTGCTTTGTGTGTTTCTTCCAAATCTGTGCAGTAATCCAGAAACTTCTTCTCTGTGCAGGAACTTCCTGTAATAAAGACCACTCACTGCTGCTCTCTCTCCTTCAGGGTGATTGGTCTTGTCTCCGCCCCCTCCTGAAGTTTTTTTCTGCAGACAGTCTGTAGTGGGTGGAGCCTGCTGGGCCCCTGCCACAGCTCTGCTTTCTGCAAAGGCTATGTACAGCACAGTGATGATGTCACTATTACTTTTATATTGTAACAACTGAATATGCAAAGGTAAAAGAAGCACATTTGGCTTTTGCAAAATAATATGAACATTTTTGTTCCTGGAGTTCTGCTTTAAAGGGTCAATCCTCTCAAAAAGTGATGTTTTAGTAGTAGATGGAGCTTAGTGGGCCATATTGGCTCCTGGCTTCTTATACAGTCAGGTCCATAAATATTGGGACATTGACACAATTCTAATCTTTTTGGCTCTATACACCACCACAATGGATTTGAAATGAAACAAACACAATGTGCTTTAACTGAAGACGTTCAGCTTTAATTTGAGGGTATTTACATCCAAATCAGGTGAAAGGTGTAGGAGTTACAACAGTTTGTATATGTGTCTCCCACTTTTTAAGGGACCAAAAGTAATGGGACAATTGGCTGCTCAGCTGTTCCATGGCCAGGTGTGTGTTATTCCCTCATTATCCCATTTACAAAGAGCAGATAAAGGTCCAGAGTTAATTTCAAGTGTGCTATTTGCATTTGGAATCTGTTGCTGTCAACTCTCAATATGAGATCCAAAGAGCTGTCACTATCAGTGAAGCAAGCCATCATTAGGCTGAAAAAAAAAAAACAAACCCATCAGAAAGATAGCAAAAACATTAGGTGTGGCCAAATCAACTGTTTGAAACATCCTTAAAAAGAAAGAACGCACCGGTGAGCTCAGCAACACCAAAAGACCCGGAAGACCACGGAAAACAACTGTGGTGGATGACCGAAGAATTCTTTCCCTGGTGAAGAAAACACCCTTCACAACAGTTGGCCAGATCAAGAACACTCAACGGGAGGTAGGTGTATGTGTGTCAAAGTCAACAATCAAGAGAAGACTTCACCAGAGTGAATACAGAGGGTTCACCACAAGATGTAAACCATTGGTGAGCCTCAAAAACAGGAAGGCCAGATTAGAGTTTGCCAAATAACATCTAAAAAAGCCTTCACAGATCTGGAACAACATCCTATGGACAGATGAGACCAAGATCTACTTGTACCAGAGTGATGGGAAGAGAAGAGTATGGAGAAGGAAAGGAACTGCTCATGATCCAAAGCATACCACCTCATCAGTGAAGCATGGTGGTGGTAGTGTCATGATGTGGGCATGTATGGCTGCCAATGGAACTGGTTCTCTTGTATTTATTGATGATGTGACTGCTGACAAAAGCAGCAGGATGAATTCTGAAGTGTTTCGGGCAATATTATCTGCTCATATTAAGCCAAATGCTTCAGAACTCATTGGACTTCACAGTTCAGATGGACAATGACCCGAAGCATTCTGTGAATGGGAGATATAAAATACTCAGGTACAGTAGTTTAAAGGATGAGTTTACCTTTACGAAAAAAAAAAAAAATAATAATATTACAAAAGCAGATTTTTTTGCATACAAAAAAATATGCATTTATTATTTTTTTGTAATGGACCTAAAGCATTGCACCCACGATCAGCAGATGGTGGGTGTAATTCCACAGTCCTCCTGTATCTGTCTGTGTCTGGCCATACCACCCATACAGCCCAGCAATTACACTGCGACAGGAAGCATGAATGAACTACCACAGCGCTCAACAGCACCTTGGTAGTTCATTGAGAACAATAAGCCGACAGCCTTTGCTTTTTGTAGTTTTCCCAATCACAAAACACTGAATGACACCATTCATCAGCACGGGCGATCGAGGGAGTAGGGGGCAGGTAAATCTGTAACATGTTACACCCCGAATATGGGTGTAACCAAGGCTTTTTTCAGCAGGAACGCAGTTCTGGCACCTCTAGCACTAAATGTACATAATGGCAAGGGGTGCTGGGGTGTGCTAGAGGGTCTATTGACGCTGGCTGCAGCGGATCTATTGTTGCTGGAGGGGATCTATTTTTGCATAGGGGTCTATTATTTCTGGGTGGGTCTACTGTTGGTGGTGGGGGGTATGTTGTTGGGAGTTCAGTTTTTGCTGGGAGTGATTTACTGTTCGGGGAGAGGTCTTTTGCTGTGGGATGCTGGAGGGACTATTGATAAAAGCGGTTAGGGGATCTGTTGTTTCTGCTGGAGGTCTATTCTTGCTGGGGGGTGTATTGTGTGGGGGGTGTCTTATGTTGCTGAGGCGGCCATTTTTGCTGGGAGGGATCTACGGTTGAGGGAGAGGTCTATTGTTGCAGGACGATGGGAGGATCTATGGATTCTGCCTGCTGGGAGATCTGTTGTTGGCGGCTGGGGGTTTATTCTTGCTGGGGGGGGGGTGTTGTTGGGAGCCCATTGTTGCTGGGGTGGGGTCTTTTGTTGCTCACTGCAGGGGATCTATGTTACGGTCTTTGTTGTTATCATTAACAAATTTCATACAAATTGCTTAGTAGCACAAAATTATACTAAGTTCTGTATTATCTAAAAGGTGGGGTGGAACCAAGGGACGGTGCTCAGAGGTGGGTAGGGGTGGAGACAAAGAGTGACTCAGAAGGGGGGAGGTCCTGCACCTGTGCCCTGGGTGTAACATGTTACAAAAGGTGAACTTATCCTTTAATTCTCCGCTTTCTCTAAGCATTGGCATGGCAATGGAAGGCACATAAGACCAGAAAAGGCCATAAACATGAAATTTTCAAAATACACCATTATTGGAAGAATAGTGGATCAGTGTCCTCCCCTCTCCCATCAATGCCCATTATTTATTGCAACAATAAAGGTGCTCTTGAACACTGAAGCTGCCAGGGATGGCTTGGTAATTGCAAGGCTCTTCCGTCTTCTATGCCAGGTCTGGGACTCTGTTGTGTCAGTCCGCCCCTCTTGCGCTATAACAAGAGTAGAAAAGGGGGTTCCGTGGCTTACCAGTCTATTTGGCATCACTTACTGGCAACTTGGTGATGTCCAGCAAGTCCAAAAACCATTAAGTTCCTTACTATAAAAAACACAGCTGCATCAGAACGACACAATCTGGCTCATACAACGATGGGATTCTCCTGAATACTGTGCTGGCATTTCCATCCAAAAGGTTTTTCCGGGTTACCACGGCTACCATTTCACAATACCCATCACCATTGTATGAAGTCTTTCATGCCTTCTTTCCGGATTCCTCCCCCTTCTCACCCTTGGGCCAAAAACACATGTTCCCCACAAAAGTTCCAGTGACATCTGCAAAGCGTCATTTGTCCCCTAGCACAATTGGGCGACTCGTCATCCCTTTGTGCAAAGTTATCTTGGCTGCAGCTCCACTTGGCACGGCTGAATATTGCAGCAGACAGTATCAGGGCCCAGCTGATGTGCCCAACCCTTTGAAAAGAAAAGGACACACACTGCTACTGTAAAACACGCTACTTTCCCTTGGTTGTAGCCAACACATTTGTTGTGGGTAAATATTTCAGTGTAAATAGTTATCCCTGACCAGCGAGGACTGCATGGCCTCATGCGTAAGACTAAAACAGTATGTGGGCACGAAGTGAACCTGCGCTTTATCCATGCACGGCAAAGCAAAGGCCTCACTTTAACCACTTGCCGACCACTCACATTGAGCCTACTGCGGCAAAGTGGTTCGTTATCGTCCAGCGACGTAGGTCTATTTTGCTGGACTCCTACCCTCGCGCACGCCGCCGGAGGCTCGCTCCCGCTGTATTCAGTCACAGCGGGAGTCGGGCCAGGGGAGGAGCGGAGGTGATCGGGAATCGAGTGTGGAGATCCGCCCGCTTGTGTAAACAAAGCGGGTGGATCTCCTAAGTGACAGGCAGTGTCAGATTGCAGGATTCAGCATAGCTGAACCTGCGATCTGTCCCTGTGACACATAGTCCCCTCCCCCCACACACGTCAGTAAGCACCAGGCATACATTAACCCCTTGATAACCAATAAAAGTTAACCCCTTCCCTGCCAGTGTCGTTTTTACAGTAACAGTGCATATTTATAGCACTGATTACTGTAGTAATGTCACTGGTCCCCCCAAAAGTGTCAAAAATGTCAGTCAAGTGTCCGATCTGTCCTCCGCGTCGCAGTCCCGCAAAAAAAAAAAAAAAAACACACCAAAAAACGCAGATTGCCGCCATTTCTAATTAAAAAAAAAAAAAACAATAAAAATGACATAAATTTCCCATAGTTAGTAGCAGCGATAACTTTTGCGCAAACCAATCAAAATACCCTTATTGCGATTTTTTTTTTACCAAAAATATGTAGCAAAAAACAAATTGGCCTAACATGTTAAAAAATTTGGATTTTTACATTTTTTTTTGGGGGGGGGGGGGGAATTTCATATAAAAAATGTGAAAAATATTGTTATTTTTGCAAAATTTTCGCTGTTTTTTGTTTATAGCGCAAACAGTAAAAATCGCACAGGTGATCAAATACCCCCAAAAGAAAGCTCTATTCGTGAGGGAAAAAAGGACATTGGTTTAATTTGGGTACAGCGTCGCACGACCGCGCAATTGTCCATTAAAGTAACGCAGTGCCGAATCGCAAAATATGGCCTGGTCAGGAATGGGGTAAAATCTTCAGGTCTTAAAGTGGTTAAAAATACGCTCATTGAGAATTTTTTTGACAAAGACATGTAGCTAAATACATTTTGGCCTAAATATATGACAAAAATTGAATATATTGGATATTTTTTAACTGTCAAAGTAGAAAAATATTGTTATTTTTTCAAAATTGTCGCTTTTTTTTTTATTAATATTGCAAAAAATGAAAAGCGCAGAGGTGAGCAAATACCACCAAAAGAAAGCTCTGTTTGTAGGGGAAAAAAAAGGACGAAAATTTTGTTTGGGTACGGCGTTGTCAGTTAAAGTCGCACAGTGCCGAATCGCAAAAAGTGGCCTGGACGTAAAGCAGGAAAATCCTCCGGTGGTAAAGTGGTTAAACTGGCTATACGGGGGTTGATTCCCCACTGCTTTGTTCAATCATAGTAGCAGAGAGAAGAGACCATGTTAAAGTTTCAAGCTGTTCAAGTTAGAGCGAAGGATGTTCTCCTTGCCGCCACATGGCAAGCACTGCTTGCCCAAGCAGGTAAGGTTACTTTATCCCCAAACCCTCACCCCATGGCTTATATCCATCTTCTCTTTGCTCCCCTGCTGCTTTATTCACCCACTAGAAAAAGTCCGAATCAATCTACTCAGAGCCTACGGGGACACAAAGACTCTCCATCTGCCCCATGTGACCACTCTCAATCCCCATTTCTTTGCAGGCAATTTGGTTAGAACTTTTCTGGTGGGTAAATGATGCAGTAGAGGTGCAAAGAAAAGGTGGATATAAGCAAGGGAGAGAGGCCGGAGGATAAAGTGAACCTTGGCTGTAAGGCAACCAGTGCTGTCTTGTGGGGCAAGAAGAATGTCCTTTGCTCTGTGTAAGCTCTGACTTGAGCAGTTTGGAGCTTTTACATAGCCTCTAGTCTTCGCTACCATGTCTGAACAGAGCAGTAAAGGAGTCAACTGAAGGTAAATATAAGCAGCTTCTATAGCCAGTTTAAAGTCAAGCTGTTGCTTTGACTTGCATGGGTAAAGCACTGGTTCACGTCAGCTTTCTGCATACTGTTTACTCATACGCATGTGGCCATACAGTCTTCTCAGGTCAGAGTTAAGCTCTTGTGATATGGGGTGATTAGACTCAGAGGTGGTGAGCATTTTTAACCACTTAAGCCCCAGATTTTACCCCCTTCCTGACCAGGGCCTATTTTGCGATTCGGCACTGCGTGAATTTAACGGACAATTGCGTGGTAATGCAACACTGTACCCAAACGAATTTGACGTCCTTTTTTTCCCCACAAACAGAGCTTTCTTTTGGTGGTATTTGATCACCTGTGCGATTTTTTGATCATGCGCTATAAACAAAAAAAGAGCGTCAATTTTGCAAAAATAATATTTTTCACATTTTTTTTTATATGAAATTCACCAAAAAAAAAAAAAAATCAAAAATCTAGATTTTTTAACATTTTCGGCCAATTTGTTTTATGCTACATATGTTTGGTAAAAAAAAAAAAAAAAAAAGCGTATTTTGATTGGGTTGCGCAAAAGTTATCACGTTTACTAACAAAGGGAAAGATTTTTGTCATTTTTGTTGTTTTTTTTTTTAACACGTAACGGCGGCGATCTGCGATTTTTTTTTGCGGCACTGCGACATTGCGGCGGACAGATCGGACCCTTGACTGACATTTTTGACACTTTTGGGGTTACCAGTGACATTACTACTTACTACTGCTATACATATGCACTGTTACTGTAAAATTACACTGGCAGTGAAGGGGTTAACTTTATTTGAGAGGGAGGGGTTGTGTGTGTCCCTAGGGGCGTGTTTCTAACTGTGATTGGCTGTGGCTTGAGGTGTATGAACAGTGATCAACAGTCCTACATAGTAGAACCATATGATCACCATTCATACACAGGGGAGAATGAAAGGCGGCTTGTTTACGTCTGCCTTTCTCCCTCTGCACCGACGATCGCCGAGTGACCGGCGGACATCGGGTCCGCCGGTCACACGTGCGGGGGGGGGGGGGTCCGTGACCACGCGGGAGCGCGCACTCGCTCCCTAGACGGTCACAGGCTAGCGACGTAGTACTACGTCGCTCTGCCTGTGAGGGGCTGACCGCCGCAGTAAATAGTCGGCAAGTGGTTAAGCAAACCCACGTGAGACGGGAAATATTTTTAAGGGCTCAGCAGCCAACATTTTATTGAAATACGAAGTCCAACACAAACTGGTCCTCCACTCAGGGGTTCGTCTCCAGCAGCCATACTACGCTTCAGCAGCACTGCTGATATTCGCACTGGTCTCTGAGACCACAGGTTCTTCTGGCTCACTTAGCATTTTTATTGCAGCACCTTGCTGTACTGGCCCACTCCTGGTCTCCAGATAGGGTTTCCCAGCACCCTGGGTTCTCACACACTTCTTGGGAACTCCAGCCTTTGGACTCGCTAATCACCTCAGCATTCTCAGCCTCTCCGAACCTATGTAGCTCCCCTGACTCACCCAGTCCTATGGGCAAGAAGTCCTCCCAACATAGGGTCTTGTCTCCCAAGAAGGTTACCCCTCCTGGCTGGAGCATACCGCCATCGTCACACAATAGCTGTGTATTTAAATGGCAGCAACTGCCCTGAGCTTTCAACAGACCTGGCTTATAATGACCCTGCACACCCGTGAACTCAAACAGGCTGCAGACCATTCCCAGTCACAGGATTGAAGGTTCTCTCCTGCCCAAGATACTTTAAAACCTTCAAATTCCAGGCCCAGATTCGGAACTACCAAACTCAAGAAAAACCTAAAGCACAGCTTTCTCCACTCAAACACTGTGGAGCCTCACATTAAAAAAATAACTAAAGGCAAAACTTCTTCATTCGATTTGGAAACAGCGGAGAGGAATTAGAGCCCCTGTCAGTTTTTATTGCAGTCTGTACCCCCCCTTTAGGAGGATCCCCCTCTCTATTTGTCATGTTTGTCCTTATCATTGAAAGTAAGAGAAAATCCCAAATTCTGGGTTGTCCCCAGAAATGTAATAGAGGAGAAATCTTCCAATGGGGACACTAGCTCTGGTGAACTGGGGATCCCCAATGAATTCCCATAATTTGCAGGGATTTCCTCTTACTTTCTATATGGCTATAGGGCAGAAGTGCAGGGAAATCTCAAAAATGGGACACAGATGGCAGACAAAAATCTGACCAGGGTTATAACCCTCATTTGGTCTTTCCAAAACTAAAAAAATTTGTCTATAGTTCCACTTTAAGCCTTGTGATCCACGAGTGATCTATGTGCCTTATGTGATCTGTGTCCACAGATAGGACTTTTCCATGGCTTTCCTGATCTGGGTTCGAGACTCAAAGCATTGAAGACAGAGGATTGGCATAATAGACAGGTAATGAGAATTCTCAGATGGTGATCATCAAAAGTAGTATTTTTTTCCCATGACAAGATCGCCCATAATTGAATATTAGTTTTGTTTAACAATATAGCTTCAGACGTTACGAAATCCTCATCCAAAAAATGACCTTTGAGTGAAAAGATTCCAGACATTGCCACATCACAGAATCCCGCTGCATTCAGCCTGATCTCTGCATACACATCACTTCACATCCATAAAGAGTTCCTTTATAGAAGGCACAATATGACTTCTGGGTTTGGCTCCAAACAAAGAACTGGTGTGTAGCCTCTTTAAGAGTGCAAAGGAAAATGTCTCCTCAAAGCCATGTGCCCCTCTGAATAGAACTTGCTGGGGTATCCTTCATGTACCTAAAAAAATACTAAACCTACAGACACGTACCCCTTTGTTGCTAGCTGGCGCCGGTCTCCTGGCTCAGAACTCCTGCCAATCAGCTATTTAAAACTTGCTATCCAAAGGCAACTTTGTCCTTAGAGTGCTGCTGAGTCTTTGTTCCACGAGAGGCTGTTTGTACACCCCAGCCTGCTGCTAACTGGTACCGTAGTAGCCCTGTAGATGCTGTGAGCATTGTGAAAGGACAACTTCACTTGGGTGAAGCTGTCCTTTATAGCCAGAAGTGTAAGCATGAGCAAACATGTAAAAGGGGAGCTTAGGCTCCACCTGGTGGCTTGAAGTAAGTATCAACACTTTTGCAGAATTTTTCAGCAAGGACAGGAAAATGACATGCAGTCCAGTGTCTGACACCCTCCTGCATTTTAAGCCTCTGTCCTTTCCAATACAGTGGGGTTGATTTACTAAACCTGGAGAGTGCAAAATCTGGTGCAGCTCTGCAAAGAACTAATCAGCTTCCAGTTTTCTTTTATTTCAAAGACAAATACTGTAGCTGCTGACTTTTACTATCCCACGGTTTCCTCACCCAAGCAGATTCTTGAATCAGCTCTCGGGAGCTGGTACTGTCATGCTGGGTAGGGGAAACCAGCAGTGAAGCCTTGCGGCTTCACAGCCAGGTTCCTACTGCGCATCGCGCTGCACCTTTCTCAATGGGTCGGCTGTGGCGAGGGCCGAACTTCTGGCTGAGGTTTACCATGGCAAACTCAGCAGGAAGTGGGAGTAGGTACATGTCAAAACCAGGTACCTGTCAAAGCCAGGTACTCGCCCCCTCCCCCCCTCCCGCAAGGTGCCAAAAGAGGGGAGGGGGGGCAGACAAGCGGAGCTTCCCCTTTTGGGTGGAGCTCCACTTTAACTTAACAAGCTGAAGTTAGAAGCTGATTGGCTATCATGCATGCCTGCACCAGATTCTGCAAGTTTTAGTAAATCAACCTCAGTATGTCAACTGAAAGAAGAAGATAGGCACAGAGTTTCTAGTTTTCCCGATTCCTGGGTTTTATTGCCCAGCAATGACACTTTGTTACCTGGCCCCCTAGCACAGATCTGTATTGAACATACGCACTTCCTTTGCCATAAAAGATTTACAAGCTATTACACTGTTAAGAGGATTAGAAGGAAAACTCTGATTTTAATTAGCCACGGGCCTGGCTAAGTACGGCAGTTCAAGCGGAATCCCCTTCTGTGCAATAATAATGCTATTAGTATACAATGTTCTTTGCTACAGTGTTTTTTTTTTCCAGTAAAAAGGATACAGAGGCATGAAAGTTGCTAGATAATTGCAGAAGAGGCAGATAAGGGCCAAGACAACTCTATAGATGATTAGGACTTGAATAAATTTGGCTTGCTCTGTAGGACCCACTTAGACACCTATGAAACAGTCTGCCCACTTTGGAGTTCTTATACCACATAGGAAGTCCATACTTAGGGCTCATTTACACTTGCTCCAACTTCAACACACTTTAAAAGGCCTACTGCTTCAACAGCTTTTTTTATGTGTTTTCGATGCTTCGGTGGTGCTTTCTGAAGGACTCCTTTACACTTGCTTCAAAACATGGCTTCGGACACGATTTTCTTAAAGGTGAGCCGCACTAACCGTCCAAAGGATCTTCCGGCGTGATGATGACGCGTTTCCGAGCATGCGCACTGCGGTGGAATACCAGTGCGCACTGGGACCTGACTTGAAAAAGGAGTTTGCGCTGGTATTCCACCGCAGTGCGCATGCTCGGGAACGCGTCGTCATCACGCCGGGAGATCCTTTGGACGGCTAGTGCGGCTCACCCTGCGTTCCACTCTGCGGTCTCAGCCTCAGTCCCATGCCAGTGACACCACTCCACTTTCTGCCGGACAGGAACAGGAAGGACCGAGAGGAACACGGACCCCCAGCGGTGACCCCATACCGTATATGGATGCCGGAAGGACCCACCTAATTTACTTACCCTGATGTAAGTTTTTAATGCATCTTGCCAATTAAATACCACAGTCTTTACTCAGAGGCGCCTGTTTTTTTCTCTTTGTATCTTTCATGTTTGGAGATTGCTTCCGCTCCCCACTAGGCTGGCCCTGAGCGTATGGACTGTTTCCTGTCTCATTACAAAAGACTTTTATGATAGCCTACATGGCTTCCCCATGGACTACCTTTTAGTTTAATGCTATTAGCTTGCGCCACCGTGTATTTTCTTTTATTCTCTGCACCGGAGACGGTGACATCACTGCCCTTCCAGAAAGATCCCGAGGATTGTGGGGTATTCCCAAATCTTTAAAGAAAAAGCTTCAGCACAGCACAAAAGCAGCTTGCATGTCACATGGTGCCAAGATCTCACCAAAAAGGACAATGATGTCACCCATGCCTATCCACAGTATTCAGAAGCTGGAGTATAAGTACAGTTGTATTCAAAATTATTCAACCCCCCCCCAATGCTGTAAAGGGTTTTAGGGAATTTAGTGTACATTTGTAATTGTATTCAGAATGAAATCCTACAAGGACTTCTTAAAGAACCATATGCAACTAAAATGACATCAATTGGTTTTGTAATACAGTAGTAAATGTTTCTTTTGTGAATTCTTCATTGACACAATTATTCAACCCCTTAAAGACTACCACTCTGAAGAACAGAGGTTCACTGAAGTGTTTTCAATCAGGTATTGAAAACACCTGTGGATGTCAGGGAGCAGCAATAAAGCCTAATAAGCACCAATTAGGCAGCTTTAAAAGGACTGTGATACTCAGCTCCTTCTAGACATTTACTGGTGTGGTTACAAACATGGTGAAGTCAAGAGAATGGTCCAGGAAGACAAGAGAAGAGGTGATTACTCTTCACAGGAAGGGCAATGACTATAAGAAGATTACAAAGATGTTAAACATACCAAGAGACACCAAAGGAAGCATCATTCGCAAATTCAAGGCAAAGGGCACTGTTGAAACGCTACCTGGTCGTGGCAGAAAGAAGATGCTGACTTAGACTGCTGTGCGCTACCTGAAGCGTAGAGTGGAGAAAAGTCCCCGTGTGACTGCTGAGGAACTGAGAAAAGATTTGTCAGATGTGGGTACTGAAGTTTCTGCTCAGACAATACGGCGCACACTGCGTAATGAAGGCCTCCATGCCAGAACTCCCAGGCGCACCCCCCTTGCTGTCTCCAAAGAATAAGAAGAGTTGACTGCAGTATGCCAAAAGTCATTTGGACAAACCACAGAAGTTTTGGGATAGTGTTCTGTGGACTGATGAAACAAAATTAGAACTGTTTGGGCCCATGGATCAACGCTATGTTTGGAGGAGGAAGAACAAGGCCTAGGAAGAAAAGAACACCTTGCCTACTGTGAAGCATGGCGGGGGGTCAATCATGCTTTGGGGCGGTTTTGCTTCTGCAGGTACAGGGAAGCTTCAGCGTGTGCAAGGTACCATGAATTCTCTTCAGTACCAGGAGATATTGGATGACAATGTGATGCAGTCCGTCACATACCTGAGGCTTGGGAGACGTTGGACCTTTCAACAGGACAATGATCCCAAGCATACCTCCAAGTCCACTAGACCATGGTTGCAGATTAAAGGCTGGAACATTTTGGAGTGGCCATCACAGTCATCAGACTTAAATCCGATTGAGAACCTCTGGTGGGACTTAAAGAAAGCAGTTGCAGTGCACAAGCCTAAGAATGTGACTGAACTGGAGGCTTTTGCCCATGACGAATGGGCGAAGATACCCGTAGATCGCTGCAAGACACTTGTGTCAAGCTATGCTTCACGTTTAAAAGCTGTTATAACTGTAAATGGATGTTGTACTAAGTACTAAGATTGAATGTCACTTGGGGGTTGAATAAAACTGATAATGATGTGAGCACAGAAAAGACATTTGTTGTTATTTCATTATAAATGTTATGTTATATTTGTCTGACCTACACGTGCCTCTTTGATTTAATTGTAAGCAGGATGACTGAATGATCAAAATCAATGTCAAACTGGCCAAAACAATCAATTTCAGTGGGGGTTGAATAATTTTGAATAGAACTGTAGATATACTATTCAACTTTTTAATCTTTTTAACTCATACCCCCCACCACGAGCAGACCTTGCTTTCTAGTCCAAGGTCTGCTATAAAGTGAATCTGTTGCTTTGCTCTGTGAGGGGTTCCCAGTTTCTTTATGAAAGTGGCAAACCTCTTTAAGAATTAAAGAAATATAAATAGTATTTTGGATTTATTAAAGATCAGTGACGTTAATGTTTTGATGCTCATTCGACTGTAAAAACCCGCGTCAGCATCACCGGTCACGTCGCCAGCGTTGTGTTAGCAGTAGGAGCACAAAACCTTGTTTTACAGATAAGATCCTGATAAAGAAATCACGCTGAAGCCAGCTATACTGTGACTAAGCTTCTGCCAAGGGCACATGGAGGATTTTTATGTGTACAATCAGAATTTGTACACAGAAGGATACCCAAGTTCAAGAGTAGAGGTTTCATAACTCGCATACCTTGGCTCGGTTATTAAAATGTAAGCATGTTAAATGTAAGGGAAATCTAAAAAAATGGAAACTTTCGCCATGTCCCTTCTCCTCTGCGTGGCCACCTTTGAATGTCTTGCATCTCTGGAGGGGTGGGAGTTTCCACGCAAGCGCACACAATGCTGGTATCTGTGGTGTCTGCAGGGTAACCCCCATATGTGCACCGATGTGCCGGGCCCTGCAGGACATCTGCGCATGCGTGGAATCTCAATGCGCACATGCACCCATCAGTAAAGCTGCTTCTTGGTATGTGAGAAGTGGACAGAACAAGACAGAAACACTTAAAAAAAAAAAGGGGGAGGAGCCAGGGGGTAGTACAGGAGTGCCATACTCAATTTAATCCTGGGATGCATCAGAAGTATGGTTGCCCTCAAAGGGATGGTTGTATTGGGGGTGCGCCACGGACAGAGTGCAGGGCTCTGGAGTGCGCCACGGACAGAGTGCAGGGCTCTGGAGTGCGCCACGGACAGAGTGCAGGGCTCTGGAGTGCGCCACGGACATGTACATATACGTACGTATATGTGTGGTAGTAAGTTGTTTTATTGGGTTTTAGGTTATGGTTTTGTCACAGACAACAGAAAGCAATCAGAAATCCAGCCTGACCCCACAAATGCGCTTCTGGAAGAATGGTCAAACATTCCCATAGACACTCCTAAACCTTGTGGACAGTCTTCCCACAAGAGTTGAAGCGGTTATAGCTGTGAAGGGTGGGCCAACTAAATATTGAACCCTATGGACTAAGACTGGGATGCCATTAAAGTTCATGTGCGTGTAAAGGCAGGCGTCTCAATACGTTTAGTAATATAGTGTAGATTCACCTCCGATCTGCAGGCAGTATAGTCAGCACCCAGTTTACATCAGGATCTCCAGGGCTGACCAATGTGATCTTGCCATGGACATGTTTGGCAGGACTAACATTTTAGGACCTGTACTAGAGCTTTGCCAATGAGACTTCTTTTTTGTATCTTGGCATAACCACACCTAACCTAACAGCCATTCATCACAGGCATTGCAGCAAACATACACATAATTTGGTCTTCAAGGCAGTCCTGGGCACTTCTATAGCAAACATATCAGAGAACATACTTAGTTGTCGTTTTGCATAAAACCACTTTTGTGTTAAGGTTTACCGGCCCTTTAAAATCCAGTGAATGTTCCAAGATCCGAGCATTCTCCAGCAGGGAAGGAGTTTTATTATCACAAAGATCTTTCACAACATAAATTAGTCATCAGGCAGAGAAATCGGAATTCTTCCAGCTCGCCTACCTCTCCTGCAATGTGAAATATCAGACTGGAAGGCCCTCTGTTGAAAAACAGAGTCTGAGACTTACTTTGTTCTTACATGTATTTCAGTACTGCGGAGCCCACTCAGCAGAGAGGATGCTACCCAATCGACTTCTGTGGAACAGTAAGACTGGGCTAATCTGAACACATAGCCTAGGCTTAGGGCTTATTTACACTTGCAGTTGGGGGGAGGTAAAAACACACAGTTCAGCCGCTTTTATACTGCCCCCAACTGCTTCAGGGGTATACGCATGCCGCAGCCGCAAGAATCAAACCTCCTGTAGTGTTCGGCTCTACCATCTGGTGAATGCGACCAATTCAAGTGGATACGGGCATGTTGCAACCGCTCCCCAACTACGTGGAAAGCCTGCAGTTGTGCCACGGTGGTGCGACATTTACAGAGCTAAGACAGGTGGTGAGGAGAGGACTTATCCCAGTTAGTTTGAAAAAAAAGATTTACCCGTCTTCATGACCAGGCCATTTTTTGAGATAGGGCACTGCGCTACTTTAACTGAAAATTGCGCAGTCTTGCGACACTGTACGCAAATAAAATGTATGCCCTTTTCCCCCACAAAATAGAGCTTTCTTTTGGTGGTATTCGATCACCTCTGCGGTTTTTAGTTCTGATTTCTTGTGCTATATACAAAATGATTTCTTGCGCTATATACAAAAAAAAGACCGAAACTTCTAAAAAAAAAATTATATTATATTATATTATAATATAATATATATATATATATATATATATATATATATATATATATATATACACACACATACACATACATATATACACACACACATATACATATATATATATATATATATATATATTTTTTACACACACACTTTTTTTTTTTTTTTTTTACTTTCTGCTATAAAACACATTTAATAAAAAAAAAAGTTAAAAAAAAAAATAAAAAAAAAAAGAAAAATCTGAAATTCTTCATGAATCTTCATCAGGCCAATATGTATTCTGCTACATATTTGTTTAAAAAAAAAAAAAAAAAAACATCCCAATAAGCGTATATTGACTGGTTTGCGCAAGAGGCATCCAGTCTACAAACTATGGGATAGATTTATGGAATTGATTATTTATTTTTACAAGTATTGGCGGCAATCAGCGACTTATAGCAGGACTGCAATATTGTGGCAGACATATCTGACACGGTCACATAGGGATCAGTACTAAAAATATGCACGGTCACCGTACTAATGACACTGGCTGGGAAGGGGTTAACATCAGGGGCAATCAAAGGCTTAACTGTATGCCTAGCCAGTGTTTGTGTACTGTGGGGAGGTGCTTTTACTAAAGGGAAGGCACTGATCTATGTCCCTGCTTTGCAGGAACACAGGAGCAATGCTTTCTGTACTGACAGAGCAGCGATCTGCCTTGTGTACATAGACAGATCACCATTCTGGCTCTCTTTCTAATGATCGGCGGGTGCTGGCGCACATCTAGTCCACGGAACCCGCAGATCAGCTTCCGCTGTGTATAATCACAGCAGGAGCGGGTCGCCGGCGGTGTGCATGTGCTCACCGGAAGCGCAAAATCGCGTTTTAGGCACGCGATCCTGCGCAGCAGAGCCGCTTTGCCGACGTATATGTAAGTTATACAGTCGTCAAGCGGTTAAAGTAGAAATACAGTAAAACCTTGGATTGCGAGCATAATTCGTTCCGGTAACATGCTTGTAATCCAAAGCACTCTTATATCAAAGCAAATTTCCCCATAAGAAATAATGGAAACTCAGATGATTCGTTCCACAACCATTTTTTCGTAAGTCCTTCAGTTTATAGTCCATATAAAAAGATTATAGCATTGCGATAGGTTGTGTAACCATAAAATGTCCATCCACAAATAGCCGCTTCCACAAGGGGATTAGAAGCAAAATCCAGCAGGAGCTACAGAGTATTAAAGAGAAGAGAGGCGCCTCTAAGTGTAGCAATATGGTTCCATTTAATGAAGGTACAACATTTAGCAACTCACATGGTTGATGAATAAACCAGGCACATCTAAGTATGCAGGCATCCGGGGTAAAGCTGTCCACATAGACCATCTTCTGCACCGCCGGCTGCCAGTCTGTAATCCTGACCGGGAAGACCACCCTGCAGTAAAGCGATCTGAAAGCGAGGGGCAGCTTGGAAGGGATGACATAGATGGCGGTGCGGAGGATGGTCTATATGTGGACAGCTTTAGCTTGGATGCCTGCATCCTTAGATGTGCCTATTCCAATCATCAACCATGTGAGTTGCTAAATGTTGTACCTTCATTTAATTTAACCATATTGCTACACTTAGAGGTGCCTCTCTTCTCTTTTATACTTATTTTATACTCAGCTGTGACTTGAGGCTACTTGTATATCAAGTCAAAATTTATTTGAAAATTTTGCTTGTCTTGCCTTAAACCAAGTCTTAAACCAAGTTACTCTCAAACCAAGGTTTTACTGTATAGGCAAAACTTTTTTTTTTTTTCATTTTGGATACAGTAAGGGAGGGTTATAACCCCTGTCAGATTTTGTTTTGCCATCTGTGTTCAACTGGGGAGATTTCCCTTCACTTCCTGTCCTATAGCCAAACAGGAAGTGAGAGGAAACCCCTGCAAATTAAGGCCCTGATCACACCTCAGCATTTTTCAGCTCGTAAAACGCTCATCTCTGAGGTCTCAAGACGCCCAACAAGCAAAATCCCATTCATTTTAATTGCTCCTGTTCATATAGGAGCGTTTTTTCACCTGAAGCAAAATGCTTGAAGCTCAAAAAAGTACATGAGCTTCTTTTTTGGCAAGCGTTTTTGTTAGATGTCAATGCCTGCCTCCAAACGCCTGAAAAAATGCCCAATAAAAAGCCTCAAAACAATACGCTCAGGTGTGAATGGAGCCTAAGGGGATTCTTTGGGGACCCCCAGGTCACCAGAACTAGTGTCCCCATTGGAAGATTTCCCCTCTATTACTTTTCTGGGGACAACCCAAAATGTGGGATTTTTTTTTACTTTCACTTTCAACGATCATAGTAAACAAGAGGGGGTGAATTTCCCTAATGAGGGCACAGACAGCGATAAAAACTGACAGGGGTTCTAATCCCTCTCCACTCTTTCCCAAAAAAAAAAAAAAAAGTTTTGCTTTTACTTTACTTTAAGAAGTGTATGTATTATTTTTGGAAAATAAGGATATCGTTAAGGCTTGGTTCCCACTAGTACACCTTGTCATGTGACTTGAGTCGCAAGATAAGTCAATGGAAGGTGTAGTGAGGCGCTGCTACTATACTATGAGCATATACAAATACCAAACAAATGCAATGAAGAACAAGATCAGCACTAATCGCAATTATAACTGCAGAATTCCGCCCAATGTGAAGTGAGGCAATATATTGGTCAAGGTGAAACAAGCAAAAACTGGAAATAAAATATATGAAAAAGATGACCAGAGTTGATGGCCAAATGTGCTGTTATAACAGTATGTGCTAGAATAAATAGTGCACTGTAAAGAATATATCAGAGAATATAGTGTCAAACGTACAAAACTTAGCCGAGAACAAATACTGGTGCTATATGTGAAATATGTGCACTGGGTATACAGAAATGGGACTGTGACATAAAGTGCTCAGTAGAAACACAAGTGCATCATCCTTTAAGCAGGCTTTAATAAAAATAATGGAATAAAAATACTCACAAACGAGTTATTGATAAAAGCACATCAAACAAAATGTAAAATCCTCAGCATCGAGATCGGGATTGGATCGTCCCCCGAAGCTGTATAGGCTTACGCGTTTCAAGGCAGCGCCTCTTCTTCAGAGCCTCAAAGTGCTCAGTGCAACAGAAAAAGGATATGTTCTAAGCCTCGGTTCACACTAGGGCGACCTGTGAGGCGTCCTGGTCGCCTCACAGGTCGCCTCCCATAGGGAAGCTGCGGACCCGTTCTAATAGGAGAGACACAAGTCGCTCCGACTTAGAAAAAGGGTCCGGAGCTTCTTTGGGGCGACCGCCATAGACTTCAATGTTATGAAGTCCTTGGCGGCCGCTCCGAGGTCGCGGCGCGCTGCTCGCACCGCGATCTCGGAGGTCGCCCGGGGAAGTAGCGTCGCGGTAGTATGAACCGGCGCTTAATCAGAACAACGATAAAGTGGGTGCCAAATAAATAATATTTTGTTGATTAAGGCAAGTACATAAATAAACAAATAGTGTCCATAATCTATCAGTGTGGTGACATCAAATTTTGTGCGATCCTTCTTCCCTTGGTGGGGTTCGGTGACACATCAAGCTGTCTGATCCTTCACCCAATAGGTAGTGGCCACTTACCAGAAGCACTCAGGCCTCTGGGACCTACCGTGCTTGTAGAGATCCTTTATCTTTATAGCGACCACCTCCTCCTTGGTTGATACTCAGGGGTACCAGTGGGATTCCTATGTATATGGCTCAAGGGGACATCTATCCAGTGGCTCTCAAAAAATGCAACAAAAAGTATGTAGCAGAATACATATTGGTCTACATTGATGAATAAATTGGATTTTTTACATTTTTTTTTTATTGGGTATGTTTTATAGCATAAAGTAAAAAAAAAAAAAAAAAAAAAGTTTTTTTTTTGTTTATAGGACAAAAAATAAAACCTCAGAGGTGATCAAATACCACCGAAAGAAAGCTCTGTTTGTGGGTGGAAAAAAAGGATACTGTATTAAAGTGTGTTGTATTTGTACTGTCTACCCTCAAGTTGTAAAGCGATGCGTAAACTGTCGGCGTTATATAAATCCTATATAATAATAATAATAATGTACATTTCTTTTGGGTACAGCATTACATGTCTGAGCAATTGTCAGTCAAGGTAACAGAGTGCCATATCGCAAAAAATGGCCTGGTCATTAACCACTTGCCGACTGCCTAACGTAGATCTACAGTACATCGGCAGTCAGCCCCTCACAGGCAAAGCGACGTAGGTCTACGTCGCTAGCCTGTGAGGCTCTGGGGAGCGAGCGAGCGCCGCCGGAGGCACGCTCCCGCTCGCTCACGGACCCCGCCGGGCACTCGCGATCGTCCGTTACACCGGAAGAAAGGCAGTCGGCTAATGTAAACACAGCCGCCTGTCATTCTCCCCTGTGTAAGAATGGAGATCACACGGTTCTACTATGTAGGACCGTTGATCTCTGTTCTTACACAAGTAGCCACATCCAATCACAGTTAGAAACACGTCCCTAGGGACACACTTAACCCCTCCCTCTCCAATAAAGTTAACCCCTTCCCTCCCAGTGTCATTTTTACAGTAACAGTGCATATGTATAGCACTGATTACTGTAGTAATGTCACTGGTAACCCCAAAAGTGTCAAAAATGTCAGTCAAGGGTCCGATCTGTTCGCCGCAATGTTGCAGTCCAGCAAAAAAAAAAAAAAAAAAAAAAAAATCGCAGATCGCCGCCATTACTCGTTAAAAAAAGAAAAAACAACAACAAAAATGACAAAAATCTTTCCCTTAGTTAGTAAAACACAATAACTTTTGCGCAAACCAATCAAAATACGCTTTTTGCGATTTTTACCAAAAATATGTAGCAGAAAACAAATTGGCCTAAAATGATAAAAAAAATTTTGGGGGGAATTTCATATAAAAAAAAATGTGAAAAATATTGTTATTTTTTCAAAATTGACGCTCTTTTTTTTGTTTATAGCGCATGATCAAAAAAATCACACAGGTGATCAAATACCACCAAAAGAAAGCTCTGTTTGTGAGAAAAAAAAGGACGTGAAATTAGTTTAGGTACAGCGCCGCACGACCGCGCAATTGTCCGTTAAAGTCACGCAGTGCCGAATCGCAAAATAGGGCCTGGTCAGGAAGGGGGTAAAATCTTCCAGGGCTTAAGTGGTTAAGGTAGGTAAACCTTCCGGGGCTGAAGTGGTTAACGCTGTCAGGAGATAGGCCTCTACAAAACTTGGCAGTGCCTAAAAATAGAGAGCAACTGAGCATGTGCAGAGCAGGGTGAGAGAGTGTATTACTGCATTTAAAGCGGAGTTCCACCCAAAAGTGGAACTTCCGCTTTAGGTATTCTAACCCCCTGACATGCCACATTTGGCATGTCATTTTTTTTGGGGGGGGGGAGCGGGTACCTAGTTTTGACAGGTACCCGCTCCCACTTCCGCTCGGAGCGCCGCGGCGCCCTGAGTGGAAGTTCTCCTCTCCCCCTCCCTCCCTGCAATCTTCTGGGACATGTCAGAGGTCCCAGAAGATTGCCGGCCAATCAAGACACGCAGCGCAACTCGCGCATGCGCAGTGGGTACCCGGCTGTGAAGCCGAAAACTGTCACAGCCGGGTGCCCACAGCAGTGATGCCGGCGCCGAGGGAGAGGATCGAGGCTTCGGGCGGCCGCATCGCTGGACCGTTGGACAGGTGAGTGAAATGGCTGGAACTCCGCTTTAAGGTCCCTTTCACACGAGGCGGATCCGCTTGGCGGACTCCGCTAGCTCAGTCGGGATCGCTCTGTTGATCCCCACTGAGCAGGCGGATGACAGGTCCATCTCCGCTCACTGTGCAGAGATAGACCTGTCAGAGTCACACTCTCCTCTATGGTCAGATCAGATGAAAAACTGACATTTTCATCCGATCCGACCCGCTGGACGGATGGCGAATGTATCGCCATCCCTCTGTTTTAAGCGGATCTTATCGGAACAGATGCAAGATGGGTGTCAGTGGACACATCCCTGCTGACATCCACCTCTCCATAGGAGATCAATGGGTGGCCTGATCAGGTCCGCCTGAAAAACAGACAGGCGGACCCGATTGGTCTGATCGTGTAAAAGGGGCCTTAAACCCTATAGACACTTATTTTTAATGTTTTACATAGCTATACCTGCAAAATAGGCCAGCCTGAAGTCATCTAGCAGGACATCATTTTCTGACTAAACTTCCACTTTAAGTTGCAGCGTCTTTTAAAAAAAAAAAAAAGTTTCTGCGCCGCTTGCTGCTTTGCTGAGACTTTCTTGCGACTTGAATGCCATAGACTTTAATAATAAATCACGCAACTTTAGAGTCGCACTACTGTGAACTGAGCCTTAGTGCGGCTTTAAAAAGGAACAGAAATCAAGTCATAGGCCAAGTGTTGCTTGAAAAAAAAAAAAAAAAAAAAAAAAAAAAAAAGTACATAAGCATTTTCGCGCCAGTAGCCTTCAATGGGAACGCCTGAAAAAAAAATTCAAGTTAGACTTACCGGTAACTTGTTTTCCAATAGTCTTTCAGGACAGCACCTTAGAGAGATGGCTCCTCCCTCTCCTCATCAGGAAACACCCCATCCACCAGATTTTAAAAGGAGGCTTCTCCCACCATTCATCAGTTTGTAGAAGAGTACCTCCGGCCCATGCTGGAACACAAACAGATATGGTTAATCACAGCAATACATTTTATACAATAGGGCGGGATCCTCCTGCTGTCCTGAAAGACTATTGGAAAACAAGTTACCGGTAAGTCTAACTTGAATTTTCCCTAAAACGTCTTTCAGGACAGCACCTTAGAGAGGATTATCGAGACTTACTCAATTTAGGGAGGGACCACAGCTTGCAGGACCTTTCTGCCAAAAGCCTGATCTTCAGCTGCCAAAAGGTCCAACCTATAGTGTCTTGCAAATGTAAAGTAGCTTGACCACGTAGCCGCTTTGCAGATCTGATCTGGAGTGGCACCAGCTTTCTCTGCCCATGTAGTGGCTAACGCTCTAGTAGAGTGAGCTCTGATCCCCTGTGGGGGAGACAATTTCATTTGGGAGTAAGCCTCTGAAATAGCGGATCTGAGCCATCTGGCTATTGATCCTTTTGATGCCTGGCGACCTTTTTTGTTGCCAGAGAAAAGAACAAAAAGAGAGTTTGATGATCTAAACTCTTTAGTAACCTCCAAGTAGTGTATAAGAACCCTTCTTACATCTAGGTAGTGAAAGCCTTCTTCCTTATCTCCTGATGGATTAGGGCAGAAGGTAGGTAACACAATTTCTTGTGAGCGGTTTCTCGTTGAAGCTACTTTTGGGAGAAACCCTGGATCTGTCTTGAGAATTATCCTGTCTGGATATATGGACAAGAAAGGTTCGATAGCTGATAAAGCATGTAATTCACTGATTCTTCTTGCTGATGTTATTGCCACCAAGAAGACCGTCTTGAGGGTAAGGTTTTTTAGTGTAACCGTTTCTAGTGGTTCAAAAGGTTCCTTTGTGAAGGCCTGAAGGACCACCGACAAGTCCCATTTGGGGAAGCTTCTGACAGGCACTGGTCTGGAGCGGGTAAGGGCCCTGAAAAATCTGATGATTAAAGATTCTGAAGAAATGGGCCTTTCCAAGAATACCCCCAGGGCTGTAACTTGTACCTTGAGGGTACTTACTGCCAAACCTTTTCCTGCGCCCTCCTGTAGGAACTCCAAGATTGAAGTAATACTGTTCAATTTTTGATCTTTCGATTCACACCAGGTATTATATGTCTTCCAAACTTTTGCATATATATTCCTTGTGACTTTTTTCCTACTGGAAAGTAGAGTAGCAATTAATGCGTCTGAAAATCCTTTCCTTTTCAGCAGTTGCTCCTCAGATACCAGGCGGTGAGCTTTAGCTTTTCCACTTCTGGATGATAGACTGGACCTTGAAGCAGTAGGTCTTGACGAAGAGGGAGCTGAAAAGCAGGTTTGACTGACAGTTGAAGGACAGTCGAAAACCAAACCCTTTTGGGCCAATAGGGTGTGATCAGGATCACTGAGGCTCTTTCCATTTGGATTTTTCTCAATACCAACGGAATGAGCTGGAAGGGGGGGAAGGCATACCCCAACCTGAACCTCCAGGGATGTGCCAGGGAATCTACTCCCAGAGAGTTGTCGCTTCTGTGGAGTGAGAAGTAAAGTGGAAGTTTTGCGTTTTCTTTCGTTGCAAACAGATCCACCTCTGGCTTTCCCCAAGTCTTGGTTATCAACATGAAGACTTCTGGGTTCAAGCTCCATTCTGCTTCTCGGATCTTCTGCCTGCTTAAATAATCCGCCACACTGTTTAGTGTACCTTTTAGGTGGATTGCTGACAAGGAAAGTAACTGCCTTTCCGCCCATTGCAGAATTTCCGTTGCCAAAAGCTGTAGGGTTTTGCTTCTTGTGCCCCCTTGCTTGTTTAGATATGCCACTGTAGTGGCGTTGTCTGAAAGGACTTGAACATGAGTCCCCTGAAGATTTTGAAAGAAGGCAGTTAGGGCTAGGCCGACTGCCTTTAATTCCTTCCAATTTGAGGATTTTCTTGTCTCGGTCTGAGACCAAACCCCCTGTGCCAGGTTTTGGTTCCAGTGGGCTCCCCACCCCCACCTGCTGGCATCCGTTGTTAACCTCTGGTCTGCCGGGAAGGACCAGGCCAAACCCTGAGACAAGGTTGTCCGATTTCTCCACCACCAAAGGGACCTCTTGACCTTGGTGGGGATTTTTACCTTCAAGTCCAAAGTCTCTGGATTGTGATCCCAGATTCTGAGGAGGAAATATTGGCGTGGTCGAAAATGCAGCCTTGCCCATTGGACAGCTGGAATTGATGCAGTCAGGTTTCCAAGGACTGACATGATCTCTCTGATCGACCACCACTGATTTGTTTGTAGCCTTGCTACCAAATTCTGTATTTTGACCTGTTTGTCTTCTGGTAGGAAGATTCTTTGTTCCACAGAGCATAACTGAAACCCTAGGAACTGAACCCGCTGAGCCGGTGTGAGATTCGATTTCTTGATGTTCACTATCCATCCCAGAGCTTCTAGATGACCTCTTGCCTTGTGCAGGTCCTCTTGAAGTTTTTCCTTTGACGGGGCAAAGAAAAGCAGGTCGTCCAGGTAAGGCACCACAGAGATTCCCTGAAGGCGGAGGGGAGCTAGACACTCTGCCATTACCTTCGTAAAAATACGAGGGGAGGATGATAGCCCGAAAGGGAGTGCTTTGAATTGGATATGGAGCATTTCCTTTCCCAGATTTACTGCCAACCTTAGGAATCTCTGTGAGTGAGGGGCAATAGGGATATGTAGGTAAGCATCCCTTAAGTCGATTGATGCCATGAAGCATCCTTTTGTTAACAGGGTTCTGACTGTAAGAATTGAGTCCATTCGAAACTTTTTGTACAGAACTGACCTGTTTAATGGTTTCAGATTCAGTATAAGACGAAAATCCCCCGATGGTTTCTTTATCAAAAATATGTGGGAATAGAATCCCTGATGTTGTTCCTCCACTGGAACTGGACAGACAACTCCCTGTCGCCTCAGGTCCTTTAACAGGTCCATCATAGCCAGGGCTTTTTCTGCATCTCTTGGGAGGTTTGTGACAAAGAACCTTTCGGGTGGCGTCTCTGAAAACTCTATGTTGTAGCCTTGGGACAGCATACCCAGAATGTATTGATTTTCTGTTATGGCTGCCCAATAGGGGAGGAATTCCCTCAATCTTCCTCCCACCGGCAATGTCTTGTCATTGTGTTTTGTTGGTTGACACAGGAGGATGGAAGAGAACACCTCCTTTCCCTTTGGGTTTTTGTGTCGACCAGTTTCTTCTCTTCTCCTGGGGTCTGCTATTTTGCTGAGCTTTTTGAGGTCGAAAAAGCTTCTTTGCTGCCTGTTTCTTCTTCACAGGAAAAGACTTCTTTTTGTCTGCTGTTCTATCTAGAACAGAGTCTAGCCCAGGCCCGAATAGTAGATCCCCTTGAAAAGGAAGTCCACATAGCTTATTTTTAGAAGCTGTATCTCCAGGCCATGTCTTTAACCAAAGAGCCCTTCTGGCTGAGTTGGATAAAGCTGCAGATCTTGCGGTCATCTTCACTGACTCTGCTGAAGCGTCAGAAATGAAGGCTATGGCCGTGGAGAGCGTGGAAAAGGAATCCAAAATTTCCTGTTTAGGTGAGTCTGCTGTGATGTGTGCTTTTAGCTGGCTAAGCCAGTATTCCAGATTCCTGGACACACAGGTTACTGCCATGGCAGGTTTCAGACTCCCCATGATGGATTGCCAGGATCTCTTAAGTTGCTGGTCCATCTTCTTATCCATGGGATCCCTCAGTATTCCCATGTCTTCAAATGCTAGGTCTGTTGACCTAGAAACCTGGGAGAAGGCTGCATCAATCTTTGGCATCTTATTCCAGGGAGCTCCTGGGTCCTCATCAAAAGGAAATCGCCTTTTAAAGGCTTTAGGGAAGAAGGTTTTCTTTTCCGGATCAGTCCACTCATGTTTTATTGCATCTGAGATGGTCTGATGTACTGGGAAGATACGGCCCTTAGGCTCTTCCAAGCCTGCATACATTTTGTCATGTAGGGACAGTTCCTTCTTTTCTTCCTCTAGACCCAGGGTGATATAAACTGCCCTCAGGAGACCATCCACTTGCTCTAAGGATAGTTTGTATTTAGTGGGCCTGCTTTGTGCCCCTCCCTCCTCTTCTTCCTCTGAATCCTCCTTGGAATGTGAGGGGGAATTATCTCCTTGGGTGGAAGGAACCCCTTCTGTCCCCACCGAAGGAAGCAATTGTGAACCCTGAGAGGACAGTGAGGCTGATGGCTGACTCAGGGCAGGGTCCTGTAGGGATGACCGAAAAGATTGGATGGTAGCATCCAATTCCTTCCTCACAGATGCGACTAAATCGCCACAAACTGCAGATGCTTCTTCCTTTACTAGTGCATCAATACATCCCTGGCAAAGTGTCTTTTTCCAACTTTCCGACAACTTTGCTTTGCATGAAGGACACTTTCTCTTGAAAACAGTTTCAGAGCTTTTAGCCTGGAAGACATGAATGGGAAAACATACACATGCTTCTTAAAAGTCAGCCTGATTCTCAGGGCCACCAAAGGTGCACAGAAAGACATTTAAAGGGAAGTCCCATGTGCCCTGACAGGCCCCCAGCCACCGGGGGGATAGTAAAAGGGATGGAGAGAGACCCCACAGTAAGATAGGCCATATAAAGATACCCCTTACCTGGGCCTTACTGGTGCCTGTGCCTGTCCCACTCGCTGAAGAAGCTTCCATCGCTTGGCAGCGGTATCACCCGTGGCTTCGGTACCGGTTCCGGAGACCAAAGCGCACCTGCACTGGACCGGATCCGGAATAAGGCACCAGCTTGCTCCTCCCTTCTTCCTCTGCGTCCGGCGGAAATGACGCCATACGCCCCCTGCAGAACGCTGCCCTTTCCGGAACCTCACTTCCGGTCCGGACGAGCGTCACTCGATCCGGAGAAATGGCGGCAAATTTGAAAAAAAGGCGGCGGAAGCCTAAGAAAAATCGTTCCGCTCCTCCAAGATGCCTTCCCAGGGCTGTGCTCTGCGGGGTCCTGACTCAGCCTAGAGCACTGAAGAGGAAGAAGGAGCCCATGCACTGCAGTCGGTCGCGTGAATGGGAGAAGCAACCGTCTCCAAAAAAAGGGTAGGTGGACGTAGGAAGCCCGGTCTCTCAGGATAGCACCTTAAGAGCCCAGCTCCCCACAGAGGTGTTCCTCGGCCGGAGGAAACACAAAAACTGATGAATGGTGGGAGAAGCCTCCTTTTAAAATCTGGTGGATGGGGTGTTTCCTGATGAGGAGAGGGAGGAGCCATCTCTCTAAGGTGCTGTCCTGAAAGACGTTTTAGGGAAAAATGTGTGGAAACCATATCATGCATTTTTTCCCCTAGTAACAAGCTTTCCATTGGCTAAAAGTAATTTAACCACTTCCAGCCCTCCCGCCGTAAAATGACGGCAGAGCGGTGCAGCTCTCGTTCGTGGATGACGTCAATTGATGGCGCCCAGTTTAGCCACGGGCGCACCGTGTTCCTTGGACATGGCGTGACCCCGGCCGGGGCTCTTTAACCATGTGATCTTTAACCATGTGATCTGCTGTGTCCAATTACAGCCAATTACATGTAAACAAGGAAGTGCCATTTATCAGCTTTTCCTCTCTTAAGGCCCGTACACACTTGACGAAAATCGGACGAAATATCCTCCGATTTTTCTCTCTCTTGCTCAGCGTTCATTACCGTTGTTAGTTGACAAAAATGTTCACGAAATTTCTCGCCCGATTTTTTTTTTTTGGGACATTTGTTCCTAGACTTCCGGGTTGTCAGCAAATTCAGGTCATGCACGGTCTCTCGTATCCGATTTTTCACAGACGTACTGCATACCCATTACAGGAAAATTGGTCGTCTGGGGACGGACGATAAAAATTTTGGCGTTTGTCCCTCCGTTTTTTTTTTCGTTGAAAATGTCGGCATTGGCTGCTGAAAGTGGTGTACACACTAGCCGAAAATCGCACGATTTTACCTCAGACGGGAGTTTTCGGCAGATTTTTAACTAGTGTGTACCCCACTTTACACTGACAGAGTGTGAGGTGAAGAGAGCTGATAAGCAGCATCTCCTCACAGGGAAGACTTGTGCCCTGATTACCATGCAGCCCCAACAGTGACAGTCTGTGCCCATCAGTGCCACCTATCATTGCCCATAACTACCACCTATAAGTGTCCATAAGCTATGCCAATCAGTGCTTCCTTTCAGCGCCGGCTATCAGTGTTCATCAGTGCTGCATATTAGTGCCTCCTTATCAGTGCCCTTTAGTGCTGCCTCACTAGTGCCCATCAATGCCGCCTATCAATGCCCATCACTGTCGGAGAAAAATTACTTATTTAAAAATTTGCTGACAAACTAGGAAAAACTTTTTTTTTTTTTAAATGTTTTTGGTGTTTTGTTAGCAAAAAAATAACCCAGCAGTGATTAAATACCACCAAAAGAAAGCTCTATTTGTGTGAAGAAAATGATAAAAATGTAATTTGGGTACAGTGTTGCATGACTGCGCAATTGTCATTCAAAGTGCGACAGCGCTGAAAGCTGAAAATTGGCCTGGGCAGGAAGGGGGTGAGAGAGTGCCCTGCATTGAAGGAGTTTAAAAAAAAAAAAAGGCTCAAAACAAAAATGCCCAAGAAATAAATAAATAAATAAATCTGTTAAAATGACCAAAAAGGCACTCAGTTTATGTGTGAAGTCGTACAAAGAAAAAAAAACAAGGGCCCGTTAGAGAGAAACATTTGTAAGATGTGGGTATGTCTGAAACTGAGGCAATGTGGGTATGTCTGAAACTGAGGCAGACAACAGGTCTGCTCTGCCGGGAACAGGTCCCCTTCACAAAGAGATGTGAGAGTCGTATTCAGTAACGATGACATCACTCAGGTCAATCCACAAAAGTGATAACTCCGCTTCAGATTGTGACAGGCTGAATCACCCACCTGCTTGTGCAATCTCTGCACCCACCTGCTGCAGGCATAGGGAGGTGGTGGGGGGGGGGGGGGTCTCCTACTTTGAAACAAACGCCAAGAAAAAAAAAAGGGGTCATAAAGTTTCTTTATGTGTCCTCTAGAATTTTGTATACAAATGTATGTTATTTCATTTATTTTTTACCACTTGCCTACTAGGCACTATTCCCCCCCCCCCCCCCTTACTGCCCAGGCCAATTTTCACACTTTGAATGACAATTGCATGGTCATGCAACATTTTACCCAGATGAAGTTTTTATATTATATATATATATATATATATATATATATATATATATATATATATATATATATATATATATATTCTTTAAACACACAAATAGAGCTTTCTTTTTGTGGTATTTAATAGCCACTTTTGTTTGTTTTTGCTACACAAATAAAAAGAAAGACTGACAATTTTGAAGAAAAAAACCCCAAAAAAAGGTTTCTCATATTTTGTTATACAATTTTGCAAACAGATAATTTTTCTCCTTCATTGATGGCCACTGATAATCTGCACTGATAGGCACCAAAAGGTGGCACTGATTATTAGGCACTGGTGGGCAGTGCGGAGAGGTGGCACAGATGAGGCAGTGATGGGCACCGATTGGCAGCACTGATAGATAGGACTGATAGGCGGCACAGAGAGGTGGCACTGATGAGGCAGTGATGGGCACTGATTGGCAGCACTGTTAGGCGGCACAGAGAGGTGGCACTGATGAGGCAGTGATGGGTACTGATTGGCAGCACTGATGATGAGGCAGTGATGGGCACTGATTGGCAGCACTGATAGATGGCACTGTTAGGCGGCACGGAAAGTTGGCACTGATGAGGCAGTGATGGGCACTGATTGGCAGCACTGATATATGGCACTGATAGGAAGCACAGAGAGTTAGCACTGATAGGTAGCACTGATGAGGAGGCAGTGATGGGTACTGATTGGCAGCACTGATAGATGGCATTGGTGGGCACTGATTAGGAGTACCGATGGGCACTGATTAGAAGCACTATTGGGCACTAAGGGAACCGATGTCCCTCTAACAGAAGCCGGTTAACAGCTTTCTTCTTTTCTTCATGTGGACAGTGGGAGGAAAAAAAAAAAAAAAGCGTGATAACCAGTTTCTGTTTACTTCTGCGATCAGCTGTCATTGGCTGACAGCTGATTACGTGGTAAAGGGCCCTCTGTGATTGGCTCTTTACCCCGATCTGTGATCGACCTTTTACTCCGATCTGTGATCAGCCGAGTCCACTGTGTGTTTCAATAGACACACACAGCACGGCTTGACCCCGCCCTCCCACTTCCTTCTCACAGGTTTGATTGAAAGCAGCAGGAGCCAATGGTTCCCGCTGTGGTGCATTTCATGGGCGTATTCCAGGCTCAATGACTTCTATGAAAATGCTTCTCAATCGCACGTAATACATTTTGAACATAATTTAAAATTAAGAAAAAAAAGTCAGTATGCGGCCAACACCCACATAACCCTTTGGGTCTGGTAAGGATTTTGAGAGGAACATGGCACCAAAATAAAAAAAGGAAAAAAATAAATAATGATGTGAGGGTCCCGATACCAGACCCTTATCGGAGCATGCAGGAAAGGGGTAAAAGGAGGATGGGGGACGAGCGAGCAAGCTACCCACCTGAACCATTCCAGGCCACATGCCCTCAACATGGGAGGGTTGATGGGGGACAAGGGACTCTACCCCACAACCCTGGGCTGTGGTTGTGGGGGTCTGCAGGCGGAATCTGAAAGCCCCTTTTAACAAGTGTTCAGAGACGGCTGGGGGGAGGGGGGGGGAGAAAACAGAGAAATTGCAAAGTTTTTTGCAGAGAACGCATTACGGTAAAAAACCCTTTGCCTTCAGAACCTGTAAGGGAAATATCGCTAACCTGACAGATAGCAAAAAATGACAGCTTGTAGATGGTTTTACCTATTCCAAAAAAAAAAAAAGTATTATTATTATTATAGTAGTAGATCTTGTTTCAGTTGTGTTTGAGCCTGGCCACAAATGATAAGCTTGATGGTAATGAGTAATGAAGAGTTATTTAAAACTGAACATTCAGATCCTAGGCTGGCCGGCCCTTTAAATGACGTCACACTCAGAGGATCCAGGAAACCAGAAGACATCACCGCATCCGATAGAACACTACCGAGAAACACCGCGTACTTTCCAATCTGCAGGCTGATCGCCAGGTGTTGTACTCCTGCACTTACATGACATCAGTATTTTTCCTTTAAAATGAGTATTAGTCACATAGAAGGAAGAGAAGAACGTAATAGACAGACAGGTGATAACAGACTGAACTCTACACATACTCCAATGTAGGACTGAAGAAAACCATAAACTCATGTCACTTTCTCATTTCTAGACATGGAGCAAGTAGACCTATATAGGGCCCCGTATACACCTAGGCGTTCTAGAATTCAGGAACGTAGATAAATCGCAGCACAACACACGTTTGGGTGGTAATATTGCTAATTGCACCCCAGACACGCAACAGAAACTGACATTTTGTTGCTTTACAAAAATGTGCTAAAGTTAGCTTAAAAAAAAAGAAAAAAAAAAAAAAGGGTACAGAAGCTACGTTGGCGCATTTTTTGGAGCAGAGAGCAGTCTATTCAAATTAATGGTGCTGCACATTTAAAAAAACGCACTAAAACCGCAACGCTCTGCCGTCACTAGATGTGAACAGGGCCTAAGAACGGTCAACCAAAGATCCCCGGAGACACAAGGGCATTACCAGACCAGACCACCCGCACTGAACATACATCTTTATTATATGTACGTCATGGGGGGTACTGGCTAGCACTTCTTCCTGGCAGCACTGGGGTCCTTGGTCTGAATCCCATCCAGGACACTGCCTGTAGGAAGACTGCATAGCCTCCCTATGCTTGCATGGGTTTCCTCCAACACTCCAAAGCCATACTGGTGGGTTAAATGGCTCATCTCTAAACCAGTTGTAGTACACTTTATTACCAAAAGTATCGGGCCGCCTGTCATTACACACACATGAACTTTAATGGCATCCCAGTCTTATGCCTCGTACACACGCAACGATTATCGGCCGACCGATCGGCCGACTTTTGTCCAGTGTTGTTGTGTTGGTTGAAATGTGCTCTAGACTGCACACGAATTTTCTCGGCAAACAAAAATCAACTTCAGAAGTGATGTCATGTGCTGGTTTACTTTCCGTGTGTTTTTTCTTCTCTGAGCATGCCCAGTCTTGCTCCTCAGATTTTTGTCTGCCGAAATCTGTACTGACTGACGGAAAATCGGCCGTTGTGGTGACGGCCAACAAAAATTTTATAGCCTGCACACCAGATTTTTTTCAGCCGAAAAGTCGGAGTCGGTTGTTGGAAGCATCATACTAACAAGCCAAAAATCATCCGATCGGACGTTGGCCGAAAATTCACGGCCAACTATCGACACGTGAGTACGAGGCATTAGGCTGTAGGGTTCAATTTTGAGTTGGCCAACCCATTTCAGGTATAACAGCTTTAACTCTTCTGGGAAGGCTGTCCACAAGGTTTAGGAGTGTGTCTATAGGAATGTTTGACCTTTCTTCCAGAAGCGCATTTGTGAGGTCAGGCAATGACGTTGGACAAGAAGGCCTGGCTCGCTGTCTCCGCTCTAATTCATCCCAAAGGTGTTCTATTGGGTTGAGGTCAGGACTCTGTGCAGGCCAGTCAAGTTCCTCTACTCCAAACTCACTCATCCATGTCTTCATGGACCTTGCTTTGTGCACTGGTGCGCAGTCATGTTGGAACAGGAAGGGGCCATCCCCAAACTGTTCCCACAAAGTTGGGAGAATTAAATTGTCCAAAATGTCTTGGTATTCTGACGCTTTAAGAGTTCCCTTCACTGGAACTAAGGGGCCAAGCCCAACCCCGGAAAAACAAACCCCACACCATTATCCCCCCTCCACCAAATGATTTGGACCAGTGCACAAAGCAAGGTCCATAAGGACATGGATGAGCGGGTTTGGGGTGGAGGAACTTGACTGGCCTGCACAGAGACCTGACCTGACTCCAAGAATGGAATGGAAGAATGGTCAATAATTCCCATAGACACACTCCTAAACCTTGTGGACAGCCTTCCCAGAAGAGTTAAAGCAGAGTTCCACTCAAAAGTGGAACTTCCCCTTTAAATACTCCTGACATGCCATATTTGGCAAGCAATTTTTTTTTTTTGGGGGGGGGGGGAGGGGGTACCTAGATTTGACAGGTACCCATTCCCACTTCCGCTCGGGCCGTCTAGGCAGCTCGAGCAGAAGTTCTCCTCTCCCCCTCCCTCCCTGCAATCTTCTGGAACACGTCATAGGTCCCAGAAGATTGCCCGGCCATTCACAATGCGTAGCGCAACTCGTGCATGCGCAGTGCACACCCTGCTGTGAAGCTACAAGCTGTCACAGCCGGGTGCCCACACTAGACATGCCGGTGCCGCCAAGAGGAGAGGGAGAGGAGCGAGGCTTCGGGCGGCCGCGTCGCTGGATTGTGGGACAGGTGAGTGTGTGTTTATTAAAAGTCAGCAGCTACACTTTTTTGTAGCTGCTGACTTTTAATAAATAATAAAATGAGTGGAACTCTGCTTTCAGCTGTTATAGCTGCAAAGGGTGGGCCAACTCAATATTGAACCCTACAGACTAAAACTGGCCTGCACAGAGTCCTGATCTCAACCTGATAGAACACCTTTGGGATGAATTAGAGCGGAGACTGCGAACCAGGACTTCTTGTCACCTGACCTCACAAATGCACTTCTGGAAGAATGATCAAACATTCCCATAGACACTCCTAAACCTTGTGGACAGCCTTCCCAGAAGAGTTGAAGCTGTTATAGCTGCAAAGGGTGGGCCAACTCAATGTTGAACCCTATGGACTAAGACCGGGATCTAATTAATTAGGTGGGGGGGGGGGGGGGGGGGGACTCTGATCAAAAATACCATGGCACTATCCCCATTTAAAAATAGATACATTAGACAAAAAGTACCCACATCTCATCATAAGGGAGAGATAGTAGGTAAAAGGGGATTTTTTATGCCCAACAAAAAACAAAAAACATAACAATTGCATAATATTACACAGACGCATTCGATTTTAACCACTTGCCGTCGACCGCCGCATGACTATCTACGTCGGCGGTCAGCCCCTCACAGGCAAACTAACGTAGGGCTACGTCTATAGCTTGTGAGGGTCTAGGGAGCGAGCGCGCGCCGCCGGAGGCGCGCTCCTGCTCCCGCGTGGTCACGGACCCCCCCCGCGCGTGTGACCAGCGGACCCGATGTCCGCCGGCCACTCGGCGATCGGCGGGGGAGAGGGAGAATGTCAGGCAGCTTGTGTAAACAAGCCACCTGTCATTCTCCTCGCTGTAAAAACACTGATCACATGGATCTACTATGTAGATCCGTTGATCAGTGTCCTTACGGCTCAAGCCACAGCCAATCACAGTAGAAAGCACGCCCCTAGGGACACACACAGCCCCTCCCTCCCAAATAAAGTTAACCCCTTCACTACCAGTGTATTTTTACAGTAACAGTGCATATATATAGCACTGATTACTGTAGAAATGTCACTGGTAACCCCAAAAGTGTCAAAAATGTCAGTCAAGGGTCCGATCTGTCCACCGCAATGTCGCAGTACCGCAAAAAAAAAAAAGAAAAAAAAAATCGCAGATCGCCGCCATTACGCGTTAAAAAAAAAAAAAAAACAACAAAAAATGACAAAAATCTTTCCCTTTGTTAGTAAACGCGATAACTTTTGCGCAAACCAATCAAAATACGCTTTTTGCGATTTTTTTTACCAAACATAGGTAGCTTAAAACAAATTGGCCGAAAATTTTTTTGGGGGGGAATTTCATATAAAAAAATGTGAAAAATATTGCTATTTTTGCAAAATTGACGCTCTTTTTTTGTTTATAGCGGGTGATCAAAAAAAATCGGACAGGTGATCAAATACCACCAAAAGAAAGCTCTGTTTGTGGGGGAAAAAAAGGACGCCAAATTCATTTAGGTACAGCGTCGCACGACCGCGCAATTGTCCGTTAAAGTCACGCAGTGCCGAATCGCAAAATACCCCCTGGTCGGAATGGGGGTAAAATCTTCCGGGGCTTAAGTGGTTAAAAAAATAATCCAATTTTTTAGTACAAAAAAAATCCTTAAAAACACGTGTATTTTCAATGGGTTTTAAACAGAATATCAAACATGCATCATAACCATCCCGTGCAAAAAGAAATTCGTAGATGGGTACATATGGATTTGGATAAACGCGTTTCGCCCAAATCTAGGACTTCTTCAGGATTACATTTCTGGTTTTGGTAAGCTTAAATCCAGATCATCAAAAATATGATCTGTTAACTGTGCCTTGTAAAACCATGATCATACCAGGGACATTATGTTCACAAACATGTAGATGTCTTTTAAACAGGGATGGACTGGTGGAGATCCACCATCTACTGTCCGTGCCCTCATTGAAGAGATATCTCACCCAGTAAAAACACAGCAACAAAAACCGAGACAGATTCTAACCATTCTTCACTCTGTCCAAAATAATACAAATAAAGTTGGGGCTGAAGGTGGACTTTAAGGGCCCATTTACATGAATAGGGTGTTCACTTTGGTCCACCCAATGGCAGTCACTTTCGTCAGGATTTTCACCCCGCTTCCAGAGGGTGCACAGCTTTTTGTCACAAGATTTTATTTTTTTTACATGTTGTCACCGAGACAGGAAGTGGGAGGAATCTCCCCAGCGGAGACACAGACTACAATTCCAAAGCAAAGTTTTGGTCCTTTGAAGTCCTCACACGTCTGTCAGCTATGCATGCCATTGGGCTTGTCGGCGACGCTTAAGGAGCTCTAATGTGGCAATTTCATGTCTGCTCGCAGCCTATAATGAGTGTCTGCTGCAGCTTCCACCCTTGTCTGTCTGGAACAACACCCCGAGCCTCCAGGGGGGAAACAAGCCTTGTGTGAGAATACATGAGGAACATGATCACTATCAGCCAAGAAAACAATCTGAGATACAACTTCAGCACCGACTCAGGTGTGGCATTCACAACCAGCGCCAAGAGCTGGTCGCCATTGTTGGCGGCTGAGCCAGCGTTTGTAAGAATGAGAACCAAGCTGCTGACGAGGAACTGGTTAGATAGCCAATGTATGAGTATAGCCTGACCAATATCTGGCCAATGTGACCAGCATCTCAGGGATGTGCCAGGCATGCCCAAATGTAAGACTTCACTTTGCTCATTCTAAGGTGACGGTATAAATCCTCTCCTCCGGTATCACTGCCCCTACAAAGGGTTAAATGCTTTGTTCTGTCTAGGCAACCAGAAAAGCAGTTTAATTTACCTGATCCTCTGCTCCCCTGGCAGCAGGCGCTCCCCTCCACTCTTGCAGTGGACTCTTCCTTAGTGTCCTCATGTCCAATGCAGGGCTATCCGACCACCATAGCATAGGGGAGAAGAGGCTGCAGGCACCAGTCTTACAGCACGGAGGTAAAATTCCTCTTCCCAGGTTCCTAGATATAAACCAGCATTTAGCCACTTACCTACTGGGCACTTTTACCCCCTTTCTGCCCGCCCAGGACAATTTTTAGCTCTGTCACACTTTGAATGACAATTTCGTGGTCATGCAACGCTGTACCCAAACAACATTTTTCCATACAAATAGACCTTTCTTTTGGTGGTATTTAATCACCACTGGGGTTTTTATTTCTTTGCTAAATAGAAAAAAGACCAAACATTTTGGAAAAAATAAATAAATACATAGTTTGTAATAAAATTTTGCAAACAAGTAATTTTTCTCCTTCACTGATGGACACGGATAGGCTACCCTGATGGGCAACGGTGAGGTGGCACTGATGGGGCTGCACTGATGGAAGGAACTGATGGGCACCACTGATAGGCGACACTGATGAGGAGGCACTGATGAACTGATTGGTGACACCGATGGGCACTGGTTGGCACCGCTGATAGGCGAAACTGATGAGGAGGCACTGGTGGGCACTGATGAGACGCCCTGATTATCAGTGGCAGTGTCCCTTTAACATACGCCGGTTATCAGCTTTCTTCTTTTTTCCTCATGCTGACAGCAGGAGGAGAAAAATGCAGATAACCGGCTTGTGTTGACATCCGAGATCAGCCGTCATTGGACACAGCTGATCACGCATGAAAGAGCTGCTGTGATTGGCTCTTCAGACGCGCTTTGTGATTGCCGAGTCCAAAGGGTAAACGGTTAACGGCAACACGTTAAAGGGCAAGTTCACCGGTTCAGGAAAAATTACAAGGTGAACTACCCCCAAATATCCTGGCCACCCCTCTGGGTGATGTCTCCCTCATTGGTCAACGTGACCACATGACCGTGCTGACCAATAAGTGCATGCCACTTCGAGCGTTATGATGGATGCTCACTGCAGGGCTGTGTAATATGGTGTACGAACCATTACACCAGCAGCACACAACATCAAGACCGACATGTCCAGAAGGGTGGTTGGGTTATCTCGGGTTAGTTCACCTTTTCATTTTTTGGGAAAAGGTAAAGCTACCCTTCAAATGCTCATTTTACTCTAGGGCAGTGGTCTCCAAACTGCGGTCCAGGGGTCAGATACAGTCCTTTACTTTCCTTTATCAGGCCCTTTGGGCACTATTCCTTCCACTAACACCAATGAGGGGGCATTATTCCTCCCACTGACACCAATGATGGGGCACTATTCCTTCCCACTGACACCAATGAGGGGGCATTATTCCTACCACTGACACCAATGATGGGGCACTATTCCTTCCCACTGACACCAATGATGGGGCACTATTCCTCCCCACTGACACCAATGATGGGGCACTATTCCTCCCCACTGACACCAATGATGGGGCACTATTACTTCCACTGACACCAATGATGGGGCAATCTATTCCTCCCACTGACACCAATGATGGGGCACTCTATTCCTCCCACGGACACCAATGATGGGGCACTCTATTCCTCCCACGGACACCAATGATGGGGCACTCTATTCCTCCCCAGTTTGGAGAACCCTGCTCTAGGGGGCTGGGAACAGCAGTATTACGCAGCCTCTTCCCCCATATGCTCTGGCAGTTGAATGCCCTCTGATCTCACCAAGATCAATGCAGGGCCCACAGACCTGCACTGAATATGCAAATGTCGAGAAACTATCTAATGTGGCAGCATTGGACATGAGGGACAGTCTTCTGGAATGTATGGGTGTGCCAGCTTACAATAGCAAGAGTGCACTGATTATGGTCATGTTGGCCATGTCAGGCATTAGGATAGCTGCTCACTCTGGGACTTTGTATTGCAATGTATGGACCACCTGCAGGGCTCTAATGAGGGAAGCTTCAGGGTCTGCATCCCTTCAGACGTGATTTCTCTTAGGGACTATATCACCAAAAATGACATTTCTGTTGCAGGGGATGCCAAAAATCGGACTTGTATCTTAGGCAGACTTCTGGGAGAATCAGTGAGCCAATCACAAGCAGGAAATTATATTTCTGGGGGGGGGGGGGGGGTGGTCTGTACCCAGATGGTTGCCAAATTGCATTGCATATTACCAAAAAATGACAGCGGCTGCAGATTGAAAAGGAAAGGTTATTTTTTAGTAACAAGGAATTACAATATGACTTGTGTCGCACTTGTACACGCTATATTATTTTTTCATTCGCTCATTTTTTTTCCCCATCAAAGTGGAGTTACCCTTTAAGCACAATTCTATAAAAAAATAATAGTAATAATAATAATAAAAAGACTGAAGAGAATGAATAGCTCCACACACGTTGAAATGTCACGTTGGGGTCCATTCACACGGTGGTGCTCCACAGGCCCCATGCAGGTGTTACGTGCATCCCCGTGTCGTTGACCCATTGATTTCTATTGGGACATGGCCGCCGAGTCCTAATATGCCATGCGGGTGAGGGCGCGTCCCCCAAAAACACATCCTGTATAAGTAACATGGACCTGAACAACTGCTACACTCCGTAACAATTTCCTCGCTCCGCCTTCTACAACCACAGAGAGAAGAGAACGCAATACATCGTTTCCTGCATCCCGTTACTTCATCCACAACTTCTCCCATTTTATTATTACATCCAGCACCACGAGTGCCATTCATTATGCAGGTGGGGCAACGCGGGCGAGCCCAGGAGATTAGCACATACCGTCATTACTGCCAGGCAGCTATGTGAAACGTGCCGAGAGTAGAGGAGGACAAGCAGTGAAGACAGGAATTAATCAGCCGGTTTATCCACTCCGCTGTCCGTCCGCCACACACATTGTACGAGAACAGGCAGGACACTTAGCCCTTCCCTCCCACAACACAACGGACTCTTCTTCATTACATGTCATGGATTGCTGATCCAGGGAACATCTGATTGCCAAGGGCTCATCACACACACACACACTGCAATCTGATTGCCAAAGGCTCATCATACACACACTGCAATCTGATTGCCAAAGGCTCATCACACACTGCAATCTGATTGCCAAAAGGCTCATCACACACACTGCAATCTGATTGCCAAAAGGCTCATCACACACACTGCAATCTGATTGCCAAAAGGCTCATCACACACACTGCAATCTGATTGCCAAAGGCTCATCATACACACAATGCAATCTGATTGCCAAAGGCTCATCATACACACACTGCAATCTGATTGCCAAAAGGCTCATCACACACACTGCAATCTGATTGCCAAAAGGCTCATCACACACACTGCAGTCTGATTGTCCCATCTGCTTTTTATCTACTGACACCTGTCTGATTGGAAACAAACTGATTGCATTGTTTGTGGGCGGGGGGGGCTCATATTATATAGGTGTTGATAGATTTAAAGTAGATTGTATGCTCAAATTGTAGATTGTATGCTCAAATTGTACAATCAACATACACTCGCTGGCCACGTTATTAGGTACACCTGTTCAATTGCTTGGTAACACAAATTGCCAATCAGCCAATCACATGGCAGCAACTCAATGCATTTAGGTATCTAGACGTGGTGAAGTTGACTTTCTGAAGTTCAAACAAAGCATCAGAATGTGGAAGAAAGGGAACCGACTCCTGGTTTACACACACATGTGATGCGGGAACCCTGCCAATCCACTGGGTTCCCGGATCGCGTTCAACCTGCAGGCAGTTCACACTGCCATGTGCGAATCGCTGGGGGTGTCACTACAAAGTTACTGACACCCTCCCAGATCAGTTTGCAAATCGCAGTGTGAACTGTCAGTTCGGACATGATTTGGATTGCATAGGTGTAAACACCCATGCAATCTGATTCTGATGCAGACCCAAAAAAGGGTCCTGTACGAGTTTTGCCCGAATGCGATGCCAATTCAGCGATACAATCTGCATAACTGAATTCGCATTGCACAGACATTGCATGTGATTTGCAGAGCAGTGCGCTCCCAATCACATGCGATGTCTGACATCGCACATAAGAGAACCGGGACTTAGGTGACTTTGAACGTGGCATAGTTGTTGGTGAAAAACGAGCTAGTCTGAGTATTTCAAACACTGCTGATCTACTGGGCAACCATCTGTAGGGTTTACACAGAATGCTCAGAATAAGAATAAGAGAAAATATCCAGTGAGCGGCAGTTGTGTGGAGGAAAATGCCTTGTTGATGTCAGAGGTCAGAGGAGACCTGTTCACATCTGAGCGTTTTGTCACCTGAAGCTCAAAAACGTAAATGAGCTTCTTTGCTGGCAGATTACAAGAGTGTGAATGGGTACCCGGTGAGGGTACACATTATAATCTTCTATAGTCCTACCAACAACAATGTAACGTATTTGTGGTACGCGCGTGCCGCTGTACAGAAGCATTCACACCGCAAAAGCCAGACATGCACTTGGTACGGCAGCCTGTACACGCCAGCTTCATTGGTTTTATTTTTTTTAGACTCCCCTCTCTGCTTTCACCTGATGATCTGGCCAGCTACACACCTCCTGTATTAGAGTGCCCCCACTCTGGATGAAGGAGCACAGGGGGCACCTTTACACAGCAGCACTGTCAGTCTGGGGTTAGCAGCCAGGAAAGCAGCCATTGAGAACGATCTGTGTCTGATCAGCTGCATTGGAGGCTAGAGGAGAGATTGGAGGTCTAATAGACCCCAGATCTCTCCATAGAGAGGACCTGCCATGGACCAGGCCGTCACAAGGCATGTTGTTTATCCTTAGTGATAGCAATAAAGTTAATACAAAAAAAAAAAATTGGAGTGTAAAAAAAAATAAATAAATAGTTTTAGATAAAATAAAGATTAATAAACAAAATGTAAAGAGCCCCCCCCCCCACACTTATGTGCAAAATGTCAATGCAAACATTAGTCCCACATGCATATGTAATGGATGATCACACACATGTGAGGTATCTTAGTGAACGTCAGAGCGAGAGTGAAAATTCTAGTGCCAGACCCCCTGTGTAACTCTAAACTGGTATCCTGTAAAAGTTTTTAAAGAGTCCACTATGGCCAATAGTAAGTACCGTAGTTTGGCGCCATTCCACGGGCATATTCGATTTTAACCGCTTGCTGACCGCCGCACAACTATTTACGTCGGCAGTCAGCCCCTCACAGACAAAGCGACGTAGGGCTACGTCGCTAGCCTGTGAGGCTCTAGGGAGCGAGCACGCTCCCGCGCGGTCACAGACCCCCCCGCGCGTGTGCCCGGCGGACCCGATGTCCGCCGGGCACTCACGATCGTCCGTTAGAGTGGGAGAAAGGCAGGCGGCTAATGTAAGCAAGCCGCCTGTCATTCTCCCCTGTGTAAGAATGGAGATCACACGGTTCTACTATGTAGGACTGTTGATCTCTGTTCTTACACATGTAGCCACAGCCAATCACAGTTAGAAGCACGCCCCTAGGGACACACTTAACCCCTCCCTCTCCAATACAGTTAACTCCTTCACTGCCAGTGTCATTTTTACAGTAACAGTGCATATGTATAACACTGATTACTGTAGTAATGTCACTGGTACCCCTAAAAGTGTCAAAAATGTCAGTCAAGGGTCCGATCTGTCCGCCGCAATGTCGCAGTCCCGCAAAAAAAAAAAAAAGAAAGAAATCGCAGATCGCCGCCATTACTCGTTAAAAAAAACAACAAAAATCTTTCCCTTTGTTAGTAAAAGCGATAACTTTTGTGCAAACCAATCAAAATACGCTTTTTGCGATTTTTTTTACCAAACATATGTAGCGGAAAACAAATTGGACAAAAATGTTAAAAAATTTTGATTTTTACATTTTTTGGAGGAATTTCATATAAAAAAATGTGAAAAATATTACTTTTGCAAAATTGACGCTCTTTTTTTGTTTATAGCGCATGATAAAAAAAAAAAAAAAAAAAATCGCACAGGTGATCAAATACCACCAAAAAGAAAGCTTTGTTTGTGGGAAAAAAAGGACGTCAAATTCATTTGGGTACAGCGTTGCACGACCGCGCAATTGTCCGTTAAAGTCACGCAGTGCTGAATCGCAAAATAGGCCCTGGTCGGGAAGGGGGTAAAATCTTCCAAGGCTTAAGTGGTTAAAGCATGACATGTTAGGCATCTATTTACTTGATGTAACATCATCTTTTACATTTTCCCCAAAAAATGGGTATTATATAATAGTTGTGTGCAATAAAATTAATTAAAAGTGTATTTTTTCCCCGAAAAATTGGAAAACAGCTGTGCAAATACTGTGTGACCAAAAAAAAAAAAAAAAAATTATTATATATATATATATATATATATATATATATATATATATATATATATATATATATATATATATATATATATATATATATAGTTTGGCTTCAATTTGTTACTGTTTTTAACCAGTGCCCCCCAGGCAAATTCTGACATTTCTCTCCTACATGTAAAAATCTGTATTTTTTTTGCTATAAAAAATGACTTTGGACCCCCAAACATATATTTATTTATTTGGAGTCCAAAGTCATTTCCTGGCAAAAAATATATATATATATATATATATATATATATATATATATATACTGATTTTATGTAGGAGAGAAATGTCAGAATTTGCCTGGGGGGGGGCACTGGTTAAAAACAGTAAAAAATTGAAGCCAAACTCCATCTTACACTTATAATCAGTTACAGTAACATTTTTTTCCCTTTTGGAGATGAATGTTTTCCATGAATACATAAAAACTGATCATTGTAAGCACCCCTGACAGTGTTCGAGAGAAAGTAAACTTCCATCTTTACGTTTTACCTATACGTTAGCCTATAATAATGCTTACTTATAGGTAGTGGAAATATCTCCTAAACCTGCACCATTTAGGAGATATTTACTGAGCTAGCAGCCAGTTACGTCACTTGCGCATGCATTCTGAAGGAACGGCCGCCCGTTCCATTTCTTCAGAGCCGTGTGCCATGACTGGCGGCTCCCGGAGAAGCATGTGTGGGAGTGACGTCATCACGGCTCAGGCCAGTCACAGAGCTGGACCCAAGAACCTGGAAGGAAGACCGGGTAGAGATGGACGCTGCCTCCAGCGATGGCATCGAATCTTTGGAGCCCTTCATTTTCAGGTAAGTTTACCATAATGTGCTAGTATGTGATGCGTACTAGCACATTATGCCTTTGCCTTGCAGGTAAGAAAAAAAGTGCAGCAGTTCACAACAGCTTTAAGTGCTTTTTCTAATCTCTGTAACTGATACATTCTGCTGGAGAGCTTGCTCCAGTTGAAAAAACAGACTTGTTGGCTGGATCACCAGATAAAAATAGAAGAAAGAAAACAAATGCAGCCATCACAACTAAGAATTGGAAATCTGCAATGTAGGAAAGGTTTGCTTTTGGCTTTAATGAGCTTGTAGAGTCAGACTGTAATGTGTGTTGTGAGCGCGAGGCTGGCGTCTCATGAATTAATCTTTTTTTCAATTGGCCAAAGAAGCTCTTGTACCTTTTTGGGCGTTTTAGCGTGTATCTGCTTGCCAGATTTGGGGTGCCAACAATGAATGGCACTGCAAGCACAACACATGTTTTTCACGTGCTGACAGAACGCTTTAGGTGTGAATGCCGCATAAAGGTGCCAACAGATCTGACATGGCGTCTGCCCGTGTATGTACAATCCAGCTGCTGAATGATTGGCACACATATAAGATCAGGCGACAATAAAAGACATCGAAGGGAAATAATCTGCAAGGGTCATTCAGATTCAGGCTGGGTTCACACTGTGCGCTCTGCCGCATCGCATGTCATTTGTACAGGAATCGCATCGGATTACTCTATAAATGACATGCGAATTCAGTGCGGTGCCAACTGAGCCACATTAGGAATTCACACCAAAAACGAGGATCTTTTTTTTTTTTTGTCCGCTTTGGAATCGGATCGCATGCAATCGGATTCCTGGGTTGGCACTGTGTCCTGCGAACCGATTTCAGGGGGTCATTAACTTTATATTGACATCTGCAGTAGTTCCTGTACTGCATTAGTGTGAAATGCCTGCGCTTCTGATGCGGTGCGGGAACCCGAACAAGAATTGCTGCGATTCCCACGCCATATCAGTTGGAACCCATCAAGGACACATTGAACATTTCTGATCCATTTGGAAGGCTGGGTTCGCATGCGATGCGGGAACCAGTGCGATTCCCGCACGCTATCAGCGTGAACCCATTGAGGACACATTTGAACATTTCTGATCCAACGGTAAGCCTGGGTTCACACTATTGCGATGCGGGAACCAGTGCGATTCCAGTGGCGGCTCCCGCATCACAAGTCTCTCGCAGTCAGTTCATACTTCCCTCTGCGATTCGCTAAGGGTGTCAATATAAAGTTAATGACACCATCAGATCGGATCGCAGTGCGAACTGTGAATTCAGACAGGAATTGTGTGAACACCCATGCGATCCGATTCCAGTGCAGACCAAAAAAAAGGGTCCTGCATCATTTTTTCCCAAATGTGATGCGAATTGAGCCATACGGTTTCTATAGATAAATTCACATTGCATGTGATTTGCACAGCAAAGCAACGTTTAAGATCGCAATAGCACTGTGAACCCATCCTAAAACATCTCCAGAATAAAGGCGAGACCAGCGTCTGCTCCAATCAGATGTGAGCGCTGTTGTAGCGGACTCGCTGCGTAGAATTACAATGAGCGCGTCGCCCAATTAGTGATTTAAATATTTCATTAGCGTCCCGTGTTTAATATTGATAGCGCACACACAGGAGGATCTCGTTACACCCAGTCCTGCACCGCCACCGCCAATTTATAACCATTTCATGTTGCGCGATGGCGAGCGATCGAGAGCGTCAGTGCGCGGTAACGCCGTCCCGGGACAGCGCAGACCAATAAATCGCATAATGTTTGTAAATAAAAAAAAAAAAGGCAGATTTTTAGCCAATCAGAGAAGAGCGATCAGATGTAACCAGAAACTAGGGGGGGGGGGGGGTTAACTCTGAACCTGACACAAAGTAACAATACAGGCTGCAATGTGACACTACCAGAGCTCATCACACTATCCCAATACTACACCAACACACAGAGTAGGGGGACCCACCAGGTATACTCACTGGACCCGATCAGATCGCTCCTAGTCCCGGCAGATCGCAGACAGACTTGCGGCTCTGATCATCTCTCCGCACACTGATCGCACCTGCCACTCTCCGCTGCTGTCACATCTCAGCCAGTCTAGCGCCTCTGCTGGCCGAACGCGGTACTTGCAGCATTGCCTGCGCGCTGCCCTCTGGGTAATGTAGTCCTCTAAGCGGAGGAGCACGTGTACCAGCCTGGAAGCTTTTCTGGTGTCATCGGCGGATTTCCAGAGAACAGTGGGGGGTGGTTGGGGGGGGGCAGCTGTGTATGGCAACCAATCAGCTTAAATCTTTATCATATTCAAAGACTTAGTGCCGCCCTCTCTTCACTTTGGAGCGACTTGACAGGTCAAATCGCATGACAAGTTGCATCCTATTGCCGGCAATAGCACTGTTCAAATCAGTGCGATGCCAAATTTGCGACACCCATTTTAACCACTTTAGCCCCGGAGGATTTGGCTGCTTAATGACCAGGCCCTATTTTGCGATTCGGCACTGTGTGACTTTAACGGACAATTGCGCGGTCGTGCGACGCTGTACCCAAACAAAATTGACATCCTTTTATTCCCACAAATAGAGCTTTCTTTTGGTGGTATTTGATCACCTGTGCGATTTTTATTTTTTGCACTATAAACAAAAAAAGAGCGACAATTTTGAAAAAAATAAAATTTTTCACATTTTTTTATATGAAATTCTCAAAAAAATTTAAAAATCAAATTTTTTTAACATTTTAGGCCAATTTGTTTTCTGCTACATATTTTTGGTAAAAAGAAAAAATCGCAATAAGCGTATTTTGATTGGTTTGCGCAAAACGTATTGTGTTTACTAACTACGGGAAAGATTTATGTCATTTTTATTGTTTTTTTTTTAACTAGTAATGGCGGCGATCTGCGACATTGCAGCGGACAGATCCCTGACTGGCATTTTTGACACTTTTGGGAGTACCAGTGACATTACTACAGTAATCAGTGCTATATATATGCACTGTTACTGTAAAAAGGACACTGGCAGGGAAGGGGTTAACTTTATTGGTGATCAAGGGGTTAAGTGTGTCCCTAGGGGTGTGATTCTAACTGTCGGGGGGCGTGGCTAGTGAAGTAACCACAGAGACATGCGATCCTATATAGAAGGATCACATAGCCTCTGTGCTTACTTCAGGGAGAATGACAGACGGCTGTGTTTACATCAGCCGTCTGTCTTTCTCCCTCTGCTGCAGGAGATCACGAGTGGCCGGCAGACATCGGAGCCGCCGGTCACACACGCTGGCTCAGCAGGGAACAAGCGGGGGCAGGAGCGTGCCACCGGCGGTGCGCGCTCGCCCTCTACAGGCTCGTGGGCGAGCGACGTAGGGCTACGTCACTTTACCTGTAAGCGGCTGAGTGCCGCAGTAAATAGTCGCTAGGCGGTCGGCAAGTGGTTAAAAAGTAGCACATACAATACTTTTGCCAATTTTGGGCGCAACTTGAATAGACATCTATGCATGAAGGCGCATAGATGTCTTCAAAGTCACACTGAAATGCGTTGTTCTGTCAGAATACCGCTACCTATCCGATTCTGGAACCTACATAGCGAGCCCACCAGTAAGCTGTCACCCGTAATAGCCAATCATTTGCAGCCACACACATTCAAGGAGTGCGTATATATACGGCTATGGGGGCAGGGAATCATTGGCCCATTGCAGGTGACAGGTTCATGGTTCAGCTTCAATATCATCTGAACAAGTTCATCTCTAAAGCCCCGTAAACACGTACCGATTGTCGGCCGTAAATATTCGGCCGACGACCGATCGGCCGATTTTTGGCTTGTTAGTATGATGCTTCCGACAGCCGACAGCGCATTTTCGGCCGAACAGAATCTGTCGTGCAGGCATTAAAATTTTTGTTGTCCATCACCAGAACGGCCGATTGTTCGCCAGTCAGTACAGATTTCGGCTGCCAGACAGCCGATTAGCAAGACTGGGCATGCTCAGAAAAGAAAAAACACAGGGAAAGTTAACCATCACATGACATCACTTCTGCAGTCGGCTGTTGTTGGCCGACAAAATTCGTGTGCAGTCTTTAGCACTTTTCAACCGACATGACAGCACTGGACAAAAGACGGCCGATCGTTCGGCCGACAATCGCTACCTGTGTACGGGGCTTTAGCCTAAAGTTCCCACTATGAATTACATATAAATCGCACAGGAACCACACTGCATCCCTGTACAATTCAGTGTGGTGCGTATCAGTGTGGTGTGATTTGAGCCATTCATATTGAATGCTTTAAATCCCACAGCATCCGCACCATGCAGCAATTTTTGGAACACGCTGCAACCGGATCGCATGCTCGTTTAGTACTATGGGATCCGGTGCAGGCAAACGCACGTTTGCCGTCTACATTTGGGTGTCATTAAGATTGCATTAACACCCACTGAAGATGGCAAGAGCAGTGCGATTAGAATATGGTGCGGTAAATGCTTACAGATCATGGGTTTTTCCCACACTGCTTTTTGGAGTGAACTGAGGCTAAGGCCCTGTTCACACCTTAGCGACACAGAGCAATGCTACAGCGGCACGGGTTTTTTTTTGCTGAATTTTGTGTCTGCCTTTTTGGAGTGGCACCATTCAATTTGAATGAACCTCCCTTCGCTCCAAAAATGCGCCAAAGAAGCTCATGTACCAAATTTTGGCACTGAGCCAGGTGCCAAAATTTTTGCAGCAATTTTTGTTGCAATTTGTCGAATGACAATCGCAACAAAATTGCACCATGTTTGGGGTGCCATTAAGAAATAATGGTACCGCAACAGCGTCCTGCGTTTTGCCGCAAGTCTGGAATTGTGTGATTCTAAAAGGTGTGAACAGGGCCTCATTTTTTTTTTAACCCCTTTACACCCACCGTACTCAAATATGCATTTTTGCGTATCTCCCTGCAGCGCGCTCCCAGCACAGAGACCAAGGTCTCACCAGAGAGCCCCGGAACCCTGTTCTAACGATCGGGACCCGTAACATCTGATTCTGGGTCACCTGATCGCTGTGATAGCCCCTGATTGTCTATCACAGTGATCACTCACTCGTGTTTTATGTCTCTGTGAAAGGACAGGACAGATACATTGTATCTTTCTCTGCCCTTAGAAGAGTTAGGGCTCTTTCACACGGTCCGCCTCCGTAGGCGGATCCGTGTTGCTCAGCGGGGATCGATCCGCGATCCCCGCTGAGCCGGCGGATGACAGCTCCGCCTCCGCTTGCAGTGCGGAGAGGGAGGTGTCTCAGCCCCCGCTGCCCTCTATGGGGGATCGGATGAGAGCGGACCGCCTGTCCGCTCTCATCAGATCCGATCCGCTCCGATTACTGAACGGATGGAAAAATAGGGTTTCCATCCGTCCAGTGCGGAGAGGGAGGTGTCTCAGCCCCCGCTGCCCTCTATGGGGGATCGGATGAGAGCGGACCGCCTGTCCGCTCTCATCAGATCCGATCCGCTCCGATTACTGAACGGATGGAAAAATAGGGTTTCCATCCGTCCAGATTTCAAGCACAGGATCGGATGCGGATGGCAGCGGGTGTCAGCGGAGACCCATTAAGAGCCCCATAGAGCTGCATGGAGGATCCGATCAGATCCGCCTAAAAAACTGACAGGCGGATCTGATCGGATCGCCCGTGTGAAAGAGCCCTTAGAGCCGGTTCACACTAGCACGACTTGTCAGGCGAGTTGGTCAGCCTGACAAGACGTGCACTGTCGCTCCCACTGTGTAGTACAAGAGCCGTTCTAATAGGAGCGACACAAGTCGCTCCGACTTAGAAAAAAGGTCCTGTACTACTTCGGGGCAACCTGGAGGCGACTTGCACTGACTTCCATTATGTGAAGTCCGTACAAGTCGCGCCAAAGTTGCGCTGCACGCAACTTCACAGGTCGCCCCCTAAGTCGGAGAGACCTAATGTGAACGGGGACTTAGGCCCCTTTCACACACGGAGTCCGTTCAGATCCGCCTGTCAGTTTTTTTGGCGGATCTGAACGGATGCCCCATTCATCTCTATGGGGCATCGGATGTCAGCGGAGACATGTCCGTTGACATCCGATCCAATCCAATCCGATCCGTCAAAACCGGACGGATTGAAACCCTGTTTTCCATCCGTCTGGCGGATCGGATGAGAACGGACAGACGGTCCGTTCCCATCTGATTCCCCCATAGAGATGAATGGGGACCTGACAGCTGTGTCTCTGCACACAGCACGGAGAACAGCTGTCATCTGCCTGCTCAGGAATATACAATTCAATTTAATAACAATATATTTTTTTGACTATTTTGGGCCAGTTTTCCTTAGATTAAAAAAAAAAAAAAAAAAATCAGGAGATATTCATTACCATTTACCACCAAATGAAAGCCCATTTATTTATTTTTTTTCCCAATATTATATTTATTTTATTTGAAAAAAAAAAAAAAGAGAAGAAAACAAAAAAAAGAATTCAAATCATACAATTTCCAATATACAATATGTAAAATATACATAACAAAGGTAATAATAACAACACATCAGGGCAGTAACCCCCTAAATACAAAACCTAAATAATTGAATTCTGATCAACTTGAAAAAAAAAAAAAGGAGGTGGGGGGTATTGCTCAGGTATGAAAGCCCAATTTATCCTGAAAAAAAAACAAGGTACACAAAAGTAGTTGTGATGATATGTACGCTTTTACTAACACATGTCAAAGTTGCAAAATTGGGCTTAGGCATTAGGATTTGTTTTACCCTTAGGCACGCAGGAGTTAAATACTTTTTTAAGGCTTCCCTTCCTCTACTACCACATTGCAGACGCCATGGAATTATATAAACAATATGATTCTCCAGGATGCCGAGTACGCAGTCACAGGATCTTCCATTGCATCATTATGGCCAAATATACCAGGATGTAATGGGACAGGATAACTCTCCGCCCTTATTGCAAATGGCCTCCAGGATTTGTCCAAAAAATATAAAAGTTCAAAAATATCAACAAAAAAATTATAAACTGCATCTACCAGTAAATATATTTTTACATTGACATTTTATAATATAATAATAATATAATAATAATAATATTAATATAATATAATATTATATATATAATATAAATAATATAATAATATATAATATAATAATAATATAATGGTGCCTTTATTTTAATTTTCACAACTTTGGTGAAGTTCCCCCTTAATTATTTACACCTGAGTGGGATCGGTAAGCTGTGGCTTTGATGAACGATGACGTTGTCACCCGGCTTTGATATATAAATATCGGCCCTTGTAATGTGAGCTGCGGAAGGTGGCGGGAGCCGGATCAATAATATAATAGAGAGCTTCCTCCATAATAAAACTCAGCTTTCCTGAAAATCAATAACCTTAACAGTCACATCAGCTTCACTTACACAATGCCCATAAGAGACTTGTACACCGTCCAGCTGCATAGCAGGCAAAAAAATCGCCAACAAATTAGCATTCTGGGTAATATGGTAATCTACAATGTGAAATAATAATAAACGCTGAAAGGATAGAAAACTGTGAGGCGTGCGTCTCGTCTACCGCTCTCTTTTATGTCATTTGGGGGATTGTTCCAATTCTGCAGAATGACAGCAAACGGACATCCACCCTGCCCGCCATCTCCTGGACGTCACTTGTGTCCCTATTAGCGGATAGATTAAAGGGAACCTGGCCCCGTGGATTATCCCAGGACCCGATCTCCCAAGGATTAGACTCTTTTCATGCTGCCAGCCCTGGATGCAGATTTCACAAAGCTCCCTTATTACTCTCACAAATGACTAAGAGCGGCTGAGTGGGAGACTAGAAGCTGAATATTATATGAAGTCTTATCCAGAGCACTGTCTGTGCGGGGGAATAATGACTGCATGATGAGCCAGATATAGATGGATGGATAGATAGATAGATAGATAGATAGATAGATAGATAGATAGATAGATAGATAGATAGATAGATAGATAGATAGATAGATAGATAGATAGATACAGTATCTCACAAAAGTGAGTACACCCCTCACATTTTTGTAAATATTGTATTATATCTTTTCATGTGACAACACTGAAGAAATGACACTTTGCTACAATGTAAAGTAGTGAGTGTACAGCTTGTATAATGGCCCTTTCACACGGGCGCTCCGTATGTCCGCAAATCATCCTATTTTTGTGCAGAGGATTTACGGACATAATGCATGTCAATGGGATTGCGGATGACCATCCGCTGACATCCGATTTTCTTCCTTTCAGTTCTGTTCCGTTTTTTTGGAACGGAACAGAACCCTATTTTTCCTCCGTTAAAAAAACGGAAAGGAAGCAAAATCGGATGTCAGTGGTGTCATCTGCTGACATCCGCAATGCCCATAGACTTACATTATGTCCGTATATCATCCGCAAACGGATGGGATGATATGCGGACATACGGAGCGGATGACACAAATGTCATCCGCTCTGTGAAAAAAAAAAAGGACCGGAGTGGAGCCATAAAACTGAACGGCCGTGTGAAAGAGCCCTAACAGTGTAAATTTGCTGTCCCCTCAAAAAAACTCAACAACACATAGCCATTAATGTCTAAACCGATGGCAACAAAAGTGAGTACACCCCTAAGTGACAATGTCCAAATTGGGCCCAATTAGCCATTTTCCCTCCCCGGTGTCATGTGACTCGTTAGTGTTACAAGGTCTCATGTTTGAATGGGGAGCAGGTGTGTTAAATTTGGTGTTATCTCTCTCACTCTTTCATACTGGTCACTGGAAGTTCAACATGGCACCTCATGGCAAAGAACTCTCTGAGGATCTGAAAAAAGAATTGTTGCTCTACATAAAGATGGCCTATGCTATAAGAAGATTGTCAAAACCCTGAAACTGAACTGCAGCACAGTAGCCAAGACCATACAGCGATTTAACAGGACAGGTTCCACTCAGAACAGGCCTCACCATGATCAACCAAAGAAGTTGAGTGCACGTGCTCAGCGTCATATCCAGAGGTTGTCTTTGGGAAATAGACATCTGAGTGCTGCCAGCATTGCTGCAGAGGTTGAAGGAGTGGGGGGATCAGCCTGTCAGTGCTCAGACCATTATCCGCACACTGCATCAAATTGGTCTGCATGGCTGTCGTCCCAGTTGGAAGCCTCTTCTAAAGATGATGCACAAGAAAGCACATTTGCTGAAGACAAGCAGAGTAAGGACATGGATTACTGGAACAATGTCCTGTGGTCTGATGAGACCAAGATAAACTTATTTGGTTCAGATGGTGTTAAGCGTGTGTGGCGGCAACCAGGTGAGGAGTACAAAGACAAGTGTGTCTTGCCTACAGTCAAGCATGGTGGTGGGAGTGTCATGGTCTGGGGCTGCATGAGTGCTGCTGGCACTGGGGAGCTACAGTTCATTGAGGGAACCATGAATGCCAACATGTACTGTGACATACTGAAGCAGAGCATGATCCCCCTCCCTTCGGAGACTGGGCTGCAGGGCAATATTCCAACATGATAACGACCCCAAACACACCTCCAAGATGACCACTGCCATGCTAAAGAAGCTGAGGGTAAAGGTGATGGACTGGCCAAGCATGTCTCCAGACCCAAACCCTATTGAGCATTTGTGGGGCATCCTCAAATTGAAGGTGGAGGAGCGCAAGGTCTCTAAGCTCCGTGATGTCATCATGGAGGAGTGGAAGAGGACTCCAGTGGCAACCTGCGAAGCTCTGGTGAACTCCATGCCCAAGAAGGTTAAGGCAATGGGGGAAAATAATGGTGGCCACACAAAATATTGACACTTTGGGCCTATTTTCCACATTTTGACTTAGGGGTGTACTCACTTTTGTTGCCAGTGGTTTAGACATTAATGGCTGTGTGTTGAGTTATTTTGAGGGGACAGCAAATTTATACTGTTATACAAGCTGTAAACTCACTACTTTACATTGTAGCAAAGTGTCATTTCTTCAGTGTTTTCACATGAAAAGGTATAATAAAATATTTACAAAAATGTGAGGAGTGTACTCATTCTTGTGAGGTACTGTAGATAGATAGATAGATAGATACATTGATCAATAGATAGATAGATAGCTGAGTAGGCGGATGACAGCTTTGTCTCTGCTCTGTGTGCGGAGACAGAGCTGTCAGATACCTGCTGTTCTCTATGGACTGCCTGTCCAATCTCATCTGATCCGATCCGATCTGCCAGATGGATGGAAAATAGGGTTTCCATCCGTCCGGATTTCATGTCAACGCTGACATCCGCTGCCCTATAGGGATGCATTGAGCATCCGATCAGGTGCACCTGAAAAACTGACAGGCGGATCGGATCGCCCGTGTGAAAGGACCCTAAAGGCCCGTACACACGATAAGAAAATCGGAAGGGAAATTTCGTCCGACGAAAGATCTGCCGATTTTCAGATTGTTAGTATAGTGCTTTCAACAGTCGATTACGGATTTTCGGACGACAAAATCTGGATGTGCAAGCTATGAAATTTGTATCGTACATCAGCACAACGTCCAATTTTCGTTTAATTAGTACAGTTTTCGTCCGAAAAAAATCGTAAGAGCAAGACTAGGCATGCTCCGAAACAAAAGAACACATACAAAACAATCCAACACATGACATCACTTCTGAAGTAGAATTCTGTCGTACGGGAAAATTCGTATGAAAATAACCTCTTCACTTTCCACATCAGACTAGCATGCCACAAAAAAACAGACGACAGATCTTTCGATAATCTGATCATGTGTACGGGGCTTTAGTGAGCACTTCTCCTTTGCTGAGATAATCCATCCACCTCACAGGTGTGGCATATCAAGATGCTGATTAACCACTTCAATACAGGGCACTTTTACCCCCTTCCTGCCCAGGCCAATTTTCCCCTTTTAGCGCTGTTGCATTTTGAATGACAATTGCGCGGTCATGCAACACTGTACCTACACCAAATTTATGTCATTTTCCCCCCACAAAACCTGATCAACTCTATGTGAAGGAGATGTGTTGCACTGCATGAGGCAAATGGTGGTCACACCAGCTACTGACTGGTTTTCGAAACGCTTCTCCCAGCCTGTCAGTGTTAAGGTACACTGAGCCGCGCACATGCAGCTCGGCAAACGTTTACGGCACAGCTCTGTGCTGTGATGATGTGTTTATGCAGGGAAGTGACATCATCACAGGACAGACAACCAGGCGGCTGAGGAGTGAAAAGACACAGGGAAGACTGAGAGGCGATGGCAACACCCGAGACCAACAGGTGCAGGGCTGGCCAGATAAGTTTCCCATAATGTACTAATATGCTGGGGACCAATTTTATATATTTATTTGGAAGGAGTATATGGGTCCCCATTGCAAGCGCCATTTTTTCACTTAACCTCTTCTGGACCGCCCCATGCACATATACTGCAGCAGGGCAGCCCTCCTGGGCGAAAACACATACCTGTACGTAATCTCATGCACTGGGTCTGGGGCGCGTATGCGTGACTCAGAATAAAACGGCGGTCACGCAGTATTTGCGCAGCGTTCTTTCAAGCGCAATTTTTTTGGAAAAAATGAATTTCACTGCATTAAAAAAACTAAACAGTAAAGTTAGCCCAATTGTTTCTTTATATTGTGAAAGATAATGTTACGCTGAGTAAATAGATACCCAACATGTCATGCCTCAAAATTGCGCACACTTGTGGAATGGCGACAAACATTGGTACTTAAAAATCTCCATAGGCGAAGCTTTACAAAATTTCTACAGGTTACCTGTTTAGAGTTACAGAGAAGGTCTAGTGCTGGAATTATTGCTCTCGCTCTAACGATCGCGGCGATACCTCTGCCTAAGATACAAGTCAGAATTCTGGCATCCCCTGCTCAAAAATGTCATTTTTGGTGAGATACTCCCAATAGGAACATGTCTAAAGGAATGCAGGCCCAGCAGTTTTCCTCATTAGTGCTCTGCAGCTGCCACAGCTGAAAGATAATTCTGAAACCACTCCTATTAGACCCACTCAGCACAGAGGAACAAACAATGATTTCTTCAGAATGACAAAAGGTAGGAATCTGCCACAAAGTTTGTTAAAATCCTTGTAATGTACAGAGCTCACCCAGAGGGGAATGTTTTTTTCTCAACAAAAGTGGAGTTACGCTTTAAATTTTTCTTTCTCTTTTTGAAAAACCTCCATAAAAAACATTTTTACATAAAAAAAATAAAGAAAGAAATAAATAAAGAAAGAAAATTGTTTGATCTTTGTACTTCTCCCATTGGAAAAAATTGGATGAACTGTCATGACTGGCTCTCAAAAGCTCTGTACTAATCATCAGATTAGCATACGATCGTTTCAAAAGCGGTATTTTTTGTACGATTTTCTGATGGACCATAAGGGGGGGGGTTTTGTCACCTGTGTCCCATTGGGGAGATTTCCCTTTGCTTCCTGTCTCGTAGCCAAACAGGAAGTAAGAGGAAATCCCTGCACATTCAGGGTTGGATAACAAAACCAGTGTCCCCATTGCAAAATCCCCCCTCTATTACTTTTCTGGGGACAACCCAAAATTTGGGATTTACTTTTCACTTTCAATGATAACAGTAAACAGGACAAATAGAGAGAGTAAATCTCCCTAACGGGGGGGGGGAGCAAAGACAGCAATAAAAAATGACAGGGGTTCTAATCCATTTCCACTCTATCCAAAACTAATAAAAAAAAAAAAAGTTTTGTTTTATTCTGGAGTCTAGCTGTAATAAGGCACAGAGAGGGGTATAAAGCGATCCATAGTCTATGAGGATGTCAGGCACTATACAGCTCCCATTGTGAGGAGGGACAGGTACATCGTCCACCCCTGGCAGCAAGGTCCTGCTATGTACAGAATGTATGTTGGAATGTTGTCGTCATGCGGATGGAGTATGACCGCAGGTTGTAGTACACAATGGTGTTGTATTGATTTTCCGGCTGGGCAGAAAAACTAAAACAACCCACAGTCTGTCCACATTCCTGACATAACTCAGTATGGATCAGACAGAAAGCATGTCAACACTGCTGACACCACGCATGCACGCCGCTGGCCACATACACTCACTGTACTGTCACTGTACTGTCACTGTACTGTCACTGTACCTCTATTTACCAGGGAAAAGAGAAGCTTTTATCAAAACATAGTTAACGTTACCTTAAAAAACTGCTGCTGACCTCAGCACTTAGTGCCAGTTCCCACATATGCGATTCAAATCGCAGGCAGTCCACACTGCCATATGTGAATTGCTGGGGGTGTCAATAAAAAGTTGTGGGCCCCCCCCCCAGATCAGTTTGCATATCGCAGTGCGAATTGTCAGTTTGGAACATCCATGCAATACGATTCTGATGAGGACAAAAAAAGGGTCCTGTGCAACTTTGGTCCGAATGCGATTCAAATTCAGCCATGCAATCTGTATGGCTGAATTTGCAACGCACAGACATTGCATAGGATTTTCAGAGCAGTGCACTGCGTTGCGCATCACATGTGATGCCTGACATTGCATATGTGTGAACTGACACTAAGCCCCGGTTTACACTATAGCGATGACAGACAGGTGACACCTGTGCTGATCAGACATGTAGTCCTGAGGAGGGGCAATCAGGTGACTAAAGCGCAACTTCACCCTACAGGGGAAGTTCCCATTAAAGGTTTACTAGACCCACAACAGTAAAATCAGTCTGTATATGCAGTTAAGCATGCTTGTTATACTCACTGTGGAACCTAAGGGGTTAATCCTCCTCACTGTGTAGAAAAAGCGGTTTGATCCTGACTTCTCTGATCCTCCCCTTCTTTCACTGTCCCCAATCCATCTCCTGATTGAACAGAGTCTAGGGGACAAGCTGCACATGCTCAGTTTGGTGTGTATTGCTAGAGAGTTTTTTTTTTTTTTTTTGGGAGAGTGCATGTGATCAGCACAGGGCCAATCAGCTCTGTCCAGACAGAGGGTCAGGAGTCCTGCAGCCTCATAGGATAGTCAAAGGAGAACGAAAATCCCTCCTACAAGCTTTAACCACTTTAGCTCCGGAAGGATTTGCCCCCTTCCTGACCCGGCCCTATTTTGCGATTCAGCACTGCGTTACTTTAATGGACAATTGTGCGACGCTGTACCCACACAAAATTTACGTCCTTTTTTTCCCACAAATAGAGCTTTCTTTTGGTGGCATTTGATCACCTGTGTGATTTTTAATTTTTGCGCTATAAACAAAAAAAGAGCGACAATTTTGAAAAAAAATCAATATTTTTCACATTCTGCTATATGAGACTCCCCAAAAAAAATGTAAAAATCAAAACTTTTTAACGTTTTTAGGCCAATTTGTTTTCTGCTACATATTTTTGGTAAACAAAATCGCAATAACCGCATTTTGATTGGTTTGCGCAAAAGTTATCGCATTTACTAACTACAGGAAAGATTTATGTATTTATTTATTTATTTATTTTTACTAGTAATGGCGGCGATCTGCGATTTTTTTTTTTGCGGGACTGCAACATTGCGGCGGACAGATCGGACCCCTAACTGACATTTTTGACACTTTTGGGGGGACCAGTGACATTACTACAGTAATCAGTGCTAAAAAAATGCACTGTTACTGTAATAACGACACTGGCAGGGAAGGGGTAATACTGTGGGTGATCAAAGGGTTAAATGTATGCCTCATTATTACTAACGTGTGTGTGGGGGGGGGGGTTCTGTGACAGACACAGAGATCGCAGGTTCAGCTATGCTGAATCTGCTGATCTCTCTCTGTCTGTCACTGAGAAGATCCGCCTGCTTTGTGGGTCAGCAGGTGGGTCTTCTCACCGTTTCCCCGACGATCGTGGGGGGCAGAGGCTCCTCCTGCGGCCGGACTCCCACTTTGTCTAAACGCGCGCCGCCGGAATCACTAGCAGTCCAGTGACGTAGGTCTATGTCGCTTGACCCAGGGGAGCCGCTCTGCCGCAGTAATATTACTGTTGGCGGTCGGCAAGCGATTACCAGACACTGACAGAAGTCACAAGACTGCTATATACTGCTGATGAGAAAAGGTGTTTAGCAGTTTATATTTACCAAAATAATTGCATTTCCATGTTCTGTGTACTGCGGGATATCAGATATAGTGACTGCAGGCTCCTGGGTTTAGTAACACTTTCATTTCCTTATCCCCCCTCCTCTACTACTTTTGACACTTTTTCATTTTTTTTGGGGGGGGGGGGGGGGAGCAGCTAGGCGATCCAAGCCAAAGTTCACCCCCCCCCCCCTCCCCCTCTCTTTGCCTGCAGCCTTCTAGGATGCATCACAGATCCCAGAAATCTGTGGGGCCATTCACAAAGTGCAGAGAGGTTTGCGCATGCGCAGTGGGAAGCCAGCTACAAAGCTGCAAGGAGTCACAGCTGGCTTCCCACAGTAAACATACTGGCGCCATGGACCCAGAGACCAGCAGAGAAGCAGCCCAGGGAGGACAACGCTGGATCCCTGGACAGGTAAGTGTCCTTGTTTTAACCACTTTAGCCCCGGAGGATTTGGCTGCTCAAAGACCAGGCCTTATTTTGCGATTCGGCACTGCATGAATTTAACGGGCAATTGCGTGGTCGTGCAGCGCTGTACACAAATTAAATTGACGATCTTTTTTTTTTTCACAAACAGAGCTTTCTTTTGGTGGTATTTGATCACCTCTGCGATTTATATTTTTTGCACTATAAACAAAAAAAGTGTGACAATTTTGAAAAAATTATATTTTTCACATTTTTTTACATAAAATTCTCAACAAAAAAAATGTAAAAATCAAAATTTTTAACATTTTAGGCCAATTTGTTTTCTGCTACATATTTTTGGTAAAAAAAAAAAAATCGCAATAAGCGTATTTTGATTGGTTTGCGCAATTGGTTTTCCCGTACTAACTACGGGAAAGATTTATGTAATTTTTATTTTGTTTTTTTTTTTAACTAATAATGGCGGCGATCTGATTTTTTTTTTTGCGGGACTGCGACATTGCGGCAGACAGATAGTACCCCTGACTGACATTTTTTACACTTTTGGGAGTACCAGTGACATTACTACAGTAATCAGTGCTATAAATATGCACTGTTACTGTAAAAATGACACTGGCAGGGAAGGGGTTAACTTTATTGGTGATCAACGGGTTAAATGTGACCCTAGGGGCGTGATTCTAACTGTGGGGGGGGCGTGGCTTGTGATGTAATTACAGAGACATACGATCCTACATAGCAGGATCGCATGTGCTTACATCAGGGAGAATGACAGACGGCTGTGTTTACATCAGCCGTCTGTCTTTCTCCCTCTCCTGTGGAAGATTGTGAGTGGCTGGCGGACATCGGAGCCGCTGGTCACACGCACGGGGTAGGCAGGGAACGAGCGGGGGCGCTTTTCCCAGGAGAGGCTGACTGCCGCAGTAAATAGTCATGCGGCAGTCGACAAGTAGTAGTTAGTAGTTATAGTATTTTACTGAGGCTTTTACTTTTTGCTTTCTAGGGTGAATATCCTCCTTTTTTTTTTTCTTTTTAAAATGTTTATTGAAATTTTAACATACAAAATCCAGACCAAAATAAACAAGTACAAAATGACAGTAAGAGTCGGTTCACACTGGGGCGGAACGACTCTGTACTACTTTGGGGGCAACTTGTGCAGTCCTGTGCACCACGACTTCGGCGCGACTTGCACGGACTTCACATAATGGAAGTCTATGCAAGTCGCTCCGAGGTCGCCCCGAAGTAGTACAGGACCCTTTTTCTAAGTCGAGGCGACACAACAATGGACTGCGAGGGACCGCGACTTGTCAGGCTTGATCTCTAGCAGTTTTTTTTGTAGCGACCAAATAGTCCTCGACAACCAGGTGCTTTTTTACCTGTGAGTTACACTACTGTACCTGTAAATTTAGTGGCTAAAATGTCTAAACGTTTGTACACTAGTAAAAAAATATATATAGATAAAGTTGGGCTAGTCTCTAGATCAACAGATGGACGGCTGTAATGTCCAAAAACCAAACAAATGAATGCTCAGCCTATACTATATAATAATAAATCCAGTGGAAAAGATAATAGATATAAAGTTCAGCGCCTAATGAGAATATCTATATACATACAGACATATTATGCAAAAACCATAGTGACATGGATTATGAAGTCCAATGATGGACACAACCTAGGTAGATGGATGAATCAAAAATGATAAAATATAAAAATCATATGACAGTCTCTGAGAGAAAGGGGAAAGGAGGAATAAGCTCTCCTCACCAGTCACAAAGCAGACATGAACCTCGTGAGGAAAACAGAAGGCATCCGATCGTGTAATACGTTCAAGAGATCAATTTATTTAAAAGTAGAACAGGTACTCACAAAATGACTTGCATGTAAACAACATTGGAAATCCAAAATGGCCGCGGCGGCAGCGTGCTTGCGTGCGTCATACGTGACTGACGCGTTTCGTCATCATAGACTTTATCAAAGGCGCCTGGTGAGGAGAGCTTATTTGTTATCAGTGCATTCATCTGCATTCCGGTCCCTGGTTCCTGGTTTTGGAGAGGTTCTAGAGGCTGATGATCGATCTACTGATCCCTGCCACCGATGCCTGTTTGATGACCTCAAGCTGACCTCTGATTTACATGTCTGTTTTGCCTTTGATCTGGTAAGAGTACCTTGGCACTCACATTGCGGTGGTGGATATCAGTCTTCAGTGGGAGCGGTTTCCTGTCATCACTCCTCCTTTCCCCTTTCTCTCAGAGACTGTGATATGATTTTTATATTTTATCATTTTTTTATTCATCCATCTACCTAGTTTGTACACTAGTGAAGAGGCCTATAGTATACTGACCATGTCAGATGAGAGCGATGGGGAAGCCTCACTGGCAGAATCAGGGTCAGTATATGAACCTGTAGAGAGCAGTGGCTCCCTGACAGATAGCTCCGATGACGGAGGGGTCCCTGCTAAGGTCAGGCGTACCCGACCCCGTTCTGGAGTTGCTGACATGCAAGAATCGGATTTTTCTCGTATGCAGCAGAGTGCCAGTACTAGTGCCGCTCAACAAGCACCAGCGGCCTAGTACACCCTGGTCCTACACATACCAGCACTGCAGTATCACTTGGTGACGTGGTGAGTCCCATAAGTGCAGTTGAAGCTGGTGTGGTGGCTAGCACAAGTAGTGTCCCGCGGCCACCGAGAATTCAAAGACAGGCCCGTAGAGCCCGTACTGTCCTTCCTGATGCACTTGCAAATCCCAATTGGCAGCCCCCAGATTCTGCAGCACCTGTACTTCCCCGGTTCAATCCCCAACCTGGAATTCAAGTGGGAACAGCTGATTTTACTCCCCTTAATTTTTTTGAGCTGTTTTTCATTGAAGATCTTTACAGAGCTATTGTGGATCAAAGTAATTTTTATGCTAACCAATTTATCACCGCCAATCCAAATTCATCCCTTGCAGACCATGCGGCTGGAAACCTATAACGGTTTCCGAATTTAAGACCTTTCTGGGCCTATCCTTCAACATGGGCATTACTAAAAAGAGGGAGTTTCGGTCATATTGGTCCACTGACCCAATTTACCATATGCCTATGTACTCTGGTGCTATGGCCAGGGCTCGATACAAGCAAATATTTCGGTTCATGCATTTCAATGACAATGAACTCTGTCGTCCTCGGGGAGACCCTGGACATCACCAGCTCCACAAAATTCGGCCCCTCGTAAACCACTTCAATCAGAGATTTGCAGCCTTGTTTATCCCCCAGCAAGATGTCTGCGTTCACGAGTCCCTGATTAAGTTTACTGGCCGTCTTGCTATCAAGCAGTATCTCCCCAGCAAGCGTGCCAGATACGGGGTCAAGCTGTATAAGCTCTGTGACAAGGCCACAGGCTATACAGTTAATTTTTGTATTTACGAGGGTAAAGATAGCACTGTGGAGCCCCCCAACTGCCCAGACTACATAGGGAGCAGCGGCAAGATAGTTTGGGACTTGGTGTCACCCTTTTTTGGACAGGGGTACCACTTGTACGTGGATCATTTTTTTTCAAGCATGCTACTTTTTAGACACCTCTTTCAATTACAAATTGGCGCATGTGGCACCGTGCGATCTGATCGCCGGGGCTTCCCCCAAGGGCTTGTAAATGCCCCACTTAGTCAGGGGGAGAGAGCCCACTTGAGGTGAGATGAATTGCTCGTGGAGAGACAAACTGAACATTTTCGTTCTGTCCTCCATTCACCCAGACACGGCAGTTGAAATTACTATGGCCACTGGTGTTGTTGGGAAGCCCCTCTGTGTTCACGATTATAACTGTAAAATGGGAGGGGTGGACTTCAACGACCAGATGATGGGATCGTACTTAATTGCCCATAAGGCCAGACGCTGGTACAAAAAAGTGTCTGTATACTTATTCCAATTGGCTATTTACAACGCTTATGTGTTATACAAAAGTGTCTGCAGGAACATTATCCTTCCTAAATTTCCAAGAAGAGATAATCAGAGACCTTCTGTATCCAGGAGGTTCTCTTGCCCAACTTCCCCAACCAGATGCAGTGAGCCGGCTGCATGAGAGGCATTATCCAGAATTCCTCCCGAGTACCCCTACCCAAAGATACCCCCAAAAAAGATGCCGTGTCTGCATCAAACGCGGATTTAGGCGTGACACCAGTAATTATTGTCCCGACTGTCCTGACCGACCTGGTCTTTGCCACGGTAACTGTTTCCGTCTCTAACATTTTGAAGAGATATTGCTAGAGATGAAGTAAGAGGCACCACATCCCATAAATTGAGTAACTACAATAGAGGGGGGCAAGTGGGACTTTAACGGTGCTAAATGATGGAGAAAAATCTGAATTCTCAAAAATTGTACATTTTATTACACATAGAAAGTGAGGACAAGACAATACATCAATATAAAATGATAAAATCAAGAAAATGCACTCGAAAATATCAACTCTACATGTTTCGCCATCTTCATAATAGCTTCTTCAGGAGTTTTCATAGACATTTCTCGAGAGTGAACATTTCTAGGTAACAAAGGGAAATAAAAAACATGATATGTGTATGTGTATAGGGCTTATCTCAATGGTCCTAGTATTGAGTGCCCAATTGATTTACATAATTATAAAGACAATGATACCAATAAAGTACCTTAAGATGACCTGAGCCCTTTCTTATGCCGAAGGTGGAGGTAATAGAGGCGACGCCACCAAAGCAAGCACAGAGGGGGAGGGGAGCCGAGACCCTCAGACTCCTAGAGTTGACCCATAGAGAGGGTGACAGCCAGGCTAGAAATGATGGAGATAATAAAACCAGAGCATAGAAATACATTTCAACCCAAAATTGCTATCTCTCCAATTGGTATGAGGCTAAATATCAGGTAGAAAAAGTTACCAAAATAGTCACCTGATTATGAATAAATGTGCAGTTGATTCCCTAGGTACCTCAATGTAACAAAGACAGGAAGGGAAAATGAAGTCCCCTTAATATCCCCCAAATGGGAGGTATCCCTTGAAACAAAAGGAAATGGAATTTGTTGAAGATAGTAATAAATATAATAAGGGTCTGTCAAATTTTGAGGGTATGAATACTTACCCAAAATTGACAAGAATTAGCGCCTAAATTGTCATGCAGTATTCAAAAGTTCACCGCCATTTCAATTCAACAAGTTTTCCAATAGTACACAAAAATGAAGGAGACTGCACGGGAAGAAAGAGAAAAAGGCATGGAAGAACATCATCAACGTTGGAATCTACCAAAAATATATGGAGAGAAGCAGGGTTTAAAAGATTTCATTTACCGCAAATGGTCTCAAAGATCATGTATCGTTCCCCGGTGGTCTAGTGTAATACTGACCATGTGGCGCCGGCATTTATACACCCCCTCCACTCCCTCGGCGTCTGACGTCACCGAGGGAGTGAGAGCGAGGTACGCCCAGTGGTCCAATGGAGGCCGAGAAGGAAGTGCGTCATTAAGACGCGACCGCATCACGTGATTCCGCCGGAACCGGAAGGTCGGGGATGACAACATCCGGTCAGGACATGAATGTAAGCAGAGGAGGTAACAGGTTGCCGAGAGGCAATCTAAAAAGGGATCCAAAATGAAACTGACAGCATCGCCGAAGACCGGATTTCAAGGAAATATATCCGCAATGCCTATACAGTGGGGAAAAAATCCAAATACACAAAAGGGTCATAAAAAAGAGAAAATTACCCCATCTAATAGATAAATCAGTATAGTGATACAGATGACAATTAGATAGAAAAGAGATGTTAGTGAAAGCTCCATAAAAGGACAACTGGGCGTTTTGAAGCGGTGCTGCTACTAACCAGGTTGGTCCATTTTTCCTGGAAAATAAATGTAGGGCACCGCGAGTGCCCATATGGGCAACCATAATAGAGGCTGAAAATAGGCTTGAATCCAAAAAAGTCCCCCAATGTGCCTGCCCCGGGGTGTGCCACCTACAATCGCATCCACGTAACGGCGGGGGTCAGGAAAAAATATATGATGAACAATTCACAGAATATTCTTGTTCTTTAAACGGTAATTTAACCACATCCACAGAAATAAACACATTTAGGCAATTTTGCCAAAATATATAGAATGTGCCAATAAAGGCACCTAAAAGGAGAGGACTTTGTAGCAAAAGTACAAGGTCCAAAATGCTGACCAGCTACAGAGATCCTGTGCTGAATCAGCAATAAATACAAATGACATTATTTAGCCTAGAAAGGGTTTGAAACTAATGGATTCATTTATACCTGGATACTGAGTAGCTGATAGGTTAAATATCCACTTGGTTTCACGTTGCAATAGGTTTCTGTCTACACTTCCACCTCTTTCATTCAGTGGGATGTGTTCCAAGGCAAAAAAAGTCATCATCCTATCATCGAAGCCATGATATAAACGCATGTGTCGACTAATGGGACTTACGAACTTTTTGCTTTTGACAAGTTTGACATGGTCACGAATTCGATTAAAGAAAGGCCTTTTTGTTTTACCTATATAAAAGGCTTTACAACTACAATACATTATATAGACAATTCCTACTGTTTGACAATTCGCATAGAAATTCGGTCTATACAGTTTTCCATTAGGAAGAATGATTTCACTTACATTAGGTAGATATCTGCAGAAATTACATTTTCTGCAGGAATATGTGCCTGTGAGTGTTTTTTTGGATTTGTTTGAAGGAGCATAATGACTATGAACCAATTGGTCCCTTAAAGAACGAGACCTTTTAAACGTTATCACGGGGCGGACATCAATAAATTTCAATACCTTTTCATCCGCCTCTAGAAGGTACCAAAATTTTTTAAGAATTAACCGTACCTGGTCATGTTGACCAGAATATTGTGTAATTAGACGTACCCCGTCAGAATTAGTTTTATTCTTCTTTTTACCAAAAATCAAATCAGTCCTGTTCCATTTTTTCGCTCTATGGTAAGATTTTTTCAAACAGGCCCTACTGTAGCCTCTTCCCAAGAGTCTCCTCTGTAAGCTCTTAGCTTCTCTCTCGAAATCTTTAGATTTCGTACAATTACGTCGTAATCTTAAATACTGGCTGTATGGTATACTGGATACTAAAGGTTGAGGGTGGGAGCTGTCTGCCCTCAATATAGTGTTACCTGCAGTGGTTTTGCGGAAGAGGGTGGAGCCCAAAATGCCATCTTCATCTACATAAATGGTAATATCCAAAAAGTCCAAAGACCTTTGGCTATAAGTGTGGGTAAATTTGAGATTGAAGTCGTTGACTTTCAAAACCTCAAAAAATCTCAAAAGCATACTCAAAGGACCTGTCCAAATCATAAAAATGTCATCAATAAATCTTCTCCAAAGGAGTATATGAGATAAAAAAGACTCCAGGTTAACCCTGGAAAAAAGGTCACGCTCCCATCCCCCCAGGTGCAGGTTGGCATAAGAGGGGGCACACTTGGTCCCCATAGCCACACCCTGCACCTGGAGGTAATGGGAGCCATTAAACAAGAAGACATTGTTGGACAAAATAAATCTAAGAAGTGAGATGACAAAGGCATTATATTCCACTGAGGAACCTCCTCTTTCTGATAAGAAGCCCTCCACAACTCGAACCCCACAGTGATGTGGGATGGAGTTGTAGAGGGCCTCTACATCAATGCCCACTAGCCACGCCTCCTCAGGGACCTGGATGCCATCAATGGCTTTGATGAGATCACTGGTGTCCCTGATATAGGAAGGTAAAGCCAGTACATGGGGACGCAGGTAATCATCCACCAGTTGACTCGCTCGTTCCGTTAGGCAGCCATTGCCCGAGACTATTGGTCTCCCAGGGGGTTTTTTAAGATTTTTGTGAACCTTGGGTAAGGCATACATAGTAGGAGTTTTGGGATCTTTGATATTCAAAAATTCCCAAGTTTTCTTGTCTATCAGGGCTCTTGAATAGGCTTCAAAGATAAGCTGACAATATTTGATGATTATTCTTGCTAGGAAACTTTCAGAGATTTTTCTATACCAATCTTTGTTATTCAAAATATTCAAAACCATAGCTTCATACCCTGATGTGTCCATTACAACGACATTTCCGCCCTTATCTGAGGGTTTAATTGTAAGGGAGGAGTCGTTTTGAAGTGATTGAATAGCCCTAATCTGGCTATCATTAAGGTTAGAGGAATTCACATCTTTCCACTTAGTCTTCTGAATTTCCCTAATCACTTGTTGGGTAAAAGCCCAAATGTTAGGGTTAGATTGCAATATAGGAAAAAATTGGGATTTGGATTTGTATGAAGATGGAGGGGGGAAGATGGGTTCCACTTCACAATTTTCTGAAGTGGCCATCTGATCAATTGGTTCATCAGAAAACGGCCAACCTGATGAGTCTCCTTCTTCCCAGAGTTCCATCAAATCATTGAGTGCCTGCATTTCGGCCAGAGATAATTCCTGGTCTTGTGCAGGTAGACAATTCGATTTGGTCAGTTGATCTGCTATGGATTGATTGTCTTTATCGTAAATTACTTTAAACATCAATCTACGAGCAAATAAGTGAACATCCTTAATTAGTTCGAAGGTATCGATTTTTTGCGTAGGACAGAAAGTTAGACCAAGAGATAAAACATATATTTGAGTTTCATCAAGTTTTTTACTAGATAAGTTGATAACTTTTAAAGCATCAGAATCTGAAGTCTGAAGCTCAGAGAATTGTTGCTAACTAGATGGGTTTTTTGAGGGCTGAAAAATAGGTGCAGTGCGAATTTCATTGTTTACCACTGTACTGTGATTCATCTTAAAGGAATGTGTAGCATTAAGACTTGGGGTAGCAACTGAATTTTCAATGGCTAACTCACCAAGATTTTGTGATGAATGGGAAGGGGATTGGTGAAATTGTTGGTGATGTTCCGAAGGGAAAAGTGGAGTGCGTTTAGAAGAAGTGTTGGATTCTTTTTTATTTTCTATTTTACGTTTGTGAGAACCGTTCATTTTAATGTGACGTTGCGATTTAGTATGGGAAGATGATGTAGATGATTGGGATGATAAGTCCGAATCACTCACATCATTAGTGTTAGTTTGTGAATGAAAAGAGCTAAAGTGGGAATTTTTAAGTGTATTTTTTGTTATACGTTTGTTATTTCTTTCTCTGGTCCAGTGATAAGCTTCATCCTGTTGGTATGCTTGCTTATCTCTGGCAAATTTCTTTTCTTTGGTCTTAATCAAATTGCCTACAAAAATTTCTAATTGTTTTTGCATTTTGTTATCTCTCTGAGAGAAGGAGGGATCATTTAATAGTGTTGCACTATCTAAGTAGAGTTGTTTAATATCGTTGTTCACAATTTCCAAATCTTTGGTATATTGTGAGCACAATAAATTCATCATTTTTAGAGAGCAAGAATGCAGATTTAATTCCCATTCACTTTTTAATTCGGCATTGACTGTTTTAATTAGGGGAAAAATCTGAATTCTTAGTCCCCAAGGGACCAATTTTTCATCAATAAACTTCAAAAAATATTTTTTACTCCAAAATATCTTGGATTTTTTTTCCAATAATCTACGCAATCGCAAGAAGAAGTGGTCAAGGGTGATTCCTCCCACTGATGAACTTTGAGCCTGATGGAACTTATCCATTAATCCATCGAAATCTTTCCCACAGTAGCCATCCATGGTTGTGAGAACCAGGGCTACTGGGGGAGAGGTTTCTAAGTCACAATACCACTAAAACGTAGCTAAAGAATGTCTACAAGTCAAAATACCTCATAGGAAAAACAAAAAATATAAATATATGTAACAAGAACAAGCTAAACTTGATTAATATAATGAATACACATTTTTCTCCAGCAATACAGGGGTAGTGGGAAATATAATCCCTAATCGTAAATTTTGAAGAGATATTGCTAGAGATGAAGTAAGAGGCACCACATCCCATAAATTGAGTAACTACAATAGAGGGGGGCAAGTGGGACTTTAACGGTGATAAATGATGGAGAAAAATCTGAATTCTCAAAAATTGTACATTTTATTACACATAGAAAGTGAGGACAAGACAATACATCAATATAAAATGATAAAATCAAGAAAATGCACTCGAAAATATCAACTCTACATGTTTCGCCATCTTCATAATAGCTTCTTCAGGAGTTTTCATAAACATTTCTCGAGAGTGAACATTTCTAGGTAACAAAGGGAAATAAAAAACATGATATGTGTATGTGTATAGGGCTTATCTCAATGGTCCTAGTATTGAGTGCCCGATTGATTTACATAATTATAAAGACAATGATACCAATAAAGTACCTTAAGATGACCTGAGCCCTTTCTTATGCCGAAGGTGGAGGTAATAGAGGTGACGCCACCAAAGCAAGCACAGAGGGGGAGGGGAGCCGAGACCCTCAGACTCCTAGAGTTGACCCATAGAGAGGGTGACAGCCAGGCTAGAAATGATAGATAGAGATAATAAAACCAGAGCATAGAAATACATTTCAACCCAAAATTGCTATCTCTCCAATTGGTATGAGGCTAAATATCAGGTAGAAAAAGTTACCAAAATAGTCACCTGATTATGAATAAATGTGCAGTTGATTCCCTAGGTACCTCAATGTAACAAAGACAGGAAGGGAAAATGAAGTCCCCTTAATATCCCCCAAATGGGAGGTATCCCTTGAAACAAAAGGAAATGGAATTTGTTGAAGATAGTAATAAATATAATAAGGGTCTGTCAAATCCTAGTGGATTATTAGTAGTATAGGGTACAGCATGGCACAGTCTAGGGTACACTTACACAAGGTCTCAAAAGATGTTCAATGGCTATCGTCATTTTGAGAGACCCTAACCTGGAACTTTAAAGTTGAAAAAAAAAAAAAAAAATTACAAAAAAAAAACATAACATAAAAAAAACAAAAATAGTTGTTGTTTGAGTTATTTTTCTATTCTTACTCTGCTCTTCTACTTCTACTCTTTCTACTTTTACTGTACTTTGTTACTGTTTTTCATTGGTAACCATTTTTTACTTTTCAGGTACCAATATAATGCTTTATGTTTACTGTTCAGTTTGCCTTGCAGGTACACTCATCAGCTGCCACACTGATTTATATATATTCTGACACAAACAGTGTTTGTGCTCAGCATATATGGAAATCTCTGATGGCAGTGCTGTATGAGGTGACTTCACCACCGTTAAAAAAAAATAGGTATACATGGCGTTGGTCACGTATACCCATCATTAGAAAGTGAGTTGGATGTTTTGGGCGGCTCATGATGGGTATACTACACATTTTCTGCCGGAGATTTCTTCATCCACATCGATCAATGTGGATGAAGGAATCTGTTAGGTTCTCTTTTTTTCGTTCAGCCCACAGGCTGCATGAAAAAAAAACAAAAAAACTACAATATATGCCAAACAAGGACCAGCAATGTACTGGTACGTTGCTGGACTTTGAGTGGTTATACCAGGATGATGCCTGCAGATTTAAGCATCATCTTGGTATCTCCAAAACAAATGACTCACCAGATAGCAGCAATCATCTTGGTATCGTTTTTTACAGCCAGCGGACGGCTTACATGTAAAAGTGATCCTAAAAGCTGATTGGGGATGAGAATAGCTCCAATCATCTCTATGGCCTAAGATACTGGAAGCTACGAGCATTTCATGACTTCTGTTTCGCCAGAAATAAAAAGCGCCATTGGGAAATTGGGAAAGGCGGTGATTGGATTTTCGGGTCCCGTACACAGCCAGGCTCCCTAAAAGTCTCACACATGTGGTATCCATGTACTCAGGAGAAGCAGCAGAATGTATTTTGGGGTGTTATTCCACATATACCCATGGCATGTATGAGCAATTTATCTTTTAGTGACAATTTTGTGTTTAAACAAAAAAAAAGAAGTGTCATTTTCCCAAAACTTGTGGCAAAATATAAAATATTCCATGGACTCACCATGCCTCTCAGCAAATGGCTTGGAGTGTCTACTTTGTAAAATAGGGTCATTTGGGGGAGTTTTGTACTATCTTGAAATTTCAGGGCCTCCGAAACTGTGATAAGCGGTGAGGAAATAAAATGTGCAATTTACGCCCTTAGAAAGCTTAAAGGCGGTGATTTTGTTTTTTGGGTCCCGTACACAGCTAGGCTCCCAAAAAGTCTCACACATGTGGTATCCCGGTACTCAGAAGAAGCAGCAGAATGTATTTTGGGGTGTCGTTCCACATATACCCATGTCATGTGTGAGCAATTTATCTTTTAGTGACAACTTTGTGTTTAAACAAAAAAAAAAAAGTGTAATTTTCCCAAAACTTGTGAATTTAAAATATTCCATGGACTCACCATGCCTCTCAGCAAATAACTTGGGTGTCTACTTTGCAAAATGGGGTCATTTGGGGGGGTTTTGTGCTATCTTGACATTTCAGGGCCTCCGAAACTGTCATAAGTAGTGAGAAAGTGCAATGAGAAATTTACGCCCTTTGAAATTCTGAAGGTGGTGATTGGTTTTCGGGGCCCCGTACACAGCTAGGCTCCCAAAAAGTGTCACACATGTGGTATCCCTGTACTCAGGAGAAGCAGCAGAATATATTTTGGGGTGTAATTACATATATACCCATGGCATGCGTGAGCAATATATCATTTCAATGACAACTTTTTGTCATTTTTCAAACACCTGTGACAAAAAAATGTAATATTCAATGAACTCAACATGCCTCTCAGGACAGTCTACTTTCCAAAAAGTGGTAATTTGGGGGTTTTTTGTACTGCCCTGCCATTTAGCACTTCAAGAATTGAGATAGGCAGTCAGAAAGTAAAAGCAGCGTAAATTCCAGTATTTACACCATAGTTTGTAGACGCTATAACTTTTGCACAAACCAATATAAATATGCTCATTGAGAATTTTTTGGTCAAAGACATGTAGCTAAATACATTTTGGCCTAAATATATGACAAAAATTGAATATATTGGATATTTATTAACAGTCAAAGTAGAAAATGTAAATTTTTCGGCAAATTTTCGCTCTTTTTTTATTAATATCGCAAAAAATAAAAAGTATATAGGTGATCAAACACCACCAAAAGAAAGCTCAGTTTGTGGGAAAAAAAGGACGTAAATTTAATTTGGGTACAGCATTGCATGACCGTGCAATAGTCAGTTAAAGTTACGCAGTGCCAAGTTAAAAAAAGTGATCTGGTCAGGAAGGGGGTAAAATCTTCCAGGGCTGAAGTGTAAAGTGAAAAAATAAAAATGAAAAATTCCTTTAAATATCATGCTTGTGGGTCCCCTTAATGTGCCTATAAAGTGGGGCATTTGTGCGATGTATGTAGCCTGCTGCAGCAATACTGACATATCTAAAGGAAAGAAATGTAATTTAAACTTGCTCGCGGCTGTAATTTATTGTCGGCTCCCAGCAATACAGATAAGAAACATGAAAAAAACGGCGCAGGCCCCCCCCCCAGTCCATACCAGGCCCTTCAGGTCTGGTATGGATTTTAAGGGGAACCCCGTGCCAAAAAAAAAAACAGGTGTGGGGTCCCCCCCAAAATCCATACCAGACCCTTATCTGAGCATGCAACCTGGCAGGCTAGGATAGGGGGGGGGTCGAGCAAGCGTCCCCCCCTCCTGAACTATACCAGGCCACTTGCCCTCAACAAGGGTAGGGTGCAAGGGCTCTTCCTGACAACCCTGGGCTGTGGTTGTCGGGGTCTGCGGGTGGGGGGCTCAAAGGAATCTGTAGGCCCTCTTTAACAAGGGGGCCCCCAGATCCCCATCACCCCCCCTTCTATGTGAATGGGTATCGGGTACATCGTACCCTTACCCATTCACCAAAAAAGTGTAAAAAAGGAAAAAATCACAGAACACAGTTTTTGCTAAGTCCTTTAGTAAAAAGAACAAAAAAAAAATAGTGTCCATCGATGTAAATCAATCATCAATCACGACGCCCGCCGACCCGAAAAATTGAAAAAAATTTAAAAACACTTTGCCTCTTCTGAGGCGTCCCGCCATATGCCGCTCTTCAGCTTTGACAGCTCTTTTATAGGCAAGGGGCGGGCCACCCGGTTACATCACTTGGTGGTGCCGCCCCCTTCTGAAGTCACATGACATCATGTCATACAGGGCACCCCCTTCCTGCCTAGACCAATTTTCAGCTTTCAGTGCATCTATGGGAGATATTGGACTGCTTGGCATGGCCCCGCACCCCGTCTTCAACATTGGCGTCTATAGGAAATATTGGACAGCTTGGTATGGCACTGCTCCATGTCTTTAACCACTTGCCGACTGTTCACAGTAATACTAATGCGGCTCCCCTGGGTCCAGCGACGTAGACCTATGTCGCTGGAGTCCTAGTGATTTCGGCGGCGCTCCCGCTGTGTTTAGACACAGCGGGAGTCAGGCCGGAGGAGGAGAGGCGGCAATTGCCACCTCTCTTCCCTGACCGTCGGGAAAAGTGTGAGAAGATCCACCTGCTTATGTAAACAAAGCAGGCGGCTCTTCTCAGTGACAGACAGGAGGAGATCACAGGATTCAGCATAGCTGAACCTGCGATCTATGTCTGTGTCAAAGAACCCCCCCACACACACGTCAGTAAGCATGAGGCTCACGTTTAACCCTTTGATCACCCATAGGGTTAACCCCTTCCCTTCCAGTGTCATTATTACAGTAACAGTGCATATTTTTTAGCACTGATTTCTGTAGTAATGTCACTGATCCCCCCAAAAGTGTCAAAAATGTTAGTTAGGGGTCCGATCTGTCCGCCGAAATTTTGCTGTCCTGCAAATGATCGCCACCATTACTACGGTAGTAAAAAAAAAAAAAAAAAACAATAAAAATTACATAAATCTTTCCCGTAGTTAGTAAACGTGATAACTTTTGCGCAAGCCAGTCAAAATACGCTTTTTGCAATTTTTTTTTTTTTTTACCAAAAATATGTAGCAGAAAACAAATTGGCCTAAAATGTTAAACAATTTAGATTTTTTAATTTTTTTTTTTGGGAATGTTATATTTCAGAATGTGAAAAATATTTTTTTTTTTTTCTAAATTTTCGCTCTTTTTTTGCTTATAGCGCAAAAATTAAAAAATCGCACAGGTGATCAAATACCACCAAAAGAAAGCTCTATTTGTGGGAAAAAAAAGGACGTCAATTTTATTTGGATACAGCGTCGCACGACCACGCAGTTGTCTGTTAAAGTAAGGCAGTGCGGAATCGCAAAATAGGGCCTTGTCAGGAAAGGGGGCAAATCCTTCCGGTCTTAAAGTGATTAACATTGCCGTCTAGGGAAAATATTGGACAGCTTGGCATGGTACTGCTCCCCGTCTTTAACATTGGCGTCTATGGGAAATCTTGGTCAGCTTGGCAGGGCACTGCATACTAACTATAAGTGACTGGGACACAAAACTTGGGGAGGGGACCCAGGGCTACAACCTATCCATACATTTTAAAAGTGGGGTATGCCTGTACACTACACTGACTGCACTAAACTGATTGATTGGCTAAAGGCACCCTGCCTTTTGCCAATCATGGCTCTGACATTGTGCTGTGATTGGCCAAAGCATACAGGTCAGGTGCATGCTTTGGCCAGTCATCGGCAATCAATGCACTACAACAGCGCAGTGCATTATGGGGCGCTCATAGGCATGCAAACTACCCGACAAGCACCCCATTTGTATGTGTGTTCAGCGAAGTGGGGGGAGGGGAAGGGGTCAGACAGAGGTGGGGAGAGTAACAGAAAAAGAAGAATGGGGGAGAGAAGTGAAGAATGGGGAGGGAAAAGGTACCCCTAGGTCAGAATGTGGAAGAGGTCAATTAGAGTGGCCCAGGCTGGTCGGGTGCAAGGTTGGCAGAGCGTAAGACCACCACGGAGCCCACACCTTAAGAAATTTAGCGTGGGAGTCGTGGAGGATACTAGTCATGTTCTGCAAACAAAACAGTAGGCTTTTTCCATATACAGGTGCATCTCATAAATTTAGAATATCATCAAAAAGTAATTTATTTCATTAATTCAACTTAACCACTTAAGCCCCGGAGTATTTGGCTGCTAAAGGACCAGGGTTTTTTTTGCGATTTTTTACTGCGTGACTTTAACGGACAATTGCGCGGTCGTGCGACGCTGTACCTAAACTAATTTGACGTCCTTTTTTTCCCACAAACAGAGCTTTCTTTTGGTGGTATTTGATCACCTGTGCGATTTTTTGATCACGCGCTATAAACAAAAAAAGAGCGTAAATTTTGCAAAAATAACAATATTTTTCACATTTTTTTATATGAAATTCCCCAAAAAAAATGTAAAAATCAAAATTTTTTAACATTTTTCGGCCAATTTGTTTTATGCTACCTATGTTTGGTAAAAAAAATCGAAAAAAGCGTATTTTGATTGGTTTGCGCAAAAGTTATCACGTTTACTAACAAAGGGAAAGATTTCTGTCATTTTTGGTGTTTTTTTTTTAACGCGTAATGGCGGCGATCTGCGATTTTTTTTTCGGTACTGCGACATTGCGGCGGACAGATCGGACCCTTGACTGACATTTTTTACACTTTTGGGGGTACCAGTGACATTACTGCAGTAATCAGTGCTATATATATGCACTGTTACTGCAAAAATGACACTGGCAGGGAAGGGGTTAACTTTATTGGACAGGGAGGGGTTAAGTGTGTTCTACGGGCATGATTCTAACTGTGCAGGGACATTGCTATTGGTGTAAAAGCAAAGATCAACAGTTCTACATAGTAGAACGGTCAGATCTTCACTTTTACACAGGGAGAACTGACAGGCAGCTTGTTTACACAAGCCGCTCTGTCTTTCTCCCTTCACAGGAGCGATCGTAATGTGACTGGCGGACATCGAGTCCGCCGGTCACACGCACTGACTTGTCTGTGAACGAGCCGCGGCGGGCGCGCGCCTCGGCGGGCGCGCGCCCGCCCGCAATAGGCTCGCAAGTCAGTGACAGGCGAGTGACGTATCAATACGTCACTCTGCCTGGCTGGGGCTGACCGCCGCAGTATATAGTCGTGCGGCGGTCGGCAACCGGTTAAATACTGTATATATAGATGCGTTATTCACACAAATTTTATATACATGCGATCAGACTTGTATAAAGTATTCAAAATGTCTACTTGAGTAAAAGTACAAGTGCTCGATCAAAAAGTGACTTGAGTAGAAGTGGAAGTGCTCACAGAAAAAGTTACTTAAGTAGAAGTACTAAAGTATTCAACATTTTTTTTACTTAAGTATTGCAAGTAGTTTTTTCAAAAAATTTGCTACTTAAGTACTAAAAGTAAAAAGTACCAGTAGTTTTGAAAAAAAATTCTACTCAAGTACTGAAAGTAGAAGTACAAGTACTGTGTTATGTAGTTATTAAAGAAAGAAGTCTGAACATCATATTTTTTATTATTTCAAATGATTTATTCAAATGATTAACCTAAAGGACAATCACAATTCCTTAGGCTGTAACTTTTTGTAAACAAAAAACAGATAAAGTATGTCCCTCCCTTCCCCTTTTAAAGCATCCACCTTTTAAAGCCAGGGGTGGTCTCCTTCCTGAGCTTCCTCACTCTCACAGCCAGGCAGTTGAAGTTGAAGGGCCAGGGGTGGAAGGTGGTGTTTTTGGTTCGTCCATCTTTTCAGCTGATCAAAAGGCAGAACAGGAGCATGCGCAGTCTTCTTAATCGCGGTTTGATTTGATTTGCTCAATTGATGATGATGTGCCAGGCCAGCTTCATCAAACCTACAACGCTTAAAGTGAAAAATACATCAAAAACTACTAACAAAGTGGCTGTGCTAAAAATGCTAATAAAGTGCCTGCAATTATATATATTCTTCTATATATGACAATACCACAATAAAATAAGTTGTGATTGTGAATAAGTTAGGCGCAAGTTTAAGTGTGTAAACTAAACTTTATAACGAAAAGTCCATAACTGAATTCCAGTGTGCAATCTAAGAAGTGCTTGTCACTTGCTGTCAGATGCTTCCGCCTTTCTTCTGTGATCTGCTCAAGTAAAGTGGTGGACTGGATAGCCCCTCTCTCTGCCTCTCTCTCTCTGCCTCTCACCTTAGTAGCACTGGCACTGCACTGGTTCAAAAAGCTGTCTATATTATTTTCATTATAAGAACTTGTCAGAACATGCTTCCACCACCTGTCCTTCACACTAGTAGTGCTCATTTGCTTTGCTCAAGTCAAGTGCCACTGCCAGTGGCCACTGCAGTGCAGGCACAGCCGCACAGGCAGAGGCAGGCCGCAGGAAGCACAGGCACCACCACAACACAACACTTATGGTCCATGGACCATGGATGGTCGGATAATCATCATAGCCGTCAGTCTCACTCTTCTTGGTTCAAAAAAGCCACCCATGACCCGTGTGTATATAATATATTAATATTTTATATTGATTATTTGATTCTCAAATGGCACATTTGCCATGGCAAGGATTAGGCCCTCTCTACGGTCCACCTCACTCACCTCATAGAGAAGAAGATGAGATAACGAAGAAAATGCTCCGAGTCCCGCAGCCCGTGTCACAACTCCTCTCAGTAAGGGCCCTAAGGGGTGGAGTCTGAGTGACACACAACACGTCTAGAGGCAGAGACCTCGAGCGGGAAGACAGCAGCATGGCTCCTCCAGTGCGGTCTTAACTTGATGATCATGACAGTGATTCTGCGGGCCGCGGCGCGAGCGAGGCTGTGGGATTGATTGAATTGAGTTGTGCTGCCTACTGCTACACGCTACCTACTACTACTAAATTGTGAGTCAGTATATTTTATTTCATTTTTATATATAAAAGCGGTATTGCTGAGCACTACTAGCCACTAGATCTCCTGGCTGTCACTTTGTCACATGTTGGGGAATCACAGCGGCTCGGCTCCAGAAGTGGCGGGTGTACCCGTCATCCTGCCAGGGTCGCCAAGAAGTTCATCACCTAATCTTAAGTTATTAATATCTTATGAGGAGAGGACCTATGAGATTGAGAATTGAAATAATTAAATATATATGGCTTTTTGAACCAGTGCAGTCAGTGCCAGTGCTGATTAAGTGTGTTGGTCGGTCACTCGAGCACTGAAGGAGGTGGAAGCATCTGACAAGTGAAGGGACACTTTAGATTTGCACACTGGAATTCATTTATGGACTTTTCGTTATAGATAGGTTTACACACTTCAACTTGTTGCACGCACCTGACCTAACTTATTTCATAACTTATTTTATTGTGATTTATTGTCATATTTTATATGAATTGAATTTACTGTTACATTGTGGGAATAATTATTTTCACTGCATTTAGGCTTTAGCACATTCATGTCACTTTATTTTTGATACTGTGTGGAGTGTGGGCAGGGCACTGGGGGCAACGATGATATTATATTGATTGCACAGGCACTTTATTCGCACAGCCAAGTTGTGTTTGTTAATAGTTTCTTGATGCACTTTAAGCGCTGTAGCACAATTTATTTGTTTGTTTCATATTTTCTTTTTATTGGAAAGATTTGGTATAGCAGCTTTTATTATACACAGCCTTTATTTTCGTATGCGCTGATTTACAAATGACATTATACACATTTTATGTAACCTGCCATCTACTGTTCTGGCAGTGGTAATTTTTTTAAAAGTAACGAGTAACTATGCAGCACAAAAAAAAAATACTTGAGTAGAAGTATCGAAATCATCGAAAAAATGTAGTGAAGTAAAAGTAGAAGTAGGAGAAAAAAATTCTACTCTAGGAAAGTACAGATACCGCATTTCGGTACTTAAGTACAGTACTTAAGTAGTTCTACTTCGTTACTATACATCTCTGCATGCGATACACAAAGAGTAGTATATTTCAAGCATTGTTTTATTTTCATTTAGATGATTATGGCTTACAGCTAGTGAAAACCCAAAATTCAATATCTCAGAAAATTGGAATATTACATAAGACCAATAAAAAAAAAAAGAAAAAAAAAAAAAAGGGATTTTTAATCCAGAAATGTTGACTTGATAAAACACAGTAGACCAACACCAGCAGATGACATGGCTCCCCAAATCATCACCGACTGTGGAAACTTCACACTGGACCTCATGCAACTTGGACTCTATGCCTCTCCACTCTTCCACCAGACTCTGGGACCTTAATTTCCAAATGAAATGCAAAATTTTCCACAGTCAGTGATGATTTGGGGAGCCATGTCACCTGCTGGTGTTGGTCCACAAGTTTTTAAGGAGCATGCAATTGGCATGGTGACTGCAGATATGTCCACCAGAGCTGTTGCCCTGTGAATTGAATGTTAATTTCTCTACCATAAGCCGTCTGCAAAGGCGTTTCAGAGAATTTGGCAGTACATCCAACCGGCCTCACAACCGCAGACCACATGTAACCACACCAGCCCAGGACCTCCACATCCAGCATCTTCACCTCCAAGATCCTCTAAGACCAGCCACCCGAACAGCTGCGGCAACAATCGGTTTGCATAACCAAAAAATTTCTGCACAAACTGAAGAAACCGTCTGCAGAAACCGTCTCAGGGAAGCTCATCTGCATGCTCATCATCCTCAACGGGGTCTCAACCTGACTGCAGTTCGTCGTCGTAACCGACTTGAGTGGGCAAATGCTCACATTCTATGGCATCTGGCACTTTGGAGAGGTGTTCTCTTCACGGATGAATCCCTGTTTTCTTAGATCTTTGAGTTCAGCTCATGAAAAATGGGGGCAAAAACAAGTGTTGGGTTTATAATTTTGTTCAGTATACTTTGACAGTCTTTCAGTTATTTCAGGTTTCAGACTGGACCAGCACCAGATCTTCAGTACAGCTATTGTATCACCTGTAGACCCTGTTGCAGTCTCTCTAATGCCTCGTACACACGCAAAGATTATCGGCCGACCGATCGTCCGACTTTTGTCCAGAGTTGTGTTTTGTTGGTTGGAATGTGCCTAGACTGCACATGAATTTTCTCGGCCAACAAAAATCTACTTCAGAAGTGATGTCATGTGCTGGTTTACTTTCCGTGTGTTTTTTCTTCTCTGAGCATGCCCAGTCTTGCTCATCAGATTTTTGTCTGCCGAAATCTGTACTGACTGACGGAAAATCGGCCGTTGTGTTGACGGCCAACAATAGCCTGCACACCAGATTTTTTTCGGCCGGAAAGTCGGAGTCGGTTGTCGGAAGCATCATACTAACAAGCCAAAAATCGGCAGATCGGACGTTGGCCGAAAATTCCCGGCCAATAATCGATGCATGTGTACAAGGCATTAGGCTTTTTCCAGTCCCTGGCTATTGCGCAGTTAGCAGCAATAAATAAGTAGGTGGCCAATTTCTGTTAATATAAGAAGAGGCCTGGGATCGGCCAGTGGAGCAGAGCCAATTTGGCATCTTTGCAGGTAGGTGCATGGAAAAGGGTGAATAAGAGTCCAAATACCTTCAACCAAAATCCCACTAAGCATGAGCAGGACCACCAGATACAAAGTTCGTCTCCTCATTGAACACAACCCCGAAAAGATCTATCACTGTAAGATGGGTTTGATTGGGCTGGGACCCACTACCAGCGGAGGAGGAACTTATAGTCATGGCTGTATTAAAGGAGCTCTCTTCTGGATTTCAAGTTTATTTTATATGATTGAGAGTGTAACAGCAGGAGCTGGAACACACATGATGTATGGGAACATCCAACCCTCCCAGGCGGACAGAAACCAAGTCAGGAATTAGACAAAGGAAGCCCTCTGATGGGATGGGACTATAAAGGCCGCCACATATCCAAATGTATAAAAAATATATAAAGTTTATTTCAATCAGTAAAAATATATCTAGATGAATAGACAAATCAAGTGTCTTGATACATATTACGATACATACATGTACAGACCATATGTGAAGAGTTAAAACAATAAACACAGCTTGCAAGAAATATCCATTGAGAGTGGGGAAAGTGATGATTGAGAAATTCTCTAAACCGACGCGTTTCAAGTGAAACCACCTTTCCTCAGGGGTGTATAAATGGAGTTGTGTGATTTCCTAAATCACTTTGATAAGAAAGTATGTTGTTTTTGAGTGGGATACTCCAACTATGAGCTATGCACAAAGCTTGAGGACAACTGACTGTAGTGTGTGCGGCAAGGCCACTGCTTCACTTTGCCACTGAAGTGAAGATAATGAATATGATCCTGAATTTGTTCCTCTTCAGGGTCCGAACTTGGCACCCCCTTTCTCACTGTCTGTGCGTGCTATCCCCTGTCCACTGACTCTCCACTGGAGATACTTCCTGGTTTCTTGCCTAGGCAAATTATGTCATACATCCCAGGAGTCTTCAGAAGGGAGAAGCATAGACGTTTTCTCAGCTAAGCGCACCCTCCTGTATGCATGCTGAGGCAAGGGCAGATGGACTTCAGGAAGTAAATGCTACATGATTTATTTGCCCTTACTCAAGATGGACAATGGCAAAAATGCCAGGGGGTGTTTTTCAAATTGATTGCTCAAAAAAAATAAAGCATGGAGACATGGGGGAGTTTGCTTTAAATATTAAAAATAAATTAAATAGTGTTTTTGGTTTGTGATACTCACATGCAGTGAAGGTCAGCTTTAAAGTGGTTCAACCTTCAGTGTGCTGCCTTACCTAAGCCCAATCTCGATCTAGTGATGTGCACAAGATCCGAGGCTCTCCCTTCTGATTGGCTGAGATACAGCAGCAGGAGCCATTGGCCAGTGAGGCGGGAGCAGGGGGCGGGGCTGAGCTGTGCTCTGTGTTTTATGGATGCAGAGAGCCAGCTTGGGTGCGTGCATGGGGGCACTTGGCAGGGGTCCAAAGGGCCAGTGGGGGATCCGAGAAGAGGAGGATCAGGGCTGCTCTGTGCAAAACCACAGAGGAGGTAACTATAACACATTTACTGCCGAAGGCAGCCTCTCCTGCGTGAGCCGACGTAGATCTACATTGGTCGGGCGCCTGGTGCTGGCATCGTGCTCCTGCCCCCACAAGCGGGGATGCCGATGCACAGGGTCAGCAGCCGCGATTGCTGCTGGGCACCCACGATCACTCCCCGCTGAGAGAGAAGAACGGTCAGCTGTTGTAAACACAGCTGACCGTTCTCTCTGAAATTATCACAGAGTGCCTGTCATCCTTCTATATAGGATCACAGGTCTCTATGATCATTTCACAAGCCGCTCCCCCATACAGTTAGTAATCACTCCCCTAGGCTCACACCTAACCCTTTAATCACATCTAGGTTAACCCCTTCCCTGCCAGTGTCATTATTACAGTAACAGTGGATATTTTTAGCACTGATTATGCCACTGGTTCCCCCAAAAAGTGTAAAAAATGTCAGTTAGGGGTCCGATATGTCCGCCGCAATGTCGCAGTCCCACTAAAAATCACTGATCGCCGCCATTACTAGTAAAAATAAATAACGCCGCCATTACTAGTAAAAATAAATAAAAATGACATAAATCTTTCCCCTAGTTTGTAGACGCAATACCTTTTGCGCAAACCAATCAAACTACGCTTATTGCGATTTTTTTTTCCAAAAATATGTAGCAGAATACAAATTAGCCTAATAGGTTGAAAATTTTTGATTTTTACATTTTTTTTGGGGGGAATGTTATATAGCAGAATGTGAAAAGTGGATTGTTTTTTTTTTTGTTTTTTGTTTTTTGGTTTATAGCGCAAAAAATAAAAATCGCACAGGTGATCATGCACCACCAAAAGAAAGCTCTATTTGTGGGAAAAAAAGGACATCAATTATTTCAGTACAGCACAACCGCGCAATTGTCAGTTAAAGTAACACAGTGCCGAATCACAAATGGCTTGGTTATTAAGGGGGTAAAACCTTCCGGTCCAGAAGTGGTTAGGATGAAGGCCTGATTTATGATGGCAACATATTGTTGAAGAGGACCTGTCATTTTTCAAAAAAAAAAAAAAGCTTCAATGAAGGAGGATGGACAAGTAGGGGGATTCCCTATTAACATATAATATTAATATGGAGGGCTGCTAGCAGGGGAGGGAGGGACATTTTTAGTAATAAATGATTCACAGGACAATGATTTACGTTCCCTTAAGTTTAAACAAAGCGGGAGTGAACCTTTAATTATTTCTTCATCAAGGCAAACAGATCAGCGAGCTGCAATCTATTAGTGTCAGCTGTCATGGGAACAGATCCAAGTCCTCTCTGTTTGATAACAATATTGATTGATCACAGATGGAACTCCCACTGACCTCTGCTGCTCGTTTGTCATACTATTCATTAGAAAGACAAGGGAGCTCATTTACATTGTGTCAATGTTGTTCCAAGGAAATTAATTCCTTCATTCATTTCTGGTCTCACTGGCAGAGACTGGACTGCGCAGCAAAATTAAATTGTATCTACGGTCTGCATGTAAAATCAGATATACATTTCCACATTGTATTTCAATTATTTCTCTCTGACGCCTATTAACCACTTTGTGCCCGCGCTATAGCCGAATGATGGCTACAATGCGGGCTAAAAATTCCCGGGAGTGCGTATATAGACGTCCTCCCATTCTCGCTCTGCCCGTGCACGATGTGCTCTGTGATTGCCAAGCCCTTGGGACTCGGCTGATCACAGAGCAGGGTAAATGGCCAATCACAGTGTGCCCTTTTACTACGTGATCAGCTGTCAGCCAATGACAGATGATCATGAAAGAAAACTTTTAGCATGAAGAAAAGAAGCAAGCCATTAACTGGGAGCAGGGAGCAAAGTACCATGGGACGTGTAGTCCTTAAAAATGGTGAGTAAACAGCAGAAGAGAAGCTGCAAAGCATGCTGGGAAATCGGTCCCCTTAGTGATCATTAGCGCTGCAAATTACTGCCCTCCGGTGCTGCTAATCAGCTCCCATCAGCAGGGCTGCTGTTAGAAATCGCGGGGCCCCGTACAGACTACCTGGCAGGGCCCCCCCCAAGAAAATATTAAAGATATATTTAGCTAAAATTACAACAAAATCACTATTAGCAGACACAAATATAACATAACTCACATAACTCCTGATTGAGATGAGAAAAATATACAGGCTGGGCAGTTGGAGCTCAGTGATCAGAGAGACAGAGGGAGAGAAACAAAGTTACAAATAAACTCCTGAGCAGAGATAACATTAGAGCCAGTGCTGGGAGGGGGGCCCACACAAGGGAGGGCGATTAGTGAGGGACGACTGTCTCTTTCTCAGCAGATAAAAGCTGATAGCAGGAAGAGGGACAGAGATCAGATTCAGGTGCTGGAGGAAGATTTCTGTATTTGTTGTCCATCACTAATCCCCCTCTCTGTGTGGGCCCTCCTGTGTGCTCGGGCCCCCTACAAGAGGGCTGGTGGTCCCCCCCTATCAGCGGCCCTGCCCATCAGTGCCACCTATCAGTGCCAACCAGTGCTATCTATCAGTGCCCATCAGTACTGCCAATCAGTGCCCACCAGTGCCATCTATCAGTGCCCATCAGTGCTGCCAATCAGTGCCTCATTATCAGTGCCTCCTGATCAGTATCCACCAGTGCCCCCTATCGGTGCCCATCAGTGCTACCTATCAGGGCTCATCAATGTCACCTATCAGTGCAACCTATCAGTGCCCATCAGTTTCTCCTATCAGTGCCACCTATCAGTGCCCATCAGTGCAGCAGCCTCATCAGTATCTCCTGATCAGTGCCCACCAGTGCTGCCTCATCAGTGCTACCTCATCAGTGCCCTATAATGCAGCATATCAGTGCCCATCAGTGAAGAAGAAAAATTACTTGTTTGCAAAATATAATAACAAAATATGAAAAACATTTTGTTTTTTTTCAAAATTTTTGGTCTTTTTTTGCTTGTTTAGCAAAAAATAAAAAACCTAGTGATGACTACATACCACTAAAAGAAAGCTTTATTTGTGTGAAAAAAAAAATGATAAAAGCTTCATATGGGTACAGTGTTGCATGACCGCACAATTGTCATTCAAAGTGTGAAAGCGCTGTAAGCTGGCCTGGGCAAGAAGGGGGTATAAGTACCCAGTAAGCAAGTGGGTAATTTGAATGATCCTAAAGTTTGTAAACTTATTTTGAAGATCCCCACACATTTACTTCCCTGCATTCTGTGACACATGTTCAGTATGTCCTGTGATTGGTCACTGAACTACAGAAGTGCTCAGAGGAGGCCTCCCAGGAGGTACAGGAAGCACAGCTTGCAGGGAGCAAGGTACCATGGGACATGTAGTCCTTAGAAATGGAAAGTAAACAGCAGAAGAAAAGCTGAAAAGCATGCTGGGAATCCAGGAAGTTGTGAAAAGGGATAACAGCACACAGGCAGCACTCACAACATGAAAGGAGATTTTTCAAGTAAGCTTACATTGGATTTTTAAAGATAAATACTGTTTGTTATGCTAATGCGAGGCTGGTGTTATAAAATCAATATGTATGTTGTGATTGCAGGCTATGCTGGGACAAGGTAATCTAGAGCTCTGGGAAAACATGCTACACTGTGCCCCCTTCCCCCCCAAGAAATATTAGCATTATTTGCCAGCAAAATCCCCCCCCCACCACAAAAACTATGCTTAACCCCCTAAGCATATGTTCAACCTCTTCCTAAAACAAATCCACCCCCTGCTGAAATCCCCTTTCGCAACACAAATCTTTGCCCCAAAATCTCCCGAAGCTCAAATCCCCCCTCTCCAATAAAAAATTCCCCCCTCCTAGCACAAATCCTCTACGCCTAAAATTCCCCCCCCCCCTCACCCCAGATCCCTCGTTCCCAGCACAAATTCACCCCAAATCCTCCATCCTAATACAAATCCCCCTAGATCACCACTCCTGCACCCTCCCCCACCAAATTCCCTTCCTAGGACAATACTTACTCCCTGCCGCCCCCCAAATTCTTCTTCCCCTCCCCCCAATCTCCTTATGGCGCCCCCCACTTTATATGATACCACAGTGCCCAGGGCCCTGATCGTAGTTTTTCTTTAACCAAAATAAATAAATGTTTTATATGCCCCATTGGGATATTTGCCAGGTCACTATACGTTATGATTGCGGACTTTATAGTTTGGTATTCCTATATTCTGGATCTGTCCATCTGGTATATCCTGGAATTTTGGCCTCTACTTGGGGTTATAGCTCCTAAAAACTATGGTTGATTTACTGGAATTTTTATTTATTTTTTATTACTAATGCCGGTGATCAGCGACTTATAATGCTGTACCCAAATTAAATTTATATCATTTTTTTTTTCACACATATAGTGCTTTTGGTGGTATATGATCACTACTGGGTTTTTTATTATATAAACAAAAAAGACGGACAATTTGGAAAAAAAACAACATTTTTTACTTTCTGCTTTAAAATATACCCATGGGAAAATTTGTAAAAAAATAAAATCTCTTTATTTTTATTTATTATTTATTTATTTTATTTTTTGTTTTATTTATTTTTCTCTTTATTTTTATTATTAAATTTTGGCCAAAATGTACTCTGCTACATGTCTTTGGTAAAGCATAAAATCCCAATAAGCGTATATTGATTGGTTTGCGCAAAAGTTATAGCGTGTACAAACTATGGGATATACAGTATACTGGAATTTTTATATATTTATTATTTTAAAACTGGTAATGGCGGAGATCAACAACTTATAGGGGGACGGGGGACTGCGATAGTGTGGCGGGCAATCTGACAGTGACATGGGGGGGGGGGGCAAGCTAGCTAACTGCCACTGACATTACCAGCGCAATTATTAAAGTGATCAGTGCTAACAATATACACTTCACTGTACTAGTGACACTGGGCAAAAAAGGGTTAACATCTAGGGCGATCAAGGCGTAAACTATGTGCATAACAACTGTTTATTTGTGTATGGTGTGCTTCTTTTTAAAGCAGAATCACATATTTATATTTATATATTTAGTGTGTGTGTATGTATATATTATATATATATATATATGCAATTCTGCACAGCCAGCCTGCATTGTAGCAGCAAAGCTACAGTGCGTGGTCACGAAGCGATTAATGTGGTTGTAAAGCCTTAGGCCCCTTTCACACAGGGTGTCCCTCATGCGGACTCCGTTTTTCTCAGCGGGGGATCGATCCGCCGATCCCCCGCTGAGCAGGCGGATGACAGCTGTGTGCAGAGACACAGCTGTCGGGTCCCCATTCTTCTCTATGGGGGAATCGGATGGGAACGGACCATCTGTCCGTTCTCATCCGATCCGATCCACCAGACGGATGGAAAATAGGGTTTCCATCCGTCCGGTTTTGACGGATCGGATCGGATCAGATGTCAGCGGACATGTCTCCGCTGACATCCGATGCCCTATAGAGATGCATAGGGCGTCCGTTCAGATCCGCTAAAAAAACTGACAGGTGGATCTGAACGGACTCCGTGTGTGAAAGGGGCCTTACATATACCCAGTGAAGTGATTGGCCTCAAGTGATACACAGAGATGAAACAAATCCTCCTGCTTAAGTTGCACCTGTTTATCTGCAATCTTCTATTCTCTACAGCCATTCAAAGTAAAGAATGGATCTTTCAGCTCTAAAAAGCAGGGGGCGGAGAGCTGAAGTTACATCAGTGAGGAGAGCTCTGAGAGCTGATTGGAGGGAAGGAACACACCCCTCCTTTAATACAGCACACAGGAACAGAGCTGAGGTTGTCAATCAGCTGGAGGTTCCTCCTCTATCACCATTTTTCTCTTGGTGTCAGGAAAACTTGTCAGAAGTGATTCATGCTGATAGCAGAGGAAGGAAGCAGCAGACAGAAATGACACTTTGTGCTCTGGATTGAAACAAGTAGCTTTGTTCATATTTCATATGTGAGGTTTACAACCACTTTAGGTCTATGGGTCAGTTCTGACCTGACTAAAAGCGGGGGACTCTTTATTGAGCAACCTCAATAGTTACTAAAGAGGAAGGGCTGGTATACATAAAGCAGTTACATGAATCAAAAGGTGGAAGAGCAAACAAATAAATATGTAACCGTTGGATTCAAAAAATCTAATTTGAGTAATTATTACAATAATGAGTCAAAATCCACACTTATAGAGATACATTCTAGTTCCCCTTTAAATGGGAATGTTGTTATGACTGCAGACCGCACTCAGGAGACAATGATACAGAAAAGAACCTTGAAAAATGCTGCGGCCTGACTCCGAATGGAACCACATTTGTACAATGACAAGGGGAGGATTACGTCTACATTCCACATACACAACTTCCCGTCAGTGTGAGTTACGGCCTGGGCTAAAGTCCAAAACTTCAATGTTCCTGAATATATAGGTAGCCAGCGCTGGTACAATATCATCTAGAGCCCAGGGTAAACATACCAAACTCCTTCAAGATGTGAGCAATATGTGTCAGCAAAAATCCCCACTCCCAGCACAAAACTTCCCCCCCCCCCCCCCCCCGGCACAAATGCTCCCCGTCCACTAAAAAAAAAAAAATCACCCCTACTAGCACAATTCCTATACCCCTCAAATTTCCCTTCCAAGTACACATCCTCTCCCCCTCACTTCAAATCCCTCCCCCTCATCCCCCTCCTAGCACAAATTCCCACCTCCACCCCCTCTCCTAGCACTAATTCCTCCCCTTCCACCCCCTCTCTTAGCACTAATTCCACCCCCTCTCCTAGCACTAATTCCTCCCCTCCACCCCCTCTCCTAGCACTAATTCCACCCCCTCTCCTAGCACTAATTCCTCCCCTTCCACCCCCTCTCCTAGCACTAATTCCTCCCCTTCCACCCCCTCTCCTAGCACTAATTCCTCCCCCTCCACCCCCTCTCCTAGCACTAATTCCACCCCCTCTCCTAGCACTAATTCCTCCCCTTCCACCCCCTCTCCTAGCACTAATTCCTCCCCCTCCACCCCCTCTCCTAGCACTAATTCCACCCCCTCTCCTAGCACTAATTCCTCCCCCTCCACCCCCTCTCCTAGCACTAATTCCACCCCCTCTCCTAGCACTAATTCCTCCCCTTCCACCCCCTCTCCTAGCACGAATTCCTCCCCCTCTCCTAGCACTAATTCCTCCCCTTCCACCCCCTCTCCTAGCACTAATTCCTCCCCCTCCACCCCCTCTCCTAGCACTAATTCCACCCCCTCTCCTAGCACTAATTCCTCCCCTTCCACCCCCTCTCCTAGCACTAATTCCTCCCCCTCCACCCCCTCTCCTAGCACTAATTCCACCCCCTCTCCTAGCACTAATTCCTCCCCTTCCACCCCCTCTCCTAGCACTAATTCCTCCCCCTCCACCCCCTCTCTTAGCACTAATTCCACCCCCTCTCCTAGCACTAATTCCTCCCCCTCCACCCCTCTCCTAGCACTAATTCCACCCCCTCTCCTAGCACTAATTCCTCCCCTTCCACCCCCTCTCCTAGCACTAATTCCACCCCCTCTCCTAGCACTAATTCCTCCCCTTCCACCCCCTCTCCTAGCACTAATTCCTCCCCCTCCACCCCCTCTCCTAGCACTAATTCCCTCCCCTTCCACCCCCTCTCCTAGCACTAATTCCTCCCCCTCCACCCCCTCTCCTAGCACTAATTCCACCCCCTCTCCTAGCACTAATTCCTCCCCCTCCACCCCCTCTCCTAGCACTAATTCCACCCCCTCTCCTAGCACTAATTCCTCCCCTTCCACCCCCTCTCCTAGCACGAATTCCTCCCCCTCTCCTAGCACTAATTCCTCCCCTTCCACCCCCTCTCCTAGCACTAATTCCTCCCCCTCCACCCCCTCTCCTAGCACTAATTCCACCCCCTCTCCTAGCACTAATTCCTCCCCTTCCACCCCCTCTCCTAGCACTAATTCCTCCCCCTCCACCCCCTCTCCTAGCACTAATTCCACCCCCTCTCCTAGCACTAATTCCTCCCCTTCCACCCCCTCTCCTAGCACTAATTCCTCCCCCTCCACCCCCTCTCTTAGCACTAATTCCACCCCCTCTCCTAGCACTAATTCCTCCCCCTCCACCCCCTCTCCTAGCACTAATTCCACCCCCTCTCCTAGCACTAATTCCTCCCCTTCCACCCCCTCTCCTAGCACTAATTCCTCCCCCTCTCCTAGCACTAATTCCTCCCCTTCCACCCCCTCTCCTAGCACTAATTCCTCCCCCTCCACCCCCTCTCCTAGCACTAATTCCTCCCCTTCCACCCCCTCTCCTAGCACTAATTCCTCCCCCTCCACCCCCTCTCCTAGCACTAATTCCACCCCCTCTCCTAGCACTAATTCCTCCCCCTCCATCTCCTCTCTTAGCGCAAATACCCCCCCCCCTACATTTTCCCTTGTAGCAAATATACCCCCAATCATACCTACCATTACAAATCCCCCCCATCCAAAAAAAATTCCCCTCCTAGCAGAAGACCCCTTACTCCTCTACCATATCACCTCTTCTAGCACAACCCCCCCCCCCCCCCCATTTTAACCTCCTAGCAAATATTCTCTTCTCTCATCCCCCCTCTCAACACGAATCCCCTTGAATAACCACTCTTAACACTCCCCATCCCAAATATCCCCTCCTAGAACAATTCTTACCCCTCTGCCTCCCACAAATTCCCCCTCCTAACACTAATCCTCTTCCCTTCAATATCCTCACAGCGCCCCCCACCTCGCATGATACCACAATGCCCAGGGCAGCTTCCCCTTGTGCCCACCCTTTGTCCCGGCCCTGGAGGTAACTGGGGAAGGGTTAGCAGTGAAGCTAACTGTAAGGATGGGGTCTTCAAAGTCAGAGCTCAACCCTTCTGCATCCACCCATATGTTAAATTTTATGAAAAAATGAAAGTGATCAGCCAATTAGAAACCACTTCCTCCCAGTGCCTATGGAAATAACAGTACTAAGAAATATTTCACATATATTTAACCATACATAACACCAATTCTTATCACCAGAAAGGTGAACAGGTTTGTTTTTTGGCAATACATTTTATGTGGAGGGGTCATTTAAAGGGTCACTCCAGCCAGAACTGGTATTTCAGTATCTTGTAGAGATAAAGTACTGGACATGTTTTTGTATCTCTCAGAGATTCTGTTGGTGAGATCTGTGTGCTGAGTTCCCAGGTCTGCACATCTAATGTGACCATTATCAGGGGTTCCCTTTCTCCCTGCTGGATTTTCATTTATTTTTTATTTCCGAGAATGTAACGAGGAGCTGGAACACAGAAAGTTTGTCCGAATCACCCAAAACTCCCAGATGGATGAGATAGGGCCAAGAACAATGGTGGGGAGATTTTTCCACAGAAAGAAGTCTGTGCTGATGACTTCACATAGACTGAATCACTACTTTTAGATGAAGTGGCCCTTTAAAGCAATGCAGTTTTGCATGGCGGAAGAGGAGATCAGTGTGCGTGACCCAGACGTTGTGTTATCACAGGGTATGTGTACAAGTGGAAATGGAAGATGTGAAGAGATATTGTCGCTGTCATTCTCATTTATCACCATGTTTCTTTTTCCATTCAGCAGAAATGAATAGGCACAGCTGAGCCTCACAAAGGACTGAAGAAACATTTTTTTTTCTCCCGATACCAACAAACAGCATATTTTCAGATGGAACTGCAGATAATAATCGCATTCCACGTGTTAAATATCTTTCTTCTGTATACAAACTATTAATCATGTACTCCAGCTCTATAGGTTAACTAGTCCCTGTATAAATGTGCATGCACAGTCTCTGCAGGTCACTCCTGTGCATGGCCAACATGAAGGTTAGGTGGTCGGCATGACGGCCCTGCAGCCCTTGTTTTCACTGTCACTGTTGGCATATGGGCAGGCTGATTTGACAAGTTGATCGATTGATCAACTTGTTGGGTGCAACCAGCCTGCCGGATTTACTTGCGCTTGCCATGTTGATGGGGACAAGGGCCTCTCTCCCACAACCCTGGGCGGTGGTTGTGGGGGTCTGCAGGCAGGGGGATTTATCGGAATCTGGAAGCCTCCTTTAACCAGGGGGCCCCAGATCCCGCTCCCCCCCCATGTGAATGAGTAGGAGTACATTGTACCCCCTACTCATTCACCAAAAAATGTGTAAAAAATAAAAATAAATTAAAAACACACACACAGTTTTTGCCAGTTCCTTTATTAAAATAAAAATGTCCACTGGCGTAGATCCGTCATCGATAACGATTCCCACTGCATCGCCAGACCCGAAAAAAAAAAAGCTCCGCTAATGACAAGCGCTCTCACCGTCTGTCTGTGTCACATTTCTTAAATAGCTAAGGGGCAGAGCCACCCAGGAACGTCACCTGGTGGCACTGCCCCCCTGCGATGTCGGCAGCCCAGCATGCGTCGGTCTATGATGTCCCACCAGGTGACCTCGCTGGGTGGCCCCACCCCTTAGCTATGTAAGAACTGTCACACAGTGGAGCAGGCAGACAGAGGGAGCATTCGTCAAGAGCGGAGTTTTTTTAAATCTTTTTTTAGGTGCGGCAGAGCAGCCGGCATCGTGATTGACGGTAGATTTACATTGGGGGCACATTGTTTTTTACATTTTTTAAATAGGACTCTTTATTATAAAAGGACTTGTACTGTCTTTATTCACTTTTACACTTTTTTGGTGAATGGGTAGGGGTACTATGTACCCCATACTTATTCACATGGGGGGGTGGGATCTGCCCACAGACCCCTACAACCCTCACTTACTCCCCTCCTTTTCCCTTTTCCTGACCTGCTGGGCTGCATGCTCAGATAAGGGTCTGGTATTTTGGGGGGGGGGGGGGGCTCCATGCCATTTATTTTTTACATTTTTTATTGCCGGCAATACTTGTTTTTACATTCAGCTGTCAGCGGACAGCTGATGACTTATCATTTTTTTCCTCTATAACAAACAGTGTATAGCTGGTTGTTAAGGAGCGGGCCGGGAAGCCGGCCGCTGCGTCCTTAACAACCAGCTATACACTGTTTGTTGTAGAGGAAAAAAAAAACAAAATACAAAACGCATCAAAAATGCAACACTTGCGTTTTTGGTGTGGGTCCATTGAAGTCTATTACACACAAAATGCAATCTGCTGTGGGAAGTCCCTGACCCTTTCCAAAAACACAGCAGCTGAAAAAAAGTAAAGATGTGAACGTGTACATTAGGAAACCATGATAAATGGACTATAGCGCCAGGGCCGCTGATAGGGGGCGACTACCAGCCCTAAGCAAACATGGGGGCCACACAGGAAGGGGGATTAGTGATGAACGACATTTATAGAAATCTTCCTCCAGCACCTGAAAGCTGATCTCTCCACCTCTCCCTGATGCCAGCTTTTATCTGCTAAGAAAGAGACAGTTGTCCCTCACTAATCCACCTCCCTGTGTGCCCCCCCCCCCCCCAGCCCTGGCTCTAATGTTAGCTCTGCTCCTGAGTTTGTTATCTCTGTAACTTTGTTTCTCTCCCTGCAGTTCTTCCTATACTCCTTGTCCCAGCCTGTATATTTTTTCATCTCTCTCCACCTTTACTCTGTCTTCCTGACACAGTCACAGCTAATCAGCTGCATTCCCATGGGGTGAGGAATTTACTGCTACACCAGTTCTAAAGCTGCCTATTATCTTGTTCCAGTAAAATTGAATGTGCTTTATGTAGCTGTGCTTCCCACTCCTCTCCCCCAAACTGCTTCCTGATCTATGCAACTTTGCTTCTTCTCCCCTACACTGTCAGTTCCCTCTGCATTAGGGTTACCACCTCATCCCTTTAAACCAGGACACATTTTAATTGCACAGGTTCTGTGGCTGATTAAGGTGGTAATTAAACTCACTTAGTGCCTTATGTGTATTATATTAGCCTCAGAACCTGTGTAATTAATATATGTCCTGGATTAAAGGGATGAGGTGGAAACTCTACAGTCTGCATCCATGTATAAACTCCTTATATTCAACCATTTACTGACTGATCTGGCAGGAGTAAACTCCATTTTTTATCTTGTATCTACAGGTAAGCCTATAATAGGGCTTACCTGTAGGTACAGTGAATATCTCCTAAATGTAGCAGCCTGTGATAGCACCGGCGCATGTGCACTGCGCTCTCAATGAACGGCATACCATCCATTGTGAGAGCTGTGACCATGACACCCCGCGCGCATGCGTGTGAGTTACATCATCGCAGTTTGACCAAACGACTGGAGCCCAAGAACCCAGAGAGAAGACCAGATGAAGATAGCATCCTTCCTAGTACTCACAGCACATTGCTGGGGAGATCTGTTTTTTTTTTAGGTTAGAAAAATATAATTAAGGGCTCACTCCCATGGGTACTCTGGCTGCGTGAAGGAGAAATTTGGGCTGGAGCCGTCTGTTATTCTATGGCACAGGTGTCAAACACAAGGCCCGCAGGCTGAATGCGGCCCGCCAAGCCATTTTCTATGTGGCCCAAGCACCCAGGGTTTTTTTCAGCTAGAATGTGGTGGAACTCTGTTCCACCACCTCCAGCTTTCGTAGATCCCTGCCTACGCTGCATGCACTCACAACGGGGCACAGCAGTGCCGACCAATGATCTCTCTGCAAGTGAGAGAGAGACACGCAGAGCCACCTACACTGCTGGGAGGTACTAGAGACAGGCAGATGAGATGTGAGGAAGCTTTTCGGGGGTGGGGGGAACTCTGTACTCAGCACACTTCTGAACTCTGCATGCCCCATACTTCTTTTCTCTGCATTCTGTACGTAGTGCACTCAAAAACCTGCACTCTGTATGTCATACACTCCTCAACCCTGCAGTCTGTACACAGACTGCACTGCGTACTCATAGGTATCTAAGTAGATAGATAGTCTTACAGATACAACAGGCCCTTTGAGGACAACCTTTGCAGACTCCATCAGGTTTTCTTCCAGAATGGTCCTGTATTTGGCTCCATCCATCTTCCCATCAATTTTAACCATCTTCCCTGTCCCTGCTGAAGAAAAGCAGGCCCAAACCATGATGCTGCCACCACCATGTTTGACAGTGGGGATGGTGTGTTCAGGGTGATGAGCTGTGTTGCTTTTACGCCAAACATAACGTTTTACATTGTTGCCAAAAAGTTCGATTTTGGTTTCATATGACCAAAGCACCTTCTTCCACATGTTTGGTGTGTCTCCCAGGTGGCTTATGGCAAACTTAAAGACACTTTTTATGGATATCTTTAAGAAATGGCTTTCTTCTTGCCACTCTTCCATAAAGGCCAGATTTGTGCAGTATACGACTGATTGTTGTCCTATGGACAGTCTCCCACCTCAGCTGTACATCTCTGCAGTTCATCCAGAGTGATCATGGGCCTCTTGGCTGCATCTCTGATCAGTCTTCTCCTTGTATGAGCTGAAAGTTTAGAGGGACGGCCAGGTCTTCGTAGATTTGCAGTGGTCTGATACTCCTTCCATTTCAATATTATCGCTTGAACAGTGCTCCTTGGGATGTTTAAAGCTTGGAAAATCTTTTTGTATCCAAATCCGGCTTTAAACCTCTCCACAACAGTATCTCGGACCTGCCTGGTGTGTTCCTTGTTCTTCATGATGCTCTCTGCGCTTTAAACGGACCTCTGAGGGCCCGTTCACATAGGGGAGATCCGACTTCGAGGGGCGACCTCCGAGGTCGCGGTGCGAGCAGCGCGCCGCGACCTCGGAGCGGCCGCCACGGACTTCATAACATTGAAGTCTATGGCGGTCGCCTCTGGGTCGCCCCAAAGAAGCTCCGGACCCTTTTTCTAAGTCGGAGCGACTTGTGTCGCTCCTATTAGAACGGGTCCGCAGCTTCCCTATGGAAGGCGACCTACGGCGACCTGTGAGGCGACCAGGTCGCCTCACAGGTCGCCTTAGTGTGAACGGGGGCTGAGACTATCACAGTGCAGGTGCATTTATATGGAGACTTGATTACACACAGGTGGATTCTAGTTATCATCATTAGTCATTTAGGTAAACATTGGATCATTCAGAGATCCTCACTGAACTTCTGGAGAGAGTTTGCTGCACTGAAAGTAAAGGGGCTGAATCATTTTGCACGCCCAATTTTTCAGTTTATTATTTGTTAACAAAGTTTGAAATATCCAATAAATTTCGTTCCACTTCATGATTGTGTCCCACTTGTTGTTGATTCTTCACAAAAAATGACAGTTTTATATCTTTATGTTTGAAGCCTGAAATATGGCAAAAGGTCGCAAAGTTCAAGGGGGCTGAATATTTTCGCAAGGCACTGTAAATGAACCACTGATTTGCAGACCACAGCACCATGAGTCCCAACACCATGTGCATGAGTCCCAACACTTAGATTTAGGAGAAGTTCTGTGATTTATGTTGTATTTGTGTTTTCTAATAATGATTTTATTGTATTTTTATTGAAATAAAGCTTTAATATTTTCTTGCGGGGGGGCCCTGTTAGGTAGTCTGTACGGGGCCCTGCGATTTCTATCAGCAGCCCTGTGTAGCGCATTTCTGCAAACTGCAAAACGTAGTAAAAAACACATAGGTGTGAACCTAGGCTTAATGGGGGAATCATGCAAATTTCTTTCAGGTTGCAGGAAAGAAATCTGCACCAACTTTGGCCTGCCTTAGCTGCTCAGGGTTGTATACATGCCATTGGCTGTGGCATGTCACATTAGAGGTGCCGCCACTGAAAGCGACCTATTCAAGTGAATCAGGCCGTGCCGCCACCATGTGCATTGGGTTGGCATTTTGAGGGTTAAAACAGGTGGCATATTGCCTCTTCACCACATGTCAAACACATCGAAAAGCGGTTCATCATCGCTTTTTAGAGGGGCGCAATAATAGCTGCACGTGTAATCCTTATTTTGTGTAAGACTTATGCCAGCCATACATGGATCGAAATTCGGCCGGGTCAGCAGGGACCAAATTTAATCCATCTATGGTCAGGCAGGTTGTACCCAAGTCTATTCATCAATTGACTTAGGTACAATCAGCATGTTGGATTTTTTACATGCAATTACTGCCGGCAGCTATAGCTGCTAGAAGAAATCATTGTGTTCTGCCAGCCGGAGGGTTTCCTTGCGCCCCTTAGCCGGCTAAACACATTGGCTACACAGGACGGATTCCCCACAGAGAATTTCCTTTCCTTCCACCAATCAGCTATGAAGTTTTGAAAGGATGGGAGCACCACACCAGCTTGTACAAACTTTTAAAAGATTTTTATTTTGGAACAACCAACGCGTTACGGGGGCTCAGCACTCCCCCTTCATCAGGGCGGAAAACAGGATGATGCAGGGGATTGGATTGGAAAGGCCCTTTCTAAAAATATTTTAAAAGTTTATACAAGTTGGTGTGGCGCTCCCATCCTTTCAAAACATCAAGGAAGCCCTCTGGGGGCCACCAAGGCCCGACAGTTTCTGATGAGCAGCCTCTAGGACCACAAACCACCTATCCTGTTGAAACACATCTGCATAAGATTTAGCGCCCCTACATCACAAAGATTGCATGTACCAATCATCTATGGACTGCTTTAGTTTACACTTGTGGTTGGGGTGCCTGTAAAAATAGGCAGTTGAGACACGTTTTTACTCCCCCCCCCCCTCCTCCTTAAGATGTGGCTGTACACATGCCATGGCCACAATGCTTTGCGGGGCAGCAAACATGATCACCCCTGTCGTTTAGGTGAATGATGATGTGCAGTAAGATAGATGACACTAGGCTCGCAGTTTTGGCACAGTATTTCCATTTAAGCATCCTGTTCCTCTTTCAAAAAAAAAAAAAGAACAGGCTGTGTAATCGAACCCTTTAGAGTCTCCAAATCAGATGTGTGATGGTTTAGGTTCATGCAAGGTCCCCTCCATTACGCAACAATGACAAAATGCAAAAAGCTTATATAGCACCAGACAACCAATAGAGGAGGATCTAAGACATGTTTGGCTCCATTCACATCATAGGTGTGCGCACAGGGTGTGCCAGGTGTGCCTGGGCACACCCTAATCACCACGCGCGGCGTAGATTCCCCCTGTTTAGACCCCTGATGTTTCACCAAAGCCCCCTAACGGAGCTCCTAAAAAAAAAACTGTAAACATTTTTTTAAAGAAATAAAATTGGAAAAAATAATAAAAATAAGTCTACTGACACTATCCATTGCTCTACTGACACCGTTAGTATATATACACATGCACACACATGCATATGTGTTTAAACTTTGGGGTGCACACCCTAATGCAATAGGCTGTGCACGCCAATGATTCACATATAGGCGTCTCGGATCTTCAGCAGAATTTTTGGGCAACAATCGTGGCAAAATCGCACCGCGCTTGGGGTTCCATTGCAAGTCACAGGAATTGCACGGGCGTCCTGCGACTTGCAGTGGTTTGGGATCACGGGCAGAATTGCAGCAATTCTGCCCATGATCGGAGGGCATAACATTACCACTAGAGGGCACACCTATGCATCTGCCTATTAAATGTTATAAAGAAAATATGACGCATCAATCCACTAGTAGATTCTATTACTAGTCTTACACTAGTAGATTTGATTACCGGCCATACACTAGTAGATTCTATCATTGGCCATACACTAGTAGATTCTATCATTGGCCATACACTAGTAGATTCTATCATTGGCCATACACTAGTAGATTCTATCATTGGCCATACACTAGTAGATTCTATCATTGGCCATACACTAGTAGATTCTATCATTGGTCATACACTAGTAGATTCTATCATTGGCCATACACTAGTAGATTCTATCATTGGCCATACACTAGTAGATTCTATCACTGGCCATACACTAGTAGATTCTATCATTGGCCATACACTAGTAGATTCTATCATTGGCCATACACTAGTAGATTCTATCATTGGCCATACACTAGTAGATTCTATCATTGGCCATACACTAGTAGATTCTATCATTGGCCATACACTAGTAGATTCTATCATTGGCCATACACTAGTAGATTCTATCACTGGCCATACACTAGTAGATTCTATCACTGGCCATACACTAGTAGATTCTATCATTGGCCATACACTAGTAGATTCTATCACTGGCCATACACTAGTAGATTCTATCACTGGCCATACACTAGTAGATTCTATCATTGGCCATACACTAGTAGATTCTATCATTGGCCATACACTAGTAGATTCTATCATTGGCCATACACTAGTAGATTCTATCATTGGCCATACACTAGTAGATTCTATCATTGGCCATACACTAGTAGATTCTATCACTGGCCATACACTAGTAGATTCTATCATTGGCCATACACTAGTAGATTCTATCATTGGCCATACACTAGTAGATTCTATCATTGGCCATACACTAGTAGATTCTATCATTGGCCATACACTAGTAGATTCTATCATTGGCCATACACTAGTAGATTCTATCATTGGCCATACACTAGTAGATTCTATCACTGGCCATACACTAGTAGATTCTATCACTGGCCATACACTAGTAGATTCTATCATTGGCCATACACTAGTAGATTCTATCACTGGCCATACACTAGTAGATTCTATCATTGGCCATACACTAGTAGATTCTATCACTGGCCATACACTAGTAGATTCTATCATTGGCCATACACTAGTAGATTCTATCATTGGCCATACACTAGTAGATTCTATCATTGGCCATACACTAGTAGATTCTATCATTGGCCATACACTAGTAGATTCTATCACTGGCCATACACTAGTAGATTCTATCATTGGCCATACACTAGTAGATTCTATCATTGGCCATACACTAGTAGATTCTATCATTGGCCATACACTAGTAGATTCTATCATTGGCCATACACTAGTAGATTCTATCACTGGCCATACACTAGTAGATTCTATCACTGGCCATACACTAGTAGATTCTATCATTGGCCATACACTAGTAGATTCTATCATTGGCCATACACTAGTAGATTCTATCATTGGCCATACACTAGTAGATTCTATCACTGGCCATACACTTGTAGATTCTGTTATTTTTCATACACTAGTAGATTCTGAAACACATGTCCAATTCTCAGTATATTTGATGACTTCAAAAATGTTGTTTAAGTGCCGGTTCACATTATTGCGGATGAGCTGATCGCATGTAATGCGGAGCGCACTGCTCCTTCATTACATGCGATCTCCTGTGCGGATGCGAGTTCAGCCATACACTTTGCAGCGCATCCGCAGCAAACACGCACAGGAGGCATTTTTTGAGCCGCCTCAGAATCGGATCGCACAGTGGTTCACACTTGTGCGATCCGATTCTGTGCGTACTTGCAGATCGCACTGCGATATGCGATCAAACTGGGGGTGTCAACATTTAATTGACACCCCCTGCGTATCGCATATGGCAGTGTGAACTGCCAGATGTGTGGATGCGATGCGGGATCACGCTGCATATTCGCAGCGTTCCCGCATCGCACAAATGTGAACCGAGCCTAAAAGTACTTTAAAATTTTGTTTGCTTTTAACAATAAATTAGATATGCCAAGGGGATGTCATGGTCAACATCAACTTTCATACCAGGTGCTCCAGTAAATGGGAATCCTGGGGGCGCTGCCTGATCCGTACCACAGTCAATAGAGCACCAAGCTCAGATATTGCTGAGCTCAGTCGCAGAATCGTCGCTGTCATCACTTTTAGTACCTGATGACGAGTTTTCCCACGAATCGCTATCGCTCAGTTCTTCAAATAATTCCGATTCACCGTCGCTGTTTTCCAGTTCGTCCAAAAGCGTTTTTGAGCTAAAAACGCTTTTTGGACGCCACGCCATGGACATTATCAATTTTCCAGGCACAAAGTACCGCAAAAAGTCTAGGCAGGGCACTGGAAAAGCCTTTAGGTGAAATGGCATGATACAAAGTTGCAATTCTAACAGATTACACTGTATCATGTCATTTTTTTTTTTCATTGAATCTCCCACCGGTTCCACCCCCCTGCGACATGGCACTCGCAGGGAAGGGAACCAGAAAAAGGTGCTGGCATTGGCCGAACACATAGCGAGAGGACATCAGGAGGATGGCTGGAGGAAGGCTGGGGAGGATGGCGGGGGATCGCAGGGAAGGTGAGTATCATTCTGGGGTAATCCCGAGTGTGGCTCGGGAGTTACCGCTTTTGGCACTGAATATTAACCCCGAGCAACACTCGGGAATACCGCTAGGAAAGTTAAAGAGAAAAAAAAAATTTGAAGAAAATTCTACTTCTGCATGTCCAGTTTAGAGACACCAAAGCCTCTTGGGGCAAAGGTCATTTTTAAACAACCTTTGCCCTTAAACTCTCAGCCAGAGAAAGTTGCAAATACAAAATGGCATCAGAGTTAAAATGCTAAAAGTTTGAAAGATATCATTGAGATCTCTCTCTAAATAACAGCTTTTCCAGCTTCTGGAATGTGGTTGGTTTTTATTGTTGAAGGATATCTGCAAATATTTTCAGGCAATGATGTTTTGACTGCAAAAAAAAAAAAAATTTTTTTGTCACCAGTGTCTGTATGGCACTGACAAAGCATTTCTTTTTTTGGTGTGGAATTAAAGTAGAGCCATAGGCAAATTTTCCTTTTTTTTTTCATTTTGGGAGGGTTATAACACCTATTACATTCATATTGGACGTTAATGCGGACCTCAAGTAATTTTTTTATCTTTCCATCTATTAAATCTTCTGCCCTTGTTGTTTTAACTTTGAATAGTAAAACTTTTTTTTCTGCCAGTAAAGACCTTATAAATAGGGTTGAGCGAACACCTAGATGTCCGTGTTCGACGGGTTCGGCCGAACTTTAAAAAAAAGTCCGGGTCCGTGTCCCGGACTTTTACCGAACTTTTCCCGGACACCGAACCCCATTGAAGTCAATGGGGACCCGAACTTTAAGGCACTAAAATGGCTCTAAAACACCAAAGGAAAGGGCTAGAGTGCTGCAAATGGCAGCAAAACGTAATTAAGAGCATGGCAAGTGCTCTGCAAACAAATGTGGATAGGGAAATAACTTAAAACAACAAAAAAAAACAGAAAAATAAAACAATGTTCTTCTTCATCTCTGAAGGACGAGGCCCATATGGAGTAGGAGGGAGGTTGAGGTGGTGGTGGATGTGGCGGCCGGTGACATAGGCGTGCGCACAGGGTGTGCTGGGTGTGCCTGGGCACACCCTAATCACCTAGGGCACATAGCATTGCCAGTGAGGAGATGGGAAAGATCTCCCTGGGACCTGCTCTGCTCTATTTCTCCTTGCCTACAGGTACATGGCCCCGATACATTACTCTCCCTGCTGGCAAACACATGCATGTGTATTTCAACTTTGGGGTGCACACCTTAATGCAATAGGCTGCGCACACCTATGGGCGGTGTAGGTGGAAGCGGCGGTGGAGGAGGACCAGGGCCGGATTAACAGCATCATGGGCTTGGTGCTGAGGATTTTGAAGGGCCTTAAGGGCCGTGCCTTGCCATGCACCCAGAGGAGGAAGGGTGCAGCCATGCATGCCTAATTCAACATGGGATGCTGTCTCTGAAGCCCATAAACACATCCATGCATCGCCAACTGTCCCTCCTTGTCCGGCCTTCACGCTGTGTGGGGAGGTTCTGAGGGTGCTGCCTGGGGAAGCGAGCATAGAAGCCAGACTTCTGTGTTTACAAGTGACAGAAGAGCGGTAACAGTGAATATGGCCAACCCGGGGCCTATATAAAAGGTAGGGGCCTGGAGCTGCAGCTCCAATAGCCCCTACATTAATCTGGCCCTGAGGAGGAGGACGAGGTAGCCAACACTGCTTCTTTTCAAAAATTTTAAATGAGGGTACACCCCAAAAGAGTGAGAAAGAGCAAAAATGGAACAATGGGTGGGTAAGGTCGGTATCCATTGCTATTCTGCATAAGGTACGGAAAAGTCCCGTGGGATCCATGCCTGGTTCATTTTAATGAACGTGAGCTTGTCCACATTGTCTCTGGACAGGCGGCTGCGCTTGTCTGTTATAACGCCCCCAGCCGTGCTAAATACCCGTTCAGATAATACACTGGCTGCAGGGCACGCCAGCACCTCCAAGGCGTAAAGGGCAAGCTCAAGCCATGTGCCCAATTTGGAGACCCAGAAGTTGAAGGGGGCAGACCCGTCATTCACTACATGTAGGCGTGTGCACACATACTGCTCCACCATGTTGGTAAAATGCTGCCTCCTGCTAAGACGTTCCATCTGAGCTGCTGGTGCTGCTGTTTGTTGTGGCGTGCTGACAAAGCTTTTCCACATTTCGGCCATGCTAACCCTGCCTTCTGAGGTGCTGGCGGTGCCCTGGTTGCGTTGGCGACCTCCTCCTCCTCCTCCTCTGCCTTGTGCTTCCACTGTGGCCCCGCTGTCAGATGGGAATGCCAGCAGCATGGCGTCTACCAGCGTGCGCTTGTACTCGCGCATCTTGCGATCGCGCTCCAGTGAGTGAATTAAGGACGGTACGTTGTCCTTGTAACGGGGATCCAGCAGCGTGGCCACCCAGTAATCAGCACAAGTTAGAATGTGGGCAACTCGGCGGTCGTTGTGGAGACACTGCAGCATGTAATCGCTCATGTGTGCCAGGCTGCCCAGAGGCAACGAAAGGCTGTCCTCTGTGGGAGGTGTATCGTCCGTGTCCTCTGTATCCCCCCAGCCACGCACCAGTGATGGCCATGAGCTGGCCTGGGTGCCACCCTGCTGTGAACATGGTTCCATCTCCTCCTCCAGCTCCTCCTCCTCCTCATCCTCCTCATCCTCCAGAACTGTGCCCCTGCTGGACAATTGCGTCCCTGGCGTTTGCGTGTGCAGGAACCCACCCTCGGAGCCCCTTGCGAATGACTGCCCTGAAAGCCTTGGAAATGTTACCTCTTCATCCTCCTCCTCCTCCTCATCCTGTGCCACATCCTCTTCCATCATCGCCCGAATTGTTTTTTCAAGGAGGCATGGAAGTGGGATAGTTAAGCTGAGAACGGCGTCATTGCCACTGGCCATGTTGGTGGAGTACTCAAAACAGCGCAACAAGGCACACAGGTCTCGCATGGAGGCCCAGTTAAATTAAATAGCGGAATAGAAAATATGATCCAAAAAAAGTGTATGTATATCACACGTACACAACCACACTGGGCCCCAATTACTATTGTTTGTACCCCTAAAAGGCTAGATGAGGAGTAGGGGGAGTATGGAACAGGCAGCACCCTCAAACCTTCAGAAGTATGAGATGAACCCCAACAACTTGGAAAGGTGGATCTCTCTCACACGTACCGACACAGACTATCCCGCAATTCAATTGATCCTCAAAGGTTTTTATTGAATAGCGGAATAGGAAATATGATCAAAAAAAGTGTATGTATCTCGCACGTACACAACCACACTAGGCCCCAATTACTATTGTTTGTACCCCTAAAAGGCTAGATGAGGAGTAGGGGGGGTATGGAACAGGCAGCACCCTCAAACCTTCAGAAGTATGAGATGAACCCCAACAACTTGGAAAGGTGGATCTCTCTCACACGTACCGACACAGACTATCCCCCAATTTAACTGATCCCCAAAGGTTTTTGATTAAATAGCGGAATAGAAAATATGATCCCAAAAAAGTGTATGTATATCACACGTACACAACCACACTAGGCCCCAATTACTATTGTTTGTACCCCTAAAAGGCTAGATGAGGAGTAGGGGGGGTATGGAACAGGCAGCACCCTCAAACCTTCAGAAGTATGAGATGAACCCCAACAACTTGGAAAGGTGGATCTCTCTCACACGTACCGACACAGACTATCCCCCAATTTAACTGATCCCCAAAGGTTTTTGATTAAATAGCGGAATAGAAAATATGATCCCAAAAAAGTGTATGTATATCACACGTACACAACCACACTGGGCCCCAATTACTATTGTTTGTACCCCTAAAAGGCTAGATGAGGAGTAGGGGGAGTATGGAACAGGCAGCACCCTCAAACCTTCAGAAGTATGAGATGAACCCCAACAACTTGGAAAGGTGGATCTCTCTCACACGTACCAACACAGACTATCCCCCAATTTAACTGATCCCCAAAGGTTTTTGATTAAATAGCGGAATAGAAAATATGATCCAAAAAAAGTGTATGTATATCACACGTACACAACCACACTAGGCCCCAATTACTATTGTTTGTACCCCTAAAAGGCTAGATGAGGAGTAGGGGGAGTATGGAACAGGCAGCACCCTCAAACCTTCAGAAGTATGAGATGAACCCCAACAACTTGGAAAGGTGGATCTCTCTCACACGTACCGACACAGACTATCCCGCAATTCAATTGATCCTCAAAGGTTTTTATTGAATAGCGGAATAGGAAATATGATCAAAAAAAGTGTATGTATCTCGCACGTACACAACCACACTAGGCCCCAATTACTATTGTTTGTACCCCTAAAAGGCTAGATGAGGAGTAGGGGGGGTATGGAACAGGCAGCACCCTCAAACCTTCAGAAGTATGAGATGAACCCCAACAACTTGGAAAGGTGGATCTCTCTCACACGTACCAACACAGACTATCCCCCAATTTAACTGATCCCCAAAGGTTTTTGATTAAATAGCGGAATAGAAAATATGATCCCAAAAAAGTGTATGTATATCACACGTACACAACCACACTAGGCCCCAATTACTATTGTTTGTACCCCTAAAAGGCTAGGAGTAGGGGGAGTATGGAACAGGCAGCACCCTCAAACCTTCAGAAGTATGAGATGAACCCCAACAACTTGGAAAGGTGGATCTCTCTCACACGTACCGACACAGACTATCCCCCAATTTAACTGATCCCCAAAGGTTTTTGATTAAATAGCGGAATAGAAAATATGATCCCAAAAAAGTGTATGTATATCACACGTACACAACCACACTGGGCCCCAATTACTATTGTTTGTACCCCTAAAAGGCTAGATGAGGAGTAGGGGGAGTATGGAACAGGCAGCACCCTCAAACCTTAAGAAGTATGAGATGAACCCCAACAACTTGGAAAGGTGGATCTCTCTCACACGTACCGACACAGACTATCCCGCAATTCAATTGATCCTCAAAGGTTTTTATTGAATAGCGGAGTAGGAAATATGATCAAAAAAAGTGTATGTATCTCGCACGTACACAACCACACTAGGCCCCAATTACTATTGTTTGTACCCCTAAAAGGCTAGATGAGGAGTAGGGGGGGTATGGAACAGGCAGCACCCTCAAACCTTCAGAAGTATGAGATGAACCCCAACAACTTGGAAAGGTGGATCTCTCTCACACGTACCGACACAGACTATCCCCCAATTTAACTGATCCCCAAAGGTTTTTGATTAAATAGCGGAATAGAAAATATGATCCCAAAAAAGTGTATGTATATCACACGTACACAACCACACTGGGCCCCAATTACTATTGTTTGTACCCCTAAAAGGCTAGATGAGGAGTAGGGGGAGTATGGAACAGGCAGCACCCTCAAACCTTCAGAAGTATGAGATGAACCCCAACAACTTGGAAAGGTGGATCTCTCTCACACGTACCAACACAGACTATCCCCCAATTTAACTGATCCCCAAAGGTTTTTGATTAAATAGCGGAATAGAAAATATGATCCCAAAAAAGTGTATGTATATCACACGTACACAACCACACTAGGCCCCAATTACTATTGTTTGTACCCCTAAAAGGCTAGGAGTAGGGGGAGTATGGAACAGGCAGCACCCTCAAACCTTCAGAAGTATGAGATGAACCCCAACAACTTGGAAAGGTGGATCTCTCTCACACGTACCAACACAGACTATCCCCCAATTTAACTGATCCCCAAAGGTTTTTGATTAAATAGCGGAATAGAAAATATGATCCAAAAAAAGTGTATGTATATCACACGTACACAACCACACTAGGCCCCAATTACTATTGTTTGTACCCCTAAAAGGCTAGGAGTAGGGGGAGTATGGAACAGGCAGCACCCTCAAACCTTCAGAAGTATGAGATGAACCCCAACAACTTGGAAAGGTGGATCTCTCTCACACGTACCAACACAGACTATCCCCCAATTTAACTGATCCCCAGAGGTTTTTGATTAAATAGCGGAATAGAAAATATGATCCCAAAAAAGTGTATGTATATCACACGTACACAACCACACTAGGCCCCAATTACTATTGTTTGTACCCCTAAAAGGCTAGGAGTAGGGGGAGTATGGAACAGGCAGCACCCTCAAACCTTCAGAAGTATGAGATGAACCTCAACAACTTGGAAAGGTGGATCTCTCTCACACGTACCAACACAGACTATCCCCCAATTTAACTGATCCCCAAAGGTTTTTGATTAAATAGCGGAATAGAAAATATGATCCCAAAAAAGTGTATGTATATCACACGTACACAACCACACTAGGCCCCAATTACTATTGTTTGTACCCCTAAAAGGCTAGGAGTAGGGGGAGTATGGAACAGGCAGCACCCTCAAACCTTCAGAAGTATGAGATGAACCCCAACAACTTGGAAAGGTGGATCTCTCTCACACGTACCAACACAGACTATCCCCCAATTTAACTGATCCCCAAAGGTTTTTGATTAAATAGCGGAATAGAAAATATGATCCCAAAAAAGTGTATGTATATCACACGTACACAACCACACTAGGCCCCAATTACTATTGTTTGTACCCCTAAAAGGCTAGATGAGGAGTAGGGGGAGTATGGAACAGGCAGCACCCTCAAACCTTCAGTATGAGATTGTGTTCACTGTACCCCACAAAGATTGAGTTCACTGCACCCCACAATGATTGTGTTCACTGCACCCCACAAAGATTGTGTTCACTGCACCTCACAAAGATTGTGTTCACTGTACCCCCCAAAGATTGTGTTCACTGCACCCCACAAAGATTCTGTTCACTGTACCCCACAAAGATTGTGTTCACTGCACCCCAAAAAGATTGTGTTCACTGCACCCCAAAAAGGATGTTGTTCACTGCACCCCAAAAAGGATGTTGTTCACTCCACCCCAAAAAGATTGTGTTCACTGCACCCCACAAAGATTGTGTTCACTGCACCCCAAAAAGATTGTGTTCACTGCACCCCAAAAATGATTTTGTTCACTGCACCCCAAAAAGGATTTTGTTCACTGCACCCCAAAAAGGATGTTGTTCACTCCACCCCAAAAAGATTGTGTTCACTGCACCCCAAAAAGATTGTGTTCACTGCACCCCACAAAGGATTTTGTTCACTGCACCCCAAAAAGATTGTGTTCACTGCACCCCAAAAAGGATGTTGTTCACTGCACCCCAAAAAGGATTTTGTTCACTGCACCCCAAAAAGATTGTGTTCACTGCACCCCACAAAGGATTTTGTTCACTGCACCCCACAAAGATTGTGTTCACTGCACACCAAAAAGGATTGTGTTCACTGCACCCCAAAAAGATTTTGTTCACTGCACCCCAAAAAGATTGTGTTCACTGCAGCCCAAAAAGATTGTGTTCACTGCAGCCCAAAAAGATTGTGTTCACTGCAGCCCAAAAAGATTGTGTTCACTGCAGCCCAAAAAGATTGTGTTCACTGCAGCTCACACACAGAAAAATGGATGTGGATCACTGACACCTGCCTATCTCCAATCCCACACCACACAGCAATATCGATTGTAGTTTGTAGAACACAGTTTCCCTAAAATTCAGCAGACTCTGTCCCTAACAGGATTGAGAAGAGATCGTAGATCAGGATTGAGTGCAGACCCCACCCCCCACACAGCAATATCGATTGTAGTTTGTAGAAGACACTGACCCTATATAATTCAGCAGACTCTATCCCTAAAATGCCTACAACTCGCCCTGCCTAAACACTCCGACCTGTCCCTCAATTCTATCCGGACACAAATGGTTTTTTCCTGCCTATCTTTCCCTAATCAGCAGCCAGCACGTTGATGTGTGCTCTGTCCCTGAATCTAAGCAGCATAATGACGCCGCTGCGGCTGCCTCGAACTTATAAAGACTTGGTCACATGCTTCAGACGGCCAATCACAGCTACTGAGACATTTGCAGGCATGGCTGGGATGGCTTAAGGCACACCAGTTAAACGATTGTTGATTGGCTGTTGAAAGCCCGCCATGAAAAGAGCGCCAAAGCATGCAAAACCCGGAAATAAAACGACCGAACACGGATTTTTACCCGAACATACAGTAAAGTGTCCGTGTCCGTGTTCGGGTACAAAAAATCCAATTATTCGGTACGAACACGAATAATACAGTCCGTGTTCGCTCAACACTACTTATAAAGCCCACTTCCTCTTTCTTGTCTGATAATTATCCTAGGCTAATGACATCATGCACAGCTCTCTCTCACTCTCATGAGAGTTTTCCAGCATATATATGGTTAGTCAGGTTGAAAAAAGACACAAGTCCATCTAGCTTAACCAATAAAAAACAAAAAAGAAAACACAACCATACAATCCTATATGCACAGTCCTATACCCACAGTTGATCCAGAGGAAGGCAAAAAACCCAAGCACAGCATGATCCAATAACTGCTACAGCAGGGGAAAAAATTGGATATTCCCTGGATCAACTTTACCTATAAATATTAATACCCAGTTATATTATGTACACCTAGTACTGAGCTGGACAGAACCACCTCTGGAGGGAGTCTATTCCACATTTTCACAGCAAGGGATGAGTCATTTGAGAGCCAAGGAGAGCTGCAAAGCTGGAGGGGGCTGGATAAGGGAGGAGATACCAGGAGACAGCAGAGATCCATGAGTATTCATCGAGAGAGGAGAAATGTGGAGGTAAGCAGTGGTATGAGTGTGTCTGTCTGTCTTTATACAGTGGGTACGGAAAGTATTCAGACCCCCTTAAATTTTTCACTCTTTGTTATATTGCAGCCATTTGCTAAAATCATTTAAGTTCATTCTTCTTCCTCATGAATGTACACATAGCACCCCATACTGACAGAAAAACACAGAATTGTTGACATTGTTGCAGATTTATTAAAAAAGAAAAACTGAAATATCACATGGTCCTAAGTATTCAGACCCTTTGCTCAGTATTTAGTAGAAGCCCCCTTTTGATCTAATACAGCCAGGAGTCTTTTTGGGAAAGATGCAACAAGTCTTTCACACCTGGATTTGGGGATCCTCTGCCATTCCTCCTTGCAGATCCTCTCCAGTTCTGTCAGGTTGGATGGTAAACGTTGGTGGACAGCCATTTTTAGGTCTCTCCAGAGATGCTCAATTGGGTTTAAGTCAGGGCTCTGGCTGGGCCATTCAAAAACAGTTACGGAGTTGTTGTGAAGCCACTCCTTCGTTATTTTAGCTGTGTGCTTAGGGTCATTGTCTTGTTGGAAGGTAAACCTTCGGCCCAGTCTGAGGTCCAGAGCACTCTGGAGAAGGTTTTTGTCCAGGATATCCCTGTACTTGGCCGCATTCATCTTTCCCTCGATTGCAACCAGTCGTCCTGTCCCTGCAGCTGAAAAACACCCCCACAGCATGATGCTGCCACCACCATGCTTCACTGTTGGGACTGTATTGGACAGGTGATGAGCAGTGCCTGGTTTTCTCCACACATACCGCTTAGAATTAAGGCCAAAAAGTTCTATTTTGGTCTCATCAGACCAGAGAATCTTATTTCTCACCATCTTGGAGTCCTTCAGGTGTTTTTTAGCAAACTCCATGCAGGCTTTCATGTGTCTTACACTGAGGAGAGGCTTCCGTCGGGCCACTCTGCCATAAAGCCCCGACTGGTGGAGGGCTACAGTGATGGTTGACTTTCTACAACTTTCTCCCATCTCCTGACTGCATCTCTGGAGCTCAGCCACAGTGATCTTTGGGTTCTTCTTTACCTCTCTCACCAAGGCTCTTCTTCCCCGATAGCTCAGTTTGGCTGGACGGCCAGCTCTAGGAAGGGTTCTGGTCGTCCCAAACGTCTTCCATTTGACGATTATGCAGGCCACTGTGCTCTTAGGAACCTTAAGTGCAGCAGAAATCTTTTTGTAATCTTGGCCAGATCTGTGCCTTGCCACAATTCTGTCTCTGAGCTCTTCAGGCAGTTCCTTTGACCTCATGACCTTCTCGTCAGTCTTTACACAGGAAACGGAGGGGTACACTGACCATGACTGTATGGTTAGTAGTAATACACAGGATTTGCCACTATGGCTAACAGAGGGTGAAATCAGGGAAAGGCTGGATAAACTTAACACAAACAAATCACCAGGCCCGGATGGCGTACATCCGAGAGTACTCAAGGAACTCAATAAGGTTATATCCAGACCACTGTTCCTGATCTTTGCTGACAGTATTAGGACAGGGGATGTACCAGGGGATTGGAAGAAAGCTAACGTGATTCCGATATTCAAAAAGGGCCAGAGGCATATCCCGGGAAATTATAGGCCTGTCAGTCTGACATCAATAATATGTAAACTTTTGGAGGGGATGATAAGGGACTATATCGTAGAGTTTGCTAAAGACAACAACATCATCAGCAGTAATCAGCACGGGTTTACAAATGGGCGTTCTTGTCAAACCAATCTCTTAGCATTCTACGAGGAGGTGAGCTGTGAGCTAGATAGGGGCAGACCAGTGGATGTGGTGTACTTGGATTTCGCTAAGGCGTTTGATACAGTTCCCCACAAGCGCTTAATTTATAAAATAAGGTCTGCAGGTATCGAAAGCAGGGTTTGCTCTTGGATACGGAACTGGCTTAAAGGGCGTGTCCAAAGGGTGGTAATAAACAGCGCATACTCAGACTGGTCTGAGGTTGTAAGCGGGGTGCCCCAGGGCTCAGTCCTGGGACCAACCTTGTTCAATTTATTCATAAACAGCATTGAGGACGGGATCAGTAGTTCAATATCAGTTTTTGCAGATGACACAAAATTGGGCAGGGCAATAACTGCACAGCATGAAGCAGATATCCTACAGAATGACCTGGACAAAATTACAGAGTGGGCAAGGACATGGCAAATGAGGTTTAACGTGGAGAAGTGTAAGGTTTTGCACTTGGGGACTAAAAACATAAAAACACAATACACGTTAGGAGGGGAACCCTTGGGGGAATCAAAAATGGAGAAGGATCTGGGAGTCTTGGTTGATGATAGATTAGGCAACAGCATGCAATGCCAAGCAGCAGCTGCCAAAGCCAGCAGAATATTAGCATGCATAAAGAAAGGGATGTATTCCAGAGATAAGACTATAATCCTTCCACTTTATAAAACTCTGGTCCGACCGCATCTGGAGTATTCTGTCCAGTTCTGGTCGCCAGTCCTCAGGAGGGATATGTTGGAGCTGGAGAGAGTCCAGAGAAGGGCAACTAAACTAATTAGGGGATTGGAGGACCTTGACTATGAAGAGCGTCTACAATCGCTTGATTTATTCTCCCTGGAGAAGAGACGTCTGAGGGGGGACATGATAGCAATTTATAAATATCTTAATGGGGATCCCAGCTTAGAAAAAAAGCTGTTCAGTCGAAGGGATTCCATGAGGACTCGAGGGCATACAATGCGATTAGAGGAGAAGCGTTTTAATCACAGGCAACGTGGGGGGTTCTTTACTGTTAGGGCTACAAGATTGTGGAATTCTCTACCACAAGAGGTGGTTTCTGCGGGAAGTATGGTGGCTTTCAAAAGACTCTTAGACTTACATCTCAAGGATCAGAACATTCAGGGGTATGTGAGATGAGTACAGCCACACACACCTACACAGGTTGAACTGGATGGACTATTGTCTTTATTCAACCTCACCTACTATGTAACTATGTAACTATGATTCTCATTTGATCTGACATGCATTGTGATCTGGAAGGTCTTATATAGACAGGTGTGTGGCTTTCCTAATCAAGTCCAATCAGTATAATCAAACACAGCTGGACTCAAATGAAGGTGTAGAACCATCTCAAGGATGATCAGAAGAAATGGAAAGCACCTGAGTTAAATATATGAGTGTCACAGCAAAGGGTCTGAATACTTAGGACCATGTGATATTTCAGTTTTTCTTTTTTAATAAATCTGCAACAATGTCAACAATTCTGTATTTTTCTGTCAGTATGGGGTGCTATGTGTAAATTCATGAGGAAGAACAATGAACTTAAATGATTTTAGCAAATGGCTGCAATATAACAAAGAGTGAAAAATTTAAGGGGGTCTGAATACTTTCCGTACCCACTGTATATGTGTGTGTCTGTGTGTGTCTGTTTATGTATGTATGTATGTATGTATATATATATATATATATATATAGATAGATAGATAGATAGATAGATAGATAGATAGATAGATAGATAGATAGATAGATAGATAGATAGATAGATAGATAGATAGATAGATAGATAGATAGATAGATATACAGTATCTCACAGAAGTGAGTATACCCCTCACATTTTTGTAAATATTTTATTATATCTTTTCATGTGACAACACCGAAGAAACGACACTTTGCTACAATGTAAAGTAGTGAGTGTACAGCTGGTATAACAGTGTAAATTTGCTGTCCCCTCAAAATAACTCAACACACAGAAATTAATGTCTAAACCGCTGGCAACAAAAGTGAGTACACCCCTAAGTATAAATGTCCAAATAGGGCCCAATTAGCCATTTTCCCTCCACGGTGTCATGTGACTCGTTACTATTACAAGGTCTCAGGTGTGAATGGGGAGTAGGTGTGTTAAATTTGGTGTTTTCGCTCTCACTCTCTCATACTGGTCACTGGAAGTTTAACATGGCATCTTATGGCAAAGAACTCTCTGAGGATCTGAAAAAAGAATTGTTGCTCTACATAAAGATGGCCTAGGCTATAAGAAGATTGCCAAGACCCTGAAACTGAGCTGCAGCACAGTGGCCAAGACCACACAGCGGTTTAACAGGACAGGTTCCACTCAGATCAGGCCTCGCCTCACTAAAGAAGTTGAGTCCACGTGCTCAGCGTCAAATCCAGAGGTTGTCTTTGGGAAATAGATGTATGAGTGCTGCCAGCATTGCTGCAGAGGTTGAAGGGGTGGGGAGTCAGCCTGTCAGTGCTCAGACCATACGCTTTACACTGCATCCAATTGGTCTGCATGGCTGTCGTTCCAGAATGAAGCCTCTTCTAAAGATGATGCATATGAAAGCCCGCAAACAATTTGCTGAAGACAAGCATACTAGGGACATGGATTACTGGAACAACGTCCTGTGGTCTGATGAGACCAAGATAAACTTATTAGGTTCAGATGGTGTCAAGCGTGTGTGGCGGCAACCAGGTAAGGAGTACAAAGACAAGTGTGTCTTGCCTACTGTCAAGAATTGAGGTGGGAGTGTCATGGTCTGGGGCTGCATGAGTGCTGCCAGCACTGGGGAGCTACAGTTCATTGAGGGAATCGTGAATGCCAACATGTACTGTGACATACTGAAGCAGAGCATGATTCCCTCCCTTCAGAGACTGGTTATTCCAACATTATAACGACCCCAAACACATCTCCAAGACGAGCACTGCCTTGCTAAAGAAGCTGAGGGTAAAGGTGATGGACTGGCCAAGCATGTCTCCAGACCTAAACCCTATTGAGCATCTGTGGGGCATCCTCAAATGGAAGGTGGAGGAGTGCAAGGTCTCTAACATCCACCAGCTCTGTGATGTTGTCATGGAGGAGTGGAAGAGGACTCCAGTGGCAGCCTGTGAAGCTCTGTGAACTCCCTGCCCACGAGGGTTAAAGAGGAAGTAAAGTCCCCCAAAAAAACGAGAAAAAAAAAGCCCTGTAAAGAGAAAGGCATAATGAGCTAGTATGCATTGCATACTAGCTCATTATGTAGTACTTACCTTAAAACGAAGCCCCCGCCGTGCCGCCACCTCAGTGACAGGACGGCGACATGTCCGGCCGTCCTGCTTCCGGGTTCGCGTCCTCCGGCCATCTGATTGGCCGGAGGCGCGATTACATCAATCCCGCGCCTGCGCGCGGGAGCCGCCGTTCACGGCACTGAGCTCTGAAGGAACGGCACGGGTGGCCGTTCCTTCAGAGCGCCTGGGCAGGGGACGTCATCGGCAGTATGCACTCTAAATATCTCCTAGACCGTGCAAGTTTGGGAGATATTTATAGCACCTATAGGTAAGCCTTAATATAGGCTTACCTATAGGTAAAAGTTTGTGAGGTGGGTTTACAACCTCTTTAAGGCAGTGCTGGAAAATAATGGTGGCCACAAAAAATATTGACACTTTGGGTCCAATTCGGACATTTTCACTTTTGTTGCCAGCGGTTTAGACATTAATGGCTGTGTGTTGAGTTATTTTGAGGGGACAGCAAATTTACACTGTTATACAAGCTGTACACTCACTACTTTACATTGTAGCAAAGTGTCATTTCTTCAGTGTTTTCACATGAAAAGATATAATAGAATATTTACAAAAATGTGAAGGGTGTACTCACTTTTGAGAGATACTGTGTGTATATATATATATATATATATATGTATATATGAACGACAAATATGTTTTTTTTACAAATTATGTGAGCAGACTGCAGTTCCTCTTTAATAAACTATTTAGGCTTGATACCAGAGGCTGAAAACATATGCAAAACCTGTCCGCTTTCATGCATTATCATTAACTTTTATGGACCCCAAAATGGACAAATATTGGGTCCTGAGTTGTTTTCAAAAATGTGCTGCAGCCCTGTGCAGAGGTGGAAAGTCTCTATAACAATGATGGTGAACCTTGGCACCCCAGATGTTTTGGAACTACATTTCCCATGATGCTCAACTACACTGCAGAGTGCATGAGCATCATGGGAAATGTAGTTCCAAAACATCTGGAGTGACAAGGTTCGCCATCACTGCTCTATAACATTGCCTTTGAAGACACAAGCATTTTACTGTGTTCCAATGCACACATTCCTTTACACCCCAATCCTTGTGTGCATTGTGCATTCACATGCATTTGCAATTAGTGGTGTATTTAGGTTTTGTGCTGCCCTAGGCCTGACTACGTTTGTGCATCCCCTAATTGAAATATGACCCACCCCTTCCTGTAAAGGCCACACCCCTTCCTTCTTATGACCCTCCCTGTCATCTGTAAAACACAGACCACAACCCCAGTCTATCTGTGCCCATTAGCATAGCCTTATCAGTTCCCATAAGTTCAGCCTCATCAGTGCCCATCAGTGCAGCCTTATCAGTGCCGCTTTATTACTGCCCATCAGTGCAACCTCATAAGTGCAGCATATCAGTGTGGCCTCATCAGTGGCTATCAGTACAGCCCCAGTGCAGCCTATCAGTGCATCCTATCAGTGCTCATTAGTGCTGCCTTATCAGTGCAGCCCCATCAGTGCAGCTTATCAGTGCTGACTCATCAGTGGCCATCAGTGCAGCCTATTAGTGCCCATCTGTGCAAAATATCAGTGCCCATCAGGGCAGCATATCAGTGCAGCCCCATCAGTGAAGTTTATCAGTGACACCTCGTGCCCATCAGTGCAGCCAAATTAGTGTCCATCAGTACAGCATATTAGTGCTGACTTATCAGTACAGCCTCATTAGTGCCCATCAGTGCAGTTTATCAGTACCCACCATTGCTGCCTCATCGGTGGCCATCAGTGCAGCCTATTAGTGCCCATCAGTGCAGCCTATTAGCGCCCATCAGTGCAGCATATCAGTGCCCATCAGTGCAGCATATAAGTGCCCATCAGTACAGTCTATTAGTGCCCATCAGTGCAGCATATCAGTGCAGCATATCAGTCCTGCCTTATCAGTGCAGCCCCATCAGTGCAGCTTATCAGTGCCACCTCATCAGTGGCCATCAGTGAAGCCTTATCAGTGCCCATTAGTACAGCCTTATGTCACTGGATTAGTAAGATTACTCATTTCTTTAAAGATATTTGGACTTGTGTTTGCTGCCACTGATTGTAATCATAGGATTATTTCACCTATTTGTATTATAAATAGGAAGTCCATAGTCATTATACAAATAAGTGAAATAATCAGTGGCAGCAAACACAAGTCAAAATATCTTATAAGATAGGAGTAATCTTACTAACCCAGTGGCATATTGAGATAGCACATATGAGGTGAGCACTGGCACTATACTAAAAGTGTAGCGCAAGCTGGCGGGGACCCTTTTCGTGCGGGAGCCGGGAGTTTTTTGTTTTTTCTTTGTGCGTTGTGTTGCTTTTTTGCTGCCCACCTGTAAAGTGCTGCCCTAGGCCTGGGCCTTGTTGGCCTAGGCCAAGAAACAGCACTGTTTGCAATGCGTTTTTAGTTCCGGTGTGGAAAAATGCAGAGTGCTTTTACTTTTTTGTCAACACACACATAAAAAGACGGCCACGGTGTAAACTAGGCTCATTTTTGAATGCATATGCCATTTTACTGCGTTCATACTGCATTTAAAAACACACCTGACTGCATATGGTGTAAAAAAAAAAGCCATAAAATGCAAATCTGTGACTAGGGCTTTGCCCATAATCAGTGCATTACACCGCATTTAGGTGTAGCATATTTCATTTTCATCAGTGCCCACAATGCTCAACACAGTCATTGTAGCCGGGTTCTTTTTATTTCTTTCTTTTTCTTTTATAGCACTTTCACTTATTTTGGCTGGCTGTCTGAACAGCTAATATGACCTGAATTTCCTGATTACCGAAGCCATAAAGCTGATATTCCTGACTAGTTGTGAGCCTTTTGCAGACCAGACGGTGACAGTAAATTGCAATGTTCATGCAGACAGGCTCACGTAGATGTCAGACAGGTTACAGGGGCTGGTTAGTGTTGCACAATCTTGCTGACACAGATAATACTGCCCAGCAGCAATGTCCCAGGGGACAGATCACATATACATTCTCTCTGCAGATGTCCCTTGTATGAGGAACATCTGTGCAATAACCATGCTTTCATCTCATACATGTCCTGCCCCATCCTGTCTACTTGTAAACAAGCTGGCTGCATACATTTTATTTTTTTAAATGGGGACGATTCATATATCTATATTTGTAGCACCCTCCTAGGTAGGTGTTAGATAGGAGAGTATAGTTTTGGCTCTGTCAGAGGAGCAGCAGGCAAATTCTATATTGCTCTTTGCTTAACAGAGAGCAGGATCTGTGAGTTAGGTCTGCTCATGGTGCTCAGTCTATGATTCATCTGGTCTAGGGGAGTGTCCACACTGGTCCAATAGGGAGGCATATTGGACAGTGGAGGAAACCAGGCCAATGGGTACACAGGCTTTGATACAGCCTCAGTGATTGGCACAGACTGGTTGTCTCGGTGCATCTCGGTGCCAATGGCTGAGAGAACTGGCCGGTGTGTTCTGGCGGGGACGGCCCCCCCCCCCTGTTAGAACACAATAGGTCAGCGAGGAGATCGCTGTACTAACATTGCATAGTTAGTACAGCAGCCTGCTGGGTTCAACTAAAAAAAAATGTCTAGTCTATACTAGGCTTTAGTGGCACTGGTGATGTCAGTGACAGTTAGGCCCCTTTCACACTTGTGCGACTTGTCCTGCGACTTGGGACTGCAAAGTCGCATTACATGTCATACCCCATGATTTCCAATGAGTGCCGTTCATATCTGTGCGACTTCAAGTCGCAGCGACTTTAACCACTTCAGCCCCAGAAGGTTTTACCCCCTTAATGACCAGGCCATTTTTTGCAATTTTGCACTGCGTTCCTTTAACTGACAATTGTGCAGTCCTGCGATGCCCTACCCAAATACAACTGATGTCCTTTTTTCACCACAAATAGAGCTTTCTTTTGGTGGTATTTGATTACCCCTGCGGTTTTTAGTTTTTGCACTATAAAAAAAAAATCTTCAATTTTGAAAAAAACACCAATATTTTCTACTTTCTGCTATAAAACAATCCCAATAAAAAAGAAATTTAAAAAAATCTAATTTTTTTATCAGTTTAGGCCAATTTGTATTCTGCTACATATTTTTTGTAAAAAAAATCCCAAAAATCTTATAAATTGTTTGCGCAAAAGTTATAGCGTTTACAAACTACGGGATAGATTTATGGACTTTTTATTTTTTTATTAGGAATGTCGGCGACCAGCGATGTTTATCTGGACTGCGACATTGCGACGGACAATTCGGACACGGGGTGACACTTTTTGGGGACCAGTGACATTAATACAGTGATCAGTGCTAAATAATGTGCACTGTTACTGTATAAATGACACTGGCAGGGAAGGGGTTAACACTGGGGGTTCCCTAGATGTGCTTACTAACTGTGTGGGGGGATGGATTGAACTGTGGCAGAGATTGAACTGAGGCTTAGCTGAATCACACAATCTTTCCCTTCCTCTCTGACAGGAGAGCCGTCTTGCATTGTTTACATTCCAGACGGCTCTCTTGTCAGTATTGCCGAAGATCGCGGGAGGCCGGCAGCGATCGAGCCCACACCTCCCGCTGTCTACCTCCCGCTGTGTCTATTCACAGCGGGAGCACGGCTCCGGCGGCCAAAACCGCGTGCAGATAATCACGTAGATCTATATGATTATGCGCAGCCGAGCCGCCCTTCCACAGTAAATCTGCTTGGGGCGGTTGGCAAGTGGTTAAAGTAGTCCCGGCACTACTTTGGTCCGACTTTGATGCGACTTGAGGTCCATAGACCTCAAGATTGCACAGGCATTGCTTCAAGTCGCGTTAGAGTCGCGCGACTTTCAGGTCACACAAGTGTAAAAGGGGCCTTAGTCGGTTCCCACTCAGTGTCAGTTAGTGTAAGTTAGTCTGCTATAAGTCGTTGATTGCCATCATTACTTAAAAAAATAATAATTCCAGTGCGCATGCGCGCGGGCACGAGTGAGGACATGTCCTAGCTGCGCTCCGCACACCACCGGCCACAACCTAGCTATAATTAGCGGCGGGAGACGGCGAGTTCGCCCCACCTGACGACCGGAGCGGCGGTGGAACTGCCATGAAGCGGGGGAGCGCGGGGCCGCCCAGGAAAAGGCAGAACAAGCAGCTTCACAAGCGGGACGGATTGAGGCCTACTTCAGCCAGTAAGTCCTCCTTGCCAAATATGGCGCCAGGCAAGCAGAGCGCGCGGAGCCGCCGGGATGCAGCCCAGGAGAGGTCTCCGGCACCAGCTTCTCCCCACCTGCCGGCCTCTTCCCCCTTTGGGGAGGATTTGGGGGACCCCTTTTCTTCCCAACAGTCCGGACGATCGGGAGGGAGCCCGGGCACGGCGGCGGGGTACGGAGTCCCATCCCCCGCAGCCTCATACAGCGAACCTGCACCATCTGGTTCCCCGGGATCCTCCTTGGACAGGAACATGGCTGAACTGGCGGACTCCATGTTCAGTCAACATAGCCCCTCGGGGGCAGACCAAGCGCCCCCCCAGGTCACCTATTCGGGGGACGCAGTTTTGCTGGCACGGTTCTCTGCCTTGCTGCAACAGGAACTGTCTAAGGCCTGCACAAAAATCACTACAGACATCAAGCAGGACTTTCAAGCTTTTGGGGTTCGGCTGGATGCCATTGAAAGCAAGGTGGACGGTTCCCTACAAAGGGTTAATCAGAATACCAAATTGGTGACCCAGTTGCACGACAGGCTAGAAGAGGCCTATTCCAAGATCGAGGACCTTGAAAACAGGTCGCGCCGTTACAATGTGCGCATTAGGGGTCTCCCGGAAAAACATCAGGACCTGGAGGCAGCGGTACAAGACCTCATGAGAGACCTGATCCCTGATATTTCCCCCCATCAGCTTGAGGTGGATCGGGTTCATAGGGCCCTTACAGCGCCCCGGCAGGATGGTCTCCCTCGGGATATCATACTGAAACCACATTACTACAAAATCAAGGAGAAAATGATGTCCACAGCCAGGAATCGCCCGGATCTCTCCTTGTTCGGCTCTCCCATACAGCTTTTTACAGATCTAGCTCCTTCCACGGTTCAGAAACGTCGGACCCTCAAGCCTTTATTGCAACAACTGATGAATCACCAAATTAAGTACAGATGGTCCTTTCCTTTTAGACTCTCCTTTTCCTACGGAGGCAAGAATTATTCGTTCAATAATTTCCATGATGGTGAGGACCTTCTGCTGGAACTGGGCATATTATCCAGGGAACCTCGCTCTTCAACTTCAGCTGCAGGGCCGGATCGTCCTCTGTCTCCGTTGTGGTCTCGTCGGGATCCTCCGTCCTCTCGGAAGAACGACAACCGCAAGACTTGAAGAGTGTTTGGGAACTGGTCTCACCTTTTTTATGGTTTTTCCTTTTTGTGGTTCGTATTCTTTTTTGTTTTTCTTAGATGGGCTTCCCTTCCCTGTCAATCCCGGCCAATGCCAAGTTTGTGGCGGCGGCTGGGTGAGGGAGGGGAAGAGAGTTTTCACGGCCGCCTCCGGTCGGTGAGCACATACTTATATTTTTCTTGTACCTGCTGGACTGAACTTTGAGGCCGCTACCTGTTTAGATTTTGTTTAACTTTGGGGCTTTTTGTTTGGTTCCCTTTCTGTATTGGAACTCCTATCTGGGTTTTTTAATTTTTTTTTTTCTTCATGCTCTGGATGCCCTGTGGGGGTGAACTCTCCAGGGGAAGTTTGGAGTTCGGTCGCCGGGAGACCTGGCTTGCTTCCTGCAGCCCAGGCTTTGGGAGCGGGGTGGGTGGGGGCTTCTGGCTCCTCACATCTCACAGGGGATGGGGCGACTCCGGGGAGCGGGGTTCTTCTGCTCCTCAGCCGCAACTTACTTTTGTGCATTTTTCAGGTTGTGGCCCGGGGCGTTCCCGCATGCCACTTTGGTGAATTTGCCCTTATCTTGGGATGGGGGCAACCTCACATCAATCATCCCAGGTTTGGGAACTGGGGGAATACCATTCCCAGGTACTGTTTTTTGTGTTTATATTGATAGTTTGTACGGAGTGGGGGGTAACTCCCCCTGCCGCTTCTTATGCTCTTCCTAATTCTTTTCTTTTTCTTCTCTGTTCTTGGACCCTGACTCTGCGTGCCAAACCCACTGTGAGGCCCCGGGGCAGCCGGACGGCTTGGACTCCGCTCGGAGAACGGTTGAGACCTGTTGAGATGCGACCAGGTGAGTGCAGTCTACCGGACCACCATGACACCCTCTAGTTCCACTAAGTTCTCCATTATCTCTCATAACGTGCAGGGTTTTAATTCCCCAGTGAAGCGTACCAAGGCTTTCCTGCACTACAAGCGCCAGAAAGCTGACATATTATTATTACAGGAAACGCACTTTTCTAAAAATTCGGCCCCGCGTTACCTCTCGTCCCACTTCCCACAGTTTTATCTGTCTTCAGGTCAGGAAAAGAAGAGGGGGGTAGCTATATGCTTCTCGCGCAAGGTTCCGTTTACCCCGGTCACTGTGGTTCGGGATAAGGAGGGCAGGTATTTAATGGTGGTGGGGTCGATTGCCGACCAGCTGGTCTCGTTCGTTTCCTATTATGCACCTAACTCGGGACAGGTGGCCTTTTTTCATGATATGCTACGCACTTTGCTCCCCAAGGCTCAGGGTAGGGTGATCCTGGGGGGGGATAGCAATCTTCCCCTAGAGCACACTCTTGATAAATCGGTCCCGGGCAAGCCTAGATATAGACATCTACCCAGGAATGGGCATAAACTGGCTCGTCTCCTACATGACTGGGACTTGCTGGACCTCTGGAGGGAATTTAACCCGTCCCAGAGGGACTATACACATTTTTCCCATGTGCATGGCACTTACTCTAGGATTGACCACGTGTTCGCCAGCTCTGCTCTGGCCCCGTTTGTGTGCTCAGCGCGGATCTTGGCGACCCCGTGGTCGGACCATTCGCCGGTTCAGATTCAGCTTACGGCCCTGTGGTCCCGGCCGGGACCCTCCCCATGGCGGCTCAATGCAACTTTACTGTCTGATCCGGGGGTTCTGGAAGAGGTGGAGCGAGACATTAAACTATTTTTCCAGGAAAATGATACGGGGGATACTTCTCCGACCATTACTTGGGCGGCTCACAAGGCCACGATTCGCGGAAAATTAATTCAAATTGCGGCACGTTTGAAGCGCAACCGCGTGAGCACCATAAAAACGCAAGAACAGACCCTGACGGCTTTGCTCCAGGAGCAGAGGACGCATCCCCAGGTGGACCTCAGGGATAAAATAGATGCGGCTAGACTGGCCCTGAACTTGAGCCTCACGACCCAGGCCGAGAAGTGTCTTCGCTGGTCCCGCCATAGATATTACACCATGGGAGACAAGCCGACCACGCTTTTGGCGCGGAAATTGGTCCCTCGTCCCTTTACTTCTGCCCTTCCTAGGTTGCGGTTACGGACTGGGGCGCTATCTCGTAACCCGGAATTGCTCACGTCCGAATTCACGAGGTTCTATACTAAGCTCTATCGAGAGCCGACAGCTTACGATCGGGGGCAGGCAGACGCCTTTTTTGCGGAACTCGATTTGCCGTCGCTATCACAATCTCATGCAGCACTTATGGACGAGGCGATCACGACGGCGGAGGTGGCACAGGCCATTAAGGGCTTGCATCCCTCCAAGGCCCCGGGGCCCGATGGATTTTCGGGCATGTACTATCGCAAGTTCCAGGAAACCCTGACCCCTCACCTATGTGCCCTTTTCAATGCACTTCGGTCGGGTGAACCCCTTCCGCCTCAGGAAAACGTAGCATATATACACGTCCTTCCTAAACCGGGTAAGGATCATATCATTTGCGATAATTATCGCCCGATTTCCTTAATCAATTCTGACCTAAAAATTTTGGCTAAGGTTATGGCAGCCAGACTTTGCTCTTTCTTGCCTACGTATATACACCCTGACCTGGCCGGGTTTGTCCCGGGTCGTCAGACCTCGGATCAGACCAGGCGGGTCTTGGACATTATCTCGGCGGTTCAGTCGAACTGGGACGGGGGAGGGCCTCGTAGGGGTATGCTTCTTTCGTTGGATATACACAAAGCCTTCGATTCCCTTTCTTGGGATTACCTGTTCGATGTTCTGGCTCGCTTCGGCTTCGGCCCCACCTTTCTCACTTTGCTCCGGACCCTATATAGCACACCTAAGGCGACCCTTAGGCTGAAGGGTTGCTCCTCGGGACCTATCCCCATAAGAAGGGGCACCCGCCAGGGTTGCCCCCTGTCCCCTCTCCTCTTTGTTCTAGCGTTAGAACCACTCGCGATCAAGATCCGGGCCTCGCCTGATGTCCGAGGCTTGGTATGTGGGGGAACAGTGCATAAATGCGTCCTCTTTGCGGACGATCTTTTGGCAGTGGTTTCCTCTCCTCTTACGACCTTGCCCAATCTGTTTGCATTACTAGACTCTTTCTCGGGAATCTCGGGGTTGCGTGTTAATCAGAATAAGTCACAGACTATGAATCTTTCTCTGGAAGTTGGGACGGTGGTGTCGCTACGAAACTCCTTCAAATTTACCTGGTGCTCAGACTCTCTCCCTTATTTGGGAATTAATCTAACCCCAACCCTGCACACTTTGTACGCTAAAAATTATCCACCCTTGTTTGCCCGGTTGAGGGAGGACATGGGAAGGTGGTCATTACATCCCCCTTCATGGTTTGGTAGACTGCATTCGATCAAAATGAACGTCCTTCCGAGGGTACTATATTTATTTCGTACACTGCCGGTAGCTCTGCGCAGGACAGATGTGCTTAAGTTTCAGAGCCAAATCCTCTCATTTATCTGGGGGAATAAGAGACCTAGGGTGAATAAGAAGACGCTATATACCCCCAAAACCAGGGGAGGTCTTGGGGTACCGGACCTGATGAAATATTATCACGCAGCCCAAATGGCCCAATTAATACAGTACCACTCCCATCAGTCCCCTACGGCCTGGATGAGCATGGAAGCAAGTTGTATACCGGATGGGGTGGTCTCCCATGTTATGTGGTTGCCACCTAGAGATCGCCCCCCCATTCTATGTCCAGCTTTATCCCACTCTTTAGCCATCTGGGATCGTTTGTCTAGAACACATGCCTTTCGATCCCCCCACACCCCCATGGCCCCCATTCTCAATAATAGCGGGTTCCCCCCGGGTCTCTCCCCCAGGTCCTTTCAATGGTGGACGAATAAGGGTCTCATCCGCATAGCAGATCTATGCGACCATAGAGGTTTCCTTAAACGACAGCAGCTGGTTGACAAATACGCTTTGCCTCGGTCCGAATATTTTAGGTACACTCAGATTGACCACTATGTACGTACACTGTCTCGCCTCTCAGATCTGACCACAATGACGCCTGTAGAGTATTTATGCCGCAACTTTGATAAATTACGGGGCTACATTTCCATGGTTTATAACGTGTTAACTGACTCACCTATAAAACTTCCTTATATGCTCCGTTGGGAAACCGACATCCAGGACACCTTTGAGCTGGCGGACTGGCATGTTATGGCTCAGGAGGCCTCCAGGTCACTGATCAACACCTCCATCGTAGAAGCGAATTATAAAGTGTTGCTCCGCTGGTACATGGTGCCGGCCAGAATAGCAACTTTCGTCCAGGGCGCATCTTCTCTGTGCTTTCGGGGTTGCGGCCAGGAGGGTACCATGTTTCACGTTTGGTGGCAGTGCCCCAAAGTGCGGCGTTTTTGGATCAGGGTGTACAATTTTATTTACACCTTGACCCAGGTTAACCTAATCAAATCTCCACAGCAGGCCCTGTTGGGTCAGAAGGTGGGTGCGGCCACGAGAGCGCAGAGGCGGCTTATCACTTTTATCTTTACAGCAGCAAAAATTACCATAGCCAGGTCCTGGAGGTCTCCTGTTATACCATTTGAGCAGTTGAGGCACAAGCTGTCCTGGATTATGCTGAATGAGCGGCTGTCGGCACAATTGGACGACAAGCTGCGCGGATTTGATAAAGTGTGGGAGCCCTGGCTCAGTTATCTGACGGGGCCGGCTTAAGGGAGGTCCAGGGGGCGGGGCGCGGAGTTGGGTCCATTCTTTTTCTAATCTTCCTTTATTCTATCGCTTCTTCTTCCCTTTCTTTTCTCGCATTTCTTTTTTTCTTTACCTTTCTTCTTTGCCTTTTCAGTACTTTTCGCTTAGCATGGGGCTGCCTTGAAGAGGGCACGTAGCTATGTACCCTAGCATTTTTTACCTACTCAGGGGAATACGCTTTTGTAGTCTATCTCAAAGGCCTCTGTTGGATTTTTATGCGGGGTAAATACTGTGGGTTTACTGTTTGCCTCTGGGCTTGTTACACTTTGTTGCAGCACGGGCCTAGCCCCTAAATGATGCCAAATGTCGTTGTTCTGAAGTATATGTTAAAATTCTCAATAAAAAATTATTGAAAAAAAATAAAAAAATAATAATTCCAATCAATTTACCGTCAATGTTAGATGCTATAACTTTCACGGAAACCAATTAGGATACACTTATTGAGATTAGTTTTTACCAAAGACATGGGGCAGAATATATTTTGGCCTAAATTTATGAAGAAATTAGATTTTTTGACATTTTTTATTGAATATGTTTTATAGGAAAAAGTAAAAAATATTGATTTTGTTTTTTTCAAAATGATCGGCCTTTTTTTTCATTTATATAATAAAAAATAAAAAACTCAGTGGTGATTAAATACCAGCAAAAAAAAGCTCTATTTGTGTGAAAAAAAAAAGATATAAACTTAATTTGAGTACAGTGTTGATGTTGATGACTGCGCAATTGTCAGTTAAAGTATCGCAGTGCTGAATAACAAAAAATGGCCTGGTCATGAAAGGGGGTAAATCTTCAAGGGGGCAAGTAGTTAACAGTTTTCTGTAGCATTACATTCACAAATGCCATAGAGGAATGTTTGGGATCCCTTATTTGCTTATTAGTGGGTAGAGAGATACTCACTGATCCCGCTTTTATAAATTTAGCCTAGGGTGAGACACTATACTTTATTAGTTAGGTATACTGTAGTTAAGGGCAGGGCCACATTAGCTGCCTCTTGGCCTACTGCTTCAGGCCCCCCCCCCCCCCCATCCCCAGTGCCACATTTTAAGCAACTAAGGGCCAGCCCAGACGCTGAGCCACAAACGGTTCATTGCTCAGCCCTAGGATGGAAGTCACCACAGGGAACAGGGCAGTCCCCTACTGGTGGGCTGGTGTCCAGTGATGGCGGCCTGTCCTGTCACCTCTCTGTACGGAAGGATGTTTACCTTGTTTGAACATCACTGATTTTTGGTCAACATTGTTATACCTGAACTGTTATAGCAAAACAAAGCAAGGTCCATATAGACATGGATGAGCGAGTTTTCGGTGGAGGAACTTGACTGGCCTTCACAGAGGTCTGACCTCAATCCGATAGAACACCAGGCCTTCTCGTCTAACATCAGTGCCTGGCCTCACAAATGTGCTTCAGGTAGAATGGTCAAACATTTCCATAGACACTCTCCTAAACCTTGTGAACAGCCTTCCCAGAAGAGTTGAAGCTGTTATAGCTGCAAAGGGTGGGCCAACTCAATATTGAACCCTACGGATTAAGACTTAGATGCCATTAAAGTTTGTGTGCGTGTAGAGGCATGCGTCCCAATACTTTTGGTGGTATAGTTTATGTAAATATACATATTACATACCTGTGGGATGGCTGTGGAAGCAGAGAATCAATGTAGTAGTAGGCGCTACTACAGTGATCGCCTTGGTCTTCTGGGTCCTGTGCCGAATGGCTAACCTTCTGCATAGTAAACAGGGTTCCCCTTGGCACAGCTGCCATTCATAGAATGCCTTGCATTTTTTGAATGAATACAAGGCATTCCCTGATTGGAGACCGTGACATCACGGTTTCAATCTTTTTCAATTAGAGAATGCCTTGTATTAATTAAAGTGGTTGCGTCAAATTTTTATTCTATGCATGAAGCTAAAAAGCCTTCTGTGTGAATAAGCCCCCCTAATGCTTACCTGAGCACCTCTCAATCCAGCGATGTCCACAAGAGCCTTGCTTTTCTGGGGATTCCCATTCCTGGTTGGCTTTTGGCAACAGTGGGAGCCATTGGTTCCTGCTGCTATCAATCACAGCCAGTGAGCCAATTAGGCGATGGAGGGGGTGGGGCCAAGCCACGGCTCCATATGTGAATGGACACACAGAGCCGCAGGTCGGCTGCTTGCTCTGAGGGCACCCGACAGGAGGGGGGAGCCAGGAGCGCCAACGTGGGACCTGAGAAGAGGAGGATTCGGGCTGCTCTGTGCAAAACCATTGCACAGAGCAGGTAAGTACAACTTGTTATTTAAAAAAAAAAAAAAAAAAGGCTTTAATATCACTTTAACCACTTAAGCCCCGGAAAATTTTACCCCCTTCCTGACCAGGGGGTATTTTGCGATTCGGCACTGCGTGACTTTAACGGACAATTGCACGGTCGTGCGACGCTGTATCTAAACGAATTTAGCGTCCTTTTTTTCCCACAAACAGAGCTTTCTTTTGGTGGTATTTGATCACCTGTGCGATTTTTTGATCATGCGCTATAAACAAAAAAAGAGCGTAAATTTTGCAAAAATAGCAATATTTTTCACATTTTTTTTTATATGAAATTCCCCCCCAAAAAAATGTAAAAATCTAAATTTTTTAACATTTTCGGCCAATTTGTTTTATGCTACCTATGTTTGGTAAAAAAAATCGCAAAAAGCGTATTTTGATTGGTTTGCGCAAAAGTTATCGCGTTTACTAACAAAGGGAAAGATTTTTGTCATTTTTGTTGTTTTTTTTTTAACGCGTAATGGCGGCGATCTGCGATTTCTTTTGCGGTACTGCGACATTGCGGCGGACAGATCGGACCCTTGACTGACATTTTGACACTTTTGGGGTTACCAGTGACATTTCTACAGTAATCAGTGCTATACATATGCACTGTTACTGTAAAAATACACTGGCAGTGAAGGGGTTAACTTTTTTTGAAAGGGCGGGGCTATGTGTGTCCCTAGGGGCGTGCTTTCTACTGTGATTGGCTGTGGCTACTAGTGTATGAACAGTGATCAACGGTTCTACATAGTAGAACCGTATGATCATCTGTCATACACAGGGGAGAATGACAAGCAGCTTGTTTACACAAGCTGCCTGACTTTCTCCCTCTCCCCTGACGATCGCCGAGTGACCGGCGGACATCGGGTCCGACGGTCACACGCGCAGGGGGGGTTAGTGACCGCGCGGGAGCGGGAGCGCACCTCCGGGGGCGCGCGCTCGCTCCCTAAACCCTCACAGGCTAGCGACGTAGACCTACGTCACTTTGCCTGTGAGGGGCTGACTGCCGACGTAGATCGGCGTTAGGCAGTCGGCAAGTGGTTAAGCAAAATACAAGACGTTCTGTGAATGGTGGACCTAATAAGCAAATGACACAGGACCCGGAAGACCGCAGTGATCACTATAGTAACCTATCATTAGGGTGACTTTTCGCATCCACGTCGGTCCCACAGGTATGGATTATGTATACTAGTTTGGTCCAAGTCAATGTAACTATGCAAAAAAATCTAAATATCAGTGAAATGCGTATTGCCTGTTCCAGATATTAGTGAAATGCGTATTTTCTGTGTATTGGTGGAGTGCGTAATGTCTCACATGGGTATTGGAAGAACATATATTGCAGAGTGGAGAGTCTGCGGAGGTTGGTGGCCTTGGGTGATAAACACTTTTCTTTCCTCCAGAGATTCTATATCACCCTGGACATCACAGGGAATTTTCCTGATGAATTATTCAGGAACCAGCCAGGAACTCCTTCTAACTTCTCAATAATTCTCTTTGCACACTGCAGCAGCGGATTGTCTGTTTTGTGTCAGCGGATAATTTGTATTCTCTGAATATATTGGAAAGTTACTAACAAACTGTGTTTAATGATGCATGCTGGCCTCTGCAATTAAAGTGATATACTGGGTGTCAGCAGAGTCACAATTCAATATAAAATGAATAATTGATGGCAGGAATGGCGCAGCGTATTCTCATAATTTATGACTTTAATTCTCCATCTTTACTGCTTTGCCATTTAATTGTTTTTTTTTTTTGTTTTTTTTATAAGCTTGGATGGAGTTGTTTGTAAGGACACAGCTCATTAATATGCAAATGCTTTCAGTATAGAAATTACCCAAGCGAGGATATTGCAGTTCACAATTTAATACTTTTTTTTATAATATAATGTTAGAAGCTGGTTTTATTGGAGCTTTCTGTTTTCTGGCTGAGCTTGGTGCTGAGCAGTTTGTTGTACACATAGATGGGTTGCTTTGTTTATGCCATGTGCACCTCGGGTATAAATCACTAAACAGTGGCGACTGGTGCTAAACCATGGGTGTCCAACCTTTTGGCTTCTCTGGGCCACATTGAGTGTAGAGAAATTTTCTCGGGCCGCATATAAAATATATACTATAGTTAAGGTATATAAGTAATAAAACGCCGCTGCGCCCCCCCCCCCCCCCCTAGAGGATGATCAAATGAAATGGAATCAGTATACAGAGGTTTACTTCTTCTGAGAGATATTAAAGGAACACTCTAACCACCATGACCACTTCAGTACTGGGATATTTACAATTATGTGCTGGGGCATAGTTGCACCCCTAGCACATATGATTTAGGCAGCCAGAAAATGTAATGTCCTTATTTATACATGTATGAACAAGGACATGACATATTATGACCAAACACAACTAGTTATTAAAAAAACATATCGCAACAATTTACACACGCTAATGCACATACCTTTCCTACCTATTTTGCAGACTGCTGGCGGGTACTGCTGGTGCGGTTACTGCTGGTGGGTAATGCTGGTCATGCTGGTACTGCTGGTCATGACTTTGGGTACTGCTGGAGGAAGCAGCGGCTCCAGTAGAGAGCAGAGCCGCTGCTTCCTGTATGGCTCCTGTCACAGGCGGAGGAGGGGTGCATTGCATATCACTCCGCCTGTGACAGAGCCGAAACTATGCAGGAAGCAGCAGCTCTGTATCTGACTGCAGACATCCTAAGTCTCCCGCGGCAGATGGGAGATCGCACGGCACTTGCAGCCTAGTGCGTGCCTGCCGATCCAATGCAGCCTAAATGGTGCCCATCCAATGCAGCTTCACCAGTGCGTGCCCATCCAATGCAGTCTGATCAGTGTCCATCCAATGTAGCCTCACCAGTGCATGTCCATCCAATGCAGCCTGATCAGTGCCCATGCAATGCAGCCTCACCAGTGCATGCCCATCCAATGCAGCCTGATTAGTGCCCATCCAATGCAGCCTCACCAGTGCCCATCCAATGCAGCTTCACCAGTGCATGCCCATCCAATGCAGCTTCACCAGTGCTTGCCCATCCAATGCAGCCTGATCAGTGCCCATCCAATGCAGCTTCACAAGTCCATGCCCGTCCAATGCAGCCTGATCAGTGCCCATCCAATGCAGCCTCACCAGTGCATGCCCATCCAATGAAGCCTGATCAGTGCCCATCCAATGCAGCCTCAGCAGTGCATGCTTATCCCAAGCAGCCTGATCAGTGCCCATCTAATGCAGCCTCACCAGTGTGTGCCCATCCAATGCAGCCTCACCAGTGTGTGCCCATCCAATGCAGTCTCCAATGAAGAAAGCCTCTGGATTAAACAGAGCGGGGATCTCCCGCTTACCCGACGACTGCTGTCATACGAAGTCCTGTCTCCTGGACCGGCTCCTATGATAGACGTCACAAATGTGCTGTCTATCATAGGAGCCGGTCCAGGAGGCGGGGCTTCGTATGACAACGGCCGCCGGCTAAGCAGGAGATTCCCACTCTGTTTGTAATCTGGCGGCGCTCGCCCCTCTCCCCTTCCCTCCCCTCCGAGGCAGCCGCTGTGGCCATGCCCCTGACTCGATTTCCTTCCTCCCCAGCGAAAAAAAAAATGTCAGGCGGGAGTGGGCCGTATTGCCTGCGGTCCTGGGCCGCATTTGGCCTGCGGGCCGCAGGTTGGACATGCCTTTGCTAAACGTATTGGGGGGAAGGGGGGCGGCAAACAACCCCCCCAGGTCCCCATTCTGGCCCGCCTAGCCTCCAGTGTCTTGTTCTGCTTTGATGTCTGGTCACATGGGCTGAGAATTTCTGACAGATCCTCCTGAGTTGCAATCTTTTATATAACTGTAAGTCAATACGATGAACGTACATTAATTGGAAGTGGTTTTTTGATGATGAGAATTGAGTTTTGAGAATATATATATTATGTATGTATTTTTTCTTTTCTAGTAACCCACTGTTACTGCACCCCTATAAGCCCTTGAAGAAGCCAACAAAGGCGAAACGCGTCAACATGAGTCTTGCCCTCCTTGTGGAATCATCATTGTAATTACACTGTTTACATACATAAGGAGGGGTCTCTGTCTTCAGGAGTGCATTTGGGTTATGATGATGTGTTATAATTATGTGCTCTGTTGTTTTTAAGGGGGATATGTAAACCTCCAGCTTTATAGCTTTTAAAGTTTTGTACAATAAAGACTTCTTTTTACTAATGATTGTGTACTGAGAATTATACTGAGAGGGTGTTCAACACCTTAAGTCTCGCTAGTTTTCTATTTTTCTTTACAATTATCCTTTTTGAGTTGTGGTGTTGACTAGGTCAACCAGGACTTCAGCCTTTTTTTATTTGTTGTACACATAGTTGGGTTGCTTTGCTCATGCCCTGTGCACCTCAGGTATAAATCACTAACAGTGGTGGCTGGTGCTAAACTTTTTTTTTTTGAGGGGGGGGAACCAAACCCCCCAGGTCCACACTCACCCTCAACAGTCCCCCCGCACTCAACCCTCCAAGGTCCCCCCACCCCTTTGCCACTTCCTCAGCTTCTCCTCTCGGCCAACCATATCCATCTCCTTTCCCGAGGCTGGGAGGAGAAGCTGGAAGACAATAGTGAATATTAATTCGCTAGTGTCACAAGTAGGTGGGTTCGCCCAGCATTTTTCAAGCCAAATAGAGCCTCAGGCTCTAATCATGTAGCTTGAAAAAAAAAAATCATAGAAACCTATGAGTCCAGCGCCCCAGATGCATCCCCACATGCAAACTAGAAAGGCGCCACCCCTGTGCCCCTTATGGACCCGCCGCTCCTGATCACTAAGCTTTTCCTCCCATGTGCACCTCTCCTGCTTAAGTATCAATCAGTGACCTGCATCTCCTACATGCACCTCTCTCCTACTGGGTATAAGACGTCAATTTGCTGACGAAACGCGTCAAGTTGGTACGCATGCCGCCATGCTCAGACCCCGCTGGTGAACCGCACGCCGCGATCCCACTTCCGGGTACAGCGGATTCACTCACGAACACGGCAATAGCTCAGCCGCGAGGCTGGAAAGTGTTTGAAGAGGGGCAGGAGCGGCACATTTTTCAATAGAGTTTGTTACTATTTGGAGTTTATTCACGATTTGGAGTTTTCCCCACAAGAGTGTATGTTTACGGCTTGTTTTGGCTCTCTTTGGCTCATGCAGTGTTTTTTAAATTTTTGGAGTGTTTTTAAATATGTTTTAAAATAAAGGAGTCGTTTAATACTCTGCACTATGAGGAGCCTTTTGCTTTTATTTTGAGCCATAAAGCACATACAAAGGAGGAAGTCCCTAATACCACAGTGGACCACAAGCTTGTTCCAGCGGACCCTCGAGGCACAGAGGAGCCGGGATATATATAAAAACCCAAGCGCAAACTGATTCCTGCTGGCGTAGGCCACCAGGAATCAACAACATCTGGTAAGTGAGTCTTCTTACCACTAATAAGCACGCAAGGTGATCGGTGAAGGGTCACAATACCGGCATTGGAGCACGTTAATCATATGAAGGACTTTTGCACTACAGCACTTTCCTCTTTTAATCAAGAGAATATATATAGACGTTTGTGGACACAAAAGCCCAATTGAGTAATAGAGGACTGTTTGATAGATAAATCCCCACAAGCACTGTTTTATCCACTGTATATTATATGATGTGAAGGTTGATTTATTTATATATATTTATTCAATACTATTTATTACATGATATTAGCCAGTTCTTAAGGTTTTATGCACTATTAGAGTATTAATTTATTTATATCAATCACTGTATGCTCTTTGTTGTGTAGGTGTGAGTCATCGCACATACATAATCATACACACTTTATTGTGTAGATGTGAGATATCACACACACACTATCAGGAAGGAGCACAGCATATAGTGGAAATAATATCTAGATGATTTAGAGGTCAGCGCAGTTACCTATTTTTCATAAATTAATGAGCTGTCCCTTCTATGTGCACTTCTCCTGCTAGGTATAGGTCAATGTGCTGCCCCTTCCATATGCACCTCTACTACTGGGTATAAATTAATGAGCTGTCCCTCCCATGTGCAACTCTCCTGCTAGGTATAAATCCGTGTGCTGCCCCTTCCATTTGCACCTTTCCTGCTAGGCATAGATCAGTGTGCCACCCCTTCCATATGCACCTCTACTACTGGGTATAAATTAATGAGCTGTCCCTCTCATGTGCACCTCTCCTGCTAGATATAAATCAGTGTGCTGCCCCTTCCATTTGCACCTCTCCTGCTAGGCATAGATCAGTGTGCCACCCCTTCCATTTGCACGTCTCCTGCTCGGTATAGACCAGTGTGCCATCTCTTCCATATGCACCTCTCCTGCTAGGCATAGACCAGTGTGCCACCCCTTCCATATGCACCCCTCCTGCTAGTCATAGACCAGTGTGCCACCCCTTTCATATGAACCTCTCCTGCTAGGTATAGACCAGTGTGCCACCCCTTTCATATGTACCTCTCCTGTTAGGCATAGATCAGTGTGCCACCCCTTCCATATGCACCTCTCCTGCTAGTCATAGACCAGTGTGCCACCCCTTTCATATGAACCTCTCCTGCTAGGTATAGACCAGTGTGCCACCCCTTTCATATGTACCTCTCCTGCTAGGTATAGACCAGTGTGCCACCCCTTCCATTTGCACCTCTCCTGCTAGGCATAGACCAGTGTGCCACCCCTTTCATATGTACCTCTCCTGTTAGGCATAGATCAGTGTGCCACCCCTTCCATATGCACCTCTCCTGCTAGGCATGGATCAGTTTGTCACCCCTTCCATATGCACCTCTCCTGCTAGGCATGGATCAGTGTGCCACCCCTTCCATATGCACCTCTCCTGTTAGGCATAGATCAGTTTGCCACCCCTTCCATATGTACCTCTCCTGCTAGGCATGGATCAGTTTGTCACCCCTTCCATATGCACTTCTGCTGCTAGGCATAGATCAGTGTGCCACCCCTTCCACATGTGTCTCCCTTACTAGGTCCAAATTAGTGAGCTACCCATCCCATTTGCACCTCCTGGCTCTTGCTAAGTATAAATCAGTGAGCTGCCCCTAAAGCCCCGTACACACGTACCGATCGTCGGCCGACAGAACGTCCTACAAATGTTCGCGGCTGGTGTGTTTGTTGTTTGTCTGTTGAAAAGTGCTCAAAACTTGCCCAGGACATTTGTCTGCCGACAGAAAATGACGTCACTACGTTCCACGCACGTTCGCCGCTACAAAAGAGGAAGTGAGTGTTTGGCCGTGACCCTTCTGGGCATCTCGCGCTGATTTCGGTAGCATTTGTTTGGTTGACGACATTTCGCTATTTTCCGAGACATCGTTCGAGAATTTATTATGGCGACCGTGAATTCGTCCGTTGCTGTCGTTAGTGTTGGAGTTTTGGCTCTGAGACGACGTACGAGCAATAGGAAGAAGAAGCGGACCTCCTGGACGAAAAATTGGTTGCTTAACCGTGATCAATTTTCTCATATGTCCTTGCTGAGGGAGCTCCAGGAAAATAATCCTGATGACTTCAGGAATTATTTGAGGATGACGGATCCCATCTTTTACCGTCTTCTTGCCCTGGTGTCCCCCTATATTCTGAAGCAGGATACTTGTATGCGGCTTGCAATTACTCCTGAGCAAAGGTTAATTGCGACGTTGAGGTATCTTGCAACAGGGAGAAGCCTGCAGGATCTGAAGTTCACCACAGGCATCTCCCCCCAAGCTCTTGGTATCATCATCCCTGAGACCTGCTCTGCCATCATCAAGGTCTTGCAGAAGGACTATATCAAGGTATGTTTGATTTTTTACATTACATTACATGTATTACTAGTTTCACCCGAATTATGATGTTTTTGGATGTACAGCAATTGACACAGGCCATTATTTGTAAACTACCCTCTGTCCGCATGCACATAGTAGTAAAGATGTAGATTATCTTTAACCATTTGTAAAATTACCCACTAACCACCCCACCATTCTCTCCTATGTGTCCCTAAACGCATTGCCTGTTAACAGTATGTCGAATTTATCTAATTTTATTGCTTTCCCTCAAACAATTATTCCTTGGCCAATGTTTTAGTACCTAGTTAATGATTTATCTAAAATACATCAGTCCATCCATTCCCACCTATGATTCTGTATGTTTATGTAATGATGTTAAAACCTTCACTGACCACAAGCCCTTATTGATGTATAAATGCCCAGTTTTACTTACCCATCCCCCACCCACATGCTAAATCTCAAAGTCAGCATATACCAAAGCTCAAGTTCAGAGGTCTTCAAACTATGGCCCACCAGTTGTTCACGAACTTCAATTTCCATCATGCCTAGTCATGTCTGTGAATGTCAGAGAATTACAAGGCCTCATGGGATGTGTAGTTCTGCAACAGCTGGATGGCCGTAGTTTGTAAATCTCAGCTCTAGCTGGTGAGTATAATGGGTCATACACACTAGAAGATTGTCAGAACAATTTATCCTTCCGATTTACCAAAACCAAATAATATGAGGTCCAACAAACACTTTCAAATCCTATGCAATCTGGTAGGCCCTTGCACTACATAGAAAAGGTAAATCTGCACGAAAAAGTCTTCAGAGAATCTTCTAGTGTGTATGGCCCTTTACAATATAAGAACAATAGGAGGTTGAAAATAAATGTATGTAGATGTTACATCCCCATATTCAAACCTTTGCCTTCCTGTTGTATATTTTTTTAGCAAGTTGCATAAGAATTTAACAGACAACTGTGTGTGTAATTAATAATGTGATGTGCTCAAGCACTAATTTTATTTTTTTTATTTTTTCCCCACAGTTTCCTTCAAACGCAGTGCAATGGCTGGAGATTTCTGATCAATTTCTGGAGAAGTGGAATTTTCCCAATTGTGGGGGTGCTATTGATGGGAAGCACGTCCGCATTGTCCCCCCTCCGAATTCCGGCACATTTTTTTATAATTATAAAGGTTTTTTTAGTATAGTCATGCTAGCCATAGTTAATGCAAACTATGAGTTTATTTTTTTGGATATTGGCAAAAATGGCCGCAATTCGGATGGGGGAGTTATTGATCAGACGGAGTTCGCTCGTCGTCTAAAGAACGGCACTCTGAACCTGCCATCCAGGGAGCAAACTGTTGAGGGTAGGAGCTTTGTGTTTATCGCAGATGAGGCTTTTGCGCTTGGGGAGCATCTCATGAAGCCCTACCCTCAGAGGAACCTCACCCCAGACCAAAGGATTTACAACTACCGGTTGTCCAGAGCTCGCAGAGTTGTGGAGAATGCCTTCGGGATAATGGCCAACCGGTTCCGGATATTCCTGACGTCCATAAACCTGGCACTGTACAAAGTGGATAATGTGGTCTTGTGTTGCTGCATTTTGCACAACTTCCTACGCAGGAATGCACAAAATTATGTATTGCAGCAACTGGATACTGACCCTGCTATGCCAGGTACAAGTGGAGAGGCCCAACCTTCTAACCAAGTGGAGTCCATGCCGTCAATGGAAGTTGGACGGTCAGCATTGGCATCACACAGGGCCCGTCAGATCCGCCAGGAATATCTGGACTATTTCGTGGGGAGAGGAGCTGTGTCCTGGCAGCAATCACTGTCACACACCCATTAATCTTGTTAAAGATTGGACACACAAGATAAATGTCAGAGATATATTATTTTTCAACACATTAAACAAAAATTGCAATGATTCTGTATTGTGGATTATAATCATTTGGGCACATATGCCAAACACAATTATTTGGGTTAATCATGTGTTATATATGTGTGACTTTGGAAGGGTTAATACATTCATCAGTGTGTTTCTTGACTGTAGTCTCTCACCAGCTGATCCAAAGTGATGATGGCCATGTGTTATTTTTTAGCCAGTGGTGTAAATACAAGGGCCTTCTGCACCCCACAAAATGTACACAAACCCTGTCACATTGAGAACTAGGTCACACCCAAGGTTCATCTAATGTCACCTTACATTGGTGTTCATTGTCCAGAAGTTGCCCATACTATATATTTCATATAATACATTAGGGTATTAACAAAGTACCTACACCTGTTATGTTGTGTTCATTTATGACATCCTTCTCACTGCCCACCAATGTTAGGATATGTCAGTGTTATGTGAAACTTGATCATTGTTCATCTCAAAGTGTTATATATATAGGTAATGGAAAGTGAACTAGAGCAACGAACAAGCAATACACTATAGATTACACTGATCTCCCTACACTGATTGCTACTGGCAATATCAATGCCATATTGAATCCTAGGACTGCTAGTACCTTGAGTGTTGAGTCACACTTATGCGATGCGGGAAGTCTGCGACTTTGCAGCCTTCCAGCATTGCATAAGGGTGACCCGCCACTTACTTTTTGCACAGGATTGTATTCCACAAGTGTTAAGCACTGTGCGATCCAATCCAGATACATCAGAAATAAAGGGTCATGTGCGACTTGTATGCGTGTTCAGTGCGAATGTAGCCATACAAAGTGTATGTCTCAATTCACACTGCACATCTGATGGCATGTAATATCGTAGCGTACTGCTCCTTTATTACATGCGATCAGATGTTCATGCGAAAATCAGCTATACAGTTTGTATGGCTCAATTCGCACTGCACTCGCACAAAAGTCGCACATGATGCATTTATTCAGCCGCATCAGGATAGGATCGCACAGTCGTTCAAACTTGTGTGATCTGATCCTGTGTGAAATGTCAGATCGCACTGTGATATGCGTTAAAACTGGGGGTATCTTTAACATTTCATTGACACCTCCAGCAACTCGCATATGGCAGTGTCCAAAATGCTTTCATTAACATGTAAATATGTGAATAGGACAGCCATCATACATTTAGTGCTTCTTTACACAGCTTTAGACCTCGACCCCCCAACGAAAGTCTAATAAAGAATTGAACACACATTGTTGAATGTAAAAATGTTTTAGTATCAAACATTCACAGGGTTAGGGTTAGGGTTAGGGTTAGGGTTAGGGTGTTGTAAAGTGCTTTTCCCAAACTTGGGTACACTCTTTAACATCTGAGTGTAATTAAAATGCCATAAAACATTATAAAAAATTTGTAACATCAGGAACATCCCAATACAAACATTAAAAACGTAGTAAAATTGTGGCTTAAAATTTGCCAATCATGTCCACAAAATTGCGAATTTTGATTTGTAATGCCGTTGCAGTCTCCTTTATTTGTTCCAGGTCTGCGCAGCATTGGAGAGCCTCACGGGTCAATTTGGCTAATGTGCAACTATGTAAAACATGGTCTGTAAAAAAAAAAAAAAAATGAGTCAATGTGAATCACCTACATGAGGTCATAATAATAGAGAAACATTTGGTGTCCAGGTAATCTTAAATTCCTCTCGAGTTAATACCTACCCTGTTCTTATGCTCTTTTGCCCTAGGCTCTTCTTCTTCCTCCTGTCCTCCTCCGATGCTGTTGCTGATGATTCTGCCGGTCTCCTGAGCTTACTATAGATTTATTAGGGGTGTGAACGCATGATGACGTCATTGTGAGGGCATGGTCGTAATGTATATATATTAAGATGCAGAGACCAGAGACGGGCAGAATGCACGGCAACAGCATCAGAGGAGGACAGGAGGAAGAAGAAGAGCCTAGGGCAAAAGAGCAGACAACATAAGAGCAGAAGATTGGACAGCAGAAGAGTGGAGAGGAGAAGATCCAAAGAGCAGAGTGGAGAAGACCGGATGAAGATATTTAAGAACATTTCATAAACGTCTCCTGTCGTTATTCACATACACTTCCATTTATGTGGTTAATGTGTAGGGGTACTATGTACCCCATACCCATTCACATAGGGATTGGGGTCTGGGATCTGGGGGCCACCCTTTGTTAAAGGTTGCTTCCAAAGTCCTAGGAACCCCCTGGCCGCATGACCCCCCCAAAACCACCAGACAGGGTTGTGGGGATGAGGCCCTTGTCCTCCTCTACATGGGAGCAAGGTGCTTTTGTGTGTGCGGTGCAGAGGCCCCCTGGCCCAAAGCAACAAAACCCCCCCATGTTGAGGGCATGTGTCCTGCTGTGGTCCAGGGGGTGTTTGGTCCGCTTGCTCGTTCTCTTTCCTGGCCTGACAAGCTGCATGCTTGGATAAGGGTCTGGTAGGGGTTTTGGGGGTAACCCACGCTGTCTTTTTGTTGTGGGCATACCCTCAAACTCAATACCACACACAAAAGGCCTGGTTGTAAACTTGGGGTGGACACCCACGGTGGGTTATTCAATTTGTCTGTGTACTTCCCCCTCAAAAATCTTCACAGCGCAAGTGGCCCCGCAAGTCAGAGCATCCTGATCCGACTTACGGTGCCACTTCCATTCAAATAAAGAGGCTCCCATAGGGAACTAGTGTTGACAATTGGAGGCTAAAAAAACACTGATAAAAATCATTATGAAAAAACCTACGTGGGCACACAATTGGCTCTCTGACACTTGGTCCTGGATCCTCCACATTTTCGGAAGTGGCTTCCACGCTGCTTGGCAAGTTGCCAGGAGATCTGGGTTCTGACCTGGCTGGGGATGCCACATCCTCGCATGACGCAACATCTGCAATGTAAATTTGTAAGGGAATACAAGAATATAAGGTTAAACAATCATTGCAAATACACATATTTCTATGATCCACTTGTTGGCTCCACCAGAATAAGTTCAGGAATAATGTCTTCATCTACATAATACAAAACATTGGCCGTATCATAAAAGTCACAAGAGGTACATTTGTTAGGACATGGTGCCCTGCTTGATAGCTCTTTTAGTAACAAATATGAAGACATGTACATGGTTATCTACGAAAAATATGGTACATTAATGTTTGACAGTGCATAGGAACCAATTACCTTTAGTGGAATCTGTGCCACCATCTGGGCCCATGTCCTCCTCTTCTTCCACAACTGCCGATGGAGCTGCCAAACCTCTCCTCCTCCTTTCCCATTGTTTGGCACGGAGTTTACGTTTTTCTCCTATTTAAAGGTTTGAATAATAATCTGTGATTAATAGGAATGTTTGCTGAGAAGATTCGTGCAGGAAAGAACGTTCGTTGCAACACAATACATATATTTTTAACTATGGCTTCCTGACTTTTAATGTCATATACTAAAACATCATCAATAGATCGATCTAATCACGACATGACAACTGAAATGAGTAATCTAACTTTTTACATAGACATTATAATCTAGACATGTTAATACAACATACACAAAATTATAAAAAACATATTGCATGATTAAAAAAATAAATAAAAAATAAAACTTACTTTTTTTCAAAATCCGATGGATTTGGCCCAGCTGATCCTGCTCACGGTGTTTCAGGTCAGACCACCGTTTCCGAATCTGATCTTTCGATCGCTCCACACCGAATTTTTTTACCAAACAGGCCACCACCTTGTCCATGATGCCATCTTTCCTGGCATTGGGCCGATCGTAATTTGCCAACTTGCCATCATAATCCATTTTTTCTAAAATGGAGACCATCTCCACCATTTCTGGCTTTGACATGGGTGTAGCCCTTGATTTTCGGGTGGCCCAATCACTTCGGCCCACACTAATTGAGCTCCCAGATTGTTGAGACATTATTCTTGATTACAAGATTTTTCCACTGCTTCAGGTGTGAGTGTCGCATGTAGGCCTGATCTTCGGCACGTACACACCCCTGCACAAGCCCGCCACTGGAGGAGGAGTTGACGCCTGCGCTGTATTTAAAGGACGCCAGATCGTTCGGCCGACGATTCGCTAGCGGACATATCGAGAGTTGGAGCACGATCGAGCGGCGAATCACGACTTTTCCCCACAAACAAAGGTACGACTCTTTTAATAGAAAGTGTGTGTTTTGGGCCCTATACAGCTTTTATTAGGAATATCTTTATTATGTGCCAAAATACATGCTATTTTAATATGTTTTGTGTTGTTTTGTGTCTTGCAGGCATATACTGTCCTGCAATATGGTGGACAATTACACCAGCCACAACTTTCTAATAAGTTTTATTGATGAGTTCAGGCAACTGCCGTGTTTGTGGCAAGTCAAGTCCGCAGATTATAAAAATAGAAAACTCAGAAAACAGGCCATGGAACATTTGGTGGCCTTCTACAAGCCCGTCTGTCCTGGGGCAAATTTTAATTATATACGCAAAAAAATAAACAGTATTCGCACTGCCTACAGGCGGGAGTTAAAAAAAATAGAGGAGTCCACCCAGTCTGGAGCAGGTGCACGGAATGTATATGTACCACGGCTGTGGTACTATGATAACATGCGATTCCTGGCAGACACCATGGAATCCAGGCCGTCAATTTCAACACTGCCTTCTACTTCGGCAGAGGGCTCAGTGTCGGTTGATCCAAGCCAGGATGAGGATTTCCTGGAGGAGAGTTTTACTCAGGTATGGCATTTCACAATATATTGTCTGCTAAAATGTAATCATGTAACAAAATTATAAGCTAAACCATAATTGACCCTTTATGTAAACGGGCATAGCAAGGGGTTGGCATGACAGGCAACCGCCAGGGGCGCAGGCCAAGGGGGGTGGGTCACAAAAACATTGGCATTGTTTTATTGTTTATTTTAACAATCCACTCAGCCTGCACACCCCAGAACCCCCAGTTTGCAGGCGGATTCATGCAGGTGTAAAACATTGAGAGCTGCTTCATGCAGGTGTAAAACATTGAGAGCAGCTGAGCCAAAAGACCAGGAGACTGAGACTGCCTCTCACTGCATCCCCAGCACACCTCTGGTCTTACAAACACTGCTGCATCCCCAGCACACCTCTGGTCCTAACAAACACTGCTGTAGCCTCAGCATTCCTCTGGCTCAACCTTTTTTAATACAAAACTAACAGCTCCTGCAAATGATACATCCATCCTTGCTTCCATGTCTCTGGTCTCTCACTCTGGGTCAGCAAGGCAGGTGGCTTCCTTATTCCTGTTTCCCTGCACTGCTTCACCCTCAATGCCCTACATCAAGCCCTCTGCAAGTTCAGGCCCCTCTCTCTCTGCAACCCCCTCCTCTCTCTCTCACACCCCCTCTTTCTCTCCCTCTCTCTATCTCTCAACCCTCTCTTTCTTTTTCACACCTGAGACAATGATTGCCCACTAGAGAGCTCTACACTGGGCAAACAAGGGGCAAATTAGAAACTTTTAATGCCCTTTAATTTTTTTTTTGGGGGGTGGGTTACAGTTTTACATTGATCTTGGGGGGGGGGGGTTGTTGCCAAATACAGCTCCTCAACAAGGGCACTGGAGACCCTAGATACGCCACTGTATGTAAAGTCTGCTATTTGTTCACAATAATATAACAAACATGCATTTTTATATACACTATAACATTCTAATCAATTGTTCATTTCATCAACAGGGAAGTGTCACTGAGGAGGAGCCAGGTTGCAGCCAGGAGCCTGGGGAGCCTGCGGAGCCTGAGGAGCCTGTGGAACTCTTTCCACCACCACCTCCTCCTGCCAAACGGAGGCAAAAGAGGAAGCACGTGGATGACATAACCGATGAATTTATCCAGGAGGCCACCATAGCCCTACGTCGGAAACCGGAGGCCAATGAGTCCTTCGGCAACATGACGGCAAAAATTTTGGATAAGGTGGACCTCAGGCAGTGTCAGTATGCCAGAAAAATTATCCTCGATGTGCTGCAAAAGGCTGAAAACGGGATCCTTAATGAGCACAGCCATGCATGCCAGGAGCACCCGTGCCCTCCACCTCCACAACACCCACCACCTCGCCAAATGCCACATGGCCAGTGGCAATATGGCCAGCAGGATCCAAACCTGCCCTCATGGCAACCTGATTTCAGTTACCAGCAACTTTAATTTTTGTAACCCCCTATTATTTATTTTACCCCTGTTTGCCAGTTTCTAGTTTAATTTTGTCCAAATGGAACTTTTTTATGTTTAGTTTATTATACGGAAAGTATTGATGTTTTCTTTGGTTTTTTTTGCTGAGATACAAAAAATAAAGAAAATGAAAATAAAAAATGGCCTATCTGAATTTGTTAACATGTTTAATATTGTGCATAACCTGAAAAATATGTTTTAGACATTAATTCATACAAGAATAAAGGGTCATATCAATAGTTAGATCTTTGGTGTGAAAATACAAAAATAATGGTGAAGAGTTCAAATTATTTAATTATAAAATTTGATAGAACAGATAGAATAGACAAACATTATCTTCATCATAACAGAACACATGCCTTTTTATTAGAAAAGTATGGCATTATGAGCAGCATCTTCCTTCTTCTCACATTTATCAAGATGAGCATGTGCTCCGCATTTCACCTATTTCTTGGACTTCCGCGAGCCGAAAGTTCTTTCTGAATAAAATGTTGAGTTTACTAGAGAAAATTCTTCCGGGAACTCATTTGGTTTGATCATGCGTGTTGGGATTTGTAGCTGTGTGTCGGCCGAATTGTGTACTGACAGGCGAACAATCGTCCGTTCTGGTGTCCGCAGACAAAAATTTTCATGTTTGCAAGAAAGACTTTTGTCCGCGGATTGTGCGCAGACAGCTGTCGGAGGCACCATACTAACACGCGTACAATCGGCAGATCTTTCGTCCGCCGACGTTTGTATGCCGACGATCGGTACGTGTGTACGGGCCTTTACATGCTCTTCTGTCCTGCTAGGTGTACATCACTTGGCTGCAATATAAATGTACACTCTGTGCTTCCCTCTGCGCAAACATTTTCCAGCTCACAGGACAACAGTATGAGCAGCAGCAGCAGACTGGCAGTAGCCATCACTAGAGTAGGTTAACTAAGCATTTACTCTTTGGAAGCCATCATTTATTTTAATAGAAACCCGATTTGCACCATTGGTTGTTGCGATTCTGACCTTTAAAAAATGTCCCTATCACTCGCTGCCACGTCCAAACAGGAATGGAACAAAGTTAACACTATGGTATCCTTTTAAAAGAGGCAGAGTTCTTAATTACTAGTAGGAGCATTCAGAGATTCAACCTAACAATTTTAAAATATTGTTTTAATGAAAAATAAAAACTTTTGAAGAAATATTTACAGAAAAGATTATAGAAAACCAGATATAAGCAACAGTAAAGTAAAGGGATTTAGTGTAAAAATATGTAAGTGGAATCTGCCATGTTTTGGTACAATCCATGCATAGTTCGAAGATTAAGCACAAACTAATGTTGCAGGAGTCACAGGCCCTCTTAACCCCTTGGTGCCAGCGCCTCCCAGCTATTTAAGGGATTTCAGATGCCAGGAGCCAGGGCAGGGTCCATGATCATGTGAATGGCTGTCATGGTGATTGGCTGTCATGTGATCGGAAAGCTCCCAATGGCAAGCAGGAATCGGCAGCTTTCCTTTAGTCGCCGGTAACTGTGCAGGGCGTGTGCTCTTGGCACAGCTGTGTTTGCAATGTGGTATGCAAATATGCGGCCACTTGGCACGAAGGCCCACTCACCAAGAGGCCACATATTTGCGTGCCAACGGCGCCAAGAGATTAAAGCCAAACTCCAGGAAAACTCAAACTCTTCCTTTGTACTGGGGTTGTGCCCACATTGCTAGGGTTAACTGCTCATTTTGGTCTAGGGCAGGGATCTCCAAATGAAGGTTCTCCAGCTGTTGGGGAACTACACGTCCCATGAGGCATTGTAAGACTCTGACATTCACAGACATGGCTAGGCATAATGGGAATTGTAGTTCCTGAACAACTGAAGGGCAATAGTTTGGAGACCCCTGGTTTAGGGGATTTGGAAAAGCACTTTTTACTTATTCAATTCTCCACTCCTGCAGGAATCTCTGCACTGCTATACTGGTACATGTGGGCCTCTTCTTCCCTGCACTCTGGTGGTATACCAGCATCATTAAGACTGATGCAAGGTCCATAGCCTTTCAAAAGAAGTAGGGATGTCAAAGAACAGTCCACTGCAGGAACATGTAGGAGGCACCATCTGCTGAGAAAGTGGAGGATCATGTAAGTAAAATGCTTTTGCCACCCTATAGACAGGAGACTAAACCACTGCAATGGGGTGAGGAGTTTTCGTTTTACTGGAGTTAGGCTTTAACTTGATTCTCTGTAATCTTTAATAGTTTAGATGTTAAAATGAGAGCCAGCAGTTGTGTGTGCAGCCATCTCTCCTTGTCTCTGGAGAGGGTGTTGCAGAGCTAATTCCACGCAAAGTGTCTGAGAGGTGTATTGTCGGTCTTCTGGAGTATTCTTTTAGGCCCAGCAACCACACACAACTTTCCAGGATTAGAATACATCCATATGACAAGGTTTCTCAATCTGAAACCCAGCATATCATCTGCCAGAATGAAATTACGATTTGGTGGACACCAAATATGACAGGTCTATGATGTATCATCCTCTTGTCTAATGTGTCCCACTTGCTTTCTGGGCTTTGTCATATAGTTGTGGTTGCTATCAATGTAAGTAGTATCTTATATCTACAGGTATATTAGTCTAGGCACTTTTTAAGAAGGTAACCCTATTATTGTAGGAGTTAAAGAACATTGATTCAAATTAACTTGGAGGAGTTCAGATATAGGTCAATGACACAATCTCAAAGATGTGTATTCTTTTTAGACAGAGGAAGATTTCACCTAAAAGAAGAGTAATCATTACAAGACACACATCCTATCAACTGTAAGTTACTGTATGTCTCTTGTGCTGATTTTTACATTTTTATTTAATTTAATTTTGTCCTCACTTAGGCTATAATGTGTGGATTTTATTGATAGGTTTGCTGTATAGTGGACCTATAGCAGCGTTCTCCTCCAGTTGCTGATACTTATCCTTCCTTCTATCCCTTGATGACCCACTTTCTTATGGGAGCAGTGAGGAATATCCAGTACTTCTAGGTAAGGGAAGCATGTTAACCCCTTCCCAGCCAGTGTCATTAGTACAGTAACAGTGTATATTATTGGCACTGATCCCTGTATTAGTGTCACTATTGATTTTGATGTCAGTGTCAGATAAGCTGGCCATACATCATACAGTTTTCTTTTACAATTTTCCTTTAGATTTACCAAAACCATATAATAGGAGGTCAAACCTAAACACTTGAAATTTTGAATACAATCAGGCAGGCCCTTGTATTACATAATTGAAGGTAAATCTAAATGAAAATTGAATAAGAAAATTGTATAATGTATGGCCAGCATTTGAGTAACTCTCAGCTAGGGTCAGCTAGAACCAGATTGCCAACCCCCCCCCCCCCCCACACCCCCCACTATCATGGTTACACAATAAGTAGCTGGTCACCACCATTGCTAGTATGGTGTCATAGTGGCATAAATAACAGTATATATACCATAGTTTGTAGGCGCTATAACTTTTGCCCAAGCCCATTAGTATAAACTTATTGGGATTTTTATTTAATTTTTTTTTATCAAAGACATGTAGCAGAATACATTTTGGCCTAAATTTGACTTTTTTATTTTTTGTTGGATATGTTGTATAACAGAAAAAGTAGAAAATATACTGTATATATATATATATATTTTTTTTTTCACAATTTGCAGTCTCTTTGTGTTTATATAAAGAAAAAAAAAATTCCACCAAAAGACAGTTCTATTTGTGTGAAAGAAAATGGTTTCAAATTAATTTGCATACAGATTTGCATGACCGCACAATTGCCAGTTACAGTAACACAGTAATGAATAGCAAAAAATGCCTTGGTCATGAAGGGGGGTAAAAGCTTCAGGAGCGCAAGTGGTGAATAGTAAACAAATGTATATATAAATGTCATCAGTCCACAGTGAATCAGCCTGCTGCTGTTATTAATGAGCTGCTAATATCCAAAGCTGCAGCATATTTATTGAGTAAACAGGGAGATTATTCCATGTATCTCCTTAATGTATGTGACAAGTTGAAAGTCAATAGAAGCAATTCACTGAAAAGGTGATTGTTCGTGAATCATCGCTTCATGTTCACACTGTCCAACCTCCTCTGGGGAGACATACAAGACAGAAGACTTTTTAATGAGTACACTCAGGAAAGCTAAAGGAGACTTTAAACAAAAATGACAATTTCTGGCTTGTTGGTGGTATAGAAGGCCCCCCACCTGCAGATCCCTGTGTATTCTCTATAGAAGGTACAGACTTAATTTACACCACCACCTGTTGATGAAATCTAGTCCTGCAGGGAAAATATAAAAACAAAAAATGGTCCTAATTTAACAAACTGCAATGACACTTAAAGGGAAACTCAAGTCAAAAATGAAATTTTCCCTATTAATAGTATGTTAAATATCTTTCTCTTTGATATTATTCATTTTCTGCCTAGCTGCTTGTGTAGCTTAGAAAGTCTTACCTGGACAAACAGCTTCTTCCTGACACTGACAACGCTATTTCCTGGTATCTGAATTTGATAAGCTGTATTTCACTTCCTGAAAAGGTTGTCAGTCTTTCTTAGGCATGCCTAGACCTGCCCAGTCCCACTCCCCTCCCTCACCATGATAGCCTCCTGTCTTTGTAGCCTCGTTTAGGAGAGAGAGAAGTACCTTTTCAAAGTCACTAATTTTCAAAGTTGCATAGATGGGAACAGGTGCCATTGAAATCAATAAGCTGTGGCTTGTCATGCAACTTTATGTGTCCAAAGTCTCATGACAAGTCACACTAGTGGAAACGGAGCTTTAGTCTATGGTTCCACTATTGCAATTTAAAGTGAACTTTGATGCCACTTTGATCCAAATTTACACTCTTTGGATCAAAGTTGCATCAAAATTTGCATCAAAGTAGTGCAGGTACCTTTCCAAAGTCACTGATTTTTAAAGTTGCATAGATGGGAACGGTGCCATTAACATCCATGGGCTGTGACTTGTCATGCGACTTTGTGTGTCCAAAGTCGTATGACAAGTCACACTGGAAATGTAGACTTAGTGTGGTTGCCTGTACTATGATTGTTGTAGACCATGACCTGAGATCCCAGAGCACTTCTAGCTACACCAACAGTCCCCCCCCCCCCCCTCATGTCCAGCTTCCTCCTCCTATGGTAATCTTCATTCAAAGCCCAGCACAGTTATACTGTATATGTGCCTCTCCGCTCATGTGGATTATTTCTTCATTTGCTCATGAATTAGGATGTACAATGCATCCTTACTGATAAGAAAACACTGGGCGGGAACCTATGATCAGCTCCTCCCATTCTGTATACGCCCACTGGCTGCACAGGAACAGTGTCCCTCCCTCGAAGTGTTGTCACTGGCTTTCCGTAACCGCACCCACTTGAAGTCATGTGACAGCACTGAATACTGCAAAATAAAGGTAGAAAAACTGGGATTTTTTCATTTGGACACATAAGGCTGAACTCCGCTCACATTAATGATTGCAGGGGAGAATTTAAGGTATTAGGCTGTACTTCCCCTTTAAACTGAACTCCAGGCAAAAGCTAAATATATACTGTATAGACAGAATACATGTTCAGGAGCTGTTTTACCTGAGAAAAGAGTTATGTTCTCTCAAATTTGTGTGTATTTTTATATGTTGCATTGCATCTGCATCAGGTAATTATTGTTCATTAGAATGCTGACATCTAGTGGAGGTTTTGGACCACTACAACTTGTGATTTTGGTTTCTCCCTCTGTCCTCCCTTCCTGTTTAGTGCTAGTTAGGTAAAGGAGAAGTATGGCCAAGGCTCATTTAGTTGTACTTCTCCTGTGGATGACAGGAGTGCTGTTCAATCTGCATTTCTGTGACCCGTTTTCAGCAGACAGAGGGCTGTGCAATGTAAAGAGGTCCAGATGTGCGGGGCTGTGTAATGTGCAGGGGGCTGTGCAATGTAAAGAGGTCCAGATGTGCGGGGCTGTGTAATGTGCAGGGGGCTGTGTAATGTAAAGGGAACCAGAGGTGCAGAGGCTGTGTAATGTGCAGGGGGCTGTGTAATGTAAAGGGAACCAGAGGTGCAGGGGCTGTGTAATGTAAACTGATCCAGAGGTACGGGGGCTCTGTAATGTAAAGGGGTCCAAAGGTGCGGGGGCTGTGCAATGTAAAGGAGTCCAGAGGTTAAGGGTCTGTGTAATGTAAAGGGTTCCAGAGGTGCAGGGGCTCTGTAATGTAAAGGGAACCAGAGGTGTGGGAGCTTTGTAATGTAAAGGGAACCAGAGGTGCGGGGGGCTGCATAATCTAAAGGGTCCAGAGGTGCGGGGGCTGTGTAATGTAAAGGGTTCCAGAGGTGCAGGGGTTCTATTATGTAAAGGGAACCACAGGTGCGGGGGCTGCATAATGTAAAGGGTCCAGAGGTGCGGGGGCTGTGTAATGTAAAGGGAACCAGAGGTGCAGGGTCTGTGTAATGTAAAGGGAGCTGTGTAATGTAAAGGGAACCAGAGGTGCAGGGGTTCTGTAATGTAAAGGGAACCACAGGTGCGGGGGCTGCATAATGTAAAGGGTCCAGAGGTGCGGGGGCTGTGTAATGTAAAGGGTTCCAGAGGTGCAGGGGTTCTGTAATGTAAAGGGAACCACAGGTGCGGGGGCTGCATAATGTAAAGGGTCCAGAGGTGCGGGGGCTGTGTAATGTAAAGGGAACCAGAGGTGCAGGGTCTGTGTAATGTAAAGGGAGCTGTGTAATGTAAAGGGAACCAGAGGTGCGGGGGCTGTGTAATGTAAAGGGAACCAGAGGTGCAGGGTCTGTGTAATGTAAAGGGAGCTGTGTAATGTAAAGGGAACCAGAGGTGCGGGGGCTGTGTAATGTAAAGGTAAAGAGGGCTGTGTAATGAAAAGGGAACCAAAGGTGCAGTGGCTGTGTAATGTAAAGGGGGCCACAGGGGCAGGGGTCGTGTAATGTAAAGGGGGTTTTCCTACTTTTTATGTGCAGTTATAGCTGCCGTCCTATAGATTTCTATTAGGTTGCGCATTTTTTTTCCTGTATTTTCTGAATCACCAAAAGTCTATGCAGGAACCAGAGTTGTGTTTCTCATAGCCCCATATCCTAGGATGGAAAGGCACTCCCTTGCTCCTCCTCCCTCTCTTTTCCCCAAGCTAACAGACTGACTGGAGACTGCACTGTCCTATGCTATTTCTTTTCTGTGAATACCGGAAGTTCAGGAAAGCAGCACTGGGAGGGCAACAGCCAGCAGCACAGAACATTGTATACTGCAAGTTCTGGGGTAAAAATTTTACCAATTTACAGGGAATGCTTATTTTCTTGTGGCTGAATGTGTTTAACAAAAAAAAAAAAAAAAACTCTGAAGGAATAATACTAGTCTAACATTACCAAACCCTACAATATAAATCCATCTGCAACCAACATGGCGACCCTATCACCCCTCTCTCCTACTGTGTATCTACAATCAAACCTTTTTTTTTTTTTTTTCGCTTTAAATGTAGTCAGAAAAAGTTCCTCTAGCAGGATTTTACCGCTGCCTGTGACTCCATTGCTGGGATTTCTCAATGAGTATGTACTATTAGGTTTGTGAGAAGTCTTTGTAGTGAATTTGTACTTCTCCACATTGGAGGGTGGAGTAGTGCGGGTTAGTAGGTGCAAGATTCTTATATCCCTGGACACCTGTTATTTCCCATACTATGGTCAAAGTTCAGATCCCTTTGGTTGCGTTCCGGTGTCGGGAAGCAGCCAGAATAATGGACATTACTCATGCTAGAAAGATGTTCAGGCACTAAAGAAGGACATTAGTTATGTCACAAACCGCTCAGACGTCACATGTTGTCTGCCACAATATAGTCAAGGACGTGAGAAATTCACAGCAAACAGAAAACTGCGCACCACTACTACCCGGCATGGGTGATTGATATTCTCTACTATACCTCCGCTGCTGTGTGCACCTACTAAAGCTGGCCATACACCTGCCGAAATATCGGGCAAACTCATTTTTGAAAAACGAAAAATCGGCCCTGAGAGCAGACGATCGTGCCATCATGTAATGACCGAATTTCCAACGATAAATCGTTCAATGGACATAAATGAATTCAGTTTGTCACATATACCTAGTGCAAACAATTCGGCCCGAGAAACACATTAACCTTTCAATTTATCGTTCGTTTATCGATCGGCCGGCAGATTTTCAAAACTGTTCCTTCGATTTTTCGGTTGAAAACGATTTTCTATTTGTGCCCATTAACTGGAGGAAAAACGGACGATTTTACCAAATGACAGATTTTCGATTGATTTTTTGGCAGGTGTATGGCCAGCTTAAGTACTAACTGAAATCCTCCATATCATGGCGAGTAAGATTTTAATGGCTGAGAATTCAGGGACTCCTGCAGTAGAACTGTCTTAGAGCCATGTCAGACGGTTGATTTTGTGGAAGCGATTTCTTGCCGCTACAACATGGTAATACAAGCATTTCACAGCAATCGAATTGCTATAGTCACTGACAATTTGCCTCTAAGAAGTGATTTTTTTTTTTTTTTGCCGCTACAGATTAAACGCATGCTACATTAGCGTTCGCTGCTACAAATCGCTGTCCTTCAGCAATCTGTAGCTAAGCCATATAAGGGAATGCAGAGCGATTGTCGCTGGCGGGCTTATTGCCGACATCACGTTACACAAAATCAGTCGCTCAGCAGTTCGTCTACAGATCACTGGTAAAATAACAAGTTAGCGGTTCCATGGAAAATAACTTTAAGGCCCAACTATGAAGCCGCCCCATGCAGACTGACATTTTTGACACTTTTGGGGTTACCAGTGACATTACTGCAGTAATCAGTGCTATACATATGCACTGTTACTGTAAAATGACACTGGTAGTGAAGGGGTTAACTTTATTTGAGAGGGAGGGGCTGTGTGTGTCCCTAGGGGTGTGATTCTAACTGTGATTGGCTGTGGCTTGAGGTGTAGGAACAATGATCAAAGGTCCTACATAGTAGAACCGTATGATCACTGTTCCTACACAGGGGAGAATGACAGGCGGCTTGTTTACACTAGCCACCTGCCTTTCTCCCGCTGTCACGGACGATCGTGAGTGAGCGGCAGACATCGGGTCCGCCGCTCACACGCGCGGGGGGGTCCGTGACCCCGCGGGAGCGTGCCTCCGGCAGCGCGCACTCGCTCCCCAGAGCCTCACAGGCTAGTGACGTACCGGTACGTCACTTTGCCTGTGAGGGGCTGACCGCCGCAGTATATGTACTTGCGGCGGTCGGCAAGTGGGTAATTGTTTTTTACATTAAAAAAATATATATAATTTTTTTAAAAAAATGTTAAAAATGTTTACAATTATTTTATTTTACAATTTTTTTTTAAATTTATTTATTACAATGTTTAATTGTTATTTTATTTTTTTTACAATTTGTTATTTTTTTACAGGACAGGGAAGCCTGCAGCGCTGTAGGGGGGGGGGGCGGCACAGTGAAAGAGGGGCACACGGGGAAGGGGGGATCAGGAGCAGGCAGAACAGGGAGGGGGATTGGTGTCGGAGAAGCAATTACAGGAATGATGCCCTGTGTCTGTGTCTCTCCCTGCAGTAACTGAAAGCTGACAGGTGGGGGAGAAACTGGCTTTTAGCTGCTGCAGAGGGCAGCACAGGGCTTCCTTCTGTAATTGCCCCTCTTCCCGACCACACAGATTCCCCGTGCTGTTGGGGCCCCCCTGTGTGCCACTGCCCGGACCCGTATAGGAGGACTGGTTGTCCCCCCTCAATGGCCCTGGCCCCCAGTGTGATCCGAGCACTTAGTGAGAAATTGTTTTTTTTTTTAAGAGGATTACTACCACAAAATCACCCTGGCCCTTAAGCAGTGTATGCGGTTATCGCTCAGAAATGACATGCATTTTAAAATTGAATCTTAAAAGCAAAAGACAATTTTAGAACAGCATTTGACCATTCATAAAAATGTCTTTGATCATTTGATGAATGGACAAATGTCATTCCAAAATTGTCTTTTGATTTTAACATTCAATTTTAAAATAAATGTAATTTCTGAGCGATAACCACATACACTGCCCCAAAATTCCTTAGATCGAGAAAAGTTTTCCTTCCTGCCCCTTCGAACTTTCCCGTCACTGCAGTGGAAAATGGACATCGATTTGACCCCACTAAGGATTAAAAAATCAAAAAATTTTCTTAAAATGAGAATTTCCAAACAAGAATCCATACGTGTAAGGCCAGCATTGGGCTGGAGCTACACAAGAAATTTTTAGTGTCTAAATGGCTCTTCTAAAATTGCTAGTGATTGATCGCTATTAACAGGTATGGATCAGCTCCCTATTGTATAAGCTAGCGTTTCTCAACCTTTTTTTTAGTCAAGTCCCCCTTTAAAAATGATGGACAGTCTCGAGGCACCCCATTCTAAAATGTAAAACCTGGGCCTGGTATGGTCTTAGGACACTCTGAGATGTTATGCCAAGGGGAACCCTACTGTCTTTTGCTGATCTTTCTAACCAGTATAACATGCCTCGTTGGATGCTTTTCCGATATTGACAATTGCGTCATGCAGCTCGATTACAGTTCCCGAACCCACCTTCTTTGGCAACAGACCCGATTGAAGACCTTCTTGCACAGCAAGAGCTTATTAAACCTCTCTCAGCATTGTATTTAACCCTTTTATGTATGGATTCTCCTAAAATAGGGAAATTCTGGGAACTATGGAGTGCGGATATTCCTACTTTAGACAGAGAGAACTTGGAAGGAATGTTTTGAAAGCAACTCTAAACTGGTCATCTCATCTAGGGATAAGTTGCTCCAAATTAAATGTTTGCATAGGGTGTACTACACGCCTCAAAGGCTACATCAAATCTACCCATCTAGATCTCCAGATTTTACCCGTTGTCACTCTTCAGGCGGCTCATTCTTTTACATGTTCTGGACTTGTCCCAGGGTGGCCCAGTTCTGGATGGATGGATTTGATCTTATCAATATCTGTCACATGAACGCAGGAAGCCACATGATGGCAGTGGTGGCTGGTGTATGCAGGGGCACCCCCCCCCATCCATGCGTCCGGCCCCCTAATCTGCATGCAGGGGCGCCGGACGCATGGAGTACAATGGGATTTTTTTTTTTCATCACCTGATTAGAGCCAGAGGCTCTAATAGGGCGATGCAAAGGGTGGACCCGGGGCGCAGAGCAGTGCGTCCCGAGCCCACCCATTGTGTGACAATAGCGAATGAAAATTCGCTATTGTCACACCAATCCTCCTCCTGGCCAATAAGGAAGCACGTCCGATACGCGCTTCGTGATTGGCCGCAAGGCAAACCCCTTGCCATTGGCCGAGGAGGAGGCGGGACCAGAAGGACTCGTGGAGTCGCGCCGCCTGTCCCCCCTGACTCAGAAGAAGCCGCCCGCCGCCACTGCTGGAAGGACTCGCGCCGCCCACCGCCGCAGCTGGAAGGACTCACGCCGCCCGCCGCCGCCGCTGCTGGAAGGACTCGTGGAGACCCGCCGCTGCCCCAGGTAGGTAAGGGGGCACGCACGCTGATCTCTGCATTGGGGGCATGTACTCTGCATTGGGGGCATGTACTCTGCATTGGGGGCATGCACTCTGCATTGGGGGCATGTACTCTGCATTGGGTGCATGTATGCTGGTCACTACATTGGGGGCACGCACGCTGATCTCTGCATTGGGGGCATGTACTCTGCATTGGGGGCATGTATGCTGGTCAGGTCACTACATTGGGGGCACGCACACTGATCTCTGCATTGGGGGCATGTATGCTGGTCACTGCATTGGGGGCATGTAGGCTGGTCACTGCATTGGGGGCATGTACGCTGGTCACTGCATTGGGGGCATGTACGCTGGTCACTGCATTGGGGGCATGTATGCTGGTCACTGCATTGGGGGCATGTACGCTGGTCACTGAATTGGGGGCATGTACGCTGATCTCTGCATTGGGGGAATGGTATGTCCGCTCACTGCATTGAAGGGGGCATGTATGCTGGTCACTGCATTGAAGGGGGCATGTACGCTGGTCACTGCATTGAAGGTGGCATGTATGCTGGTCTCTGCATTGGGGGCATGTATGCTGATCTCTGCATTGAAGGGGGCATGTACGCTGGTCACTGCATTGAAGGGGGCATGTACGCTGGTCACTGCATTGAAGGGGGCATGTACACTGGTCACTGCATTGAAAGGGGGCACGCTGGTCACTGCATTGAAAGGGGGCATGCTGGTCACTGTGCATTGAAAGGGGGCATGCTGGTCACTGTGCATTGAAAGGGGGCACGCTGGTCACTGTGCATTGAAAGGGGGCACGCTGGTCACTGTGCATTGAAAGGGGGCACACTATACCTTAATTATTGAAGGCCCCTTTCACACTTTTGCGACCTCAAAGTCATGCAATTTTTTACAGCGTTTTTTGCCGCAAAGCAATGCCTATAACATTTTTCTGTTTGCGCCCCCCCCCCCCAAAAATTTTGAGCACCAGCCGCCACTGCATGATGGCCATGGGACAATCACCTACATCTGTAAGGGGCCTGTGTGAATGCTGTGGGCAAAAGGAAATGTCCTTGTTAGCACACTTTTTACACATAATCTCCAATAAAATGGTTGCATGCTACGAGAAGTGGAATAAAAATATACATTGACAATTTAAAGGAAGCCTGTGGTGAGGGGAATATGGAAATATGGGCGCTATGGCAGGCTAGGGGAATATCCTAGAAGTAGCCTTTGACAGCCTGATTTTTATTGCACCATAGCACCATCTAGTGGTGATGCTTTACAATAATTTCTGCAATCATTAATCGCAAAGAACCTAAAGGAAATAAGTTCTGCGCTATTTTGACCATACAAAACAAATAATAAACATATGCACAAACTATTTGTTTTGTATGGTTATAATAGTGCAGCACTTTTCTTTTTCATCCACTTTATTAGCATTAATGCATTACATTTTACCCAAACCCATTCGATTTGTAGTTAACTAAAATGTGTGTGATTTTAGTGGACTAAAATGTACTGGAGATTTTAGTCGAGTAAAATATGACTAAAACTAAAAACAATTCTGATGACTACAACACGACTAAAATTAAAATAGCATTTTAGTCAAAAGACTATGACTAAAACGAAATTGAAATTTGCTGGCAAAATGAACACTGGTTTACAATCACTTTAAGTGCATTGCTAGAACCAGGCAGGAAAACTTTCACCCTGTCTTATGGGCCATACACACTATAAGATTTTCTGAAGACTTTTTCCTTTAGATTTACCAAAACCATATAATATGAGGTCAAACCTAAACACTTTCAATTTGTATGCAATCTGGCAAGCCCTTGCACTACATAGAAAAGGTAAATCTGAAGGAAAAAGTCTTCAGAAAATCTTATAGCGTGTACGGCCCTTTAGTCTAAAAGTGGAAGCAATTTGCTGGCGCTGTGGGGAAAGTGTAGGGACCATGCTGCATATCTTCTGGTCATGTCCTCGGATTGCACCCTTCTGGAAGGAGGTGCGGGCGCTTCTGGGAGAACTCACAAAGCGAACCCTCCCCGACACCCCGGAGTTTTATCTTTTACACTTGTCCACCATGCCGATCTCCAAGAGTAAACAGTCAATTATCCCACACGTGCTCTGTGCTGCTAAAGCCTGCATTCCGATGCTTTGGAAGTCGACTAAAACCCCCACTATACAGGATTGCACGCGTAAATTAGTGGAGATCAACCGGATGGAGGATCTCACACTCACGGCACAAAATAGAAGGGAACGATATGAGAAGACGTGGGGATTCTGGAACGCTTTCATCTTCACTGACAAGGGGAAGTCCCTACTGGGCACTTAGAGCTGAGGATTGAGCTGGCGCTTGATTGGCGGGTGACGCAGTCGGTGTCGGGCGCCCCACCTATCCCCCACCTCCCCTCCCCCCCCCCCTTTTTTTTTTTTTTTTTTTTTTTCTCCGCCTTCGGCCCTCTGTTTCCTTCACTCTTTCCCCTCCCTTGGAACTCCTGCTCTGCACTTCCTTATCTTGTATTTTCAACGTTCTATAAAAGGTTGGGTAGTGACAGTTTGGGAAGAGTTGTTGATACCCTGCTGATATCTTGTATCCCTCTCCGGGTGTCTTGAGCTACTGTAGTTCGGACGAGTCCCGAGGGGGGGGTGTTTCGCCCCCTCTTTTGGATGTGGAGACTTGTTTTTCCAGTTCTCTCTTGCATTAATGTACTACCATTCTTGACTGTTTATTTTGTATGGAATATGCTTCCCCTATTTGACTGGGGTATTTTTCGATCACGGTTGTATTTCTGTTTGTTTTTCCCACTGTACTGCCTTTCTCAATAAATAAAATATTTGGAAAAAAAAAAAAAAAGTGGAAGCAAATCTCCCTCTTTTTTTTTTTTTTTTTTTGGGCCCAGGTGTTTTTATCTATAAAGTTCTAGTATACATAGTATATTCTCACATTATGGTAGATTAAGGCTCCATGTACACGGGACGTTGTTAAAAGTCCCTTTGAATGCTGGAATTTTTAGGACGTTTGAAACGTCCGTTCAGTCGCGTTTGTATCCGCGTTTAGCGGGCGTTTAGGGGCGTTTAGGGGCGTTTGCGTTTAGAACCGTTCCTAGAGGTCAAAAAAATTATTCCCCTTTAAAATGGAAAAACGCGAACGCTAAACGCGGGTCATCGCGTTCGGACACGTTCAGACGCGTTCGGACGCGTTTGTGCGTTTGAAACGCCGGGAAACACACGTTCAAACACAAATAATTGCGTTCTAAAAAAAGTCCCTGAACGCAACTGCCTGCAAATGACTGTAAACGACCCTGTGTACATGGACAGATAAGATAAAATGTAGATGGGTTCAGGGGCTTCTGAAAAAAACGCCCAACTGCTCCTAAACGGTCATTTCCAGCGTCCCATGTACATGGAGCCTAACTGGCAAGTGATTCCCTCCAAATTTGATTTAAAAAAAAAAATAATGCACTGTCTCTTAAAATGTCATATCCGAATCAAAAAGAATCCAAATGATATTTGATATCTTACAATGTCATATATCCACTGCTAAAATACCAGAATATAGTGCAAATTGTGTGTAAAAAAAAAAAAAAACATTCCCCATAAAGTGCAAAAAAAATTCAATCAGTGAATAAACATAATTACCGTACTAAACTATTAATTCATAAGCACGTCAATTAAAACTCTAAATAAAGTCAGAATAATGTCAATCCAAGTGCAAAAAAAAAAAAGTGCTCCATGCTGAAAAATGATATGAAAGTGCTTCTGTGTCACAACTGTGCTCCCTAGGGAAAACTGGTTGCTTACCAGACTAAAAAACTAAAAGACCCTCTGGAGGACCAACTTTTTCTCTATCTCGACCAGTCCACCAGCCAGGAATATGCATGAATAAAAAGCAAGGAAGATAACTCACAGTGCTATATTGCATTTAAAAGAATTATTAATAATAGGTATTGCACTTACAGAGTACAACGATCTAACAAGCAAACAACTCCAATAAGCAAGGGCCGCGATGGGTGTCAACCTGTCCGTGCATGCTGATGTCACACCGCTAGCTCCGCCCAAATGATTCCCTCCAGCACTGTGCTGTCAGTGCTCCCATCAGTTACGGGCACTGCCATCTTCTGCTGGTCTTCCTTCTAGGTTCTGACTTTTAGGCCAGTTGGTTGGTCTTGATGAAGTCAATCCCGCACATGTGCATGAGTCACATCATCATGGTACAGTGAATCCGCAAAGTATTCACAGAGCTTCACTTTTTCCACATTTTGTTATGTTGCAGTCTTATTCCAAAATGTATTAAATTCCTTATTTTCCTCACAATTCTACAAACAATACACTATAATGACAATGTGAAAGAAGTTTGTTTGAAATATTTGTAAATGTATTTAACCACTTAAGCCCCGGAGGATTTGGCTGCTAAAGGACCAGGGGTTTTTTTGCGATTTTTTACTGTGTGACTTTAACGGACAATTGCGCGGTCGTGCGACGCTGTACCTAAACGAATTTCACGTCCTTTTTTTCCCACAAACAGAGCTTTCTTTTGGTGGTATTTGATCACCTGTGCGATTTTTTGATCACGCGCTATAAACAAAAAAAGAGCGTAAATTTTGCAAAAATAACAATATTTTTCACATTTTTTTATATGAAATTCCCCCAAAAAAAAAGTAAAAATCAAAATTTTTTAACATTTTTCGGCCAATTTGTTTTATGCTACCTATGTTTGGTAAAAAAAATCGCAAAAAGCGTATTTTGATTGGTTTGCGCAAAAGTTATCGCGTTTACTAACAAAGGGAAAGATTTTTGTCATTTTTGGTGTTTTTTTTTTTAACGCATAATGGCGGCGATCTGCGATTTTTTTTTCGGTACTGCGACATTGCGGCGGACAGATCGGACCCTTGACTGACATTTTTGACACTTTTGGGGGTACCAGTGACATTACTGCAGTAATCAGTGCTATACATATGCACTGTTACTGCAAAAATGACACTGGCAGGGAAGGGGTTAACTTTATTGGACAGGGAGGGGTTAAGTGTGTCCTAGGGGCGTGATTCTAACTGTGTAGGGACATTCCTATTGGTGTAAAAGCAAAGATCAACCGTTCTACATAGTAGAACGGTCAGATCTTCACTTTTACACAGGGAGAACTGACAGGCAGCTTGTTTACACAAGCCGCTCTGTCTTTCTCCCTTCACAGGAGCGATCGTAGTGTGACTGGCGGACATCGAGTCCGCCGGTCACACGCACTGACTTGTCTGTGAACGAGCCGCGGCGGGCGCGCGCCTCGGCGGGCGCGCGCCCGCCCGCGATAGGCTCGCAAGTCAGTGACAGGCGAGTGATGTACCGATACGTCACTCTGCCTGGCCGGGGCTGACCGCCGCAGTATATAGTCGTGCGGCGGTCGGCAACCGGTTAAAATAAAAAAGGAAAAAAATCCCATGTACAGAAGTATTCACAGCCTTTGCCATGACACTCAAAATTGAGCTTAGGTGCATCCTGTTTCCACTGATCATCCTTGAGATGTTTCTACAACTTGATTGGAGTCGTCCTGTGGTAAATTCAGTTGATTGGAACCTGCCCTTCTGGAAGCGTTTAATTAATAAGGTTGTACCCCTATACAAAGCCACTTATTTGTCCCGGGGTTGCCCTAGGAAATTTGAGAAGGCCTGCCACTTGTGGACAGATTTAAAGTGTACAACAGATGATCAGGAGTCCACAGACTGAATTCATTACCCCCTGATAAGGTTTAGTTTGATATGAACAATTTATTCCTCTGCAAGGACTCACATTACATTTGTTCAGATAGGATTCTAAACACATTCTTCCGATACATTGTCCTGATGGTTGAGAGGGAACAGGAATCTTCTTATATAATTCATCAACCCTTGAAGTGATTTTAAAATAAAATGAAAGAGAAAGGGGTATTGAAGGTGTGTTGTTTCTTCCCCCCCCCCTTTGTTGTTTCTTCCCCCCCCCTTTGTTGTTTCCCCCCCCCCCTTTGTTGTTTCTCCCCCCCCCTTTTTTTTTGGGCTCTATAATAGGAGGTGTTATTAGTAGTTCTATGTTTTATGTATTAGCCGGGGAGTGCCCAAAGGTTATGTTTTGTACCTATACATCTAAATTTTTCAATAAAAAGAAATTTTAAAAAAAAAAATTCAGTTTATTGGACATGATTTCTAAAGACAAACGCCTGGCTTTAAAAGGCCCTTTTTGTTCAGTAATTTTTAGACAGAGGGCACAAATGTTATCGTCTCTCTCAGGTTTTCATTGCTGCCTTTGGAGATTGGAGATTGCTGCCTATTGTGGAGATTTTCTCCTACTTCCTATGGCCACAGGTCATTCCCACCATGTAACCTACCTCTTTGTGCATATGGCCCATATTGTAGCTCAAAATGTGAGCTTAGCTAGAGATGAGTTCAGAGGACACCAAAGCTCATTAATAATAGGCATCAGTCCCACCTTCCCATATACTTCCTTAGAGACGAGGGCAAGCAAGAGTGATGACATTCAGAACAAGGAGACAAAAGTTGATTGTCCAACCAGCAGGCTGTGGGTGGTGTGGTCAACCAGCGGGCTGTGGGTGGTGTGGTCAACCAGCAAGCTGTGGGTGGTGTGGTCAACCAGCAGGCTATGGGTGGTGTGTCCAACCAGCAGGCTGTGAGTGGTGTGTCCAACCAGCAGGCTGTGAGTGGTGTGTCCAACCAGCAGGCTGTGAGTGGTGTGTCCAACCAGCAGGCTGTGAGTGGTGTGTCCAACCAGCAGGCTGTGAGTGGTGTGTCACACCAGCAGGCTATGGGTGGTGTGTCCAACCAGCAGGCTGTGAGTGGTGTGTCCAACCAGCAGGCTGTGAGTGGTGTGGTCAACCAGCAGGCTGTGAGTGGTGTGCTCGACCAGCAGGCTGTGAGTGGTGTGCTCGACCAGCAGGCTGTGAGTGGTGTGCTCGACCAGCAGGCTGTGAGTGGTGTGCTCGACCAGCAGGCTGTGAGTGGTGTGGTCAACCAGCAGGCTGTGAGTGGTGTGCTCGACCAGCAGGCTGTGAGTGGTGTGCTCGACCAGCAGGCTGTGAGTGGTGTGCTCGACCAGCAGGCTGTGAGTGGTGTGGTCAACCAGCAGGCTGTGAGTGGTGTGCTCGACCAGCAGGCTGTGAGTGGTGTGGTCAACCAGCAGGCTGTGGGTGGTTTTGTCCAACCAGCAGGCTGTGAGTGGTGTGGTCAACCAGCAGGCTGTGAGTGGTGTGCTCGACCAGCAGGCTGTGAGTGGTGTGCTCGACCAGCAGGCTGTGAGTGGTGTGCTCGACCAGCAGGCTGTGAGTGGTGTGCTCGACCAGCAGGCTGTGAGTGGTGTGGTCAACCAGCAGGCTGTGAGTGGTGTGCTCGACCAGCAGGCTGTGAGTGGTGTGGTCAACCAGCAGGCTGTGGGTGGTTTTGTCCAACCAGCAGGCTGTGAGTGGTGTGGTCAACCAGCAGGCTGTGAGTGGTGTGCTCGACCAGCAGGCTGTGAGTGGTGTGCTCGACCAGCAGGCTGTGAGTGGTGTGCTCGACCAGCAGGCTGTGAGTGGTGTGCTCGACCAGCAGGCTGTGAGTGGTGTGGTCAACCAGCAGGCTGTGAGTGGTGTGCTCGACCAGCAGGCTGTGAGTGGTGTGGTCAACCAGCAGGCTGTGGGTGGTTTTGTCCAACCAGCAGGCTGTGAGTGGTGTGGTCAACCAGCAGGCTGTGAGTGGTGTGCTCGACCAGCAGGCTGTGAGTGGTGTGCTCGACCAGCAGGCTGTGAGTGGTGTGCTCGACCAGCAGGCTGTGAGTGGTGTGCTCGACCAGCAGGCTGTGGGTGGTGTGTCCAACCAGCAGGCTGTGAGTGGTGTGGTCGACCAGCAGGCTGTGAGTGGTGTGGTCAACCAGCATGCTGTGAGTGGTGTGGTCAACCAGCAGGCTGTGAGTGGTGTGGTCAACCAGCAGGCTGTGAGTGGTGTGGTCAACCAGCAGGCTGTGAGTGGTGTGGTCAACCAGCAGGCTGTGGGTGGTGTGGTCAACCAGCAGGCTGTGGATGGTGTCATCAACCAGCAGGCTATGGGTATGTGTGTTGTGTATTGGTGACACCAATATATTCTTAACTCTAATAGAGAAGTTGTTGTCACCCTCCTGGTTGTGCTGTGTGGCAGGGAGGTATGGGTTTCAAAGGTGGCTGGGTAGAACTGCAAATCCTTTGGCAATGTAGTATAAAAAAGAAAGTATGGGTATTTCAGGCTAAGTGCTTCACTCCTTGACTGGAGTTCAGCTTTAAAGCAAATCCAAATTTTTTATGTATAGAATCACGAGAAGCTTTTACTTTATGCTATCTGCATCATTTTAATAACATTTGAATTTTATAATCACACATATTTCACAATTATAATCAAATCTTCACATCTCTGTAATGCACAAAATAATCAGTCTAGTGTATTAGCAAAACTATCCAAGCAAGGTACAACAGATTTCTATAGTTTAGGTAGGACTCCGCATGGGACTTGTATTTTTCTTGTATTGAAAAGAGAAGGCAAGGGTTAGAAACTTCTATGTTTTATTTGTTGCATTACCATCTTTGTTCCTTTTCCAAGTTGTCATAGATTGAAATAAAAATAAAAAAATAGATTTTAGACATTCCCAACTTTACTCGAAATGAAAGAGTTGTACTTGAAATTTACACTTTAAGAGCTTAACTCCAGCCATTTTTTTTTTTTTTTTCATTTTGGATTGATGAGAAACAGTTAAAGATGGATTCGAAGTATGGATATTTTTTCCATAGTTGCCATGGTCTGGCTTGGACCAATGTAACTATGCATATACCATACCTGTGGTATCCACATGGAAGCTGGAAATCACTGTAGTAGGTACCACCACTACAATGATCTCCACTAGCTTCCAGGTCCTGTGCTGAGCAACTACCCTGCTGCTTACTGAATACAGGAGGTTGCCAATTCAGCATGGGCATCATTTAAAGATTGCTTTGTATTTTCACAATGAATGCAAATCATTCTCTGATTGGATGAGGTGAAGAGGCAGGACAGTGATGTCACAATCTCCACCTCCTTCATTTAGAAAAATACAAAGCAATCTCTGAATAATGCCTGAGCTGAGTGGGTGACCTCCTGTGTTCAGTAAGCAGAAGGGCAGCTGTTTAGCAAGGAACCCAAAAGCAGGGGCAATCAGTGGAGAAGCAGTGCCTAATTCAGTGATTTCCAGATTCCATAGGCATCAATCAGGTATGGTATATGTATAGTTACATTGACCCAAGCTTGTCCAACGAAACTATGTGTAGCACCCTCCTAGACAGGTGCTAGGATTAGGTAAGTTTAGTTCTAGCTCACTGTATCCAGTGGACCTGCTGTTTTGTTGTTAGGCAAATTTAGTTGTGCTCACTGTAATCAGTGTAGCTGTGTTTGACTATTTTGGTCTGGTCAATGTTTCACCTGTTGTAGGTTTGATTGTTCTCTTCTTTCTAGAGAACTGTGGATCTCTCTGGAACATAGGTGGATAGCAATGCAAATAGCAGTATGAATATTTATACAGCTCTGACCAATCCCTGGTAGGATGGCCCAGATGGCTGCTGGGAATCTGTATAAAATAATTATAGACAAAGAGCTTCCAAATCTTTTCCTATAGGAGAGGAACACAGCATAAAGGGGGCTTCTTGCCCCCATAGACTATCCTGCCGTATGCTTGCGATGTGCTGAGGCCTCAGGTGGGCGATCTGTGGGCCTCCTTTGCTGAAGTTTTAGAGACCTGACTGAGAAGCAGTTGTCTGAAGATCTAGTCTGGTATCACAGGAAAAGGCTGTCGCTTGGATGTTGGAAGGAGGCGACCATCTTTCTAAGGACATTTTGTGAGTACAGACTGTTAGGAGAGATCTTGGAGACTGTGGGCTGCTGCCACCCCTCAGGTGCTAGAGAGTCAGCTGTGTGTGTGTAAAAGGGGACATCAGGTGGTGTCCACAAAAGCTCGGTCTAATTCTCTGTGAAGGGATTCTGCTTTTATTGCTCAAAGGAGGCCACTTTTGTGCCTTTAGCTACTACTACTTCAAAGCCAAGTCTACAGTTTGCTTTTGTAAGGATTTTTGCTTCAGTTCTACAGAAGGAAGTTTACTGTCCTCATCTTGCACATAGTTTTTTTGGGGGAGTATTTAATTAAATTCCCCAACCCTGTCCAAGTTACCCCAAAAGTAAAAACACCAAAAAGAACAACCTTGGACGTACCATAGAGCCAAAGAGTGACTGTGATCATGTGCCTGGCTGCCAGGCAATAACTCCGAAAAATAACCCAGGCAAATTTCCAGCAGCTCCTTCGGGGGTAGCACTACATACAGTATGTAAAAGTATTGTTGCCTGGAATTCTGCAGAGAACCCAAGGCATGTAAAAATAAAGAAGCTTTGACCACGGTACTCACCTTCACCTTCACTCCTGAACTGTCATCTGCAGTACATTTTCTCTGACACTAGAGGTCACCAATCGTCAAGCTTAAAGAAGGACTACACTTCACCTTTAAAATTTGTCTGGTTTTTATTTCTGTCTGTGATCCCATTGGTGAGCTGTACCCCCATTTCCATTGTCTCTGTGACGCTCATACAAGAAATATGGGAGCATTTAATACTAAGGCAGGAACATAAAGACAGTAATAAATTCTGACCCTTCCCCAGGCTATTCAAAATATGTTCTGGTTTCTGTCTGCGACCCCATTGGAGTGACTTCATCATTCTCTGTCCCAATTATTGCAGTTATGTAATATCTCACAAGTTATGTAATTTACTATTTTAGAAAGCTCATTGTCGCACCTCAAATAAATAAATCACAGCTGCATTATATGTGCTAATAAATTGTAATTTAAATCTATGCTTAATTTCCCACATTTCTTATCCATCCATAAATTTAAATTTAGATTTCCTTGGATTTGGTAGTGGTGGGGATTGCATGCTCTACTCTTCTTCCTAAGGTACCAGTGAGCTGCACTGTGCATACCTGGCAGACACAGTACAGGGGGGCTATTCCATCAGTCATTCTGTTGTGTTCACTTTAGAGCTTCTTGGTGTACAAATGGAAATCTGTAGATGTGAGTGGAAAATCATGAGTATAGAGGGCACGGGGTTATAAGTAATTATAACTGAGTAAAAAAAAAACAAAAACATAAAAATGTAAGATGGAAACTACGAAAAAAGGTGAAATATTATGTGAAAGTGTACCTGTCATTTGTACAGAGTGGTGGAAGCCATGTTTTAAAGTGGAACCATATTGATAAGGAAGTTCATGGCTTCCCTTGGAACCTCTTGACACATTTGCGGTATGCTGCAAAGTATTAGCACACATATGTTATCGTGATCTGCTATTTGCTACACACTGCAGTGCACTTAAAGTGTTATTAAACCCAGAACCCTGCATTCACTATATCTGGTCTCCCCAGTACACAGAACATGGAAATACAATTATCTTACTAAATATAAACTACTAGATACTTTTTCTCATCAGCAGTTAGAGCAGTATTGTGACTTCTATAAGTGTCTTGTTAAAGCTTGTAGGAGGAGTTTTTTTATTCTACTCTGACTGTCCTATAAGGCTGCAGGACCCCTGGCCCTCTGTCTGGACAGTTCTGATTGGCCCTGTGCTGATCACATGCACCCTCCCAAAAAAAAAAAAAAACTGTCTAGCAATACACACCAAACTGAGCATGTGCAGCTTGTCCCCTAGACTCTGTTCTATCAGGAGATGGACTGGGGACAGTGAAAGAAGGACAGGATCAAACAGCCTTTTTACACAATGCAGAGGGTTAACCCCTTAGGTTCCACAGAGTATAACAAGCATGCTTTACTGCATATACAGACGGATTTTACTGTTGTGGGTTTAGTAACCCCTATAATAACAGATCTGATCCTTTTTTCTGACGCAGTGCACCACAACACATAGTAGTCTGTTCCTTCTCTTAGGGGCCCCTATTACACTTTGTCATGCATGTTATGCTGCCCATTACCACGTATTCCTGTTTTTTGTATGCAGCTAATAGAAGACCAGTAAACATTTCAATTAAAGCAAATCACGTACACCTTTATATGCCTAACATAAGGATTAAAATGTATGCTTAATCAAAACTTTTTTGTTTTAGTTTTGGAAAAAGGAAGGAAGGATAAGATCCCCTGTCAGGTTGTTATTGCTGTCTGTGTCCCCACTGGGTAGATTTATCCTCTCTGTTGGCCCTGGTGACCATTGTCATTGAAACAGAGTGGGCTCATTTACACTTGAGGTTAGAGGGCGGTAAAAACAGGTGGTTGAGCAGCCCTGCAACTGCATGTAATGCATTTACAGGGTTAAAGCAGGTGCTGAGGAGGCAACATATGGCTTCTTTGCCGCTTTTTAAACGCATCTGAAAAGCAATCCACCGTAGAGACCTAGCCATAGCCAAAGTGATAGTAATTCTCAAATTTTACAGTTTTCACCATCGCTGAGAGTTAATCTTCCAATGAGGGCACCTGTTTCAATGACAACTGTTCATTTTTGTAGAGACTCTTCAACTTTGTAGAGATTTCCTATTGTTTCCTGCTGCACCTCAAAGACAGGAAGTGAAAAGAAATCTCTCCAAAAGGAGAAGCTGAACTCCAGGTATGATCTTGAATGCATACGTACATTGGTCCAGCTTGGCACCATGTAAGTTTGCATAGCTCCTATCTAAGGGGCCGCTGGGGAAGTTGACAATCACTGTAGTCCATGCTACTACAGTAATAGACAATATGTTCCGGGTCCTGTGTCTATTTTTTTTTTAATAAATACAAGATTGCACAAGCAGGAGACATCTCAATCTCCACCTCGTCCAATCAGAGAACACCTTGTATTTATTGAAAAAAATTCAAGGCATTCTGTGGATAGTGGCCATTTTCAAGTGAGTCACCCCCTCTATTATGGTCGTTGGGCAGAGGAGAAGTCATATGCATAGAATCGCAACAGGACTCGGAAAATCATGGCTATCACTAAAGTAGTGCCGACTACTGCAATGATTGTGAGCTTCCCCAGGCATGAGATATGAATACTTACATTGTGCCAAGCTGGAACAAGTATGCAATACAGATCATAAAAGAAGGTCAGCTTTGACTGGGGTGGCATCACCTGGAAAGCCTTCTAAAATGGTAGATTTTGTGGTACTACAGGGACAAGGACAGTCAAGCTGCGCATTTTAGCCCCCCTCCTCTCTCACTATCTCTTCCTCTCTGTTCTCCTGGAACTAAGGAGGATACAGATAAGCGTGAAGCCAGGAATGTTATTTGCCATGGACAAAAATTATAGGGAACATCTGTAGGAGAAGGATATGTATTGCCTGCCAAGCTAGTAAGGCTACGTTCACATCTACGCGTTGCTATTTTACAGGCGTTTTTCAGGCATTTTTATAGGGGTTTTGATAGGCGTTTTTACAAGTGTTTACAGGCGTTTTTATAGGCGTTTTTTACAGGCATTTTTGTGTAGTTATACGAGTTTAGGTGACCAATGAAAAGCAGTGTGTATTTTTTACAACATTTGCATAAAAAGGGGACCTCCTCCTCAGGATTTTGTGGTGGTGTTTGGTGTCTGTGTGACAGGGCTTTTTTTTTCAGAGAATAGGTGCAGGTACTGCCCTCTTCTGAGTCACCCCTTGTCTCCACCCCCTACCCACCCCTGAGCGCTGTCCTTTGGTTCCACCCCCCCCCCCCCTTTTAGAGAATACAGAACCAAGTATCATGTTGTGGCTCTAGGTCATTTGTATGGAATTTGTTAATGATAACTAGAAAAGCAGTAAAATAGATCCCCTGGAATCAGCAACAATAGACCCTCCCAACAATAGATTCCCCCAGCGACAATAAATATTCCCCTGCAACAATAGAAAAAACAGTAAAATAGATCCCCTGCAATAAGCAACAATAGCCCCCCAACAACAATAACCCCCCAGCAACAATATATCCTCCCCTGTAACAATCGCCCCCCCCAATAAATCCTCCCCTGCAACAATAGACCCCCCCCCCAACAACAATAGCCGCCCAGCAACAATAGTTCCCTCAAGCAACAATAAGTCCTCCACTGCAACAATAGCCCCCCCCCGCAACAACAAAATGCCCTCCAGCAACAATAGTCTCACCCCAGCAACAATAGATCCCCCAGCAGCCAGCATCAATAGGCCATTCAGCTCACCCCACTGACCCCCAGCACCCTTTGCCATTGCATACATTCAGACTGGAGGTGCCGGAACTGCGTTCCCCCGCGTTCCCGCTGAAAAAAAGCCCTGCTGTGTGAGGTTGTGTTACTGTGTGCTCTCCTGCTTTTGGTCTTTAAAATTTCTGTTTTGTGCATCAGTTGTACTTCTGATGCTGGAGGAAGCGAGGGATCGACAATACTGGGTCCATCCTGTGATCGCTAATCGGCGACAGTGTGGCCAGTTCTGGGCAATGTATGATGACCTTCGTGTGCATGAGGACAAATTCTTCCAATACACACGATTCTTGTAATGCACATTCTTTGCATCGTACACACATTGATATGTCCTCACTAGTGCAATGAAGCCTTCAGCTTCCAAAAGTAAAGTGCTGTCCTCCATTTTGCAGAACATGTGCTAAAGCAGAGGCATGGCAAGGGGTGGAGAGCTGGGTGGAGAGATGCTGTTTGAGCAGATCAGCAGCTACAAAACGCCTGTAAAACTCTCTATATCACCTTTCCAGGGTTTGCATTGGAGTCTATGGGACAAAAACGCCTGTAATCTGCCCAAAAAGAAGCTCATGTACTTTTTGGAGCGTCAAGCGTTTTGCTCAAGGCGTCGGAAAGCTCAGATGTGAACAGGGGCCATTGAAATGCATAGGATTTGTCTTGTTGGGTGTTTTTTGAGCTGATCCTTAGAGCTGAAAAACGCCCCCAAAATGCCTACAGGTGAATTTAGTCTTAGGGAAATATGTATATGTGACATAACTGTTGTTTTATATATGTGATGTACACACTTATTTAGTCACTTGGCAAACGGGCATGAGCCAGGCTAAGTCACTTCTCTGGCAAATAAAAAAAAAAGGTTTGATTCCTGAAAGTTTGAGTCCAAATTCCCTTTCTGGGTTTCAAATAACTATTTGCTGCAGCACTGGCACAGTTTTAACCATTTCTAAAACAAACAAAAAAACAGTTCTGCCTATACATTTATACACTTAAAAGCGGGGTTCCACTCAAAAGTCCGCTTTAAGGCCTCCTCGGCTCCTGTTTGTGAAACAGTGCTTTTGCGAAGGGGGGGAGCAGGTACCCGATTTTGACAGGTATCTGCTCCCACTTCCATTCCGGTCACCTTTTAAGCGATCGTAAGTGGAAGTTCTCCTTCTTGAAGTCTTTTGGGACACACAGGTCCTAGAAGACTTTGGGACCAGTGACAGAGCGCAGAGCCACTCACGCATGCGCAATGGGCAGCTGGCTGTGATGCCGCAAACTATTACAGCCGGGTGCCCATAGCAGAGATGCCTGCAACGCTGAGGGAGGACTTGGGGTAAACGCGGCTGGGGTGATTACACAGCTGGATCGTAGGACAGGTGAGTGACTGCTTATTTAAAGTCAATAGCTACAGTTTTTGTAGCTGCTGGCTTTTAATAAACACAAAAATGACTGGAACTTAACTTCAATTCAAAATGTATATGTTAAAGTTATAGAAGCTAATCAGAATCTGTACACAGGTCCTTGGCTATGGTTAGACTCCACCAGCCAGGTTCAACTGGTAGCCTTCTGTGGCCTAAGACAGTGGTCCTCAACTCCGGTCCTCGGGGCCCACTAACAGGCCAGGTTTGCAAGATAACTAAATTACATCACAGGTGATCTCATTTGCTGCTCAGTGATTGCAGTATTCTAGTCTGCATCTCCCCAAGGTAATACCTAAAATCTGTCCTGTTAGTGTGCCCTGAGGACCGGAGTTGAAGACAACTGGCCTAAGATAGCCAACAACATAGAGCCAAGGGCTGCTTGAAGAAAATGAAAACCCAAATATTTCCATATTGGTACAGGTATGGGAAAGTTTACATTGTGAATGATCTTTCCCCTAATGTGAACGAATACTTCAGGATTACTAGTCTTGTAAATGTGCCACTTATATGTCTTTTTTGCCAGTAATAAATAAGTTGAGAGTTGACCTCTTCTTGTTGGGGGTGGAAGGCCTCTCCTCTACCTTCACTTGCTGCTTCTCTATTATTCCATGTGGGAGCCTCATGGCACAGGAAGCATGGTCTACCAAAGGGCTGGGCAGTGACCCTGTCTTCTTCCACGCCTTGGTCTCTGGGTCATATACGAAGACGCCGTCCTCTTTATTCATGCGTCTTAAGGAGCCCCCCCCAGTGATGTAAAGCTTGGACTGGTGGGTGAGGATACTGAACTGGCAGCAGTCAAAAGGAGAAAGCTTCAGGGTGCTCCATTGATCAGCCGTGGGACAGTAGAACTCTGTTTCATTCACATGGATCCATTCTTTGGCCTATAATAATGTAGAAGGTGCAAATTAAACTTTTTTGTTGGTTTTGGGTAGAGTACGGAAAGCTTTATTACCTCTGAAACTTGTAATTACTGTCTATGTTTCTTTTGGGGATTTGGTACATAGTAGAAGAGACATTGAGGAAACCCCCCTCACACATTTTTTCTATTTCACAGACACCAGGCAAAACAGGAAGAGATAGAAATTCACCCCACTTCTTGTCTACTTGATGTTTGTCAGCAAAACAGAACATGAGAACCCAGCTCCAATTTTACTCTTGAAAGAAACTCCTTCCTGCAGTTGGTAAGCTGAATCTCATGCAGTTTTTTTGTTGAATTTCCCACAAGACCACATGTCCTAGGGTGCCATTGCCATTGAGGACAGCATGAGTCATAGGGCTTCAAGAGTTTTGGATCCTGCACGCTGGCATCAGCCGGCACCCTGCACTAGAAGCTGAGTGCTCCAGCACAAGATACAGACCACTGCACAATAGTCTAAGCCTAGTAACACAAGTCCCAGGCACACCTCAAAATCCTCTCTATATATTTTCTTTTTTCCCACTGATGCCATGGAGTTGTTCCTCATTCTGACCACCAAGGCAGTCCTCCTGCTTTTGACCACCGACACGTCAGGGTTTATACCCCAGGTACTCACCACTAATGCTGGGGTATTTTTCCCTGCTGCTGACCTTTGATGTCAGGGTATTTTTCTATGGTACTTGCCTTTAATGCTGGGGTATTTTCCCTGCTTCTGACCACTGACAATGGACTATTTTCCCTGCTACTGACCACTGACGATGGACTATTTTCCCTGCTACTGACCACTGACGATGGACTATTTTCCCTGCTACTGACCACTGAGGAAGGGCTATTTTTCCCTGCTACTGACCACTGACGATGGACTATTTTCCCTGCTACTGACCACTGAGGAAGGGCTATTTTTCCCTGCTACTGACCACTGACGAGGGGCTATTTTTCCCTGCTGCTGAACATTAATGCTGAGGTATGTACTGACCAATGATACCAGGGTAGTTTTCCCAGCTACTGACCACTGACACCAGGGTATTTTTCCCTGCTGCTGACCACTGATGCCTGGGTATTTTTCCCTGCTTGTGACCACTGATGCCAGGGTAGTTTTTCCAGCTACTGACCAATTGTCAGGGAAGAAGAAATACACCCAGGCACATTGTTATGTGCAGACGGAGAATTTCAGTTAGCCAGATCCACAGACGGAAAAAAAACAATTAGCCAAACCCATGGACAGAGAATTCCCGTTCGCACGACTCACTGACCTGTGTATGCCAATAGGCTATATAAACACCTCTGCTGCACCAGGACCTTGGCTTATGGTCTACAGCATTCTGCTACCTGCTACCTGTTCCTGGTGTTTTAACTCTGTTGCCGTTCTGATCCATCTGACCACACTTGTACTCTGCCTGAACCAACCCCTGGCTTGCTCTTCGACCACGACTCTGCTTGATCCCTCTGTCTGTCTTTTTGCCGTTGCAAACTCCAGCCAGAACCTGACTACTCAGCTGTCTACTCCTCTGTTCCTGAAATGACTGCTAGTTACCGACCCGGCTTGCCTGAACCTGCTGTGTGTTCAGGCATCATCATATCTGCTGTCTGCCACCCGCCAGTCTGCCAAGCACCTGCTGTCCTGCGTCACGATCCAGCCAGCATCCAAGTACACACAGACCTCACATCTGCAGCCTTCACCATCTGAACTTCTAGGCACTCATGTCATTCCAGGCTTCCGTGCCTCCTGTTTACTTTATCAGGGGTACCAGGCTGGAGGTGAAAAAGATCGCCTTCCTCTCCACGTCAGGCTCCATCTCCAGGTACATGACACCAATGATGCAAGGGTCATTTTCCCTGCTACTGACCACTGATGCCAGGGGAATATTTCCAGCTGCTGTCCACTGATGCCATGGTATTTTCCCCTGCTGCTGTCCACTGATGCCAGGGCAGTTTTACCAGCTTCTGACCAATGATGCCAGGGTAGTTTTTCCAGCTACTGACCAATGATGCCAGGGTAGTTTTTCCAGTTACTGGTGTCAAGATGGTTTTCCCAGCCACTAACCACTGATGCCACCAGGGTATTTTCTCCTGCTACTGACCACTGATGCCAGGGTATTTTCCCTGCTACTGACCCCTAATGCCAAGGTATTTTTCCCTGCAACTGACCACTGATGCCACGGTATTTTTCCTTGCTACTGACCTTTGATGGGGTATTTTTTCCCTGGCACTGACCACTCATGCAAGGCTAATTTTTTCAGCTACTGGCCACTGATGTTGGGGTATTTTTCCCTGCTAGTGACCACTGGTGCTGTTCTATGTTTCCCAGCTATTGACCCAGGCACTGATGCCCGGCTATTTTTCCCCGCCACTGATCTTTGATGCTGTAGTGTATTAACACAGACCAGGCTGTACAGGTTGCTTCTTTATTCACTGAACATCACGCATGCAACTAAACTTCAGCCACACCCAGCTCCCAGACATATACATAATTGTAACATTTTGCAGACAGCAACTTAACCCGTTGCTTACCATACTACATTCCCTCCTCTCTTTGAATAAAACATAACATGCACAACGTATTAATAAGATTAACAAAATGCATGGATGAACAACTAAAAATTTAAACTATAAACTCCTGACTATACACATAGTCCTTAAGGTAGGCCGGTGAATTAGTTGCTCGTTTTTCTCTTGGCCATTCCGATGTGGATGGTTGTGGATTGAAGTCTGGATCACTGGCAGTATCATCACTACTCTTTGCCTGTTCGCCGTCTTCCGATACTTGACCTTCTGACTCAATAAATTTCTTCACAAATGAGGAATTACGCACTTTTGTGTGTCCATCTAAATCCTCTAAAACCACTTGAGTACCTCTTTTCTCCTTTACAACATAAGGCTCAGGTTCAAAGGACGGAGCCAGTTTGTTAAACCGATCATTTTGAAGCAACACCTTATCACCCTGTTGAAGGCCACTAGGTTGACACTGGCGGCGGTGGTTTGCATACTGTTCAGCCCGGATCTTCCTTTCCTCATCAATATGCCGAAAAGGTTTCTGACTCGTAGGAGGACCCCCAATGTCTGGCAATTTTGTCCTGAATTTGCGACCACAAAGAAGTTCCGCAGGACTAACTCCAGTGACAGTATGCGGAGTTGTGCGATAAGCCAAAAGAAAACGCCACAGTTCCTTTTTCCAGTCTCTTCTCTCTAAATGAGCAATCCGCAAAGCTTTCAGCAAGGTTCGATTCTGGCGTTCCACTTCCCCGTTAGCCTGTGGCCAGTATGGAGTTGTACGATGATGTTCAATAGCATTTGATTTCAGATAATCCTGAAATTCCTGAGAAGTAAATTGGGCACCATTATCACTCACAATCCGTTTAGGCAGCCCATGAGACGCAAAAATGCTCTCCAACCCCTCAATCACAGTTGATGATGTAGCTTTAGTGAGAACTACCACCTCTTGCCACCTTGAATAATAGTCCGCAACAACTAAAAGATGGTGTCCAGATGGAATGTCACACAGATCAATGGCTAAATCTTCCCATGGTCCCTCAGGTAGAACAGTGTGAGTTACTGGTTCTGGTTTAGGTTTGCTGCCCACCAACTGACATGCTCGACATGAAGAAACCAAACGTTCCACATCCTTGTCAATTCCTGGCCACCAGACTTTCTCACATAATCTTTGTTTGGTGCGTACAATGCCTTGATGGCCCTCATGGGCTAAATGTAATGTACGTTTCCGTAAGTCTTTAGGCATCACAATACGATTGCCACGTAAAACTAGTTGTCCTGCAATACTCAGCTATTGTTTGATTCTGTGATAGCTTGGGTCACAATCCACCCAAACCCCTTGTCTTACACATTTTCTCAACCGAGCAATTTCCGGATCCACAGATGACAATTCTTCAACCTCCCGCGGTGTCAATGCCTGAGGCATGGCGTTAGTAGCCACAAAACGAATGTACTCTTCTGCTAGGTTATGAACAGGTGCTGAAGACTGAGGCAATCTGGAAAGTGCATCTGCCGCATTAGTCGGTCCAGGTCTGTACCGCACTGTAAATCGATACGGTAACAATCTGAGAACGCATCTTTCAATTCTGGCGGATGGTTTTTGAGCATGGCGAATATATCACTTCCAGAGGCTTGTGGTCTGTGATGATTTCAAAATCAAGGCCGTAGAGATAGGTGTGAAACCTTTCACATCCCCAAACAACAGCCAAAGCTTCTTTCTCGGTCTGAGAATAACGTCTCTCTACATCAGTAAGGGATCTGCTTTCATACTGAATAGGCCTGTAATCGCCTGTGCATTGTCTCTGAACCAAGATGGCGCCTAACCCCACAGGGCTAGCATTGACAATAACTTGGGTGTGTGCAGTAGGATTGAAATAAGCCAAAGTTGTGGCGCAAGTCAGCCGTCTCTTTAGTTCATCAAATGCACCTTGTTCCAAAAGGCCCCACTTCCAAGGGACTGCTTTGCGAGTCAACAATCTCAAAGGTTCACTGACAGTCGCCATATCTGGAATAAACTTGGCACAGTAATTCACTAGCCCAAGAAAACTGCGTACTTCTGCAGGGTTTTCAGGATTTCTGGCATCAGACACAGCTTTAATTTTACAGTCCTCCGGACCAATGCCCCTGTCAGACAGCACATGGCCCATAAAAGTCATTTTATTCATTTGAAATGTGCACTTCTTCTCATTTAATGTTAACCCTTTCTCCTTCAAGCGATTTAGCACTGCACGGAGACGTTCATCGTGCTCCTGTGTGTTTGTTCCCCACACAATTATATCATCAGAAATGTTATGCGTGCCTTCACAACCATGTAGCACCTGCTGAATCACATGTTGATAGGCCTCTGGTGCTGACGATACGCCAAACATCAACCTCTTGTATCTAAAAAGACCTTTATGGCTTGCAAATGTAGTGATGACTCTAGATGCTGGGGTCAATTCAATCTGATGATAACCCCATTTCAAATCCAGTTTACTGAAGACACTTGCCCCATTCATTGCATGTAGAACATCTTCAATAGTGGGAATTGGATGTCTCTCTCTCTGCACAGCTTGGTTAGCACATCTCATGTCCACACAAATCCGAATATCTGTGCCCTTTGGTACAACAACTAACGGCGATACCCACGGAGTGGGTCCTTCTACAGGTTCAATAATGTCAAGGTCTAGCAGCTCTGCCAGTTTGTGCTCAACAGGTGATCTCAGGCTATAAGGAAGTCTGCGTACTGGCTGTGCAATAGGCTTTACATGTGGATCAATGTGAAGCTCCAACTGAAAATCCTTTAATTTTCCAAACCCAGAGAAGCAATCTTTAAATTCCTCTTTCAATGCAGAAATAGCAGGAGACACCATATTCACTCTTGCGCTGCCTACATCACGGCCAATCTTTAACACCCCTAGTGCCATTGCGGTTTTTGACGACCAAGCAGAGGCGTCCCTGTGCCATCTGCAACATAGAATTCGGTCTGCAATGGAGGACCAGTCTCATGTGTTTGAACAGAGGTAAAAAATTTGCCTTTAAGTTGTAGTGGTGTACTGGAGCCATAAGTATAAATCTGTTTAGTGGTGTTACACAATTTAAGGTGATTTTCTCTGCCATTAAGACTGTGCCAAGAAGCTAAGTCCATAACAATGCATGTAGCTCCAGAGTCAATCAACACTGACACATCTGTATTTCCAATCTTAATGGTTAATGTCCCAGCTTGCAGAGAACACAGGGAGAATATAAATTCACAGTCAGGAGCACTCTCTTTATCCTCAGCTAAAACATTTACTTGTGCTGATGGTCCTTTGGTTTTGTTATCTCTGGGTGTACTTCTACACACAGCTGCAAAATGACCTGACTTTCCACAAGCATAGCACATTTTATTCTGTACCACAGTGCAGTCCTGACTTGTGTGTCCGTCTCTGCCACATTTACTGCAGGTTACATGTAAAGTCCTCTTTGGAAAACTCTCTTTCCTACTCCAGATATTCCTATTATTATAGGTAGGTTTGGAGACTGTATTGACAGATGCAGTGTCCTTGGTTTCAATATGCAAAGCCTGGAGCTCAGACAGTTCAATGGCTCTTGCAATCTCCTGCAGACTAGTAAGTGTGAGACTAGGTTCTCTCAATAATCTTCTCCTGAGGTGCACAGATGTGCATTTCTCTATGACCTGATCTCTGATTATCTCCTCAGTTACAGTCCCAAAATCACAAGACTTTGCCAGATATTTCAGCCTAGTCACATAACTGTCTGTGGTTTCTCCCGGTTCTTGCACAGCCTGTCTAAACTTATATCTTTCATAGGGAATATTTTTCTTTGGCTCAAAGTACTCACTCAGTCTATTCATGGCTGTCTCATAATCTGAATCTTCCCCTGTTGCTCCCAGGGTTTCAAAAATGTCCTGAACTTGAGGTCCAGCTAGATGCAGCAGCATGGCTCTCTTCTGAGCAGGTGCAGTCACTCCTGTGGCTATAACATAGAGCTGAAATCCCTTCTTCCACTTGTCCCAGCGCTGTGAGAGACTAGTGTGGTCTCCAGACACATCAAATGGTCCGATAGCCGGTAAATCCAGAAAGCTAGCCATCCTCGTCGCCAAAATGTAGTGTATTAACACAGACCAGGCTGTACAGGTTGCTTCTTTATTCACTGAACATCACGCATGTAACTAAACTTCAGCCACACCCAGCTCCCAGACATATACATAATTGTAACATTTTGCAGACAGCAACTTAACCCGTTGCTTACCATACTACAGATGCCGAGCTATTTTTCCCTACTACTGACCAATAATGCCAGAGTCGTTATCGAAGCTACTGACCAATGGTGCCAGGGTAGTTTTCCCAGCCGCTGTCCACTGATGCCGTGGTATTTTTCCCTGCTACTGACCACTGATGCTAGGGTATTTTTCCCTGCTACTGACCTTTGGTGTCAGGATATTTTTCCCTGGCACTGACAACACATGTGAGGCTATTTTTTTAGCTACTGACCACTGATGCCGGGGTATTTTTTCCTGCTACTGGCCAATGATGCCAGGGTATTTTTCCCTCCTACTGACCAATGATGCCAGGGTAATTTTTCCTGCTACTGACTGATGATGCCACGGTAGTTTTCCCGCCTACTGACCAATGATGCCAGGGTATTTTTCCCTGCTACTGACCAATGATGCTAGCGTAATTTTTCCTGCTACTGACTGATGATGCCACGGTAGTTTTCCCAGCTACTGACCAATGATGCCAGGGTAGTTTTCCCAGCTACTGACCAGTGATGCCAAGGTAGTTTTCCCAGCTACTGACCAGTGATGCCGGAGTAGTTTTCCCAGCTACTGACCACTGATGCTGTTCTATGTTTTGCAGCTACTATCCTCGGCACTGATTCTGGGATATTTTTACCTAAGTCCTGACCAGGTTTTTTTCTCAGCTTCTTACCACTGATGCCGGGGTGGTTTTTCTAGCTACTGACCACTGATGACGGGGTATTTTATTACTCCTACTAGCTGCTGATACTAAAGTCTTTTGTTCCACTGATCATTGGCACAGGGCATTTTTCTCTCTTACTGATCACTGACATTAGAGTATGTTTTCCTCCCACTGATACTGGGTTCTGTACACCATGCTGCATCACTGCACTCAGCACATCGTTTTCAGCATCACATACTCTACTGTGGCAACCTCTGTTTTGTATAGTACAAAGAAGATAAGAATCTCTGACTTTACTTTGAATTTCCTGATCTGCATACTTGTAGGAGATTTATTAAAGTCATAGCCAGGCAGCTATCATTTCCAAGGGGTCACAGCAATGGTAGCCTGCATATTTTTCCCAGCGGGTTTCCTTTGAATTGTTTTTTTTTTTGGGGGGGGCTGGGCTTGTTGCGGTCTTACCGCATTCAGTGTGCGTCCACCAACACAGTAGATCTTGTCTCCGATAGTCGCCATACCATGGTCACATCGAGCGTACATCATAGCACGGTTCACAACCCAGCGCTTGAGCCTTGGCAAATAACTGTACACATCGTTCAGGGTTTTACTTGTGGAATAACCCCCTGCATGTGAAAAAACAACACTGTAAAATTTGACAGAAGAAGAATCTGTAAGTTGTTTGCCAATCATCTATGGACTTTATGCTTAATTAATTGTCTCTGCACACATGCTTTGCCTATGATAAGGGGCTCCTACTCTCCCTCTCCCAGTTATTTTATAAGATGGAGAATGTGACAAGAGGAGCCAGAACACACAAATCTCCCAGGTAGACAGTAATAAGGCAGAGAATTATGGCCCTTTACAGTGAAAATAATACATAATTATACACTGTTGGAACAATCAAAACATACACTATATTAACAAAAGTATTGGGACACCTGCCTTTACACACACATAAACCTTAATGGCATTCCAGTCTTAGTCCGTAGGGTTCAATATTGGGTTGGCCCACCCTTTGCAGCTATAACAGCTTCAACTCTAATGGGAAGGCTGTCCACAAGGTTTAGGAGTGTGTCTAAGGTAATGTTTGACCATTCTTCCAGAAGTGCATTTGTGAGGTCAGGCACTGATGTTAGATGAGAATTCTCTGCTCTAATTCCTCCAAAAGGTGTTCTATCGGGTTGAGGTCAGGACATCTTCTACCCCAAACTCGCTCATCCATGTCTTTGTGGACCTTGCTTTGTGCACTGGTGTGCAGTCATGTTAGAACAGGAGGATTGTCCAAAATGTCTTGGTATGCTGATGCCTTAAAGAGGTTGTAAACTCGTTTGAGTTTTTTTTTTTTTTTTTACACCCTGCAAAAGAAAGACATAATGAGCTAGTATGCATCGCATATTAGCTCATTATGCAATACTTACCTCAGAACGAGCCCCCGCCGTGCCGCTCACTCACCTCTATGACGGGCGACTAGACATCTGATTGGCCGGAGCCGCGGTGACGTCACTCCCGCGCACGCGCGGGAGCCGACAGTCACGGCACGGGGCTCTGAAGGAACGGCACGATCGGCCATTCCTTCAGAGCGCATGCGCCAGTGACGTCACTGGCGACATGTAAGGTAAATATCTCCTAAACGGTACATGTTTAGGAGATATTTACAGTACCTATAGGTAAGCCTTATCATAGGCTTGCCTATAGGTACAAGTTGTAGAGGAGGGTTTACTTCCTCTTTAAGAGTTCCCTTCACTGGAACTAACAAATCAATTGTTTTAGAAAGCAAACATGGTTTGCCTCATATACCCCTCATGGACTTAATGACAAATGCCATAGTAAAATAGCATATTTTTTTTAAAGAAAATAACATTAAAAACAGTAAATATATATACCCACATAATGTTGTTTTATTTCAATAAAATGATACTATTTTACTATAGTATTTGTCATTAAGTCCATGAGAGGTATATGAGGCCAACCATGTTTACTCTCTAAAACAATTGATTTGTTAAATGTATTTATGGACATGACAAATCCTTTTTTCCCATAGTCTGGGTCCCAGTCCTTTTCTTTACTGGAACTAAGGGGCCAAGCACAACCCCTGAAAAACATCCCCACACCATCATCTCCCCTCCACCAAATGATTTGGACCAGTGCACAAAGCAAGGTCCATAACAGTAGCGGCCCGTACTTAGGGGGCACCAGGGCGCCACCCCCTTAAAAAAAAGGAAAAAAAATGACAAAAAGAACAATAAAGTTATGAAAAAAAAAATTGGTTCGCCGGCCTATGTGGTGGCTAAAGGGGGGCTGGGGTTTACGACCCAGAAGAGGCGCCGATTGGCTGCCTTCTGGGGGCGTAACCTGGGAGCAGGAAAGAGCGCTTGGCCACCCCCACCTTCGTGATATCCTGGCTGTGATTGGTCCAGTCTCCAGCCTGGACCAATCATCATCCAGGACATCTGATCGCTGACGTCGCAATGGGGGCGGTGCCGGTGCGTGCATCAGTCACTCACCGTCGCCCGCTGGTTCCCGCCGCAGAGGAGAGGCAGAGACGAGGGAGAAGCCGCTCACCTTCCCGCCGCCGCAGAAGAGGACGGAGAAGAGGTAAGTGCATTGGATTGAAGGGAGCACGCACGCTGGTCTCTGCATTGATTGGGGAACAATGCTGTGGGCACTCTGCAATCATTGGGGTACAATGCTGTGGCGCTCTGCAATCATTGGGGTACAATGCTGTGGCATTCTGCAATCATTGGGGTACAATGCTGTGGGCACTCTGCAATCATTGGGGTACAATGCTGTGGCGCTCTGCAATCATTGGGGTACAATGCTGTGGCACTCTGCAATCATTGGGGTACAATGCTGTGGGCACTCTGCAATCATTGGGGTACAATGCTGTGGCACTCTGCAATCATTGGGGTACAATGCTGTGGGCACTCTGCAATCATTGGGGTACAATGCTGTGGTGCTCTGAAATCATTGGGGGCAATGCTGTGGCACTCTGCAATCTTTGGGGTACAATGCTGTGGGCACTCTGCAATCATTGGGGTACAATGCTGTGGGCACTATGCATGCAATCATTGGGGTACAATGCTGTGGGCACTCTGCAATCATTGGGGTACAATGCTGTGGGCACTCTGCAATCATTGGGGTACAATGCTGTGGGCACTATGCATGCAATCATTGGGGTACAATGCTGTGGGCACTCTGCAACCATTGGGGTACAATGCTGTGGGCACTCTGCAATCATTGGGGTACAATGCTGTGGGCACTATGCATGCAATCATTGGGGTACAATGCTGTGGGCACTCTGCAATCATTGGGGTACAATGCTGTGGGCACTCTGTAATAATTGGGGTACAATGCTGTGGCACTCTGCAATCATTGGGGTACAATGCTGTGGGCACTCTGCAATCATTGGGGTACAATGCTGTGGGCACTCTGCAATCATTGGGGGACAATGCTGTGGGCACTCTGCAATCATTGGGGACAATGCTGTGGCGCTCTGCAATCATTGGGGTACAATGCTGTGGCGCTCTGCAATCATTGGGGTACAATGCTGTGGGCACTCTGCAATCATTGGGGTACAATGCTGTGGGCACGCTGCAATCATTGGGGGACAATGCTGTGGGCACTCTGCAATCATTGGGGTACAATGCTGTGGCACTCTGCAATCATTGGGGTACAATGCTGTGGGCACTCTGCAATCATTGGGGGACAATGCTGTGGGCACTCTGCAATCATTGGGGACAATGCTGTGGCGCTCTGCAATCATTGGGGACAATGCTGTGGTGCTCTGCAGTGATTGGGGACAATGCTGTGGCGCACTGCATTGAAAGGGGCTCACACGCTGAACTCTGCATTGATGGGGGCACGGAACAGTGTTCATTGCATTGAAGGGGGCACAGCACAGTTGCATTGAAGGGGGCACGCACGCTGAACTCTGCATTGTGGGGGCACAGCACAGTGTTCATTGCATTGAAGGGGGCACAGAACAGTGTTTATTGCATTGAAGGGGGCACAGCACATTGTTCATTGCATTGAAGGGGGCACAGCACAGTTGCATTGAAGGGGGCACGCACGCTGAACTCTGCATTGTGGGGGCACAGCACAGTGTTCATTGCATTGAAGGGGTCACAGCACAGTGTTTATTGCATTGAAGGGGGGGCACAGCACATTGTTCATTGCATTGAAGGGGGCACAGCACAGTTGCATTGAAGGGGGCATGTACGCTGAACTCTGCATTGTGGGGGCACAGCACAGTGTTCATTGCATTGAAGGGGGCACAGTGTTTATTGCATTGAAGGGGGCACAGCACAGTGTTTATTGCATTGAAGGGGCATAGCACAGTGTTCATTGCATTGAAGGGGGCACAGCCCAATGTTCATTGCATTAAAGGGGGCACGCACGCTGATCTCTGCATTAAAGGGGGCACGCACGCTGGTCTCTGCATTGAAAGGGGGCACATACGCTGGTCTCTGCATTGAAAGGGGGCACGTACACTGGTCTCTGCATTGAAAGGGGACATGTACGCTGGTCTCTGCATTGAAAGGGGACATGTACGCTGGTCACTGCATTGAAAGAGGGCATGTACGCTGGTCTCTGCATTGAAAGGGGGCATATACCATCTCCTGTACCATGACCTGTGCCATGCCTATACCATATCTGTGCCATGCCTATACCATCTCCTGTACCATCACCTGTGCCATGCCTGTACCATCACCTATGCCATGCCTATACCATCACCTGTGCCATGCCTGTACCATGACTTCAAAGTCACGCAATTTTTTACTGCGTTTTTTGACGCGAAGCAATACCTATTACATTTTTCTTTTTGCGCCCCCCCCCCCCAAAAAATTTTGAGCACCAGCCGCCACTGGTCCATAAAGACATGGATGAGCGAGTTTGGGGTGGAGGAAATTGAAGGGCCTGCACACCTTTGGGTGAATTAGAGCAGAGGCTGTGAGTCAGGCCTTCCCGTCCACATCAGTTCCTGACTTCACAAATGTATTTCAGGTAGAATGGTCAAACATTGTGCTTCAGGGTGCTCCGCCCAGTCAATTTCCTCCACCCCAAACGTATTCATCCATGTCTTTATGTACCTTGCTTTGTGCACTGATCTAAATCATTTGGTGAAGGGGGGTTTTATGGTGTGGGGTTGTTTTTCCTGGGTCGGGCTTGGCCCCTTAGTTCCAGCGAAGGGAACTCTTTTGGCGTCAGCATACCAAGACATTTTGGACAATTTCATGCTCCCAACTTTGTGGGAACAGTTTGAGGATGGCTCCTTCCTGTTCCATAATGACTAAGCAACAGTGTACAAAGCAAGGTCCATAAAGACATGGATGAGTAAGTTTGGAGTGGAGGAACTTGACTGGCCTGCACAGAGTCCTGACCTCAACCCGATTGAACACCTTTGGTATGAATTAGAGCGGAGACTGTGAGCCAGGCCTTCTCTCCAATGTCAGTGCCTGACCTCACAAATGCGCTTCTGGAAGAATGGTCAAACATTCCCATAGACACACTCCTAAACCTTGTGGACAGCCTTCCCAGAAGAGTTGAAGCTGTTATAGCTGCAAAGGGTGGGCCAATACAATATTGAACCCTACGGACTAAGAATGGGATGCCATTAAATTTCATGTGCATGTAAAGGCAGGCGTCCCAATACTTTTGATAATATAGTGCATAAGAAGCCAGGGGCTGAATCAGCACCCCAGGCTCAATCTATAACTTTAATAGCATGCCCAGTAGCCGTACTCACCTGAAATGTACAAGATACCCTTGTGAGTAGTACCAGCATGATCTGCCACTGGAATGGGAAAGGGGGAGGTATATTCCCACTTGTTTTCTGCAGGGCTGTACTCTTCCACGCTCTGGGTCAGATGACCAAGTAAAGATCCTCCACCTACAGCAATAATGTGTTCCCCAATCACCTCGGTATGAAATCGTGTCCTCCTTTCTAACATTGCTGCAACTTGCAACCAACTTCCAGTGCGTGGATCGAACCGGAAAACCTGTAGGAATGACATGATGAGTAACCACACATTTTTTAAGAAATTCCTTAAATGGGCTTTTAGCGCCATTGCATGAGATTCCGGCATTTAGGTGTAGGCAGAAGGCACAGGTGTACAATCCAGCTCTACTGGGCCAGATCCTGATCCATCTATGGCCATTCCCATTCCACAGAAGTCGATCGAATGCCCGACTATTCTGGCACTGGCTTGTTGGAAAATTGTCCTTTGATCAGCACTGCAGCCAATAGGATGCTGCGCTGATCAGTGTATTCTGACAGTTGAGGAGTCCTGCTGTCAGAGTACAATAAAAGCGTTGGGGGATTCTTCCATCCCCCTTGCTTTCGTAGATGGCGGAATCATTTTTAGTTTTTTTTTTTCAATTATCCCACTGGTTGATCAAAATAACCGATCCTTTATGGCCAGCCATAGTATTCAGAGTAGAACAAATCACTGCAGTAATAAAGCTGTATCGTTAGATGGGGCTATAGGATAGCTTGAATTCTGCTAAACATCATAAAAAGAATGCACAGGCTTGTTCAAGAAGACAATACAGGAGTAATTGTCATGTGCAAACCATAGCTACCAAGACTTTTTTTTATGGCCACCTTAACCACTTCAGCTCTGGAAGATTTACCCCACCCTTTAATGGCCAGGCCATTTTTGTTATACAGCACTGTGTAACTTTACCTGACAATTGCGCGGTCATGCAACGCTGTACCTAAACAAAGTTTATGTCCTTTTTTCCCCACAAACAGAGCTTTTTTTTTGGTGGTATTTGATCAACTCTGTGAGTTTTTTGGGGTTTTTTTTGCACTTTAAACAAGGACCGACAATTTTGAAAAAAAAGAAAAACAATATTTTTTACTTTCTGCTATAAAACACATCTAATTAAAAAAATGTAATGTAACAGGACTGTGATTATTGCGGCGGACAGTGGGGACACTGACACCTTTGACACTTTTTTTGGGGACCAGTGACACTAATACAGTGATCAGTGCTAAAAATATGCACTGTCACTTTGCTAATGACACTGGCTGGGAAGGGATTAACATCAGGGGAGATCAAAGGGTTAAATGTGTGCCTGACCAGGGTTTTACTACTGTGGGGGAGGAGCTTGTTCTAGAAAAAGGCATGGATCGGTGCCCCTGCTTAGCAGAGACACAGAATCCATGTCTTCTACTGTCTTCTACTGTGACTTGTTTAGATAGGCAGTCCGACGATCTGTCAATGTACCGAAGCATCAAGTCCGCCATACTCGCCAATCAGCTACCGCTGTGTCTAATCACAGCGGGAGCAGGCCCCCGGCTGCACGCGTGCGTGCACAAAACCTGGAATCGCCCCTGTAAGTTTGATCTCATATTATAGGGTTTTGGTAAATCTAAAAGAAAATTGGACGAGAAATTGTATAATGTATGGCCAGATTAGTCTTAAATAATAATAAATGTGCAGACCTGCCTGTGAAAGGTGTGTATATTCCCCCTTATTTATCTTTGTAGTTGATGTCCTGCAAAACTGTCTAACTTTACACCTCGACTCCTCCCGTTGCCTATAATGCGCTCAGTGGCTGCGACAAGAAAGTGTTCACACTGAGCATGTGCGGCCAAAAGAACAGGATAGCGCTTCCCTCCCGTGGCACTAGAGAGCGCTGGTCCCAGCTGCTGATCTGTCTCTACTATACCTTGCTGCTCTGTCTCTACAATACCTTTCTGCTCTGTCTCTACAATACCTTTCTGCTCTGTCTCTACAATATCTTGCTGCTCTGTCTCTACAATACCTTGCTGCTCTGTCTCTACAATACCTTGCCGTTCTGTCTCTACAATACCTTGCTTATCTGTCTCTACAATACCTTGCTGCTCTGTGCCTACAATACCTTGCTGCTCTGTCCCTACAATACCTTGCTGCTCTGTCCCTACAATACCTTGCTGATCTGTCTCTACATCACCTTGCTGATCTGTCTCTACATCACCTTGCTGATCTGTCTCTACAATACCTCGCTGATCTGTCTCTACATCAGCTTGCTGATCTGTCTCTACAATACCTTGCTGCTCTGTCTCTACATCAGCTTGCTGATCTGTCTCTACAATACCTCGCTGATCTGTCTCTACAATACCTCGCTGATCTGTCTCGACATCAGCTTGCTGATCTGTCTCTACAATACCTTGCTGCTCTGTCTCTACATCAGCTTGCTGCTCTGTCCCTTCATTACCTTGCTGCTCTGTCTCTACATCAGCTTGCTGATCTGTCTCTACAATACCTTGCTGCTCTGTCTCTACATCAGCTTGCTGCTCTGTCCCTTCATTACCTTGCTGCTCTGTCTCTACATCAGCTTGCTGCTCTGTCCCTTCATTACCTTGCTGCTCTGTCTCTACATCAGCTTGCTGATCTGTCTCTACAATACCTTGCTGCTCTGTCTCTACATCACCTTGCTGATCTGTCCCTACAATACCTTGCTGCTCTGTCCCTACAATACCTTGCTGATCTGTCTCTACATCACCTTGCTGATCTGTCTCTACATCACCTTGCTGATCTGTCTCTACAATACCTCGCTGATCTGTCTCTACATCAGCTTGCTGATCTGTCTCTACAATACCTTGCTGCTCTGTCTCTACATCAGCTTGCTGATCTGTCTCTACAATACCTCGCTGATCTGTCTCTACAATACCTCGCTGATCTGTCTCGACATCAGCTTGCTGATCTGTCTCTACAATACCTTGCTGCTCTGTCTCTACATCAGCTTGCTGCTCTGTCCCTTCATTACCTTGCTGCTCTGTCTCTACATCAGCTTGCTGATCTGTCTCTACAATACCTTGCTGCTCTGTCTCTACATCAGCTTGCTGCTCTGTCCCTTCATTACCTTGCTGCTCTGTCTCTACATCAGCTTGCTGCTCTGTCCCTTCATTACCTTGCTGCTCTGTCTCTACATCAGCTTGCTGATCTGTCTCTACAATACCTTGCTGCTCTGTCTCTACATCACCTTGCTGATCTGTCTCTACAATACCTCGCTGATCTGTCTCTACATCAGCTTGCTGCTCTGTCCCTACAATACCTTGCTGCTCTGTCTCTACATCAGCTTGCTGCTCTGTCCCTACATTACCTTGCTGCTCTGTCCCTACATTACCTTGCTGCTCTGTCCCTACAATACCTTGCTACTCTGTCTCTACATCACCTTGCTGATCTGTCTCTACAATACCTTGCGATGGAGCCATCACAGGCTGCAGAAGATTTTAAGAAGGCTTCTTTTTAAATTAAGTTTTGGACTACATTCTTTAAGCGGAAAGGAAGCCCTGGCTGGAGGGTAGGTTTAGTTCACCATGCTGCTATACCCATTTGGCACAGCATAGTGGGCTTTTTGGTAAAGGTGAGCTTACACTTTAATGCATTTCTGTTGCTGTTGTAAAAAAAAACTAGAAATTGCCTTCCTTCAACAACAAGGACAACCTGTTCCACTGCTTGTGCCACTAGTGTTCACTTTGTTGAAGAGTTTCAGTGGTTGAACAACAACCAAGGGGTGTATTTCTCAAACATTTGCATAGCAATTTACCCATTGAAAGTGCAGGTAGATTTGTTCAATGAGACAAGGTCAAACAATAAATTTTATTAGGCTTTTTCCTGTTGCATTGATTTAAAACAGAAAATACCTATTTCGGCCACTAGATGGCACTAAGTATCATAGGAAATTCCTATTATATTTATCGCCATGTAGTGAGCAAATGTGATATTTTCCATTTTAAATGAATGAAAAAATAGTCCCCTAGCACAGAAAATAGCCTAATAATTTCATTTTAAAAAGCGTCAAATGCTTATGTGGGTAAACGCAATGTCATTTGTTATTTTAGTGACTGAAATCTATTAATACATCAGGCTAATCACAGTGGGGCCCACTCCCACTGTGATTAGACACAGCGGTAGCTGATTGGCGGGTGCGGTGGACTTGATGCTTCAGTACACTGACAGAACGTCGGACTGCCTATGTAAACAAGTCACAGTTAACCCCCATGTTAACCCCTTCCCTGCCAGTGTCATTAGTACAGTGACAGTGCATATTTTTAGCACTGATCATTATGTTAGTGTCACTGGTCCCCAAAAAAAGTCTCAAAGGTGTCAGTTACTGTCCCTACTGTCTGCCACAAAATTTACAGTCCCGCTATATGTTGCTGATCGCATTACAAGTAAAAAAATTAAAAATAAAAAGATCCCATAGTTTAGCTAACATTTTTGCTCAAACCAATACATTTTGGCTTATTGAGATTTTTTTTTTTTTTTTTTTACCAAAAATATGTAGCAGGATACATATTGGACAAAATTGATGAAGATTTGATGATTTTTTAATTATTTTTTTTTTTTATTGAATGTGTTTAATAGCTGAAAGTAAAATATTTTTTATTTGTTTTTCCAAAGACTTGATCGTATCTGAATTTTATGCTGCAAATTTATGGAAATTGCAGTGTGCCACAATGTAGTGCCAAAAGGGGAACAATGCTCTGTATAAAAAAAACAGTTACAGCTGAACTCCAGGTACGGAATTTATTGCATAGTTACATTGGCCTAGCTTGGATCGATGTAAGTAAACATTCTATACCTGTAGGACCACTGGGGAAGTGGGCAATGACTGAAGAGGTCGGCACTAAGATCCACAAACGCCACCATCTTCCGGGTCTCAGACCTTCTCTGATTGGACCAGGTGGAGAGGCGAGGCGGGGACATCTCTTAGATTGTAAGCTCTAACGAGCAGGGCCCTCTGATTCCTTTTGTACCAAATGTATTTTAACTGTAATGTCTGCCTTCATTTTGTTAAGCGCTGCACAAATTGTTGGCGCTATATAAATCCTGTATTATAATAATAATAAAAATAATAATAACAGTCTTTACTTTGTCTAATCAGAGAACACCTTGCATTCATTTGGGGAAAATGCTAGGTCTTCTGGGAATGTCACCTGTGTCAAGCAAGCAATCCCTGCGGTTACTATGCAGCAGAGCAGCACATGACCCGGAAGACTGCAGGGATCATTGTACCTTAGTAGTGTTGACTACTACAGTGATTGTCCACTTCCACAATGGTCCAACAGTTAGGGTATAACTATATACACAATTGCATTGGTCCAAGCTTTTAACCGGTTGCCGACCGACGCACGACTATATATACGGCGGCGGTCAGCCCCAGGCAGGCAAAGTGACGTATATATACGTCACTAGCCTGTCACTTCCTTGTGAGCCAATAGCAGGCGAGCGCGCACCCGCCCCGACTCGTTCCCTGGGAAGTCAGTGCGTGTGACATCGGGTCCGCCGGTCACTCGCGATCGTCCTCTGTGAAGGGAGAAAGGCAGGCGGCTGATGTAAACAAGCCGCCTGTCATTCTCCCCTGTGTAGGAATGGTGATCATACGGTTCTACTATGTAGGACCGTTGATCACTGTTCCTACACCAGTAGCCATGTCCAATCACAGTAAAAAGCACACCCCTAGGGACACACTTAACCCCTCCTTCCCCAATAAAGTTAACCCCTTTCCTGCCAGTGTCATTTTGCAGTAACAGTGCATATGTATAGCACTGATTACTGCAGTAATGTCACTGGTAACCCCAAAAGTGTCAAAAATGTCAGTCAAGGGTGCGATCTGTCCGCCGCAATACCGCAAAAAAATCGCAGATCGCCGCCATTACGCGTTAAAAAAAAAACACCAAAAATGACAGAAATCTTTCCCTTAGTTTGTAAACGCAATAACTTTTGCGCAAACCAATCAAAATACGCTTTTTGCGATTTTTTTTTATCAAACATATGTAGCAGAAAACAAATTGGCCAAAAATGTTAAAAATTTTTGATTTTTACATTTTTTTGGGGGGGGGGGGGGATTTCATATAAAAAAAATGTGAAAAATATTGTTATTTTTGCAAAATTTACGCTCTTTTTTTGTTTATAGCGCAAAAAGTAAAAATCGCACAGGTGATCAAATACCACCAAAAGAAAGCTCTGTTTGTGGGAAAAAAAGGACGTCAAATTCATTTAGGTACAGCGTCTCACGACCGCGCAATTGTCCGGTAAAATCACGCAGTGCCGAATCGCAAAAAAAGCCCTGGTCAGGAAGGGGGTAAAATCTTCCGGGGCTTAAGTGGTTAATATAATTCATACCTGATGTTCAGTTTTAATAAATACAGTAATTCATTTTAAATCTGCTCCTGCCAGGTAGATTCACTTTTAAAACCATTGTAGCAAGGACAATGAATCAACGGTTTCTCAAAAGCGTCTAATTGCACCACCACAAGTACAGAATACAATAAACGGTTCTATTAAACGTGCTGCTGATCGAAAGTTTATTAACCAAATTGTAGTTCCACAACATCACAACTTGCAATAGAAGAACCTCTACCAGATTTTTACTGCTGTCTGCGCTTCCGGTTTAGTTTTTCGGACAAGGACTGAAGGTCCTTCCAATGATGACACAGCTAGCAATATAAACCTGTAGACAACCTAGCCTATAGCATGCTTTCCATTATATAAAAAAAAAGATTTGTTCAGAATTTCACTTTAAGCAGCATGGTTTAAAAGGCCACCGACACACTAAGAATACAATATGACCCTCCTACCTCGTTCGATGGATGTTTGCCAGAGGGGTCAAACATGGTTTGCCCTCCAATGATGAAAAGGAAGTCATTGATGACTGCCACACAGTGATTGTACACAGGAGCATACATCTGTCCAAGCTCAGACCAGGAGCTGCCATCTTGATTTTGAACCCAGATACTGCTGCACACTTGGTTATCGGTTGTCCTGCCACCCAAAACTAGGAGGCTTTCTGTGCTGGACCTTATGGTGGCACCTTCGCAGTGAAGAATAGGTTGAGCATATACTTGGGAATGGTATCTTAAAGCTTCTTGTAGGTATCTGAAACAGTTGGAGTCTGTTTTCATTATTGAAGTTTCTTTCACATATGTCTGGAGGTCCTCTAGAGAGATAAGTGGAAAATGGATCCGCCTGAGGACATCTCCTGCCTCTTTTAGCCTGGAGCTGTCATGCTGCAGCCACGAAACTACCAAACGGAAAAGTTCAAGCTCACTGCAACCTGGGTCGTCCTCCCTTTCTAATATTTCACAGAGTGTCCTCTTGTCCACAAGGTTCAGATCTCCAGAATGTCCTGGAATATGTTTGTAGTGATGGCCAATGTAACCGCTGGCCTTCACCTTCAGCTCCTCAGGACCATGTTTTCTGGCAATATTTAGGATGTCCAAACATGTGTCCTGGTTTAAACCATTCTCTAGAAACTGAAAGCACAACTTCACTGCCTCCCGAACCAACAAGACTTCTGCTGCTTTTAAAGTTTCCTCAATATTGGACAACGACAGGGAAAGCTTGCTGGAGTAGATGAAATCTAGGACATTGCGGAGCCCTTTAGCACTGACGCCCTTGAGTCTGATGGTGTTGTCAGCTCTGGAGTCCCCAAACAGTAATTTACAATATGAGCTGGCAGAAGCTAGGATGACTTTATGAGCTGGGAAGAAGACCCCATCAGCTTCGAGGGTTACATCACAAAGGTCCCGGTTGGATCGAAACTGCCATATCCTCTCCAGCAACTTTTCAGGATAGTTATCAGAGGCAAAGGTGCAGATATCTTCACCGTTCTGCATGCTGAAGGTTAATTTATGAAATGCCCCTCCAAATATTGGCTCACATTTGCATAATATTTCAATCTTGTTACATAGCTGTCTTCCCAGCGGCTGTCGAGAAGTTAGCTGTCACCAAATGACCAGCAGAGCCTTACCAACAAGAAGCCAGAACATCAGAGAAATATTTTACTAGCTTTAGTGTTGGGTTACAACACGCCCGGCCCTATCTCCAGAGCACTTGGCAAAGTCCCATATAGAATAATTGACAAAAGAAACACAATTTACCCCTGGAGCTTCTTGTTTAACGCCCAGTTGGCTAAGTGAGGTCAGGTAAACCTAGCAAGCCCAGACTTGCATAGTTAAACAAAGGGCTTAAGGAATGTTTCAGAAGTACAGGTTAGCTATAATCGCTTGGCAATCCTGGGTATGTGCAATAGATCTAAAGAGGAATGCATTCAATGCAACGGGGTTTGTTTTACTTCCTCTTTTGCTGTCTTTTCACTGGAGAAACAAGGTATAGGTGGTTACAAAAAAAGGTCTATCAAGTTCAACCAGAAAAATAAATCACCTTGCATCCTCAGAAACCATCACTAAGACAGAAGAAAAAAAACAAAAAACTTAAACATGGAATTGTTTGCCTTGTCGGGGGAAAATGCAATTGTTTCCCTATAATGGTAATCTGATAAATCCTTTAACATGCTTAGTACCCCTTTATATTTTACTTTTGGACCAGAGGCGTAAATAGAACCTTCAGGGCCCCAGAGCTCAATCTCCTTCTATGCAGCCTCAACAGCACAGAATAAATGCACAGTAATAGTTCTGTACAGAGCTTCCCATTCACAAACTGAAGCATAGTAAACACAGTTCCGATCACTGACCCTGTCTATTTATACAAGTAAGGGGCTGGTAAATGACATGTTTACCAGTCCCTTCTCTGCTTTCTATCCTGACAGCATCCCATACAGCAGCCAGAGGGAGAGGGGAGGGTGGAACCTGGCAGAGCTGCAGGGATGAGGGGGGCCGAGAGAGAGCACAGGGGCCCAAGGGCAGCAGAAAGAAGTTGGATAGGAGGGGCAGCATAAAGAGGAACCAATCCCTCCATGTTCCTCCTGGAGCCGCTGAATGCCTGCGGGAGGGAGCGAGGGGAGGAGATATGGGCATTCATTGGCTGCAGGAGGAACATGGAGGGCATCAGTTTCTTTATAGGTATGCAGGGGAGCCACACGAGCCCTCTCAAGGATGGGGCTAGGTCGCAATTGTGGCCCTTATGATCCCTTTACTTACGCCACTGTTTAGGACTATTTTACCCCTTTTTTTTTTTTTAACCACTAGCTGACCGCTCACGTTGCTGCTACTAATGTCAATTTAGTTTGGGTACAGGGTTGCATGACCGCGCAATTGTCAGTTAAAGTCACGCAGTGCCAAGTTGAAAAAAGTGGCCTGGACGTTAAGCAGGAAAATCCTCCGGGGCTAAAGTGGTTAAACAATTCACAAAATCTAAACCAAGTTTTGCTGAAGACCATTACACATTTTCATAGCTTTAAAAATAAAATAAAGAACCATTCCTGTAGCTGGATATTAAATACCTTTTCTGTGGCTGGTTGCATTCTTGGGGATATGTCACCATAGCGGTCATGTCACTGACAGCCATTGAATAGCAACAGGACCTTTAAAGAGAATGCTCACCTACTGTTAGGGCATTGTTTCCTCAGTGGTGGAGGAATTGTAGAATATTCATCGCCAGCAAGGAGGTAGTGAAATCTCAACACATCACTGGTTCAGCCAGTGAAGGAGTGACAGGTGAGACCTTTTATAAAGCATGGTCCAATGTCCTTATAAAAATAGTGCAAATGGCCAAAGTGCCCACCCATTTACTTTCTTTACACCATAACAGAGATCTCAAATCATATATCTTCAAATTACTTTTTTTTTTTTTTTGCGGCTGTGATCGGACTTCATGTTAGAGGGTGGCTACATTCATTCTCCATGGTCCCACTGACTTCAGAAATGTAGCCACCCTCCTCGCTCCTGGGATGGACTGTGGGAATTGTAATGAGCATGGAACGCATGACCGCAACAATATACAAACATATGGAAGTGAGGAGAAAAAGAGAGGTTCGGGACCTCATGGAGGACGTTACAAAGAGGCAGAAAATCACAAAAACATAAATCACAAAAAAGTCAAATGTGGGACTTTAAATCCACCCTCAGGAAACACAATACATTGCTTTACAATAAAAAAATAAATAAAAATTAGATTATTGTACATTAACCACTTGCCGACCGCCGCAAGTAGATATACTGCGGCGGTCAGCCCCTCACAGGCAGAGTGACGTAGGGGTCCCGCGTGGTCACGGACCCCCCCGTGCGTGTGACCTCGGGACATCGGGTCCGCCGGTCACTCAGCGATCGTCGGGGGAGAGGGAGAAAGTCAGGTGGCTAGTGTAAACAAGCCGCCTGTCATTCTCCCCTGTGTAGAAACTGTGATCACACGGTTCTACTATGTAGGACCGTTGATCACTGTTTCTACAGCTCAAGCCACAGCCAATCACAGTTAGAATCACGCCCCTAGGGACACACACAGCCCCTCCCTCTCAAATAAAGTTAACCCCTTCACTGCCAGTGTATTTTTACAGTAACAGTGCATATGTATAGCACTGATTACTGTAGAAATGTCACTGGTAACCCCAAAAGTGTCAAAAATGTCAGTCAAGGGTCCGATCTGTACGCCGCAATGTCGCAGTCCCGCAAAAAAAAACGCAGATCACCGCCATTACGCGTTAAAAAAAAAACAACAAAAATCTTTCCCTTTGTTAGTAAACGCGGATAACTTTTGCGCAAACCAATCAAAATACGCTTTTTGCGATTTTATTTTACCAAACATATGTAGCATAAAACAAATTGGCCGAAAATGTTAAAAAATTTTGATTTTTACATTTTTTGGGGGGGGAATTTCATATAAAAAAATGTGAAAAATATTGTTATTTTTGCAAAATTTACGCTCTTTTTTTGTTTATAGCGCATGATCAAAAAATCGCACAGGTGATCAAATACCACCAAAAGAAAGCTCTGTTTGTGGGAAAAAAAAGGACGTCAAATTCGTTTAGGTACAGCGTCGCACGACCGCGCAATTGTCCGTTAAAATAACGCAGTGCCGAATCGCAAAATACCCCCTGGTCTTTTAGCAGCCAAATCCTCCGGGGCTTAAGTGGTTAAAATAATTAGTGGGTACAGTCTGCAGGCATCGAACGCAGGGTTTGCTCTTGGATACGGAACTGGCTAAAAGGGCGTGTCCAAAGGGTGGTAATAAACAGCGCATACTCAGACTGGTCTGAGGTGGTAAGCGGGGTGCCCCACGGCTCAGTCCTGGGACCAACCCTGTTCAATTTATTCATAAACAGCATTGAGGACGGGATCAGTAGTTCTATATCAGTTTTTGCAGATGACACAAAATTGGCCAGGGCAATAACTGCACAGCATGAAGCAGATATCCTACAGAATGACCTGGACAAAATAACAGAGTGGGCAACGACATGGCAGATGAGGTTTGTGGAGAAGTGTAAGGTTTTGCACTTGGGAACTAAAAACATAAAAGCACAATACACGTTAGGGGGGGATCCCTTGGGGGAATCAAAAATGGAGAAAGATCTGGGAGTCTTGGTAGAGGATAGACTTGGCAATAGCATGCAATGTCAAGCGGCAGCTGCCAAAGCCAGCAGAATATTAGAATGCATAAAGAAAGGGATGTATTCCAGAGATAAGACTATAATCCTTCCACTTTATAAAACTCTGGTCCGAACACATCTGGAGTATTCTGTCCAGTTCTGGTCGCCAGTCCTCAGGAGGGATGTGGTGGAGCTGGAGAGAGTCCAGAGAAGGGCAACTAAACTAATTAGCGGATTGGAGGACCTTAATTATGAAGAGCGTCTGCAATCACTTGATTTATTCTCCCTGGAGAAGAGACGTCTGAGAGGGGACATGATAGCAATTTATAAATATCTCAATGGTGATCTCGGCATAGAAAAAAAGCTATTCAGTCGAAGGGATTGCATGAGGACTCGAGGGCATACAATGCGATTAGAGGAGAAGCGTTTTAACCTCAGGCAACATGGGGGGATCTTTACTGTTAGGGCTACAAGATTGTGGAATTCTCTACCACAAGAGGTGGTTTCTGCGGGAAGTATGGTGGCTTTCAAAAGACTCTTAGACGTACAGCTCAAGGATCAGAACATTCAGGGCTATGTAAGATGATTACGGCCACACACACCTACACAGGTTGAACTGGATGGACTATTGTCTTTATTCAACCTCACCTACTATGTAACTATGTAAAACCCAGGAGCCGGCATTCACTATATTTGGTCTCCCACAGTACACAGAACATGGAAATTTATTAATTTTAGTAAATATAACCTGCTAAATACATTTTCTCATCAGCAGTGTACAGTAGGTAAAATAAATAGTTGATTCCTCTACAGATTTTGTAAGTTTGCCCACTTACAATGAAATTAAAGGTCTATCATTTTTATCATAGCTGAGACAGAATATCAACAAAACACTCCTATTTAATAAGACCAAAAAACACCAATACACAAATTAAGAACAGTACCCCAAACACTCTCGTCATGGTACATATAGATAGGTATGATTTGTCGGGAACGCGTCAGACACTACTACACCCCTACCTATTGCTACCGCAAATTCTGATGATTTAGTCGTATGTAATTCATTATATGATTAGTTACTACGAATAATACCTAGCTGTATGTGCCATGAGGAGGATGTATGGGGTACTGTTCTTAACTATTGTATTGATGTTTTTTGGTATTATTAAAGTGTTACTAAACCCACAACAGTAAAATCCGTCTGTATATGCTGTAAAGCATGCTTGTTATACTCACTGTGGAACCTAAGGGGTTAATCCTCTACATTGTGTAAAAAGGCTGTTTGATCCTGTCTTTTCTGATCCTCCCCTTTTTTTGCTGTCCCCAATTCATCTGCTGATAGTACAGAGCCCTAGGAAACACTCTGCACATGCTCAGTTTGGTGTGTATTGCTAGAGAGTTTTTTTTTTTTTTTTTGGGGGGGGGGGGGGTGCATGTGATCAGCACAGTTCCAATCAGCACTGTCCAAACAGAAAGTCAGGGGTCATGCAGCCTCATAGGACAGTCAGAGGAGAATGAAAACTCCTACAAGCTTTAACCAGTGCTCGGCTGGACGCTGATAGAAGTCACAATACAGTGACTTTGATAAGTCACTAAAAGTGATTTGATTCCCTGCAGATTTTGTAAGTTTGCCCACTTACAAAGAAATTAAGGGTCTATGATTTTTATTATCATAGGTGTAATTTAAATAATAGAGACAGAATATCAACCAAAGATCCAGAAAAAAACACATGATACAAATGTTATAAATTGAGTTGCAGTTCAGTGAGTAAAATAAGTATTTGATCCCCAACCAACCAACAATAATTCTGACTCCCACAGACTGGCTACAGTATGTGCTCATGTGGTACACAGATTTGTCCTATCAATTTAAGAAGGTGTTCCTAACGACAACCCGTTATGTGTATAAAAGACACCGGTCTACGGAATCTTTCTTCCATTCAAACCTCACCATCATGGGCAAGACCAAAGAGCTGTCAAAGGACGTCAGGGACAAGATTGTAGACCTGCACAAGGCTGGATTGGGCTACAAGACCACCAGTGAGAAGGAGATAACTATTGGAGCAATTATTCACAAATGGAAGAAATATGAAATAACCATCAATGGCCCTCGGTCTGGAGCTCCATGCAAGATTTCTCCTCATGGGGTAAGAATGATCATGAGAAAAGTAAGGGGTAAGCCCAGAACCAAATGGGAGCAGCATGTTAATGATCTCAAGGCAGTTGGGACCGCCGTCACCAAACAAACCATTGATAACCCAATACGCTGCCATGGATGGATATCCTGCAGCACCCGCAAGGTTCCCCTCCTCAAGAAGGCACATGTACAGGCCCATCTGACGTTTTCCTATGAACATCTAAATGATTCAGAGAAGGATTGGGAGAAAGTGCTGTGGTCAGATGAGACTAAATTTAAGCTCTTTGGCATTAACATGACTTGCCATGTTTGGAAGAAGAAAAATCCTGACTATGACCTTAGGAACATCATCCCTACAGTCAAACACGGAGGTGGAAACAATATGCTATGGGGCGGTTTCTCTGCTAAAGGTAGAGGACAACTTTGCTGCATTGAGGGGGTCAATGGACGGGACCATGTTTTGTAAAATCTTGGATGAGAACCTTCTTCCCTCAGCCAGAAGACTGAGGATGGGTCGTGGATGGGTTTTCCAGCATGACAATGACCCAAAACATAACGCCAAGGCAACAAAGGAGTGGCTCAAGAAGAAGCACATTAAGGCCATGGAGTGGCCTAGCCAGGCTCCAGACCTTAATCCTATAGAAAGTTTATGGAGGGAGCAAAAACTTTGAGTTGCCAAGCAAGGATTTAGAGTAGATCTGTAAAGAAGAGTGGATCAAAATCTCTTCTGAGATATGTGCAAACCTGGTAACCAACTACGAGAAATATCTTATCTCTGTGCCAACAAGGGTTTCTCCACCAAGTACTAAGTCATGTTTTGCTTGGGGATCAAATACTTATTTTACTCACTGAACTGCAACTCATTTTATAGCATTTGTATGTTTGTTCAAGATTTTTGGTTGATATTCTGTCTCTATCATTTAAAATACACCTATGATAAATGTTATAGACGCTTCAGTTCTTTGTAAGTGGGCAAACATACAAAATCTGCAGGGGATCAAATAATTATTTTCCCACTGTATGCTGTTGATGAGAAAAGGTATTTAGCAGTTTATATTTACTAAAATAATTGCATTTCCATGTTCTGTGTACTGTGGGAGACCAGATATAGTGAATGAAGGGTCCTGGGTTTAGTAACACTTTAACCACATCCCGCGCGCCCTATAGGCAAATGACGGCGGGATGGGGGGCGCGCAGAGCGGCGATCGGTGATGCGAGGTGTCAGTCTTACTCCCTGCATCTCCGATCTCGGTAAAGAGCCTACTAACGTAGGCTCTTTACCATGTGACCAGCCGTGTCCAATCAAGGCTGGTCACATAGTAAACAGGAAGAGCTGTTGATCGGCTTTCCTTAGTTCGTGCCTGACAGGCACAAGTAAAGGAGCACCGATCAGCGGCTCCCCTGACAGGGGGGGGTTCGGCACTGTTAATCAGATCATTGATTACCACTGCAGACCCTCAGGGGGGGTGCCACTAGAACCACCAGGGATGCCCGCCCATGACCCCAGGGATGCCCACCTATGACCCCAGGGATGCCCACTATGGCCACCAGGGATGGCAATAAGGGCTCAGGGAGCCCCCCATTGCCCTCTCCATCAGTGCTGCCCACCAGTGCGCTCCCTATCAGTGCTGCCCACCAGTGCCCATCATTGCCATCTATCAGTGTTGCCCACCAGTGCCCATTATTGCCCACCAGTGCCGCCTATCAGTGCCCACCAGTGCCACCTATCAGTGCCCATTAGTGCCAGCTATCAGTGCCCAGCAGTGCTGCCTATCAGTGCCCACCAATGCTGCATATCAGTGCTACTTATCAGTGCCACATATCAGTGCCACCCCATCAGTGCCTGTCAGTGCAGTCTCATCAGTGCAGGAAAAAAAGTATTTATTTACAAAATTGTATAACAAACAAAAAAAACCTTTTTTTTTTTTTTTTTCAAACTTTTCGGTATTTTTTTTATTTGTTTAGCAAAAAGGAAAAAACCCAGAGGTGATCAAATACCACCAAAAGAAAGCTCTATTTGTGGGGGGAAAATGACAAATTTGGTGTAGGTACAGTGTTGCATGACCGCGCAATTGTCATTCAAAATGCAACAGCGCTAAAAGGGGAAAAATTGGCCTGGGCAGGAAGGGGATGAAAGTGCCCTGTATTGAAGTGGCTAAATAGGGGTGTTTTGTATCCCCTAATTTTTATGTGCAATAATAAAAATTTGGATTTTTTATTGTAAAACATTGTGTTGTGTTTCCGGAGGGTGGATTTAAAGTCCCACATTTAACTGTTTTGTGATTTATTTTTCTTACTGTGATTTTCTGCCTCTTTGTAACGCCCTCATGAAGTCCTGAACCTGTCTCTTTCTCCTCACCTCCATTTGTTTGTATGTTGTTGGGGTCATGAGCACTGGTGTATGATCATTACAATTCCTGCAGTCCATCCCAGAAACGAGGAGGGTGGCTACATTTCTGCAGTCAGTGGGACCATGGAGAATGAATGTAGCCACACTCTAACAGGAAGTGAAAAAATGGTCTTACTGTAAAAATACATTTCTCGGATGTTCATTGACAGACACAGCTCTTCATCTTCTTGACCGTAGGGTCAAGCCCCGTACACACGTACCGATGGTCGGCATACAAATGTTCCTCTTTTCTCCCCGGGATGTCGGTGTCTGCTGAAAAGTGCAAAGACAGCACAAGGACAGCACAAGAATTTTGTCCGCCGACTGCAGAAGTGATGTCATGTAATGGTTAACTTTCCCTGTGTTTTCTATTTTCTGAGCATGCCCAGTCTTGCAAATCTGCGGTCTGTCGGCCGAATTGTGTACTGACAGGCGAACAATCGTCCGTTCTGGTGTCGGCATACAAAAATTTTCATGTTTGCAAGAAAGACTTTTGTCCGCGGATTGTGCGCAGACATCTGTCGGAGGCACCATACTAACACGCGTACAATCGGCAGATCCTTCGTCCACCGACGTTTGTATGCCGACGATCGGTACGTGTGTACGGGCCTTTATACTGCCCCCTACAGGTGCAGGACACTAGGCAGAGAAAAAGCTTGAACATGCCTATGGGGCAGTCCCTGGGGGTAAACTCTCACTTTCTCTCTGAAGAACTGAAGTGATCGGTCCGAACTGCGAGTTTGTCTACACTGTTTGTACAAATCTTTGTCATATACTACGCCATTGGGGTCTTCCTTGTTTCTGCTTGAGCACCATAGATCCGCTCCTTGGAGGGAGGCAACTCCCATAGCGGCACACTCGAGCGTGAAGGAACCCCGGAACCATTTGAAAAGGAACACCCCCCCCCCCGTGGCTTATCTGTACTGCTCGCCCAGAGGAGGACAACAGGGTGAGAGTGTCACTCATAAGTGGCACTTTTTTATTACACTCATTTCACATTTTTAAGTATCACCTATTCACGGTTGTACATATTATACACCGGGTGTGCTTTTATATGACTTTTTTACCTACTTGTCAGTGATATTTTATTCTATTTTAGCTTACACCATTGTTCACTTGGTTTAGCACATTATTTATGTCTCACTGGCACTGCTATCAAGCATTGAATCATTTATGACACTTTGTGCACATTTTTCATTCTCAATCTTTACGTTTTTATGAGCAGTTATACATACACATTTATTGGCACAAGAGCACTTTATCTTCAAAGGGGTGGTGGTCAACCCACCCCTTGCATGAGCTTGGTTTAAGCACTTTATTCATCACGGGACTTTTTGTGCACATACAGCCTGTGTAGGGGTTCTGTACCCTTTTTTTCCTCTTTTGAAATAACTGCTCAAACAGGTAGCGCCCCATACAAACATCTCTTTCCGTTATTGCCCTATAGGCATGTTCAAGCTTTTTCTCTGCCTAGTGTGCTACTCCTGTAGGGGGCAGTATAACCATACGGTCAAGAAGATAAAGAGCTGTGTCCATCAATGAACAAAAGAGAAAAAATTGATTTTTGTAAAATCTTACCGTAAAATCCTTTTCTCTTAAGCTCATTGACAGACGCAGTCCTCTTGATTAATATCAGTAGGGTTATGCTGCTCTCTACAGGAGTAGGACTAGGCAGAAGGAAAACGTTCTGGCCACACCTTAGGGGCAGTCCCAGAGGGTATATCCTCTCTCTCCCTGCTACAGGATGTTAGTTATGTCACAAAGCAGTGTCAGAGAATTTAACCCAACCCAACTCAATGATAGAGGGGCGGGTACTGCGTCTGTCAATGAGCTTAAGAGAAAAGGATTTTACGGTAAGATTTTACAAAAAAACATTTTTCTCTGTCGCTCATTGACAGACGCAGTCCTCTTGATTAATATCAGTAGGGACGTCTCAAAGCAGTGCCACAAATGAGGGGTGGGATAACAGAAATCAAAATTCAAATCCAGAAGGCCCAACCGGTGCCGACTAGAAGTCTTAAAGGCTCATCAGACAAAAGGATGAGACTCAGCTGAAAATCCAACAGAAAAAAACCCTCGAGGTAGACCACCGGTCTCCTCAAATTGTGGCCTGCAAAACCTTGCGGCCAAAAGAGGCATCCGACGATGCCATCACATCAACTTTATAAAATTTTGTAAAGGTATGAACCGACGACCAGGTAGCCGCCTTGCAAACCTGGACCACTGACGCCTGATGGCGGAAGGCCCAAGAAGCACTGAGCGCCCGAGTGGAATGCGCCTTAACAGGGAACGGAGGATTCCGACCCTTAATAGAATAAGCCTGTACCACCGTCTGTCTGATCCATTTGGAGATAGTCGCGGCAGATGCAGGCAACCCCTTTTTAGGGCCATCCGTGATCACAAAAAGTGAATCCGTTTTACGAAACGAGTCCGTAGTTTTCAGGTATACCCTGATTGCCCGAACCACATCCAAGGAATGTAACGCACACTCCCGAGGATGACTGGGCTTAGGACACAAGGAAGGTAGCACAATATCTTCATTCAGATGAAACTCTGAAACCACCTTAGGAAGGAAGGATGGATTCGGAGGAAGAACTACCTTATCCCTATGAACCACCAGATATGGGGAACGACAGGATAATGCGGCCAGTTCTGACACCCTGCGTGCAGAAGTAATGGCCACCAAGAAGGCCACCTTCTGGGATAATGTAAGCAAGGGAATCTCCCTGATATTTTCAAATGGAGGTTTCTGAAGAACCGACAACACCAAATTAAGATCCCAGGGCGGTAAGAGCGCGCTCACTGGCGGAGCCAAGTGCCGCGCCCCCTGGATGAAATTCCGCACCAAGGAGTGGGTAGCCAAAGGTTTCTGAAAGAAAATTGCTAATGCTGAAACCTGACCCTTGACAGTACTCAAGGCCAGCTTCTGCTCAACCCCCTGTTGCAGAAAAGCCAAGATTGGGGTCACCGAATAGGCACGTGGAGGAAATCCAAGGGATTCACACCACGCAACATAAGACCTCCATGTGCGATGATAGACTTTTCTGGAAGTCGCTTTCCTTGCTTTAATTAAAGTAGGAATAACTGAAGTTGACAATCCTTTGTCCTTCAGCACCTGAGTCTCAATAGCCAGGCCGTTAAAGCCAGCGATTGTAAAGCAGGATGGAAGATCGGTCCCTGAGACCGCAGATACTCCCTGAGAGGAAGTCTCCAAGGAGCGTCCGCGACCAGCCTGCCCAAGTCGGCGTACCCGGGTCGACGAGGCCAGTCCGGAGCTACCAGGATAACTGGAATTCCCTCCACCTCTATCCTGCGAAGAAGTTTCGGCAGCAACTTGAGAAGGGGGAAGACATACAGTAGCTGATACTGTCCCCACGGGGCGACCAGCGTGTCTGCTGCATCCGCTCGAGGACCTCGGGAGCGGGCTACAAACCTCCGCACCTTCCTGTTGAGCCGAACTGCCAACAGATCCACCCCCGGGGTGCCCCAATGAAGGCACAGCCCCTGAAGCTGCTCGATCCAGTAAATCAGATAAAATCTGATCGCTCTCAGTTCCAATACATTTATCGGTAACCTGGATTCTATCGGAAGAAATTACTTCCCCTGGCTGAGCATCGGAGACCGAAGCCACCGGACCAGAGACTCCCTGGTCCGCTCGCTCAACCGGATCCGATTGTCCAGAGAATCGGGATTCCGATTCAATTTGAAAAAAATCTCCTTTTGGAGAATTCGGGTATGAGACTGGGCATACGGTACTGCCTCTAAAAAGGCCACCATCAGTCCCAGGATCCTTATCCGAGGGGAAGACCAGTTGACGGACAGTAACATCCGAATCGTTCACTGAATCTTTCGAAGCTTCTCCGTAAGGAGACACACCCTTGCCAGGGATGTCTCCAAAGTTAGGCCCAGATCTGTTCAGATGGATTCCATCTTGAATACTTGTACCCGGACAAAAAGATTGAGTGCTCTTAAGTCCAGAATTGGACGTACCTTGCCCTCCTCTCTGGGTATTGTGAATAGGGTCGAATAGAACCCCTGAAAACGTTCTGCTCAAGGAACGGAAACTATCGCTCCCTGTTGCATCAAGTCCATTACTGCCCCCCGCAAAGCTCTTAAGCGATCCGGGGATAGTAGAATGTTGGAAGGGAAGAATCGCACCGGTAGAAGTGATCGAAACTTGATCTTGTATCCCAACCGTATGACCTCGCGAACACCTTTGTCCGGGATTTTGGAAAGCCATGGATCCGGAAACCGGTGAAGACGTCCCCCCACCCCAGAGATGGGTGGGGGCGCACCTTCAGGCTGTACAGTGGCGGCCCGTGCATAGGGGGCGCCAGGGCGCCGCCCCCCTGCCCCTAAAAAAAAAGAAAAAAAAAAAAAAAAACAAACGAACAAATAAAGTTGTACAAAAAAAAATTGGGTTCGCCGGCCTCGCCTGAAGGAACTGGTGGCTAGGGGGGGGGGGTGGGGTTACATCCCAGAAGAGGCGCCGATTGGCTGCCTTCTGGGGGGTAGGGGGGTATCCTGGGCGCAAGTCTTTGCGATTGGAAACCCCCACTTTCTGATATCCTGGCTGTGATTGGTCCAGTCTACAGCCTGGACCAATCATCATCCAGGATATCGCTGACGTCGCCGAGACGAGGGAGAGGGACCCGCCGCAGAAGAGGAAGAAGCTGAGCCGCCCCGCCGCCAGGTAAGTTTGAAGGGAGCACGCACGCTGGTCTCTGCATCGATTGGGGTACAATGCTGGCACTCTGCAAACATTGGGGGACAAAGCTGGCGCTCTGCAATCATTGGGGGACAATGCTGGCACTCTGCAATCATTGGGGGACAATGCTGGCACTCTGCAATCATTGGGGGACAATGCTGTGGCGCTCTGCAATCATTGGGGGACAATGCTGTGGCGCTCTGCAATCATTGGGGGACAATGCTGTGGCGCTCTGCAATCATTGGGGGACAAAGCTGTGGCGCTCTGCAATCATTGGGGGACAATGCTGGCACTCTGCAAACATTGGGGGACAAAGCTGGCACTGTGCAATCATTGGGGGACAATGCTGGCGCTCTGCAATCATTGGGGGACAATGCTGGCGCTCTGCAATCATTGGGAGACAAAGCTGTGGCGCTCTGCAATCATTGGGGGACAATGCTGTGGCGCTCTGCAATCATTGGGGGACAATGCTGTGGCGCTCTGCAATCATTGGGGGACAATGCTGTGGCACTCTGCAATCATTGGGGGACAATGCTGTGGCACTCTGCAATCATTGGGGGACAATGCTGGCACTCTGCAATCATTGGGGGACAATGCTGGCGCTCTGCAATCATTGGGGGACAAATCTGTGGCGCTCTGCAATCATTGGGGTACAATGCTGGCACTCTGCAATCATTGGGGGACAAAGCTGTGGCGCTCTGCAATCATTGGGGTACAATGCTGGCACTGTGCAATCATAGGGGGACAATGCTGGCACTCTGCAATCATTGGGGGACAATGCTGTGGCGCTCTGCAATCATTGGGGGACAATGCTGTGGCCACTCTGCAATCATTGGGGGACAATGCTGTGGCCACTCTGCAATCATTGGGGGACAATGCTGTGGCGGTCTGCAATCATTGGGGGACAATGCTGTGGCGGTCTGCAATCATTGGGGGACAATGCTGTGGCGGTCTGCAATCATTGGGGGACAATGCTGTGGCGCTCTGCAATCATTGGGGGACAATGCTGTGGCGCTCTGCAATCATTGGGGACAATGCTGTGGCGCTCTGCAGTGATTGGGGACAATGCTGTGGCGCTCTGCAGTGATTGGGGACAATGCTGTGGCGCTCTGCATTGAAAGGGGCTCGCACGCTGAACTCTGCATTGATGGGGGCACGGAACAGTTGCATTGAAGGGGGCACGCACGCTGAACTCTGCACAGTGTTTATTGCATTGAAGGGGGCACAGCACAGTTGCATTGAAGGGGGCATGCACGCTGAACTCTGCATTGTGGGGGCACAGCACAGTGTTCATTGCATTGAAGGGGGCACAGCACAATGTTCATTGCATTGAAGGGGGCACGCACGCTGAACTCTGCATTGAAGGGGGCATGTACGCTGGTCACTGCATTGAAAGGGGGCATATACCATCTCCTGTACCATGACCTGTGACATGCCTATAACATATCTGTGCCATGCCTATACCATCACCTGTGCCATGCCTATACCATCACCTGTGCCATGCCTGTACCATGACTTCAAAGTCACGCAATTTTTTACTGCGTTTTTTGACGCGAAGCAATCCCTATTACATTTTTCTTTTTGCGCCCCCCAAAAAATTTTGAGCACCAGCCGCCACTGAGGCTGTATGGGTCTTATCTTCAGGTTTGGCTGAGCCGGACTTTTGTTTACCCGACCAGCGCCCTTTGAAACCCCCTGCAGGGGCTTTGGAGGGATTAGCCTTATCGTCCGCCCCAGCGGAACGAACAAACTTTTTATGAGCGGAAAAGGAAGGTCCTCGTCTGTTACGAGGTCCTTTACCCTTAGCAGTCTGTGGCAAAAAAGTGCTCTTGCCCCCAGTGAGATCCTTTATAATCTCATCCAAGGTGGCCCCAAACAGGCGATCCCCCTGAAAAGGAAGATTAGCCAAAGCTTTTTTGGAACCCTGATCCGCCGACCAGCACTTTAACCACAACACACGTCTGAGGACCACTGCTGAAACAGATGCACGCCCTAGCAAGGGAGTGGCGTCCAGGGCGGCATCACAGATGAACTGTAGCCCTTGTATAATCTGCTCTAGCAAATCTGATACTGCCGGGGGGATACCTCTCCCCTTTATGTCACGGCATAACAATTTGGTCCATTCTGTCAATGTTTGTGAAACTAAACCAATGGCAACTACTGGCCTAAAGGTTGACCCTATCAGGGTAAAGATGGAGCGGGATTCCGCTTCCACTTTTCGATCCACCGGATCCCTAAAGGACGGACCGTCCTCCAACGGGATAACAGTGGCTTTATTTAGTCTGGAAATCGGTGAATCCACCACTGGTGGTACCGTCCATTTTTTAAGGAGGGATTCCTCAAACGGATAGCGTCTAGCAATGCGTTTGGAAATAGCAGGGGTTCGTTTCGGACGATCCCATTCTTCTTTAATTAGATTACCAAAACATTTGGGCAAGGGAAAAACCTTTGCCATTTTGGTAGGCTTGCTGGTACCAAAGGGAATTTCAGTGTCCGCTACCTCTGCCGGTGTAACCTCAAGATTTAAGGTTTCCCGGACAGATATGACTAGTGCGTCCACCAACGCTCCTTCTTGCGCTATGGCGGAGGCAGAAACGTCCTCCTCACTCTCTGAGACCATACCCGAGACAGCAGCCCCAGCAGAGGGACCTGCAGATGCAGTGACAAGCTCAGAATCCGTATCTGAAGTGTCAGATGAAATAGGGGTAGGCGGGGGTCGCTTTCTTGCCCCCCCATCCCTGACAGGCCACCTCCACCCGGGATACCAAAGACTCCAAAACTGCGGATATAATGCATCAATTACAAGTGGGGCACTGGAGGGTCCTACGGCCACCTCGAGGGGATCAGGTGGGGATACATGTGTGGCAGGGTCCATGATTAATCCAAGACACTTGCCAGCAAACAAACAAAAAAACGTTTGCAAAGAAAAAAACTTTTTTTTTTTTTTTGTAATCCCCCAGCGCAACAGCGCCCCTCAGTGTTACCTGCTTTGGACCCCACAGAGAGAGAGAGAGAGAGAGAGAGAGAGACCCCATGGCTCACCACCTGATGCACAGAAGTTTCTATCAACCTGCTCTCAGCGCTGTCTCTTACAGACAGGAAGTCTTTTGGATCCTTTTCCCGGGTAAAGGAGGCGGCTCCGCCCCTTTACACGCCTTCCAGCGCCTCCCATGCTACTCCTCGAGGTAGCTGGTCACTTCCAAAATGGCCACCCCCATACTGGAAACACGAGGCTACACCAAGATGGCGGCCCCGCACGACCTGCAGCCCCTGTGGAAAGATGGCAGCGGCCTGCGGAAGGTAGTTTATCGGCCTGTGCGGCCTGCGGGAGGATGGCGGCCTGCGCATGGCGGTAGTCCAGGCACAGGCATCGGCCTGTATTGCAACCTTATGTATAAGGTAGGATGCTATCACCTTCTTACATGGCCATCCTAACAGTAATGCCAGCCACTGACTTCCGTCATGGTCCTTTTACAGTGCCCACGCATACAGTGACTTTCGATAGTCAGCTCCCAAACCAAGTCTCCTCTGTTATAGGATAGAGGGGGGACCCAGGATCATGAGTGTGCGATCATCCCAGGGAGGGGCCCGCGTCCACCCACAAACCCGTCAGGGGGAGAGGGGGAACATCTTTACTCTCCATACCAGAACAGGCGGGCGCCAACTCCTGACAGAACCCCTCTCCACCGAGGTGGGGGGGCTGTCGACCAATACAGACGCCGTGACTCAGTTTCCAACTGGTCGTCGGCGTCCCGGCGAGACGTTTAACCCGCAGGGTCAGTCCTTGTCCAGTGGGACTCTGTCGCGGCCGACCCAGCGCGGAGCTAGGGCCTGCACGCGCTCGTAGGCTGACTGGGGTGACCACTGGACCTCAACATCCAGCCCGTCGCCCAGTTTCAGCGTACTTGCTTGAAGATCTCACAGGAACAACTGGAGAAAAAAAGCTGCCTAAAAAATTTTTCTAAAAAAATCTTGCCAAGACCAAAGATCCCAGCAAGGAACTTAGGTCCTTACTCCTGACTAGACAGAAAAAAACTGACATCCTGTAGCAGGGAGAGAGAGGATATACCCTCTGGGACTGCCCCTAAGGTGTGGCCAGAACGTTTTCCTTCTGCCTAGTGTCCTACTCCTGTAGAGGGCAGCATAACCCTACTGATATTAATCAAGAGGACTGCGTCTGTCAATGAGCGACAGAGAAAAAGGACTTTGGAGATTTGGAATTATTTATGAATTGAGATCTCTGTTATGGTGTGAAGAAAGCGAAGGGCCATTTGCACAAATTTTATAAGGACCATGCTATATTGGACGAACCAGTGATGTGTTCAGATTTGACAACCTCCTTGCTGGCGATGAAGAGTCCACAGTCCTTCCACCAGTGAGAAAACAATGCCCTGAAAGTAGGTGAGCATTCGCCTTAGAGGTCCTGTTGCTATTTAGTGTCCTTCAGTGACATAACCACTAAGGCCACTTTCACACTTGTGCGACTTTTAACGTGATTTGGGACTGCAAAATCGCAAAAATTCGCCATTATTTCCAATGAGTACCATTCATATCTGTGTGACTTGAAGTCGCACCAACTTCAAAGTAGTCCCTGCACTACTTTGGCACGATTTTGATGCATTTTGAGGTCCAAAGACATTCAAGCCCAGTCAAACTCGCATCACAAACGGGGCAACAAAGTCGCGGCAAAATCGCTGTAAAATCGTGTGACTTTGAAGTCGCACAAGTGTGAAAGGGGCCTAAAGTGAGTTAATAATTGAAAAACAATGAGTTGCATTTCCTAAGGTTGGATTTTCCAGCACCGTTAAAGTCCCACATTTACTTGTTTTGGGATGTGATGTGATGCTGAGGTTTTAAGTTACACCCAGTGTGTTCCACAGTAGGAAACAATTTAATGAAAATTAGATTGCAAAGCCATTAAGTAGTGGATATGTATGTAATCTTTTTGGAGAACTATAGTGTCACTCTAAATGAGAAATATTTACTATGTCAGGTGATGGACTGCATATGCAGTCTGTTCAGATTCTTCATGAACAGGTTGGGCCTTGAAGGTCACAGCTTGCAGTAATTAAAAAGGAGAATGTGGAGACTGACTACACCCTGATAAATTTCTTGTCCCCCCCCCCCATAAGCTTTGTATTGTTTTTGTGAGGATATTATGCAAAGTGGTCTATTCCCACCAGTGTCACCATGTACCAAGAAAAAAGAAAAATCTGTGCCTTTGAAGCATGATACATAGCACAGTGCTTTTCAGTGTCATTTATCTCAAAACATGTTGTAAAATACGTGGTTGGTCCTTCCTGTTCCTTTGTGCCCCTCTGTGTACTGACCACACTAATCATGGCTGCCGATCCCTGATAGCATGGTCAGATTACGTGCCTCCGTCATTTCGTTGTGTGTTCAGAGTCTCTGCATCTTCCCATCTCTGTCATTAACATGGGAGTTCACAAGGGGGAGGGCAGGTGCCCCCCGCCCCTGGAATCTTAACCTCCCCTTTAAAGTGGTTGTTGAACCACTTTATACCATCCTGTCTGATCTGTTTAATAATCCTGTGTGCCCGTGCACCTTTGTATACGTTTTAAAAAATAAACCAATCTTTACCGGTTTTCAGAGCGCCGATCACTGCTCACGTGACCCGGCAGTTCTCTCCTATTACCATCTGACAGCTGCCTGCAGTGGGTGGGGCTGGGGATTCCACACTGACATCAGTTGGGAGGGGAGGAGGAGAGAAGTGGCGGGTCACATGAGCGGCGCTCTGAAAAATGGTAAAAAACGGCTTATTTATTTTTAAGACACGGGCACACAGGATTATTAAACAGACTGTAGACTGGATATGAAACTTTAAATGAAACTAAAGCAGCAGGAGGAGGGGGGGGGGGGCACTGACCACTAAGGCCTCTTTCATACGGGCGTCCCATATATCACCCCATCCGTTTGCGGGTGATATACGGACATAATGCATGTCAATGGGATTGCGGATGTCAGCGGACATCCAATTTGCGTCCTTTCAGTTCTGTTCCGTTTTTTGGAATGGAACAGAACCCTATTTTTTCTTCCGTTTAAAAAACGGAAAGGAAGCAAAATTGGATGTTAGCGGTGTCATCCGCAATCCCATAGACTTACATTATGTCCGTATATCATCCGCAAACGGATGGGATGATATGCGGGCATAAAAACAGCCTAGGGTGACAATACCGCTCCTCCATAGATATAGTCCACAGAGTAAATGTAGTCACCCTACAAATGGATGTGTGTTACTGGAAAGATAGCTGTCAAAAATAAATAATACAAGTTAGAACTGGTAAACTGCAATATTCATTTTTCCTATTGGATTTGCTAAGTTTTAAACTGTCCCTACACTTTATATTTTGATTGTAGTGTCTTTTGATTTACAAATAATTTGGCTAGTTGCAGTAAAGTGGGCCACCAAAACCCAATTACCAAAAAAAAAAAAAAAGGAAAAACAAACAAAAAAAAAAGGGAAAAAAAAGGAAAAACAAAAAAAAGGAAAAACAAACAAAAAAAAGGAAAAACAAACAAAAAAAGGAAAAACAAAAAAAAAAGGAAAAACAAACAAAAAAAAGGAAAAACAAACAAAAAAAAGGAAAAACAAACAAAAAAAAGGAAAAACAAACAAAAAAAAGGAAAAACAAACAAAAAAAAGGAAAAACAAACAAAAAAAGGAAAAAAACAAACAAAAAAAAGGAAAAAACAAACAAACAAAAAAAAAAAAGGAAAAAAAAAAAAAAAAAGGAAAAACAAAAAAACAGGAGATACTTTAAATGTTTTTATTAAGATCAGCAAATTGTATTTTACATGATTTGATCATCAAGGATATTCCAGTATTATACAGGATATATTATTATAGGCAGCATATAGGAAAAATACAATAGAAAGAAAAAAGTTTCACAGTTTTGAGCTTGAATAAGTTTGAGTAATGGAATAGGTTATGCATTTTCAAAAAACTGGAGCAAAGAAAAGTGAAAGCCTTTCTCAGACAAACCAATTAGATATCAGCTCTCATTCTTCAGTGCAGGTTAGAGAATGAAAGCGAAGACTTGATTGGTAGCTATAGGCAACATAACTGAACAAAGTCCAGCTTAAGTCCAGTTCTCCTCACCAGCTGATTCAGTGCCAACAGTCACTATCATTCTAGTGCTAGTCTATGTGCCAAGTTGTAGAAGTTTCCAGTCTAACATGCTCGGATGCATCCCTGGCATCTTTATAATGCTGCTTGCTCATCCCTGGAGGTCAAGGATGATAGCTCAGGGAGCATGCATATGAAAAGAGATTCAACACTTTGAAAAACTCCAGTGCAGAGAGCCATGTGTCTGCAAACAACTTTATGAAGACAGAGAAGGAAATTTGAAGCGTAAGGGCCGTTTAGGACACCAGACAGCTCTCTATGAACAGCAGAAGGAAAAAAAAAGTATTTGCAAACTTGCTTGATCTGAATGGATATAAAAAGGTGCTAAGGTGTGTTTGAATGTAAACCTTCCTTTAAAGCAGGGGACTCCAAACTGCGGCCCGGGGGCCAGATGTGGCCCTTTGCTTGCCTTTATCTGGCCCTAAGGGCACTATTTCTCCAACTGGTATGATGCACTATCCCTCCCACTGACACCAAGGGGGCATTATTTCCTCCACTGATACCAATGATGGGATACTATTCCTCCTAATAGGGGTACTACTCCTCCTCCTACTGACCACCAGCCCTGAGGCCATATTTATTATCACTAATGCTGGGCCCGGAACATTTTCTGCCGCCACTGGCTGAAATCCGGCCCTCCTAAAGTCTGAAGGACAATAAACCGGACCTTTGTTTGAAAAGTTTGGAGACCCCTGCTTTAAAGAGTAGCTGTCCACAAAAACCCTCCCTGCAGACTTAAAAAACTCCCAAAAATACTTTAGCTTATTCAAATATTCAGTGGTCGGGTGTAGAACTTACCCACAGCTGTCGCAGCTTGCACTCCATTCTGCATAAGGCCTCTTGCACACAGGGCTCAAAAACACAACTCTTACAGGCATTGACTTTTTTCAACCTGTAAACACACCTCTATGTTAGCCTATGTGGCCATGACATGGGCATTTACAGGTATATTAGAAGAAGAGAGTTTACAGGTCTAAAAATAAAAACCATCACCAGTGCGCATTCAAGAGAGGAGCTTTTGGGCAGAAAAAAGGCTTGGCACACCTAATAAGCCTAAATATGCTTAGCCGTGTTTAGCACTTGAGCGTTCATTCATTCCAATGGCCAGAATAAATTAATATTGGCCAATGTGATCCACCAACACTCAAATGCTTGAGGCGCCTGAACGCGTGTGCAAAACGCAGATTTAGGCACTTTAAACTGCCTTTTTTCCTAACAGGAGCAAAGCTGTTCAGAAATAAAAAAGAAGAGGTGGGAGCATTAGCTCTGTATTCTATCTCAGATCCTGGCTTTGTCTCCTCCATGTTGTACAGCTCCTATTAAATTTGTACATAAAAATGGAGCTCAAGCTGCAGGACCGGTTGGAAGGTTACACAGCTGAAAGCTCAACATCAAAGAAGGGTTTCAGTGCCGATTCACACTACCGCGGCACGACTTCGAGGGCGACCTGTGATGTCGCGTGCACCGCAACTTGCACGGACTTCATATAATGAATGTCAATGCAAGTCGCTCAGAGGTCGCCCCGAAGTAGTACAGGAACTATTTTCTAAGTCGGAGCGACTTGGGTCGCTCCTATTAGAACGGGTCCTGTAGCACTGCATGGATCGCGACTTCTCAGGCTGACCAGTCGCCTGACAAGTCGCGGTAGTGTGAATGGGCACATACAGTCTTTTATTTGGGAGGTTATTGTGGCTATGTCATAAAAGGTAGTTACCCTTAGGCCTAAAAACTATTTTTTTCGAAGCCTTTTCTACTATCTAGGAATAGAAGTTGCCCGGCTTCTGAGCTCTAGGAACTTTTTGTAACTTCCTAAATTAGGCACAAAAACAATGTAACAGAATCCTTAAAAACATGACCCTATGACTCTCAAGATCATTATGGAAAATGTTTTTATATTTTTCAGGCCCCATGGGCCAATGCAATTTTGTATTGGTTTGCTCTGTGTTAGCTGTACACTCAATAACCATGATGTTGTGAAGACAGACTGACAACTATCAATGGCGTGGTCTACAGCATTGCAAAAAATTGTGTGAAATTTAAAAGCACACTTAAAAAAAAAAGAAAAAAAATGAACATCTTCATGAGGCTTCATGGTCTTTGCTCCAGTTATTATTGATCAGTATGAAGGAATGAACGGTTTAGTAAATATTGAGTATACAGAAGTGGAATGCAAATATCACTACAAATCAAAAGGGCTTTAAAAATGTGAAAGTTCCCTAAGGGCACAGTTATACCTCCCACCACAGTTTAGAAAATGAACATCTCCCTAAAACTCCAGTTTTGTCAAATACATATTTTTGTACTACAGTATTCCTGTACAGAACAAAAAAAGTGCCAGACTGTACCTTACATTTCACTATGGGGCAGCCCACCCCAAAGTGACACTAAGCCACAACCCCCTTCCCCCCTTGCAGTACCACTGATTTTCCTGGTTGTGATATCACAGGCATCCCATAATGCAAAGCTCTGTGTGACTAAGAACCTGAAATGACACCCCAAAGTCATATGCAAATTAACATTTCTGAAAAGTTGAAGCATGGGCTTCCCATAGGACTCCGGTGAGGTTGTTCAGACAAGCAAAACACAGAGGGATGTTGATGATGATTTCACAACTAGGTGTGTCACTGAGGAGGTAAGAAGTTATTATGTCTGCCATCTTCTCATAATACAAAAAAAAATTAAAAATGTATATGTATATATATATATATATATATATATATATATATATATATATATATACACACATACATACATATACACATATACACACACACACATACACACACAAATTCAAAAAGTATTGGGACACATGAACTTTAATGGCATCCCAGTCTTGGTCCGTAGGGTTCAATATTGAGTTGGCCCAGCCTTTGCAGCTATAACAGCTTCAACTCTTCTGGGAAGGCTGTCCGCAAGGTTTAGCAGTGTGTCTATGGGAATGTTTGACCTTTCTTCCAGAAGTGCATTTGTGAGGTCAGGCACTGATGTTGCACGAGAAGGCCTGGCTCACAGTCTCTGCTCTAATTCATCTCAAAGGTTTTCCATTCGGGTTGAAGTCAGGACTCTGTGCAGGACAGTCTAGTTCCTCCAAACTCGCTCATCCATGTCTTTATTAACCTTGCTTTGTGCACTGGTCCAAATCATTTGGTGGAGGGGGGATTATGGTGTGGGGTTGTTTTTCAGGGGTTGGGCTTGGCTCCTTAGTTCCAGTGAAGGGAACTCTTAAGGCATCAGAATACCAAAACATTTTGGACAATTTCATGCGCCCAACTCTGTGGGAACAGTTTGGGGATGGCCCCTTTCTGTTCCAACATGACTGCACACCAGTGCACAAAGCAAGGTCCATAAAGACATGGATGAGTGAGTTTGGGGTGGAGGAACTTGACTGGCCTGCACAGAGTCCTGACCTCAACCCAATAGAACACCTTTGGGAATAAGTAGAGTGGAGACTGCAAGCCAGGTCTTATTGTCCACATCAGTGCCTAACCTCACAAATGCGCTTCTGGAAGAATGGTGAAACATTCCCATAGACACTCTCCTAAACCTTGTGGACAGCCTTCCCAGTTGAAGCTGTTATAGCTGCAAAGGGTGGGCCAACTCAATATTGAACCCTATGGACTAAGACTGGGATGCCATTAAAGTTCATGTATATGTGCAAAGGCAGGCGTCCCAATACTTTTAGTAATATAGTGTGTGTATATATACATACACATACATACATATATATATATACACACACACAGTTTTCCACAACTGTTTCTGTAACTGGCTCACTGCTTTCACTAGACATCAATTGAAAAAGGCATCCCCAGCTGTGTACTGCATTACAGATTTATTCTTTGGTGAGATACAGGGAGATGGCTGCAAACATGATTACACAAGGCAGGCCATCCCCACCGAATATCAGCAGGTGTACAGGCATGGCCCATCTCAGAATCTACACAACAGAAGCAGGCAAAAATCTGTAATGACAATCCCTGAAATGTATAAATTTGACCTGGAGTGGAAAGTGTTTTTTTTTTTTTTTTTTGTTTTTGACAAAACTGGAATTTTTTTTTAACATATACCCAACAAGAGTACATAAAAAGTGCCCCAAGTACCACAAAGGCTTCCCATTACTGGCCCAAGAACAGGGGCAATACCCAAAATATTTATATATATTACACATATATACACATTTCACACACCAAAATATATAACCCTCCTCTAACTGCAAATAAAACTTAAAAATATATAATAAAGTTGTATATATATTATATTTTATCAGCTTTCTGTAATACATAGCATAAAACAATTGCAATCTTCACCAGTTCCCTGAACTGTTTCCTCCCAAGATTAAAGTCATTAGGGCTTGCCATCACTCAATATGGCAGCCAAGATTGGCATCACATTATCACAAATGATTTGGTCTGAATTTCGCATAGTGGTACCGTGTGAGATGAGATCTGGCAGAGCCTGAATAGTCAGAGAACTTTTATTAGCAACTTGTTAGTAATAAGTTTTAATTAGGTCATAGTTGCTGCTTGACAAGGCAGAGTATTGTTTGAATGGAACCTTTTCCTATTAGGCTTTAGGACAGAATATTTTGAATTTTCCCATATATCCCAGATTTTAAGTATTACCTTGGGGAGATGCAGACTAGAATACTGCAATTGCTGAGCAGCAAATGATATCACCTGTGATGCATTTCAGTTATCTTGCAAACCTGGCCTGTTAGTGTGCCCTGAGGACAGGAGTTGAGAAACACTGTGCTAGTGCTTATTAAATCTAGGACGCTGTATCAAGAACACTTAATAAATACTTATTGTATTCTTCGCACTCCTGTCTTCGGACGACTTCTTCCTTTCCTGCAATGTAGGTAGGCTGTGACATCCTCACACAAGTACAGGACTACAGTACATGATGAAATCCATAGGCAAAGAACAGCCTACCACTGGCCATCCAGTTGAGAGGAAGCCTACAGACGTGAGGAATAAATTACAGTGTTTTTCTCTTGCACAGCTACCTAGACTTAAAGTGGAGTTCCACTCAAATGTGAGAATTCCACGGGGGGAGCGGGTACCGGATTTTGACAGGTACCCTGTACCCACTTCTGTTGGACCTGGCCATGGCGGGGTACGTCAGAAGTTCGGCCCCCTCCTCCTCCCTAAAGGTCAGTAATGGAGCGCATCGCGCTTAGCACATGCACAGTACCGCAAGGCTTCACTGCCAGGTTTACCTTACAGGTAATGGCGGCGGCAGCACCCGACAGCCGATGGAAACATCGGCTGCGGTGCCGACATCGCTGGATTCCAGGACAGGTAAGTGTCCTAATATTAAAAGTCAGCAGCTACAGTATTTTTTTTTTTTTTTTCGTTTAGTCCACTGGGTTAACCGAAAGTAAAAAAAATACTGAACATGTGTAACGAGCATTAAGCAGCAAAGACCTCTAACTCTCAAAAACTCTGAATTAAGTGAATACAGTTAAGCCTAGTACACACGGGCCAAATGTTGGGCGGCATTGGCCTGTTCAATAGAAAACCGCCCAATATCCGGCCCGTGTGTATGGCAGCTGGTCCAATAGAAGCAGGCCATTTGGCTGGCTTCTGTCGGAAGAGCATGTTGGAAAACCAGCAGCCAACCAGCTCCCGATCAGTGCTCTCAGACATTGGCTGAGAGCGCTGACTGGAGTGTGGGGGGGGGGGGGAGGTGCCCCCCCCCCCCTGTCAGAACCCAAAAGAACAGCAGGGGAGACCGCTGCACTAACGTCGGATTGGTCAGTATTTTTCGTTCAAACGAAAAAAAAAAAAAAAACTAGTGGCGTGTACCAGGCTTTAGTAAAAGGTAGAAAATACAAATCTTTTATTGCTTACTATTTATTCATTAGTAAGCCTGTATAACTATAATTATAATTTAGGAGTTGAAGTAGAGCTAAAAGGCAAAACATTTTTATAATTTTGGTGAGAACAATAAACAGGACAAATAAAGAGGATGACTCTCCCTAAAAAGGTCCACAGACTTGCTGCACGATTCTCGATAAAATGAGAATCACAATTTTTTTGCTTAGAAAATGACGATTCTTGGCGTAACATTATCTTTCACATTATCGCTTGCTATGGGGGCATCCGAGCCGGGTTGCAGCTCCATGCATCTTCAGACACGGAGCTACCGTTCAGCCCCACCCTCTCTCTCTCTCCTAATTGGCTGAGTGTGATTGATAGCAGTGGGAGCCAATGGCGCCACTGATGGGTCTCAGCCAATCAGGAAAGAGTCCCGGACGGCTGAGGGACTCGTGGACATTGCTGGATAGAGAGGGACCTCAGGTAAGTATTAGGGGGGCTGCTGCACACAGAATCTGAATGCATAGAATGCATTAAGATGAAAAACCTTATGACTTTAAACCTCCATTAAGTGGTTGAACTGACCTCATTTACAGACCGAAGTTCATCCCTTTGATCCAAAAGAACCAAATGATAGATTGTAAAACATGTTTATAGTTATCTCCCAGCGCTGAGCAATGTTGATAAACATTTGCCAGAGGTGCTTTTTATTTTTTGACAGCTGTGAGTGAGCAGAGAAGGCTCTGTACTGTATGAATCGTGGAAATGCCAGATTAAGATCGTGAGGGAAGTGGAATCGAATGTTTAACGATTAATTGTGCAGCTCTAACAGAAAGCAATAAAAACTTGACGGGTTCTAATCCTTCCCCACTCTATGCACAATTAAAAAAAATAAAAACATTTTGCCTTTAGTAGCTCTTAACCTTAGCCCAGTCATGACTATTTTTCTTTAAAAGAAGAGTATGTTCTTTTTATTAAATAATCATACATACTTAGGTAGATGCAGCATGGGTCCAATGCTGCATCTGTCCCCCGGTTCCTCTAAAATTGAGAACTGAGCGTTCGAACACCGCGGATCGCTTGGTTCCCAGGGCTCCGTGAGCAGACAGCTGTAACTGTCAGTCATACGGCTCTCTGCTCCTCCATGCTCACTGGAGCGCTGGGCTGCAGAGGGGGCGGGAGCGGCTCAGGCATGTGGGTGGATCCAGACGCCATTGTCACAATCTTGCCTGAGCCTGGACCGGATCTGTGGCGTCAGCAGACAGTGGATTTCAGCCCACTGTCTGCTGAAAACAGGTCATAGGAGTGCAGAACGAGCTGCATTTCTATGATCCATAGGGGAAGTACCGCCAAACGAGCTTTGGCTGTACTTCTACTTTAAGCCTCTAAATATCCTAACATACAAAGAAATATAACAATGGTCACAAATAAATGGACACCATTCAGAGAGATCTCGATCTAAATGCGAGATCGCCATGAAAATTGGTAGATGCCTTTGAAGGGACATTTGTCCTTTTCTTGTGGATCTATCAAGCCCCTTCCTCTTAAATCCATTTGATAACTAATCAACAAAGGTTTCACAGAACTTGTACACTGCCCCTGGCAGGAAGTACAGATATTTTAAATGTTTGCATAGCATGCTCTTCCGCTTTCAGATCCATATCTTTGTACATGGAATAGATCTTGCAATTGTTGATAAACAAATAGAATTAAATGAATGGGGAATTCTTAAAGCCGATATCCACGTTTCCTGGAATACAAAGCTTCCTCTGATTGGCTGAGTCGAAGGACGTCTCTGTCTCACAGCCGGAACCCAGCACTGTGTACTGTATGTAGCTGAACCTACATACAGTTTATACAGTGAAGAACTTAGTGAAGGAAATAGTTAATTTGGACCAGCTTGGCCCAAATTATTTAAAGAGACAGGCAACATGGAAATCAGCTTTAATCTGCACCAAACAAAGTGTGATAATAAAAATCACTGGGCCTGCAGTAGCATCCCATGAATGTCTGGAAAGCACATTAAACAACCATTAATTAAAAAGTAAAATAAAGCACCGCCTTGTCAGTGGTCAATAGGTGAGCTGGAACCTTCTGTAAAGCACACAGGGAAAATGTGAAAGCTAAGAGTATATTTCTTGTTACAATGTAATGGCTCGATCCATCAAAACCTGATGTTCCCAGCTTTGGTGAGTGCCAGTGGGTTCAATCATCATCCAGAACTCTATGTCTCATCGATTCCAACAGGGAGATCATACTTCCAAGTTCCCAGCTCTGCCTGAGCCCATAGCCATTTCAAAGGAGTCGTCTTCTACCTCCTGGAGTAAGCCTCAATGGTACAGCGAGCAAAGGTGGCAACATCTTACAACTTAAAATCAAAAAATTCCGAGGACGGGTCATCCAAACAACCTCCAACCTAAACATTAGTTAGAAGCAGGCTAACCCTTTAAACAAGCAAGATATATTGACAGCTTTGTAAGGGTTTGCTCACAGTGTTCCCATATAAAACAAAGGGACGGCGTGTAGGACCATAAATGTCCAGTTTGGGGTAGCAGGTCATTTTCTTCTAATTGGAGACATGTGCTTCCCTTTCCTGAGATATAAATCACATTAAAAAAGTAAACTTATACGACTTTCACAGAGCCCTCCCCAATGGTCATGTCATACATCCAGACACTGGAAAATTCATTAGAACCACCAAGAACCGAGCGCTTGATGAGACAGACTGAAAAAAATCTGCCTCTTGTCGGCTACACCTATCCATATTCCAAATAAAATTATCGGCTCATTGCACAGCTTCAAGAAGAACGGCCTTTTATCTACAGCAGCTTTAGCAGATGGAAAACATCCCACTCTCTGACCACCAGGGGGAGCACTTGCTCAGTCAGAGACATGCCACTGATCTCGTGCTAGGATGTCCAGATTGGAAGGGGATGAGCCTCTGTATTGAAGACAAACTTGTCCAAGTTCAAGAGATCCACATCATCTGAGAAAAGAAGGAACAAATACTTCAGGGTCTCCCCTAGGAAAAAACTCTCCATCTTGTCACGGGGCTCAGGGTTGCTGGGATTCTGCACGTTGTTGATGGAGGTGTAGCCACCGGATGGAACCTGGTAAAGAAGAATATCATATATAAGGAACAGATCTCCAGGAAGAAAACCCTTTGTTCTGTTAAAGGGAATCTAAAATATTTTCTTGTAGGTTTTTAATATATTCTATATCTCCAAAACAAATAAACTGCACTTGCTGCTTCAGAGAATATCCTCAATATTATATCACACAGCTAAACTCAAAAGCTATGAATACTAAAGCCAGATGAAAATGGTCTAAAAATGGTTGTGCTGTGTGAAAAACTCAAACAGCCAAAAACAAGTACCGTATATACTCGAGTATAAGCCGACCCGAGTACAAGCCGAGGCCCCTACTTTTACCAGAAAAAGATGAGAAAAATGATTGACTCGAGTATAAGCCTATATGAGAATGCAGGGTGGCTGGCATGGTACAGGAGAATGCAGGGTGGCTGGCATGGTACAGGAGAATGCAGGGTGGCAGGCATGGTACAGGAGAATGCAGGGTGGCAGGCATGGTACAAGAGAATGCAGGGTGGCAGGCATGGTACAGGAGAATGCAGGGTGGCAGGCATGGTACAGGAGAATGCAGGGTGGCAGGCATGGTACAGGAGAATGCAGGGTGGCAGGCATGGTACAGGAGAATGCAGGGTGGCAGGCATGGTACAGGAGAATGCAGGGTGGCAGGCATGGTACAGGAGAATGCAGTGTGGCAGGCATGGTACAGGAGAATGCAGTGTGGCAGGCATGGTACAGGAGAATGCAGGGTGGCAGGCATGGTACAGGAGAATGCAGGGTGGCTGGCATGGTACAGGAGAATGCAGGGTGGCTGGCATGGTACAGGAGAATGCAGGGTGGCTGGCATGGTACAGGAGAATGCAGGGTGGCAGGCATGGTACAGGAGAATGCAGGGTGGCAGGCATGGTACAGGAGAATGCAGGGTGGCAGGCATAGTACAGGAGAATGCAGGGTGGCAGGCATGGTACAGGAGAATGCAGGGTGGCAGGCATGGTACAGGAGAATGCAGGGTGGCAGGCATGGTACAGGAGAATGCAGTGTGGCAGGCATGGTACAGGAGAATGCAGTGTGGCAGGCATGGTACAGGAGAATGCAGTGTGGCAGGCATGGTACAGGAGAATGCAGGGTGGCAGGCATGGTACAGGAGAATGCAGGGTGGCAGGCATGGTACAGGAGAATGCAGGGTGGCAGGCATGGTACAAGAGGATTCGGGGTTGTGGGCATACTAGTGCGGGTGTTTCACTTACCTGTTCCAGAGGCGCCTTCATTTTAAAAATGGCGCCGACACGTCATTGCGCACGCGCCGCCGCCGCTCGGGAAAGCTGGTATACGTTCGGCTATTTCCGGCCTGTCCCGAGCGGGGGGGGCGCATGCGCGGTGACATGTATACGCCGGGCGGCGCCATTTTAAAATCTTAAACACGTCGGAGCAGCCGGGAACTTTTTTTTTTTTTTGTTGACTAGAGTATAAGCCGAGGGGGGCGTTTACAGCACAAAAAAATGTGCTGAAAAACTCGGCTTATACTCGAGTATATACGGTATAAGGAAAATTAGGATAAGTCCAAGGTAAAATAATAATCAGGTCCACAAAGGTGTTCAGAGGATATCAACTCCAAAATGTATCTGTGGTATTGAAAATACACTGTAATGTGTGTGCGAAAAAGTTCAGCTGGATGTAGAGTACTGCGGAAGCCCTCCGATCGGGTAATCCATTGTTACACTTGCCAGGCCTCTTATAATCTGGGGTTGGCATTTCTGGTAAACAGCTTGATTTACCTAGATGGTGGGCTCACGGATCACATTGATAAATTGTTTCAATGTTGTAGTTCTTTTTGTTCCTGAACTTTTTGACACAAACATTACAGTGTATTGGCAATAACACACGGTTACATTTTGGAGTTGATACACTGAACACATTTGTGGACTTGATAATGTTGGTTTACATCCGTGGACCGGATTATTATTCTACCTTGGACTTCATTTTCCTTATTCTTGTTTTTGGCTGTTTATGAACTTTTCACACACATATTATATATATATATATATATATACATACACACACACACATATACACACACACAAAATATATATATATATATATATATATATACATATACACACACACACACACTCACATATACATACAGTGGGGAAAGAAAATTGTTGATCCCCTGCAAATTTTGTAAGTTTTCCCACTTATAAAGAAATGGAGGGTCTATAATTGTTATTATAGGTGTTTTTTTTTTTTTGACAATACTTTTTATTAGTTTTTTTTTGCAAGTATACATACCATCCCAAAGAAAAACAAAAAAAGAAACAACCAAAAAAAAAAAAAAAATAGAGTAATATATAAGAAAAACAATATGATCAGACCATGCACATCAATATCGCATAGCATCTCGGATGACAAGGTCATAGGTGTTTTTTTTTTTTTTAAAAAAAGAGACGGAATATCAGCTAAAAATCCAGAGAAAACAATTTACAGATATTATAAATTGAGCTGCAGTTTAGTGAGTAAAATAAGTATTTGATCCCCTACCAACCAACAATAATTCTGGCTCCCATCGCCGCCGTCTGACCGGTTCTCCATCTGCACCGCCGTCATCTGACCGGGTCTCCATTTCTTTGAAGTCGGCGCCGCCGAGTACCCGGAAGTGATGTTATGATATGACATCACTTCCGGGTACTGGCAGCGCCGAATTCAAAAACTTACAGCATTCAAAACAGCCAAACTTGGCGTTTTGAATGCTTTTAAGTGCAGAAGAGGGGTTTGGGCCCCCAGATCCCTCCAACACAGTACCTGTAGACTGAAAAAAAAAATTTTTTTTTTTTTTCTTAAATATGTCCAAAAATATCAGCCAATACCGATATCCGATGACCAAAATATTGCTATCGGCGGTAAAAAAAACGATATCGGTGGATCACTAGTTATAACCCATTAGATGTTTTTTTCACCATCTCATTGGGGAGATTTCCCCTTTACTTCCTGTCCCATAGCCAAACAGGAAGTGAGAGGAAATCCTTGCAAATTAAGGAAAGTGTCCCCGTTGGAAGATGATTTCCCCTCTTTTACTGCTCTGTTGACAACCCAAAACTTGGGATTTTCTTTACTTTCACTTTCAGCGATAATGGTAAACAAGACAAACCAAAAAGGTGAATCTCCATAATGGTGACACAGACAGTAATTAAAACTGTCAGGGGTTCTAATCCCTCTCCACTGTATCCAAAACTAAAAAAAAAAAAAAAAAGTTTTGCCTTTATTTATCATTTTTATAATCTATAGTAACATTAACCACTTAAGCCCCGGAGGATTTTCCTGCTAAAAGACCAGGGGGTATTTTGCGATTCGGCACTGCGTGACTTTAACGGACAATTGCGCGGTCGTGCGACGCTGTACCTAAACGAATTTGACGTCCTTTTTTTCCCACAAACAGAGCTTTCTTTTGGTGGTATTTGATCACCTGTGCGATTTTTTGATCACGCGCTATAAACAAAAAAAGAGCGACAATTTTGCAAAAATAGCAATATTTTTTACATTTTTTTATATGAAATTCCCCAAAAAAAAAATGTAAAAATCAAAATTTTTTAACATTTTTGGCCAATTTGTTTTATCCTACCTATGTTTGGTAAAAAAAAAAAATCGCAAAAAGCGTATTTTGATTGGTTTGCGCAAAAGTTATCGCGTTTACTAACAAAGGGAAAGATTTTTGTCATTTTTGTTGTTTTTTTTTTTAACGCGTAATGGCGGCGATCTGCGATTTTTTTTGCGGTACTGCGACATTGCGGCGGACAGATCGGACCCTTGACTGACATTTTTGACACTTTTGGGGTTACCAGTGACATTTCTACAGTAATCAGTGCTATACATATGCACTGTTACTGTAAAAATACACTGGCAGTGAAGGGGTTAACTTTATTTGGGAGGGAGGGGCTGTGTGTGTCCCTAGGGGCGTGATTCTTACTGTGATTGGCTGTGGCTCTAGCTGTAAGGACACTGATCAACGGATCTACATACTAGATCCGAGTAATCAGTGTCTTTACAGCGATGAGAATGACAGGCAGCTTGTTTACACAAGCTGCCTGACATTCTCCCTCTTCCCCCGACGATCGCCGAGTGGCCGGCGGACATCGGGTCCGCCGGTCACACGCGCGGGGGGGTGCGTGACCGCGCGGGAGCGGGAGCGCGCCTCCGCGGGCGCGCGCTCGCTCCCCAGACCCTCCCAGGCTAGTGACGTTAATTAACGTCACTCTGCCTGGCAGGGGCTGACCGCCGCAGTAAATCTACTTGCGGCGGTCGGCAAGCAGTTAAGCTGGCAACTCGGTGTAGTCCATAAAATCCAAATCTTTATTGGCTACATTCTAAAACACACTGGTAACAAGCAAATGCTTTTCGGTTGCAACAGCCTTCCTCATCACACACAGCTATGTCACAGGCGAAAAGCGTTTGCTTGTTACCAGTGTGTTTTAGTATGTAGCCAATAAAGATTTGGATTTTATGGACTACACCGAGTTGCCAGGTCGATATTACTATGCATCTGTTCGTTGGGAGTGTGGGAGCACTACAGCCAGAGCACCGATCCTCAGCCACAAGAAGCTAAATCTGCAGTTAAAGTGATTGTAAAGTCTTGTTCTTTTATTTTTTTTTTAAATAACAAACATGTTATACTTACCTCCCCTGTGCAGTTGGTTTTGCACAGAGCAGCCCGGATCCTCCTCCTTGTGTGTCCCTGGTTGCTGCTCCTGGCCCCTCCCTCCTGTCGAGTGTCCCCACAGCAAGCAGCTTGCTATGGGGGCACCCAAGCCGAGCTGCAGATCCATGTGTCCAATCAAGACACAGAGCTGCAGTTCGGCCCCGCTCCTCTCTCTCCCGATTGGCAAACTGACTTTAATTAACAGCTGCGGGAGCCAATGGCGCCGCCGCTGTGTCTAAGCCAATCAGGAGGGAGAGTCCCAGACAGCCGAGGGACTCGTGGACATCACTGGAAAGAGAGGGTGCTGGGGAAGCTGCTGCACACAGAAGGCTTTTTATCTTAATGCATGAAGATAAAAACCTTCTGCGTTTAAAACTCCTTTAGGCTTGGGTATTTATTTGCTCACAATTTACTGGCCATAGGTGAACTGTAACCCTGATTGGTCAGTCTTATGATTAAAAAACCTCTGCTACAAATTTTAACCATTTCCCGCCCGCTGGACGTCATAAGATGTCCTGGACTTTAAGTGGGGATAGCTGAATGATACCTGTAGCTGCAGGCATCATTCCGATATCTTTTCTTTTTGCTGCCGGCTATTCCCTGCTCCGTAAAAACAATCGTTCAGCCATTTTATTTTTTTATTTTTTACAGGCGGCAAGAGGGGACATTTCCCTTCCCCACCGCCCTCGTGTGCTTCTACCAGCTCGCCCGTGCAACTGTTGAGGCTAATAAGGAAACTGCCAGTGGAGGAAATTTACCATAGAGAATACCGCCAATTACCTTCTGAGGCTGGGATGCGACATTATGATGTCACATCCGGCCCCAGCAGTTGCAAATGCGTGTATTCAGCTGGAAAGGCGGAGATTGCGTTTTATTTATTTATTTTTTGTTGTTTTTTTTTTTTTTTTTCCAGCCTAGAAGAGAGATGTGGGATCTTCCAGACCCCACATCTCTCTGTAAAGAGAACGAGTCATGACCTATTCCTATTACAAGGGATGTTTACATTCCTTGTAATAGGAATAAAAGTGATTTAAAAAAAAAAAAAAAAAAAAATTGAAAAGGGAAAGTGAAAAAAAATCACGCAGAAGGGAACGTACACGTACGCTGCACCCACATATCTAAACAGCATTCAAACCACACAGGGGAGTGAGCGAAAGCAACAATTCTAGCCCATGACCTCCTTTGCAACGCTAAACAGGTAACCTGAAAAATTGATTAAAGCATCGCCTATGGAGATTTTTAAGTACTGAAGTTTGGCGCCATGCCAAGAGTGTGCACAATTTTAACTTTCAATACATTTTTAGTAGAGAATAACAAAGACAAATAACAATGGAAGTGGTACAATAATGAAAGCTATTTTACAACAAATAATGGTTGAAAAATGTAGGTCAACATTATTAGGTGGGTACCCAGCCATCAATGCTATTATAACTAACTTTCATGGTTTTTTTTTTTTTTAAATTCATGAAACCGTTTTATTTTTCCCTACAAAAAAAAAAAAAAAAAATGCGTTTGAAAAATTGCTGCGCAAATACTGTGTGACATAAAAAGTTGCAATGACCACCATTTTATTCCCTAGGGTCTCCGCTAGAAAAAAAAAATATGTCTAAGGTTTGGGTGTTCCGAGTAATATTCTAGCAAAAATATGATGATTGTTACATGTAGGAGAGGAGTGCCAGAATTGGCCCGGTATGGAAGTGGTTAACCAGGTTGGTGGCCTCACAATTCACTATCACAGGAGTCAACTGCTTGGATGATGAAGGTGCAGCCCTATAGCAAGAAAGTATTCAATCCTGTGCTCACCCGCTTCCCAATTCCACATTATGCAAAGCAAAAGAACTCTAAATGGCTCAACAATCCCCCCTGCCCCCAATTGACACTTTGAGTTCTAGTGTGCACGGGATTGTGGATAAGAAATGGAAAGGAATAAAGATTCCAAAATACTTACATTAGCAGTAAAAACACAGCCAAATGCTGCGTTATAGAATACACGTGTGCCCACAATGCTATGTATAAACTGAGAAAAAAAAAAAAAAAAAAACACATGGCTTTTATTACCCTTGTGAACTTGTTGAAGTTCTGGAGAATTTCCCAGCCCCAGTCCTGGTATTTGGTGTCACCGGTAAACCGAAAGAGATAGAAGAGACTTTCCACCGTTTCTGGTCTTAGCAGGTTGTGCCTGTCTGCCGTCTGCAAATATAAAAAGGACAACATTTGTAGAATACTGAAATTCAAAGCAGGATCACTCCAAATACCTGGGCACAGCCCAATTAGATGCCCGGCAGATCCAATAGATCAGTAAAATTTACCAATAACTATGTAGTGCGAGAGCCTGAGGATTAGCTATAAACTGAAACATTGGTTTAGCTGGGGCCTTGCACCACAACGTTATCAGTAAAATTCACTGTTGATCTGTCTCAATATACCAACACCATTTAATGCTAGGATCTATCATAATATACCAACACCATATGATGCAAGGATCTAACTAAACACTGCATTCCAATTCTCACAATAAATGAAAATATAAAATGAACAAACAATTTATAAAATCACACCCAGCGCCTCTGAAGATCTATTAAAAGAATGTCCAGCAGCCACTATACACATGTAATGAAACAGTAGTCAAAAATTGAAACCACCAAAAACCATCACATTAGTGACACTAAACTATATACATCCTTCAGGATGCTGGTCAATACACCCAAAGGACCGTAGATGAATCACAGTTCCAAAAAAGTGGTGATAAATACTGTGTTGAATGAAGTAGATATTCCACACCAGTGCTTCTTCCACCACACCACGTGAGAATCACTCCCCTAATGTAGCTATACTCACCAGAAGGTGAATATTAATGAGCCTTAGATAAATGATCCTAGCTGTGGGATCCAAGGATGATCTTCTCCACCTCCAATCATTATATGGTCATGCTCCTTACATAGAGCGAGGAGAAGGTGGTGAGACAATCCTGAACTGAAGGCAGAGGCACAAAAGCACTGGATTCAGTTCAGGATTGTCTCACCTCCTTCTCCTCGCTCTGTGTAAGGAGCATGTCCATATAATGATTGGAGGTGGAGAAGATCATCCTTGGATCCCACAGCCAGGATCATTTATCTAACGTTAGTTTTATACATCATATTATCATCCTACTGCTGTTGTGCACTTGTCACTTTGTTCACTATATATATTTTGGGGGTACAGTTAGCCGTCACACTGGGACGAAGAGTGTATATGTATTGACGTCCCTGGATTTATATATAATCTTCTTGCACTTAGCACCTTTGTCACAGCAGTTTGCACCTCGCGGACTATTCATGCTATTATATATTTTATTTTTACACATTGGATGGCGCTAGGAGCACTTTGAATATATTAATCATTTATTATTGATCAAGCACATTATTAATTGTTTATTCACTTATATTTATTGATTATAGATATTATGTTAGGATAAGCGCGGCTTTATTATTATATACCTATATATATATATATATATATATATATATATATATATATATATATATATATATATATACACATATTGCAGTTGGCAAGTGGTTAAGATCAAGTTGGGGGGAGGGGGGATTAAAGTACTCCTAAAGGTGTGTGATGCATAACCTAAAAAAAAAAAAAAAAAAAACAACACTTTTGACCTTCCCCCCCTGTATTAATCGTATTCTCCTATAGTTGTGCTTCACAAGCTCTAATAACACAAAATCTAACTTTATCCTGACTTTCCTGATCTGCATACCAGTTCCTGTACAGGCTTACAGAAAGTACTAGAATGAACGGAAGCACCAGTCAATCAGTAGCTGAAATCACAGTTGAGCTCTCACCTTTACATCAATGTCTTTCCCCCCTGCTGACCCATGCAGGAAGAAGTGAGAGATCTCTGGGCTTAGGCCAGTGTCCATTTGTTTGTACATCTGGTAGCAGGTCTCCATTAAGGCCACAGCGGTTTCCATGTGATCATTAGTAATGCCGTTGTGGGCACCTAATGCCAAAGTACCAGGAAGGAAACACACTAGATGATCCTGTGAGCAGAAAACATTGGAATTACACAACAGAAGTTGTACAGTTTAAATAATCTTATAAAGACAATTACACAGCATCCATTAAAGCTGAGTTCCGGTCTCAAAAATTTTTTTAGATAAAAATACCCCCGGGACAGTCAGGGCTAGTGCATTTAAGCAATGATAGCCTCTGAACTGTCCCGTTTCACTTACCTTTTTAGAAGCAATACTTGTCTTGTCCAGCGCTGCCATCTCAGGTGTGGGCAGCTGAAGCCAGGAGCGTCCTCTTCGGTGACGTCGGAGTCCCAGAATGCCCTGCTCGTCACTTCCGGTGCAGGCGCGTTATCCCTGTACAGCTTCTGCGCATGCCCAGAAGCTGTTTAGCAGGGAATAACGCACCTGCACAGGAAGCAACGAGCGGGGCCGATGCATTGACTTCTGGGAGCGATGACGTTCAGCTCCCAGGAGTCAATGCAAGCAGGAAGTGATGGCGCGGGCCGCGGCCGCAGAGGGAGGAAGTGGAAGGAAGGTAAGTATATTTTCTTCAAAAACAAGGTAAGTGAATCAAAAAAAAAAATTGTCATTATCCAATTCTGTTCTCAGGTAATGTACAGCAAGCGGATGGGGCAAAGTTCAATTTGAGGCTGGAACTGCGCTTTAAGTCACTGGAAATTTACAGAACATGCTCTACAGGGAAACTAACAGTTCACTCGTTTTTAAACTATATATATATATATATATATTTTTTTTTTTTTTTTAATTGTTGGTCTTTTTTTTGTTATCAGCGCAAAAAATAAAAAAAGTCGCAGAGGTGATCAAATACCACCAAAAGAAAACTATTTCTGGGGAAGAAAAGACAGCAATTTTATTCGGGTACAGCATCGCACAACTGTGCAATTGTCAGTTAAAGTAACGCTGTGCCGTATCACAAAAAAAATAGCCTGGTCATGAGGGGGGGTGGGGGGGGGGTAAACCTTCCAGGGCTGAATAGGTTAAGATCCCATACAACTGTATATATCTGAAATTTTGGGAAGAAGTTTCTTCAATGCATCCATACTTTTTTGGCTGAAAGGAGGTGCATAAGAATATGAAGAAAATTCACACAAACACAGGAAGAAAATACAAACATACAACAGTGTTAATAGTGATAATTAGAAGCAGGAACCTGGTACTCGGGTTGATGGCAATCAGTACTATCAGCTAGGGATGCACCGATCCGACTTTTTTGGACCCGATACCGATATCTGGCGTTGTGAAATCGCCGATACCGTAACCGATCCGGAGCTACACACACAGCATGCGGCTGCAGTACAGAGCAAAGCCGCTGCTTCATATGTACGGCTCCTCCATTCACAGGCGGAGTGCATCTGATATCACTCCGCCTGTGAGCCGGGACTATACAGGAAGTAGCGGCTCCAATCCCATACTACTACTGCACCAAGTAAGGGATGGCTGAGCCTTTACTAAGCAAAAACCGGATCGGCCAGTGGATCGGTCAATGTTACCGATCCAGCTATAATGGCCATATCCGCGCCGATATCCGTTCCGAATATCGGATCGGTGCATCCCTACTATCAGCCACTACATTGCACAACATATGATCGTATAAAAAAAAAAAAACACATCTCATGGGATGTAGGGAGCAAAACAGAGTAGTAGTTCTTCCTGTATAACAATACCTATAGTTTCTAGAAGCCTTCAAACAAGCGATTTAAAAACACAAGAACATACCATTTTCGGGCTGAAGTGGCCATGAGACAATTCACCCACAAAAGTCAATCCGCTTGGCTGCGACTTCCGGAGCAAATTCTTCTTCACCCCCTCAATGGCTTGCATATAGTCCTCCAAGAACCTGCAGATAAACACCCAGACTGTGCTATGAAAAGGAATTATAAAAACTTACCAGAATCAGACGAACGATAATGATTGAGATACCCTGCATTATTATTTTACATGACTAGACAAGAAATGGGCATTATGGCATGATGTCCAAAGTTTTATTGCACAAAACTTTTATTGGGTTTTTAAGTATTAATACAAAGGATGAAAGGCTTTCACATAAAGAAAATAATTCAACAATGGTAAGGATAGAGAGGCAAATAAACAACAAACAGGATTGGAGCAGAGGTATTACTGAAAGTGACATCACAAACTGTAAGACACAGGAAACTGTACAAAGTAAACTAAAATGGAAACTGGGAGAAGCTCAGTTGGTAACACTACCTGATATAGGGGGTATGCCCCAATAGGGGCAGTAGAAGGAATAGGGCATTCTAGAACCCAGGAAAGGAGTGAAAAGTGCAAGAGAAGAGTAAAGCAGAGAGCAAAGAGAAGGAAAAGAGGGGGGGGGAGCAGAATCTCATGCAGGCAACAAAATACAAAAGACGTCCAGCTGAGCGGTCAAATGGGAGAGTAGAGTAAAGGACGGTCCAAATTTAAGTGGTTGTTATAGGCCATCCAGGGATCCCAAATCTTTAGAATTTTGGCATGGATAAGTATAGATGTAAGCTTAACGTGGACCATGGTTGGTGCCCAATATTTTAGAACGGTCAAAGACAGCCTTTGTTAATTTTCTACAGTGAACTATCATGTCCCCCAAATTATGGTTGGGGCTCCTTATTAATCTGACACTTTAAGGCTACATTCACATTTCTGTGTGTGAGGTGTTAGGTATAGGAGGTATACAAGGTCTACAGGAGAAGTTCTCAAACTAAATCCCACTGGCTGGTTATGGTCTCCTGCCCGCTGTAAACTGGCATCTGCAGTGCAAAAGCCCCACGTGCAGGAGGCATTGTAGGCAGAGCAGCACCATTCCTCCCACTGACCATGGAGCATTTTTTTTTCTTCACTGAACTGACCAACGATACAGCAGCATATCCCCACCCCCTTCATGTAGGGACATTTTTATTTTTACTTCTAGTGACCAACAGTCCCCCCAACAGTGAAATAGCCCTTGGTTTAAAAGGTTAGCCTAAAGAGTTTATCTCCTAATAGACAATAGGCAAAAAGGATGACCTGTATTGCCATCTTAGGCAACAAAATTTACCATGCTGTCCCCAATAAACATAGCAAGACAAAACAACAAAATGGATTAGCCATTTTTCTAAAGGATGCTTACGTCGTCTCCTTCTTCCCACTCTGGATCCACTGCTTCAATAAGTACTCATAATAGCTGTCAGCTCGGGCTCCCAATGTGAAGACTCCAAGGTGGCTGAACTGCCCGCTGTTTGTGTTAATAAACATGGGTACCAGGCCTTCCCGTTTTCCAGAGAGAGTATGAACATGCTGGGTGACCTGGTCCACCACTTTCTAGAGATGAAATGCATATTAGATACCACTTCAAACCATCACCGAAAAAGTAGATTGCTTAAAAAAAAAAATTAAATTAAAATGTACCTTAAATGTTTCATCTCCTGTCAGTCGTGACAACTCCCGAAACTCCAGCTGGACACTGGTGACTTCAGCCACTGTGCTGTCCGAGGTCCAACGTGGTGGATGGGCGGTTCCTTTCCCAATGTTCACGTCAGAGTAAGGCACCTTGGATGGGGTGTTGAAAGCTGGCAGCAGGCGAGTGCCAATGTCTTTCTAAAGTTGCACAGAAGATGGCTTATAATGGAAATGGGTGAACAAGTCAACATTTAAAAGACATTTAACTCATTCTGGAATGCGGAGCAGAGATCTGCATCTGTTTAGGATCCCTTCAGGCTACGTTCACATGTTAGCGTAGCGGATCGCGGGCAGAACACCGCGATTCTGCCCGCGATCCGGAAATCGTTGCAAATCGCGGGACGCCTGTGCGTTGCCGTTGATTTGCAATGGCACCCCAAACGCTGTGCGATGTTGCCGCGATTTCCGCCTGCCGGATCGATGTATCATCGTGCAAACAAAATCGCGGGTCGCATGATGCCCAAAAAAGGTACAAGAGCTTCTTTGGGGCGTCATGCGACCCGCAATTCTGTTTGCGCGATGTTACCGCGATTCGGCAAGTGGAAATCGCAGCAACATCGCACAGCGTTTGGGGTGCCATTGCAAATCAACGGCAACGTGCAGGCGTCCCGCGATTTGCAATGATTTCGGGGTCGTGGGCAGGATTGCAGTGTTCTGCCAGCGATCCGCTACACTAACATGTGAACGTAGCCTTCAAGTTGATATTCTATATATACCAGCAGTCACCAGAAAGTGGCAAGTCTCAAAAGAAAACAAATTGCCTGCAAAGTCTCAAAAAAAAAAAAACAATCGTCAGGTCTCTTCTGCTCACAAACCCATCTAAGAAGGTTTAACCCAACTTGCTAATAGCTAATAATAGTTACCTCCAAACTTGCAGGATCTGCTGTGCTTTCTGAACAGAAAGCCCAGCATGCAGGTATAATAAACAGTTACAGAGACATCCCCTGGTAAAAAGTATTTAAAGTGAACATATTGGGAGTTTTCACATTTTAAAAGCTCTTTTTCATCTACAGTGGGCATCTGAAGTGCTGGCTCACACCTCTGCAGATACACTCTGGCCTCCCCTCTTTCTAAACTCTGTGCTTCCTATTGATCCACAAGGCCACTCATTGCATTTGGTGGCCAACTGAAAAGCTAGGAAGGTGAAAGGAAATGGGACGGGGACGGGGGGGCAAACACAAAAGTACCAATATCATTACACTGTAGTAGACACTGCACAAACTGGCACAGACAGACACCGTGACAACACATTTAGGAAAAACGTAACATGCAATGGAATAGAACAGTACCGCTTTATCCAGGAAAAGAGAGTCCTTGGTCAAGTGATAAGTGCTCAGCAGTCCTCCCAAAATCCGAATGGTAGTCTCAAACAGATTGACATCAACATTCTTATCAAACGTCAGCTGGGTGGCCACCCACTCTCGGGCCTCCTGAAACTCTGAGACCACAGAAAATTAGTAACAGTACACTGTGATCTCAGGCATTACCCAAAATATGATACATACATTCAGTAATGCATTGCTTCCAAACAAAGCAAAGTACAAGGATTGATTAGAAAAAAAAAAAAAACACGAATAACACCCAGGGCAGTTATTGCTGAGCCCTTGGCTGTCATGTTGGCCCACTTACTTCCTTAAAGTGGTTGCAAACCCTTACATAAACCCAGCGTAGTGACTGGCCTCAGGCGATATACAGAGATTAAACAAATCCTCCTACATAAGTTATACCTGTTTATCTGCAGTCTTCTCTTCTCTACATCTGTTCTTGTTGAATTTTTAAAACTTGTCAGAGTTCAGAAAAAAAAAGGGGGGGGGCAGAGAGCAGAAGCTACAATCTGCACAGCTCAGCAAGGAGAGCTCTGAGAGCTGATTGGAGGGAAGGGACACACAGGAACAGAGCTGAGGCTGTCAATCTGCTGGAAGTCCCTCCCGTGTCACCATTTTTCTCTTGGTGTCAGGAAAACTTGTCAGAAGAGATTCATGCTGATAGCAGAGGAACGAAGCAGAAGACAAAAGTGACACTTAGTGTTCTTAATTCAGACAAGTACACATTATAGAGGGATATCCTTTGTTCATATTCCATGTCTGACGTTTACAACCACTTTAAGGAGTTCCGACATTTCCCTGACTTGCATTATTTGAATACTTGCTCCAGTTCAGTAACATCTAGACTTAAACAGAGGATCAACATAACAGCCAGTAAACTAGCATTTTGCAAGGCTGTGTCTTAAGACATTTTACTTTAAAGGGTCAGTATGAGTTTGCCCAGTAAGTAAAAGGGAAATCAGCATGGAAGCTCTAAGCTTTTCTCTTTAATATTCAATCTGGTACAATTTTCTTTAATCTACCAACATGCATCTATCAATAGGTAGTATGAAAGTCTGCCTAACTAGATACAAATGGAATGGAAGGTTTACATTGGTCTTCTACTACATAGTAAATCTAACAGGGGTTGTATAATCATTGTGTGGTCCCCTTATCCCCTACTACAGCCAAAAAACATAATTTCTACACAGTAAAGGCAGGTTACCATTTTCTAATACCTGCAATTCTGTCACAAAAAAATAAAGCAATTAGTGTGTCCATGGGGTATGGCAAAGCATAAGACATTGATGGACCTCCCCAAACAAAAAGCTATAAGTTGGGTTGGAAATACTTATCAAGTAACCCATTGTGCTCCTAAGACAGGGGAATTGAGCCCTAAGTGGTTCAAAAGGCTGAAGGTTTTTTACCTTCATGCATTCTAAACATGAAGGTTAAACACCTTGTTTGTGAAGCCCCCCCCCCCCCCCAGCCTTTACTTGACCACCCTCTGATCCAGCAATTTTCATGCTAGCCTCAGCTGTCCCGGAACTCTCTTTCCCTATTGGCTTCCACTTCTGTTGATCAAAGCCAGTGAGCCAATGAGGAGAGAGCGGGAGGGGGGGGGGGGGGGGTTCCGAGCCGCAGCTCTATGTGTCTTATGAACACAGAGCAGTGGCTCGGGATCGAGCATGCAGCAGTCCCCCCAGGGCAAGCAGCTCTCTCTGGGGGCAGGGGCCAGGAGTGCCAGCGGGGGATCCGAAAGGGATAGGGGTTGCTCTGTGCAAAAAAAAGCACAGAGCAGGTAAGTATAACATGATTTTTATTTAAAAAAATGTTAAGTTTCCCATAGTGAGGAAAAGAAAGAAATTTTGGCAAGCCAATATCCAACAATCACTGCCCACACTCACCTTCTTTTAGGCCTAATATCCACATAGTGTCAAGAGCGTCTAGGAGAGTGAGCCCAAGCCCAAACCATTCATTGTATGCCTTGGAGATCGGCTTAAGCTCGTCATGACCCCATGCAAACTCCTTGTAACCCTTCCAGGCATGTTGGAACGCTTCAATCACCGCTTCCTGGCGCTCGTTGATGGGAACTAAAAGGAGATAAGTTAATAATTCACTGATCTTGTGTCACTCAAACAACTTTTGCAGGTCCAAATACCACAACACAGAATTATCTAGACTAAATGATGGTGCACAGACCATACCAGGAACTCATCCTCACATTCATATTATTATCTACACTCCTAAAGGGTTTATTATTAGGATGTTTTTAGGGCAGGAGAACTGGTGCAGAACATTTCAGTGGAAAATATTTTTAATTTAAATTTAGGTGCTATACACCTAAAACTCTTCATTTACCAAATCTGAAAAAGATAGTAACTTACAATATACATAGAGTAGAGCCAACTATAAAACTTTTTTTCTTTCCCCCATTTTGGATAAGAGTAAGGGAGGGTCATAAACCCTGTTGATTTTTTTGCAATCTCTGCCCAATTGGGAGACTTGCCTTCACTTCCTGTCCCATATTTAAACCAAAAAGTGTGAGAAAATCCCTTGGGGTTTATGGGAATATTATGGGAATCCCTTGGGGACCCCCAAGCCACCAGACCTAGTGTCCCCACTGGAAGATGTCCCCTCTATTATCATTCTGGGGAAAACCCAAAATTTAGGATTTTTATTTTTTATTTTATTATAAAACAATACGTCCTTTAGGCTCCGTTCACATGTAGGCATTTTGGGGCGTTTTTGGGGAGTTTTTCTGCTCTAGGATCAGCTCTCAAAACGCCCAACGAGACAAATCCTATTCATTTCAATGGCCCCTGTTCACATCTGAGCGTTTTGACGCTGTGAGCAAAATGCCCAACGCTCAAAAAAGTACATGAGCTTCTTTTTGGGCAGATTACAGGCGTTTTCCATTGGTCTCTATTCAATCTAAAAACGCCTGCACAAAAAACGCCTGTAAATCGCGGTAAAAACCGCGCGAAAACGCTACGCTCAGGTGTGAATGTAGCCTTAGGATTCAGACTTCATTTCATTCCTGCAATCTGCCCTGTTAGAGCCAGTATGTGGAAAGTGCACTGCTCTCTCAAAAAATGGCTTGGAGCCTACGCAGACCAACACATTGGGGCTGATTTACTAAAGGAGTCTGCTCATTTAGTAAAGTGAATGTTCATTTACCTTAGTAAAGAAGGTGAAGCAAGGTTCTTTATGAATACATATTTGTGTACAATGGATGATAAAGGATAAGCTCACCTTCAGCTACATTTTCCAAAAAGCCCCCTATGAAACTTTTGTGGGGGGTGCCTCTGTAAAAAAAAAAAAAGCTGGCCCCTTGATCCCATTTAACTAAGGAGAGAACACACTGCGCATGCAGAACGTTTACACGGCCACACAATTTTAGGGTCTACATGTGCGCAAACAGCAGGACAGAGGGTGATTGAACGGCCATCATTTTTTGCAGAAAGGCCCATCTTACAGCTGTATGTGCAATGCAAGGAGATGCAGCATTGGATAAAAGAGTGGTTCTAGTATGTACTGTTCAGAAGATATGGAATTGCATAGAGGGCTTTTTAGAAAATGTTGAACTTACACTTTAAACAAACAAGACTTTTGCTTGCTTGGGACTGGATAATTAAAGTGAACACGACTATTCCTGCTTTTACTTAGCCAAGTACAAAATCTCTTACTTCAGTAAATCACCCCCATTGAATATTTAACTCAAACCTCCATGATCCTTCTAGTGCTTGCTACTGGTAGATGATAATAAAGTGATTATTTTCCTCCCTAGTGTTGAGCCTGCTGTGTAACTTATGCATTAGAAGTGTGTACTAGAGGCTCAAGTGCCAATTTATGGGACACACTGCACTAGTCAATGACAATAAGCTAACAATAAAAAGTTTTTATCACAGCGAAAACTTGGTGAATTTAAAAGGACATGCATAACTCTACTTTTGCTGAGGAAAAAAAAAAAAAAACAAATCTCCTCTTTTTATGGATTATGACAACCTTTGTTGTAGATTGCTACCTTTTGTTATTCTGAAAAAATAATTGTTTGTTCCTCTGTGCTGAGTGAGCCTAATGGGAGTGGTTTCATAATTAATCAGCTGTGCAGCTGCAGGGCACTAATGAGGAATTCTGCAGAGTCTGCATTCCTTTAGACGTGTTCCTATTGGGAGTATCTCACCAAAAATGACATTTTTGTTGCAGGGGATGCCAGAAATCTGACTTGCATCTTAGGAAGACTTCTGGGAAAATTGGTGAGCCAATCACACAAGCAGGAAATGATGTTTCTGGGGTGTGGTCAGTATACATTCTGTGTACAGAACAGATCCAGGTAGCCATATTGCATTGCATTTTCAGAAACTTACAGCGGCTTCAGATTGAAAAGGAAAGGTCATTTTTAATAACATTCAATTACAATATGACTTGGGTCGCAATTGTATACGCTATATTGTTTTTACTTTATTAGCCCTTTAAATAATTTCAAAGTACAACTTGAAATTGGTGCAAAATGTTCCCATAGTAAATGCTTTCAAAGAGACAATGGTCCTTCTTACTGTTTTGTAACCATCTCAGACAGCTTCTCAAAAAACAGTTAAAGGAGTCAGAGGATGAAGATGTTTGGTCAGGAGCAAGTTGCACTTGTTTCAAGAAACAAGGTACCTGGAGATATGGGTTGAAGAAAACTTTCTAAGACAGAACAGTTCCACCGTAAGGTCTGGTACACAGGGGCCGGATATCAGCCGATTCAACAGAAACCAGCCAAAGTTCGGCCAGAGTGTACAGCAGCCTGAACGGCTGTGGAACAAGCGTGCTGAAAAACCAGCGTCCAATCAGCGCTGGCAGCCAATGGCGGGGGGCAGTCCCTATGAGAACACAAAGGCACAGCACTAACACTGATTACGTAGTATGGTGACCGAATTTTTTTTTTTTTTTTTATTCAGCTCGCTGGATTTAACACAAAAAAACTTCCTATTTGTACCTAGCTTTAGACAACATGCGCAGCTCAGTGTACAATGCCAAGAAACTTGCTGGCAGGCAGGTGGAAGCACTTACTGCATAAGAAAGCCTTTCTGCTAGCAATTCTTTTTTTCTCCACTTAAAGTGGTTGTAAACCCACTTTGTTGACATTTACCTATAGGTAAGCCTATATTAAGGCTTACCTATAGGTGCTATAAATATCTCCTAAACATGTACCGTTTAGGAGATATTTGGAGTGCATGCAGCCGATGACATCATTGGCGCATGCGCTCTGAAGGAACGGCCGCCTGTGCCGTTCCTTCAGAGCCCAGTGCCGTGAACGGCGGGCTCCCGCGCGCATGCGCCAATCAGATGGCCGGAGGACACGAACAAGGAAGCGGGGCGGCCAGACATGTCGGCCGCCCTGTCGCTGAGCGGGCGGCACTGCGAGGGCTTCATTTTAAGGTAAGTATTTCATAATGAGCTAGTATGGGATGCATACTAGCTCATTATGCCTTTGTCTTTACAGATTTTTTTTTTTTCGGGTTTACTTCCTCTTTAAGTGCCACTTTAAGACTACTAGGCAGTTCCTAGTAACACGCAAATGCCTACACTAAAGGCCCGTACACACGATACGAAAATCGGAAGTAAAATTTAGTCCGACGAACAATCTGCTGATTTTCGGATTGTTAGTATAGTGCTTTCGACAGCCGATTACGAATTTTCGGACGACAAAATCTGGATGTGCAGGCTATAAAATTTTTATCGTACGTCAACACAACGTCCGATTTTCGTTTAATTAGTACAGTTTTCGTCCGCAAAAATCGTAAGAGCAAGACTAGGCATGCTCCGAAACGAAAGAACACATACAAAGCAATCCAACACATGACATCACTGCTGAAGTAGAATTCTGTACTGCGAGAATTTTCGTATGAAAGTAACCTCTTCACTTTCCATATGAGACTAGCATGCAACAAAAAAATGGACGAAAGATCGTTCGATAATCTGATCGTGTGTACGAGGCTTTAGGCAAAGATCAACGTACAGGGAGAATTCACAGCAATCACTTTTTTTTTTTTTTTTTTAAATACAAACCTGAAGCCACACAAAGCTAAAATCTGATTGGTCGCTGCATTACATCACAGCTCTCCACATTTTATAATTAACGGCCTACATTAAGTAAACAAACCTCATAGTGCAAAGAACTTCAGCTGCGGACAAAAAGTGCAGCAAACTGCGCCAATCATTCAGCTGTGAAGGGGGTTAAAGCAGAACTAAAGGAATTCTTTATTTTTCATTTCAGATTGAGTAAGGGAGGGTTATAACCCCTGTCAGTTTTATTTTTGCCATCCATTTCCCCATTTAGAAGACTTTCCTTCAGTTCCTCCCCCACAGCCAAAACAGGAAGTGAGAGGAAATCCCTGCAAAGTGAAGGAATCCCAGAGTGTCACCAGAATGAACTTTTCATTTTAAGACTTGCCCTCTATTCCTGTTCTGGTGACAACAAAAATGTGGGGTTTTCTTTTGCTTTTGGTGATAAAATTGTAAAAAGGGCCAAGGGGGAATCTCTCCAATGGGGACACAGAAAGCCGTTAAAGGTTAACAGGTGTTCTAATCCCTCTCCATGCTATCCAAAAACAAAGTTTGCTTTGAGGCTAGCTAGGTCTATACTTCGCACATCACATGCGATGTCGGTGCAATGCAAATTCAGTCATATTAGTTTGTATAGCTGAAATTGCATTGCAATGCATTTGGACCAAAATGGTGCAGGACCCTTTTTTTGGTCTGCCCTGGAATCGGATCACATGGGTGTTCAGACCCATTCGAACCGATAATCCGTCTGATTCCACAGTTCGCACTGCCTTTTGTGAACAGTTTTGGGGTGTCATTAACTTTCCTTCGACACCCGCAGCAGTTTGCAGGGAGCAGTGTGAACTGACTCAAGTCTGATGCGATGCAGGAACCCGCACAGGAATCGCTGTGGCTCCCACTTCTCAGTGTGAACTGACTGCGAGTCTGATGCGATGCAGGAACCCGCACAGGAATCGCTGTGGCTCCCACTTCTCAGTGTGAACTGACTGCGAGACTGATGCGATGCAGGAACCCGCACTTGAATCACTGTGGCTCCCACATCTCAGTGTGAACTGACTGCGAGTCTGATGCGATGCAGGAACCCGCACAGGAATCGCTGTGGCTCCCACTTCTCAGTGTGAACTGACTGCGAGTCTGATGTGATGCAGGAACCCGCACTGGAATCGCTGTGGCTCCCACATCTCAGTGTGAACTGACTGCAAGTATGATGCGATGCAGGAACCCGCACAGGAATCGCTGTGGCTCCCACTTCTCAGTGTGAACTGACTGCGAGTCTGATGCGATGCAGGAACCTGCACTGGAGTCGCTGTGGCTCCCACATCTCAGTGTGAACTGACTGCGAGTCTGATGCGATGCAGGAACCCGCACTGGAATCGCTGTGGCTCCCACTTCTCAGTGTGAACTGACTGCGAGTCTGATGCGATGCAGGAACCCGCACTGGAATCGCTGTGGCTCCCACTTCTCAGTGTGAACTGACTGCGAGTCTGATGCGATGCAGGAACCCGCACTGGAATCGCTGTGGCTCCCACATCTCAGTGTGAACTGACTGCAAGTCTGATGCGATGCAGGAACCCGCACTGGAATCGCTGTGGCTCCCACATCTCAGTGTGAACCCAGCCTCAGTTATACTTTAGGTTCTCAGACGGTTTCAAGGCATGCTGGGACTGGTAGTTCCATCACAGCTGAACAAACACAGCTGGCACAAGCTCTGCTGTAAATGGTGATTATCTCACGTATACAATACCTGGATCCTTCTGATCTACTACTATGTCTTGAGCAGGCGGTTTAGTGGCTTCCGGGGCTTTGTGTGGAGTCGGTGCTGAAGTCTGGACTGGTTCAATCATGGCTCCCCTCCAGCTGTATACAAACACAAATAATAAGCTGAGAACTACATAATAGTCACATATGCCCATCATTCCTGAGAAGAAGAAAATCCTCCATGTAGAACAAATACAGCAACAAAAAACTGTAGCAACAGAACTCGATCAAGTGTTTCTTCTTTCTATCACGTAGATGAATTTTGTTTCTGAACTTGTGATGGAATGCAGCACTACTCGACCACAGGCAGTGAGTAGCAAATCACAGCACTGCAGCGGTGTCTGACCGGTTTTTGCACATGACTGAGAAACTTTTGAAGTGGCAGAAATAGATTCCAATGGAACCAGATATGTCTAAACTAGAAAACAACATAAGTTAACAAAATGTGCAAACAGAAAGCAAGCTTCATCCACAAAATCTTTTCCTCCGATATTACAGAAGAGGTTAAAAACAAGTTAGCAAACATATCCTCACATGTTCAGAATTTCATCCAAGAATCATGTTAATAATAACTATTTCATACATAAACAAATCCATAATATACAATGGGGAAATTATTTAATCTCCTGCAGACTTTGTAAATGTGCCCACTTACAAAGGAAATGAAGGGACTATAATTTTTATCATAGGTGTATTTTAAATGATGGAGACAGAAAATCAACCAAAAATCCAGAAAAAACAAATGATACAAATGTTATAAATTGAATTGCAGTTCAGTGAGTAAAATAAGTATTTGATCCCCAAGCAAAACATGACTTAGTACTTGGTGGAGAAACCCTTGTTGGCAAGCACAGAGGTAAGACGTTTCCTGTAGTTGGTGATCAGGCTTGCACACATCTCAGGAGGGATTTTGGTTCACTCTTTTTTTTAATCCAAACTTTATTGAAATAAAAGAGAAAGGCATTACACGGCCATTACACAGGCAGAATGGTCAGTATGAATCATACATTAAAAAATATACAGAATACAATGGTCAATCTGTGCGAGCAAGGTGCAAAACAGAGAGAGAAACCAAAACAAAGGAAAAATAAAGTAGAACAACGCGAAGTGCCGACTGCTCACCTCTCTCATGGGTGACATGTTCTTCCGGGTTTGCGGCATCCGGCCATCTGATTGGCTGGAGCCGCGGTGATGTCACTCCCGCGCATGCACGCGGGAGCCGACGGACCACGGGGCTCTGAAGGAACGGCACCAGCGGCCGTTCTTTCAGAGCACATGCGCCAGTGATGTCACTGGCTGCATTTAAGGTAAATATCTCCTAAACAGTACATGTTTAGGAGATATTTACAGTACCTATAGGTACAACTTGCAGAGGAGGGTTTACTTCCTCTTTAATGAAAATCAGGAGGTGGGGTATTCCATCTTCTGTAGCAATAAATCAGACTATATTCACTCAGATTTGTAAGAGTCTATCCATTACTAGTTGTGTAGGAGCAAGACCAGGCGAATCCAGCCAGCTCTGCCACACAAGAGTAAATTTCTTTAACGCATTTCAATGGCGATAAGGCAGTTGCTCCCTGAGAAGGAGAGAGTTAACATATTCAACCCATTTCTTTCTGGAGGGAATCGTAGGGGATATCCAAAACCTGGCTGTCCGCTTCCTAGCCAAGTACAACAGTCTCGTTATCATAGTGTATATGCCTGGTGGATACTTTTCAGTTTCCAAGGCTCCAAGCAAACACACCAGGTGGTTAACCACTTAAGCCCCGGAGGATTTGGCTGCTCAAAGACCAGGCCCTATTTTGTGATTCGGCTCTGCAAGATTTTAACGGCAATTGCGCGGTCGTGCGACATGTCTTGGGGTGTGAGACCGCCAAGCCCCCTCTATCCTTGCCATACTGCAGGGTGGTTAAGCTAATACGGGCCTTTTCCTTCTCCAAATGAGATCTCTGAACTGTGAGTCTATGCAGTTAAATCACTTATTAGAGATCCACATAGGGGAGTTGTGGAAGATGTACAGAAGTTGCGGTGCCGAGACCAACTTTATTAAATTTACTTGGCCCATTATAAACGGTGGGAGCTTACACCAATTTAGGCTTTTTCATTTTTGTCTATCCAGCATGGTCCACTCATCTTTACAGATCTTCTCTAAATCCACTTGGCAACTCGTAGTTTCAGCTCCCTTCATACATTTTCTATAAGATAATATAGGAAGTGTTACTAAACCCAGATCCTGCATTCAACATATCTGGTCTCCTACAGTACACAGAACATGGAAATGCAATTATTTTAGTAAATATAAATGGATACATACCTTTTCTCATCAGCTGTATATAGCAATCTTTTGATTTGTATCAGTGAGTGCTGTTTGTAGGAGGAGTTTTAATTTCTCCCACGATTGTCCTATCAGGCTTCAAGACCCTTAATTCTCTATCTGAAAATGTCTGGATAGTGCTGATTGGCCCTATGCTGATCACATGTACTGGGCATGGAGGAGGAGGGAGGGACTGGGCTGTCATTTAGGATCTGTATACATGTCCTAATGTGTGATGTTAATACCATGTGACCAGAATAGCTCAGCTAAAACCAGGAAGTGTTCTCTGAGCAATAGAGACCAAACTGAGCATGTGCAGCTGAACTACACTTACTGCCTTTATCCAGACTTGACCAGAGTGAACGTGTAGGAGGGGGGAGGATCTGTGCATACAGGATCCCACAGTTTTTTTACACAATGCAGAGGAATAATGACTTAAGATACACAGCGAGTATAACACGCATGCTATTCTACATCTATAGACAGATTTTACTGTTGTGGTTTTAGTAACACTTTAAGGTCTGGAGACTGGCTAGGCCACTCCATCACCTTAATGTGCTTCTTCTTGAGGCACTCCTTTGCTGCCTTGGCAGTATGTTTTGGGTCATTGCAATGCTGAAAGACACATCCACGACCCATCTTCAGTGTTCTGGCTGAGGGAAGAAGGTTCTCATCCAAGATTTTCCAATACATGGCCCCATCCATTGGCCCTCAAAGTGGCAAAGTCAGCCTGTACCTTTAGCAGAGAAACAGCCCCAAAGCATAATGTTTCCACCTCCGTGCTTGACTGTAGGGAGGTGTTCTTAGGGTCATAGTCCTCATTTTTCTTCCTCAAAACACGGCGAGTTGAGTTAATGCCAAAGAGCTCATATTTGGTTTCATCTGACCACAGCACTTTCACCCAATCCTTCTCTGAATCAGTTAGATGTTCATTGGCAAACTTCAGACAGGCCTGTACATGTGTCTTCTTAAGAGCGGGACCTTGCAGGCGCTGCAGGATTTCAACCCATGGCGGCATATTGTGTTACAAGTGGTTTGTTTGATGACTGTGGTCCCAACTGCCTTGAGATCATTTACAAGCTTCTCCCATGTAGTTCTGGGCTGATCCCTCTCTTTTCCATTGATCATCCTTACCCCATGAGGCGAAACCTTGCAAGGCGCTCCAGACCGAGGGCGATTGATGGTTATTTTGTATTTTTTTCCATTTGTGAATAATCGCTCCAATAGTTATCTCCTTCTCACCAAGCTTCTTGCTGATGGTCTTGAAATCCATTTCAGCCTTTTGCAGGTCTACAATCTTGTCCCGGATGTCCTTGACAGCTCTTTGGTCTTGCCCATGATGGGGAGGTTTGAATGGAAGAAGTATTCTGTGGATAGTTGTATTTTATACACATAACGGTCGTTAGGAACACCTTCCTAAATTTAAAGGAATAATCTGTGTACCACATGAGCACGAACTGTAGCCAGTCTGTGGGAGTCATAATTATTGTTGGTTGGTAGGGGATCAAATACTTTTCGCCACTGTAGGTGAATGCTTGTGCAATTCTTCTATTTAGTATTGAGCAAATACCTGGAACAGGTTCTGGTGACTCTAGTAAGGGCTGGCAGCTCTCTCACAACCTGTTACTCTCAAATTTGCCATAACATTCTCCCAATTCAAGAATTCCATGTTATGTCTGGGCCTTTTTTTGACAACATAAAATGACCTGCTTCTATAGCCATCAGAGGTGACAGCTGTTGGCAAATCTCTTTGAAAGTGAATGATTTTCTTTCCCTTGATCACTTTAGTAATGTAAAACAGCACCAGCAGAGGCCTCCCCGCCCGCCACCATACAGCACCAGCTGTCTCCATAAAAGAGGGCTCCCTCGCCTGTCGCCATACAGGACCAGTAGAGGGCTCCCCCGCCTGTCGCCATACAGGACAAGCAGAGGGCTCCCCCGCCTGTCGCCATACAGGACAAGCAGAGGGCTCCCCCACCTGTCGCCATACAGGACCAGCAGAGGGCTCCCCCGCCTGTCGCCATACAGGACCAGCAATACAACAAAAACAGCACGGCTCTCACCGCCTGTCACAAAACACCAGCAAGTCTAACTTCCTGTCAAGATACAAGACCCACAGATATCTCAATGTCTTTCATGAGTGGAGCAGAAGACTGTTTGAAAAGCCCCGCCCCCAGCTGGATATCAGCAGTGCCTATAGTTCAGATCCCTCGTTTACCTTATGACAGGTTCCTTGTTTTCAGCCTCCGCTGGCCTCTGTTCATTATCTTCCAGTGTTTGGCTCTTTGTAGGAGGTGGACGTAAAACAGGTGGTCCGCGCTTGTTTGGTCTCTTATTTTTCTAGAAAAAGGAAGACAATTGACATATTTTAGTGTGCAATATAAAAAAATGCACCTGTAGAAATTTATATTGAACTTCCAAACAGGCATTTCCAAATTGTTCAAACTTATTCCATTACATAAACAGTCTGTAATGTGACCAAACCACATACAAATGTTGCACACATTGGCTGACCACTAAGGCAGGCTCAATGGACCAGGGAATAGCAAATGGAGAGACTTGAGCTTAAGAAATTCATGCTCTGGTAACAATGTAAAAACTAAATCTTAGAGGGGTAAAGATAGGACATTTTTGTCTTATAAAAAGTGATAGCAGGCATCATATGGTGTCTGCTCTTGAAGTGCACCTGTGCCCGGACTATGAACATTAAAGCAGAGTTCCAGTCTTTTTTTTTTTATTAAAAGTTAGCAGCTACAAAAAGTGTAGCTGCTGACTTTTAACAAACAGCCACTCACCTTTCCCAAGATCCAGCGGTGTACTCACCCCAGCCGTGTTCGCTTTGTGTCCTCCCTCGGCAGCGCCGGTGTAACGTGAGAATTACCTACCCCGTGAGAAAAACCTACCTACGTCACTTCCTGCCAGGAACAGCTGAGCAGCGCAGCAGTGCGCATGCTCACAGCCCCGGAGACCTAATGGAAGAGCTGAGGATCAGACTAGTGCGCATGCGCACTAGTCTGAATTGATCTCGGTGTCCGTGAAAAAAACCTACCAACGCGGCGGTGACATAAAACAGCTGTGCTGCACTATGAGTCATCTCCGCTCCTGTCCCTGTCGCTTCCCTGATCTTGGCTAGTAAATATAAAAGCGGCTGGCGGCTCCGTGATTTATGTTTTCATACAGCCGCCGCCGCTTTTATATTTATTAGCCGAGATCAGGGAAGTGACCAGGACAGGAGCGGAGATGACTCATAGTGCAGCACAGCTGTTTTAATGTAACTGCTCGCGTTACACACACTGCCGTAAACCGGAAGTGACGAGGGTAGGTTTTTCTCACGGGCAGGTAATTCTCACGGAACACCGGCATCTCTACTATTGGCACCCGGCTTGACACTTCACAGCCAGGTGCCACCTGCACAAGCGCGAGTGGCGCTGCGCTCTGTGATTGGTCCCGAAGTCTCCTAGGACTGGTCATGCTTCCGAGAAGACTTCAGGAAGGAGAACTTGGAAACTTCACACTGGACCTCATGCAACTTGGATTCTGTGCCTCACCACTCTTCCTCCAGACTCTGGGACCTTGATTTCCAAATGAAATGTATAATTTTCCACAGTCCGTGGTGATTTGGGTTTAATGATCATGGTAGCACTGTACTCGATTGGCCAGCAAACTCGCCTGACCTAAACCCCATAGAGAATCTGTGGAGTATTGTCAAGAGGAAGATCAGAGACACCAGACCCAACAATGCAAATGAGCTGAAGGCCGCTATCAAAGCAACCTGGGCTTCCATAACATCTCAGCAGTGCCAAAACCTGATCACCTCCATTCCACGCTGCATTGATGCAGTAATTCATATAGTTACATAGGTACATAGTTAGTGAGGTTGAAAAAAGACATCAGTCCATCCAGTTCAACCTATGATGTGCGCGTGTGTTTGCTGTTAACCGTACATTCTATACCCCTGTATGTTGTGGTTTCTAAGGTGCCCATCTAATAGTTTTTTGAAACTATCAATGCTTCCTGCTGATACGACTGCTTGTGGAAGAGAATTCCACATCCTTACCGCTCTTACAGTGAAGACCCCCTTACGCATTTTAAGGTTAAACCGCCTTTCCTCTAGTTTTAGTGAGTGGCCATGTGTCTTATTGTATTCCCTTACTCTGAATAGTTTGTTCCTTATGCCAGGGTCGCCAGTACAGTATTTGTACATTGATATCATATCCCCCCTCAATCGTCTCTTCTCCAGAGAGAATAGGTTCAATGCTTGTAGTCTTTCCTCATAGCTGATGTCCTCTATTCCCCTAATTATTTTTCTTGCCCTTCTCTGGACTCTTTCCAATTCCAGCACATCCTTCCTGAGGACCGGTGCCCAGAACTGGACAGCATACTCCAGATGTGGCCGGACCAGAGTCTTGTAGAGTGGGAGAATAATCTCTTTATTTCTGGAGTGAATCCCCTTTTTTATACATCCCAGTATTCTGTTGGCTTTGCTTGCAGCGGCTTGGCATTGCATGCCACTGCCAAGCCTGTTGTCTACCAGTACCCCCAAGTCTTTTTCCATCCTAGACTCACCCAGAGGTCCCCCCCCCCCTAGTGAGTAGCTTGCTTTCTGGTTTCTGGCCCCCAAGTGCATTACTTTACATTTTTCAACATTAAACCTCATCTGCCATATAGTTGCCCACCCCGTTATTTTGTTCAGGTCCGCTTGTAAGGTTTCCACATCCTGCCCAGAAGATATTGGCATGCTTAGTTTAGTATCATCCGCAAATACTGAGATTGTACTAGATATCCCCTCCTCTAGATCATTTATGAATAAATTAAACAGGATTGGTCCCAGGACTGGACCCTGGGGGACCCCACTTTCCACACCCGCCCAATCCGAGTACTCCCCATTTACCACCACCCTCTGGACTCTCCCCTGGAGCCAGTTCTCTATCCATGTACTCACCTTATGGTCCATACCTACCTTCCTTAGTTTGAACAGTAAGCGTTTGTGGGGAACGGTGTCAAAAGCCTTTGCAAAGTCCAGATACACCACATCCACAGGCTTACCTTTATCTAGGCGGCAGCTCACTTCATCATAGAAGGTTAATAGATTGGTTTGGCAAGAACGATTTTTCATGAATCCATGCTGATTACTACCAAGAATACCATTTTCATTACTAAAGTCTTGTATGTGGTCCCTTAACATCCCCTCCAAAATCTTGCAGACTACAGATGTTAGGCTGACCGGCCTATAGTTACCCGGGATACACCTCGGCCCCTTTTTAAATATTGGTACCATGTTGGCTTTTTTCCAATCAGCTGGCACCATACCTGTCTGTAAACTATCCTTAAAGATCAAGAATAATGGTCTGGCAATCACCTGGCTGAGCTCTTTAAGAACCCTCGGGTGCAAGCCATCCGGTCCCGGGGATTTATTTATGTTAAGTTTCTCTAGTTTAGCTCTAAGTCTATCCTCTGTTAGCCATGGCGGTATTTCCTGAGGTGTGTTGTTTAGTTCGGCCTTACAAGCTAGGTTTGTGTAGCCCCCCCCGATTCTTTTGTGAAGACTGAAGAGAAGAAATTATTTAACACTTCCGCCTTTTCTCTGTCCTCAGTGGCCAGATTTCCTTTGTCGTCTTTTATGGGGCCAATGTGTTCTGGCCTCGCTTTCTTACTGTTTATATACTTAAAGAACTTCTTGGGGTTCTTTTTACTCTCCTCCGCTATATGTCTCTCGTGTTCTATTTTAGCCGCCCTGATTTCGTTTTTACATTTCTTATTACACTCTTTGTAATACTTAAATGCTGCCAATGACCCCTCAGTCTTGTATTTTTTGAAGGCCTTTTCTTTAGCACTAATATGCATTTTTATGTTGGAGTTTAGCCACCCAGGGTTTAGTTTTGCTCTTTTAAATTTGTTTCCCTTTGGAATGCACTGGTCAATCCCCTTGTTAAGTATACTCTTGAAGCACTCCCATTTTTGCTCCATGTACTTTGTTCGCAGGGTTCTATCCCAATTGATATTTTCTAGCAGCGAGCGCAGTTTTGGGAAATTGGCTCTTTTGAAATTCAGCGTCCTTATATTACCCCTCTGCTTCCTATAACTGTAATTAATACGGAAACTTATTGACCTATGGTCACTGTTTCCTAAGTTGTCCCGTATTTCTATATCCGTGAGCAGGTCTGTATTGTTGGTAATCAGTAGGTCAAGTACCGCATTGTTTCTTGTCGATGCATTCACCATCTGACCCATGAAATTATCCTGCAAAACATTTAGGAACTGCCGAGCCTTGGCTGAGTGTGCGGTTCCTTCTGCCCAGTCTATATCAGGATTATTAAAGTCCCCCAATTTAATGATATTTCCCATCCTTGCTGCCAATCCTATCTGTAAAAGGAGGTCCGCCCTCCCCCTCCTCCCTCTGGTTGGGGGGCCTATAGCATACGCCCAATATTACCTTCCCCACCGTGCCTTCCCTTTGAAGCTCTACCCATGCTAAAGGAGCCCCGACCAAGTATTGAGTACATACTCTACTGTACATTCAAGTTTCAGTAAGCCAACATTTCTGTATCAAAAATCATTTTTTTTATTGGTCCTCTGTAATATTCAAATTTTATGAGATACTGAATTTTGGGTTTTCACTAGCTGTAAATCATTCTCATCAAAATGAAAAGAAAGAAATGCTTGAAATATATCACTGTGTGCAACGCAACCAAATAAAATATATTTTATTTTTGTCACTTTTAGAATTTAATTACTGAAAAAAAAATTAACTTTTTGATGATATTCTAATTTTATGAGAAGAACACACACAAACACACAGTAAATAATTGCTACACAAGCCATATTGTAATTTAAAGTTTTTAAAAATGATCTTTCCTTTTCCAGCCCTATAACTTTCTGTAAAATTCAATATTGCTACCTAGAAGAGTTCTGTGCAGCGCTGGTGTACAGAACGCCGCCCCCCACTCCCCCTGGAGAATGTAATCTCCTGCTTGTGTGATTGGCTACTGATTTTCCAAGTCTGCACCAAGAAACAAGTCAAATTTTAGGCACACCCTGGAACAAACATTTTGGGCGAGACACTCCCAAAGGGTAATTACTTCTAAAGGGATGTAGATGCTGCCACCTTCAATGAAAAAAGACATTCCCATTTAGATTCACTCTGCACATTAATTTAAAAAAAATCAAACAAATAGAAAAACAAAACAAAAAATATAAATCTATGCAATGTATATACTGTATATCACCTAGGAGGGGGATTTTTTTTTTTTTTTTTTTGCTTAACGAAAGTGGAGTTACTCTTTAAAAGTCCTGTACCCAAAAAAAAAATGAATTTTTGTAAAATCTTGCCGTAAAATTCCTTTCTCTGAGTCCTCCGCCCACTAACACAATCTTCACCAATGGGTATTGACCTTTGCTAGCTAGGCACAAGATTTGTTAGTAACAAAGGCTTTTAGCATAGACACACCCCTAGGGGCTGTCCCACTAGTCAATACCTCCCTGCACCAGCATTCCCAACTCAGTTTGGTAGCATAGCAGTAAGAGTACACAAAAACCCCAAAAGAGGGGCGGGGGGCGGCGACTGTCGGAGGACTCAGAGAAAGGAATTTTACGGTAAGATTTTACAAAAATTCAGTTTTCTCTTACGTCCTCCGACAGTCGCCGCCCACTCACACAGTCTTCACCAATGGGATGTCCCAAAGCAGTGTATACATGAGGGGTGGGAGACGCAGCCGCAGAAAGAGCAACGCAGTACCCACATCAGAGAAAGGAACCTTACACACAGTAAGAGAACCAGCTGGACAACAGGAAAAGTGCTCAACAGGAGCAACAACCCAGGAAAACAAGTAACCCAGGGGTAAAACACCCCAAACAGCCAAAGACCCAAAAACAAGGGTCCCTATGGCACTGCCGCACTGAGAACTTTACGGCCAAAGGAGGCATCAGCCGACGCCTGAACATCCACCTTATAAAACTTGGAGAAGAAGGTGTGCACGGACGACCAAGTCGCCGCCTTACACACCTGGGCCACCGAAGCCTGATGCCGGAAGGCCCAAGACGCACTCAAAGACCTGGTAGAGTGCGCCTTAACAGGGAAGGGCGGAACCCTTTCCTTCAAGGCATAGGCCTGCACAATGGTTTGTCTGATCTATTTGGCAATGGTCGCAGCCGACGCCGCCATGCCCTTCTGAGGTCCCTCAGGAAGGACAAAGAGGGAATCCGACTTGCGAAAAGATTTAGTGGACGACAGGTAAACCCTGATCGCCCGGACAACATCCAAGGAATGCAAGGCAACCTCCTTAGGATGTTTAGGCTTCGCGCAGAGCGAAGGCAAGACAATGTCTTCATTAAGCTGAAAATCCGAGATCACTTTCGGAAGAAAAGGACGGGTTAGGTCGCAAGACCACCTTATCCTTGTGAAGCACCAAATAGGGAGAGCTGCAGGACAACGCCGCTAGCTCCGACACTCTGCGAGCCGAAGTGATCGCCACCAAAAAGGCAACCTTCTTGGACAGCAGAGGTAACGAGATCTCCCTGATCATTTCAAAGGGAGCGTGCTGTAACACGGACAGAACTAAGTTCAAGTCCCACGGAGGTAAGGGCTCCCTCCGAGGAGGGGCCAAATGATGCACCCCTTGAACAAAGGTGCGAATTAAGGAATTTGACGCCACAGGGCGCTGAAAAAAAGTGCAGAGATCTGGCCCTTTATCGTGGCCAGCGCCAGACGCTGGTCCACACCAGTTTGGAGGAAAGCCAGCACTCTCGACACCGAGTATGAGCGAGGGGAATACCCCCTGGACTCACACCAGGCAAAGTACGCTTTCCAAGTACGGTAATAAATCTTCCCCGAAGAGGCTTTTCTAGCCTTGATCAAAGTAGGAATGACCTCAGGGGAGAGACCCTTGTCCCTCAGGACCTGGCTTTCAACAGCCAGGCCGTCAAAGCCAGCGACTGTAAAGCAGGATGGAATATCGGCCCTTGAGACAGAAGGTCTTCCCGGATTGGCAGGCGCCACGGAGGCTCGACTGCCAGATGAACGAGGTCTGTGTACCAAGACCGGCGAGGCCAGTCTGGTGCCACCAAAATCACTGTGTGTGGTTCCGAGGCCAACCTGCGAAGGAGCCTGGACAGCAGCTGAATTGGAGGAAAGGCATACATCAGATGATACTGATGCCAGGGCGCCACCAATGCGTCCGAGGCGTCCTCCCGAGGATCGCGCGTCCTTGCCACGAATCTTTCCACCTTGTTGTTTAGACAAGACGCGAACAGGTCCACATCTGGTGGACCCCACCTCGTGCACAACATCTGGAAAACATCCGGGTGTAAGGACCATTCCCCCTGATCCAGGGTCTGGCGGCTCAGATAATCTGCCTGCCAGTTTTCCACCCCCGGTATGTGTACTGCCGATATCGCCGGGACGTGAGTCTCGGCCCAAGACAGAATGTCGGTCACTTCCCGAGCCGCTCGGGCACTCCTGGTGCCCCCTTGGTGGTTGATGTAAGCCACAGCGGTGGCATTGTCCATCTGAACCCGAACCGGACGGCCCTGAAGCCGACCCGACCACTGGAGAAGGCAAAGCTTTATCGCTCTCAATTCCAGAATGTTGATCGGAAGGGAGGATTCCTCCTTCGACCAAGTTCCCTGGGCGGACAGGTTGCCCAGGACACCACCCCAGCCTGACAGGCTGGCATCCGTGGTGACCACCGTCCAGAATAACGGACGAAAAGACTTGCCCCCCGACACCGCCGGGGACTGGAGCCACCACAGAAGACTCCTTCTGGTGCGGCGGCTCAGTGAGATCCGCAGATCCAGAGACTGAGGTCACCCGTCCCACTTGGCAAGAATCTCCGCTTGGAGACCCCGCGTGTGAAACTGAGCAAAGGGGATCGCCTCGAAGGCCGAGACCATTAACCCCAGACACACCTCATGCATGTCCTGAGTGACGAGGATCGGTGGTCCCTGAGGGACCTGACTGCGTCCTGAAGCGTCCGGAGCTTGTCCTCCGGCAGGAAGACCTTCGCCTGAACAGAGTCCAGAACCATCCCCAGATAGGGAAGGCGAACCGAAGGGCACAGAGTCGACTTGGGAACGTTTATGGTCCAACCGAACTCCTGAAGTGTCTGCACTGTAGTGGACAGGCCGTTCAACAGGCTCTGGCTGGCATTCGACCTTAACAGGAGATCGTCCAGATATCCCAAGACTGCAATGCCCTGGGCTCGCATCAGGGCCAGAACAGGCGCCAGAACCTTGGTAAAAACCCGCGGAGCCGAAGCGAGACCGAAAGGAAACGCCACAAACTGGTAGTGTTCCTCCGCAATGGCGAATCGAAGGTACCTCTGGTGGCCCTCGAAAATGGGGATGTGTAGGTACGCATCCTTCAAATCGATGGAGGCCATGAATTCCCCCGGACTCAGGGCAGCCACCACTGAGCGCAGGGATTCCATGCAGAATTTCCGAACACGCACAAAGCGGTTCAGAGCTTTTAAGTCCAGGATCGGACGCACCTTGCCCTCCTTTCTGGGCACAGTGAACAGATTGGAGTAAAACCCCCGAAATCTGTCCCGATGAGGCATCAGAACCACCACCCCCTGGGTCCGCAGGTCCCGCACCGCTAGGTGCAGATCCCGCAAAACGCTCCGGAGGCAGTTGAAGATTTGAGGGAAAAAATCTGCCCGCCGGCCGAGAAAGGAATTCGATCTTGTAACCCGATCGAACGATTTCCTGAACCCATCTGTCCTGGATGCGGAACAGCCAAGGTTGGAGGAAACCGCGCAAACGTCCCCCCACCCCAGAAACGGGTGAGGGCGTCCCTTCAGGCGGATGCGGAGTGGGTCGCAGAACCGACTTGGCCGGACTTACCCGCCCACAGCTTCTTCTGGGTGCCTTGGCCCTTGAAGGGCTTGCCCTTGGACTGCGACCTAAAGGCACGAAAGGACCCCTGAGAGGGCCTAAAGGAGGGGTTACGCTTGCCACGAAAGGACTTGTTCTTGGGATTCTGGGGCAAGAGAGTACTCTTGCCCCCAGTAACTCCTTTTACTAGAGTATCCAAAGCCTCGCCGAAAAGGCGAAAACCAGCGTAGGGAAAATCCGCTACCGTCTTGCGGGATGATTGGTCGGCCGACCAACTTTTCAGCCCAACACTAGACAGGCGTGCAGCCAAAGGGGCCTCATTCAAGGCCGCATCGCACAAGTACATGACCCCCTGATGGATCTGGTCCACCATAGCCAGCGTAGTCGGCGGAGCTGAATCAGCCACCAGGGTGCGTCTGAGCACCTTCGTCATATCAGCAACCGCCTGGGCTGCCATAACCAAAGCAAAAATAGGCTTGAGCATAGAGCCTGCCACCATATATGCGTGACGGGCAAGAGACTCCAACCTCATGTCCGTAGGATCCCGGAAAACCGGGGGTATCCTCAGTGGGAACCAGGGTAGCCTTGTTCAAAACGGCTACAGCGTGATCCACTTGGGGCGCTACACACCAGCACTCGTCGGTGGAAGGCGCAAATGGATAAAGCAGTTTAAACCTACTGGGCACTGTAAAGGGCTTCTTCAAAGTGCGCCATTGCTCATTAACAGTGTGATGAAATTCCGCAGGGCAGGGGAAAACCTGCGCTGATTTGCGGGTTCTATGTGTCCCAAAGGAGGACACCCTAGCTGGAGGAGTGGGCTCATCCTCCAGGTGCAGCTTATCTTTTATGGAAGCAATCAGCTCATCCATGAGTGCAAGCTCTTCAGGCAAGCCAGGGGGAGAAGTATCAACCCCTTCCACCTCCCCCTCAGACCCCATAAGGTCTAGAGATGAGCGAGACCCTGAAAAGGGCACGCCAGCCACATCGCCCTCTGAATCAGAGGAAATGGATAACCTGGCCCTCTTTGCAGAATGTTCAGCCATCAGCACCTGCATCTGTGACACCAAAGATGCCACTACCGTGGCCAGATCAGACCCCTCGGGGGGTGCAGCAGTCCCCTGGTCCCCCACCAGGGCCGGGGGGAACTTGCTATCCTGGGAATCCATGCCAAATAACAGGTATGGGATAGAAAAGGCACTGGCCCTTTAAACACCACGGCGAGCGCAGCCCACCGTACACTAACTGTATGCACCGACCCCCACAGGGACAGAAAACACTGAGTTAGGAAGGATAGCACAGAGAAAAACCTGGAGAGAGCACTGCAGACTGCTGCCACCGATCGCTGTCCAGAGAAAGAGGAAGTGATGCAAGAGAGGCTGAACTATATAACCCTCAGGGAAAATGGCTGCTCGGCAGGAGTGAATGGAGGCTACAAGAAAATGGCCGCCGACATGTGCTCAGATCGATCGCGCATGTCACCGCCAAAATGGCGTCGACTGGCGCCAAAAGCACACCGCACCGCACTCTGCATAAGGCCCAGGAACAGGCCGCAATAGCCCACAGTACATACAAAAAAATGGCGGACCGCGCAGCCCTAGCGGTCGCCGCCACACATGTCTGTACTCACATCACCCAAAAGGGATACAGCGGAGCGAGAGGGGCCCCCCAGCAGCACAAATAAAGGCATTCAACCCCCGCAGGGATCGCAGTAGGGAGCCCGCACATAACAGACATGGGGGGGAACACACAGCCACAGACTGACACCCCAGACAGATGGTTCCCACACAGAAGGTGCTTACCGTACCGGATGGCGTGGGGAACCGTCTCAAAAACGACAAACCGCTGTCCTATATGACAGGGAGTGCCGCAGCCGGGACGCAGGAGACCGCAGCACATGACTGCAGAAGGCGTCCAGTGAGGTAGCCACCTCACATGGCAGCATCCCTGCAGCGAGCAGGGATGGGTCGTTCATGGCGCCAGGGCGAACCGTAGCTGAACGCTCGATGGCAGGCTGGAGATCCATCTGACCCCCAGCCCTGGGGATCCAGGGCGGCCAGTCCGATACCCAGCTCCGCATGATGTATCTTCATCCGAAGATCCCTAACTAAGAGCTGACAAAATAACAGCTAGTAAAGTAAAGAAAAAACACTTGAAATCAAAGCAAAAAAGGGTAGAAGGCTGAGACTGAAGCCCCAGCACAGGAAAGTTGGGAATGCTGGTGCAGGGAGGTATTGACTAGTGGGACAGCCCCTAGGGGTGTGTCTATGCTAAAAACCTTTGTTACTAACAAATCTTGTGCCTAGCTACTCCTGCGGAGCAAAGGTCAATACCCATTGCTGAAGACTGTGTGAGTGGGCGGCGACTGTCGGAGGACGTAAGAGAAAACGGAATTTTTGTAAAATCTTACCTGTAAAATTCCTTTCTCTGAGTCCTCCGACAGTCGCCGCCTCTTCATATTCGTCACATATGGGGTATTAGACTTTGCTCCGAAGGAGTAGCTAGGCAACAGAATATGTTAACAATAAAGCTTTAACATATCCCACCCTCAAAGGGTGGTCCCCTCAGTCAATACCCTCCTACTTCCTGCAACCATATCTCAGTTTTAGTGGAATAGCAGTAGAGTATACATTCAAACCCCAAAAGAGGGGCGGGGGCGGCGACTGTCGGAGGACTCAGAGAAAGGAATTTTACAGGTAAGATTTTACAAAAATTCCGTTTTCTCTTACGTCCTCCGACAGTCGCCGCCTCTTCATATTCGTCACATATGGGGACGTCCCAAAGCAGTGCAAACATGAGGGGTGGGAAACGCATCCGCGCCGAAAGGCAACGCAGTCTCCACATCAAAGAACGGAACCTTACCAAAGGAAGGAAACCAGCTGGGCAACAGCAAAAATAAGTGCTCAACAGGAGCAACAACCCAGGAAAAGACAAAAAACCAGGGGATACAAAAAACTATCCCAACAGCCAGGAGTCCCCAACAAGGGACCCTATGGAACAGCCGCACTAAGAACCTTGCGGCCAAAGGAAGCATCCGCCGATGCCTGAACATCTACTTTGTAGAATTTTGTGAAAGTGTGCACGGTCGACCAAGTCGCCGCCTTACACACCTGGGCTACAGAAGCCCCATGACGGCAGGCCCAAGACGTACTCAGAGATCTAGTAGAGTGCGCCTTCACAGGCACAGGGGGAACCTTCCCCTGCAAGGCATAGGCCTGTTCAATGGTCTGCCTGATCCATTTGGCGATGGTAGAGGCCGAAGCCGCCATGCCCTTCCGAGAACCCTCTGGAAGAACAAACAAGGAGTCCGTCTTACGAAAAGACTCAGTCGATTTAAGGTAAACCCTTATCGCCCGAACAACATCCAGAGAGTGCAATCTCACCTCCTTTGGATGTTTCGGCTTCGTGCACAACGAAGGCTAAACAATATCCTCGTTAAGATGGAATTCCGAAACTCGTTTCGGCAGAAAAGAAGGATTAGGTCGCAAGACCACCTTATCCAAATGAACAACCAGGTACGGAGACTTGCAGGACAAAGCCGCCAGTTCCGACACTCTGCGAGCCGAAGTGATCGCCACCAAAAAGGCGACCTTTTTGGACAACATAGACAACGAGATCTCCCTGATCTGTTCAAAAGGAGCACGTTGTAACACAAATAGAACGAGATTCAAGTCCCAAGGGGGCAAAGGATCCCTCCTAGGAGGAACCAGATGCCGCACACCCTGAATAAAAGTGCCAACCAAGGAGTTGGAAGCCACGGGACGTTGAAACAGAACGGCCAGCGCAGACACCTGACCCTTTATCGTAGCCAGCGCCAAACGCTGATCGACACCCGTCTGAAGGAAAGACAGCACACGGGAAACCGAGTACGTGCGGGGTGAAAACCCCCTGGACTCACACCAGGCAAAATAGGCCTTCCAAGTACGGTAATAAACCTTCCCCGAGGAAGACTTCCTCGCGTTGATCAAAGTATGAACGACCTCTGGAGAGAGACCCTTCTCCTTCAGGACCTCGGTCTCAACAGCCAGGCCGTCAAAGCCAGCGACTGTAAAGCAGGATGGTAAATTGGTCCTTGAGACAGTAGATCGTCTCGAAGAGGCAGACGCCAAGGGGAGTCGACCGCCAGATTCACGAGGTCTGCGTACCAGGACCGGCGAGGCCAGTCCGGTGCCACAAGAATCACCGTGCTGCGTTCCGAGTGTAACCTGCGAAGGAACCTGGACAGCAACTGAATCGGTGGAAACGCGTACATCAGCCTGTACTGATGCCACGGGGCCACTAACGCGTTCCGACGCGTCTGCCCAAGGGTCGCGCGTCCTTGCCACGAACCTCTTCACCTTGTAGTTGAGGCGAGACGCGAACAGGTCCACATCTGGAAGACCCCACTTCGCGCACAACATCTGGAAGACAGCCGGGTGGAGAGACCATTCCCCCTGATCCAGGGTCTGGCGACTCAGATAGATAGTCCGCCTGCCAGTTCTCCACTCCCGGAATGTGAACCGCCGTTATCGCCGGGGCATGAGTCTCGACCCAAGACAGAATGTCGGCCACTTCTCGAGCCGCTCGGGCACTCCTGGTGCCCCCTTGGTGGTTGATGTAGGCCACCGCCGTGGCATTGTCCGTCTGCACCCGAACCGGGCAGCCCTGCAGCCGGTCCGTCCAGCGATGAAGACAGAGCCTTATCGCACGCAATTCCAGAATGTTGATCGGGAGGGAAGACTCCCCCTCCGACCAAGTTCCCTGGGCGGACAGAACGCCCAGAACACCACCCCAGCCCGACAGGCTGGCATCCATGGTGATTACCGTCCACGAGATCGGACGAAACGACTTGCCCCCGGACACCAACGGGGACTGGAGCCACCACAGAAGGTTTTCCCTGGTGCGATGACTCAACGAGATCTGAAGATCCAGAGATTGAGGTCGCCCGTCCCACCTGGACAGGGTCTCCGCTTGGAGACCCCGCGTGTGAAACTGCGCGAAAGGAATCGCCTCGAAGGCCGAGACCATCAATCCCAGACATCTCATACACGCCCGCAGAGACGAGTGTGGAACGTCCCTGAGGGACCTGACTTCCTCCTGAAGAGTCCCGAGTTTGTCTTCCGGCAGGAAGACCTTCGCCTGCACCGAGCCCAGTATCATTCCCAGATAGGGGAGACGAACCGACGGACTCAGTGTCGACTTTGGAACATTCATCGTCCAACCAAACTCCTGCAGAGATTGCATTGTGACAGACAGGTCCTCCACCAGACCCTGTCTGGTCGCAGACCGAACCAGAATGTCGTCCAGATACCCCAGGACAGAAATGCCCTGGGCCCTCAATAATGCCAGAACCGGTGCAAGCACCTTGGTGAAGACCCGCGGAGCCGAGGCGAGACCAAAGGGCAACGCCACGAACTGGTAGTGATCCTCCGCAATGGCAAATCGAAGGTATCTCTGATGACCCTCGAATATGGGGATGTGAAGGTACGCATCCTTCAAATCGATGGAGGCCATGAATTCCCCCGGAACCAGGGCAGCCACCACCGAGCGCAGGGATTCCATGCGGAACTTGCGAACCCGCACAGAGCGGTTCAGAGCTTTCAAGCCCAGAATCGGACGAACCTTGCCCTCCTTCCTGGGCACGGTGAACAGATTGGAATAAAACCCCCGAAATCTGTCCCGATGAGGCACCGGAACCACCACTCCCTGAGCCCTCAGGTCCCGCACCGCCAGGTGCAGATCCCGCAGGCGCTCTGGAGACAGTTGGAGATTTGAGGGAAAAAATCTGCTCTCCGGCCGAGAGAGAAACTCGATCTTGTAACCAGATCGAACGATTTCCAGAACCCATCTGTCCCGCACACAGGCCAACCAGGGCTGAAGAAAACCGAGCAAGCGTCCCCCCACCCCAAAACTGGGTGAGGGCGCCCCTTCAGGCCGAACTGTTATGGGCCGCAGGTCCGGATTGACCGGACTTCTGTTTCCCAGACCAGGGCTTCTTCTGAGAGCCTTGGCCTTTGAACGGTTTGCCCTTGTAGTGCGGCCGAAAGGCACGAAAGGACCCCTGAGGGGGCCGAAAATTTGCATGCTTCTTCCCAGAAGCCCCCTTAGCCTTGGGGAAATGGGGCAAGAGAGTGCTCTTACCCCCGGTGATCCCCTTAATCAACACATCCAGGGACTCCCCAAAAAGGCGAGACCCATCATAAGGCAGATTGGCTAAGGTCTTACGTGAAGATTGGTCCACCGACCAACATTTCAACCAAACCAGGCGGCGAGACAACACCGCCACGCTGTGCACACGTGCAGCCAACGGAATCAGGTCCAGGTCCGCATCACACAGATACATGACACCCTGGTGGATTTGATCCACCATATCCAGGGTCGCCGGTGAGGCCGAATCGGCCACTAGGACGCGCCTAAGCATCTGCGTCCAACTTGCGATCGCCTGGGCCGCCATGAGAGAAGCAAACAGAGCCTTAAGCATAGAACCCGTAACAGAATAAGTATGACGGGCAAGAGACTCCAGTCTCCTATCCGTGGCATCACGGAAAACAGGGGAACCCTCTGCAGGAATCGCAGTGGCTTTGTTCAAAACCGCAATAGCATGATCCACTGGCGGAGGCACACACCACCGTTCATCAGTGGCAGGCGAGAAAGGATAACGCAGCTTGAATTTACTCGGTACCGCAAAAGGCTTGCGCAGATCGCGCCATTGATCCTTAACAGCGCGCTGAAAATCAGCATTGCAGGGAAAAACCTGCGGCGTCCTGCGTTTTCTCTGCGTCCCATAAGCCGCCAAGGCAGCGGGGGGACACACTTCGTCCTGCAAACGTAGCGTCTGCTTAATGGAAGCAATCAACTCATCCATGATTGCAAGCTCTTCAGGCGAGCCAGGGGGAGAATTATCAACCCCCTCAACCTCAGCCTCTACCTCAGACCCCACCAGATCAAGAGAGGAGCGGGACCCCGATAAGGGGGTCCCTGCCAGAACAGCCCCATCACCTTCACCCTCAGAATCAGAGGACAGAGCAACTCTGGGCCGTTTAGTAGATTGAGCAGCCACCAGCATTTGCACCTGGGCAGCAAGGCCAGCCACAATAGTGGCTAAATCCCCCCCTGGGGGGGAAACAGCGGTCCCCTGGCTTTCCACCAATACTGTAGGAAACTTGCCCTCCTGAGAATCCATTGCCCCTGTAATGCCAGACAACCAAGGGTTAACTGCCCCCTTTTAGCAAGCGCGGCAAGCGCAGCCCACCGCACCACGCTCAGGCACAATGAGACCCCCACAGGGAATATACAAACTGAGTACAGGCAATGGATGACAAGAACAGAAGGATAAAACCTGAGGAGACCCCGCTGCTGCTGCTGCCTCGATCGGTGTTCCTGGAAAGAGGAAGTGATGCTGCCAGGGCGCTCTATGTAAGCCTATGGAGGCTACAAGAAAATGGTCGCCGTGCATGTAAACCATGCGGCCAGAGCGGGCGCCGGAAAAATGGCGTCGTTTGGCGCCGAAAACGCCGCTCCACAGTGCATAAAAACACACACATTACATCCCAATATATGGATACATGTTAGATCGCCCCAGCGATCGCTGTATATGCCCAAACATGCCAAGAAAAAACATGCCCCACAGCACACAGCTTCTCACACTGCCCAGCCTGACACACTCAGTGTCATACAGCTCCCCCCCCCCCCCCTTGCAGCCCACAGCATGCAGCCGAGAGATAGGGAGACAAGCAGTGTGATTAAAGGCAGGTTACACAGTCCCAGACTGACACCCCCCCAGACAGACAGGTCCCCACATAAATACACTTACCTCACATGGCGTGGGGAACCCGCACAGGCGAACAAGCCGCTGCACATGAGGCAGGGAGAGTCGCACTTCAAGACGCACACAATGGAGGTTAAGAAACCGCACAGCGTCCGGTGAGGTAGCCACCTCACCAATCATCCCTGCACCGAACAGGGATGGGTCGTTCACTGTGCCAGGAGCGTTACCTGGCTGAACGCTCGATGGCAGACTGGGAAGCCACTGACCCACGACCTGCGATCAGGGGGATCAGCCCGAGACCCAGTCCGCATGATCCTCTTCGTCCGAAGAACTAACTAATGCTGACAAAAATAACAGCTAAGTAAAGGTAGAGAGAAAACTCAAACAAAATATTAAAAAGAAGAAAGAGTCTGGGACAAAAAGTCCCAGCACAGAGAGAGCCAGCCACTCCTGACAAGCTAGACATTAAAACTGAGATATGGTTGCAGGAAGTAGGAGGGTATTGACTGAGGGGACCACCCCTTGAGGGTGGGATATGTTAAAGCTTTATTGTTAACATATTCTGTTGCCTAGCTACTCCTTCGGAGCAAAGTCTAATACCCCATATGTGACGAATATGAAGAGGCGGCGACTGTCGGAGGACGTAAGAGAAATGTTTGTTTTTTTACTTTTTTTTTTTTATCTGAGTGAAAATGCTTGTTCTCTCACCAGTGTTCTGTGCTGTCAGAGCTGAGTAACAGCCACACCCCTCATCACAAGTATACTCACACAAGCTTGTATTGAAGTGGAAGAGAGGGGGCATGTCTGACAGGTTGGTTACCGAGTGGTAATTACTGAGAGCACCGGTTCTAACCCTGGTGCCTCTTGCTCTGCAAAGTCATAATTGGACCCCCGCACAACTCTGCTAAAACAGGAATGTAGAAAATAGTGGTTGTGAGTATCAAGTTTAACTGAAGATCTATTTATGTGGAATCAATTGGTCTTTAAATAGAGACAAGTCTACGAAAAGGCTGCACTTACAATATATAGCAAATGCATACTCTTGAAACAAAATCCCCCTGACCAAAAATGTCACTGCACCTGCAGAGGGGGCTTTGGTAGCTTGAGATCTGGTTCCTCAGCTTCTTTGGGAGCCGGTAATCCTGCAGGAAGCACATGATGCAATCCGGGCAAATCTTGGCCTTCATAAGTCCCATCCAACTGGCTGGTAAAACCTAAATAAGCAAGAATTGCAAACAAAGAGGTAGAATACAGTTTATGTAACCTGTTATTTACCCAAGCCATGTTCTTGTTTGGTGGCTTAGCAACATTTAATAGTGGTCATAAACAAACTACGGTGGGGCAGACATTTTCCAAAGCTTACAGGCCAATTTCAAAATATATAGATGTAGGTTACTTCTGCTGTGCGTTTCCAAGAGACGGTGCAACTGTCAGGTCAACATGTCATGCTTTTTGCAGACGGATATACTGTATTTTCCGGCGTATAAGACGACTGGGCGTATAAGACGACCCCCCTATTACATGATCTACCGGTAATACTTATACTTAGGTTACCTTGGAGATATTATACTCGGCGTATAAGACGACCTCCCATTTTTGTGGGATTTTTTTGAGGTTCAAAAATAGTCTTATACGCCAGAAAATACAGTATATCCAGAGCTTATAAAATAAATATTCTTTATTAAACAGATTGAGGGTCCAATGCCGAGCTCCCGAAGACCCTTCCTCCAGCTCTCTGCCCATACAGAGTTTCGGATTTTCAGAGAGAGAGAGAGCTGGGAGAAATGTCAATGGATTACAAGTGCAGTAGTCACCACACTTGTGTTTCATTAAAAACTACCCTAAAGTCCCTCTGACACCAACAGAAGGGACTTGTAGTACATTCACAGATCTCTGAATACATGGCACAGCTGTGCTGGTGAGGCTGCTCCAATTTCAGAAATGACAGTAGCTGTGGGGAGAAAAGAATACCCAGATTCTGTCATGGATGGGATATTTAGTCTTTAAAATAAAAAGAGGCAGACTCAACAGACCATGGTTTTTTTTCCCGTTAACCACTTAAGCCCCGGAAGATTTTACCCCCTTCCTGACCAGGGGGTATTTTGCGGTTCGGCACTGCGTGACATTAAACGGACAATTGCGCGGTCGTGCGACGCTGTACCCAAATTAATTTGACGTCCTTTTTTTTTCCCACAAACAGAGCTTTCTTTTGGCGGTATTTGATCACCTGTGCGATTTTTTGATCATGCGCTATAAACAAAAACAACAATATTTTTCACATTTTTTTATATGAAATTCCACCAAAAAAAAAAAAAATGTAAAAAAAAAATCAACATTTTTTAACATTTTAGGCCAATTTGTTTTCTGCTACATATGTTTGGTAAAAAAAAAAAACAGCAAAAAGCGTATTTTGATTGGTTTGCGTAAAAGTTATTGCGTTTACTAACTAAGGGAAAGATTTTTGTCATTATTGTTTTTTTTTTTTTTTTTTTTAAGATCTTCGATTTTTTTTTTGCGGCACTGGGAGGGAAGGGGTTAACTTTATTGGAGAGGGAGGGGTTAAGTGTGTCCCTAGGGGCGTTTTTCTTACTGTCATTGGATGTGGCTGTTTGTGTAACAGCACAGATCAACGGTCCTACATAGCAGGACCGAGTGATCTGTGCTTTTACACAGGGGAGAGTGACAGGCGGCTTTGTTTACATGAGCCGCCTGCCTTTCTCCCTCTCTACCCGACAATCGCGAGTGACCGGCGGACATCGGGCCCGCCGGTCAAACGCGCCGGCTTCTTCGGGTACGTGCGGGGGCGGGAGCGCGCCTCCGGCGGCGCGCGCTCTCGCTCTATTCGCTCCCAGGCTAGTGACGTACCGGTACGTCACTTTGCCTGGGAGGGGCTGACCGCAGCTGTATATAGTCGGGCGGCGGTCGGCAAGTGGTTAACTATTTATGTTGTGGCTCAAAAATCAAAGTACCATTCTCTAGGACCATTCTCTAGGATCCTACAAGAAAGCTTGTATAGACAGCAACAGCTGGGCTGATTCTTCTGATCTTCTTCCTGAAAATGCCATTTGTTTGCAGCTCCTGTTCATCCTCCAAGTTAGATTCTGTGTGGGGCAGATTTACTAAAACTGGGGCATGCAAAATCTGTCGCAGCTCTGCATAGAAACCAATCAGCTTCCAGGTTTTGCTGTCAATTATTCGAACAAGCTGAAATTAGAAGCTGGTTGGCCAGCATACACAGCTGCACCAGATTATGAGTACTCCAGCTTTGGGCTAGGTTCACACGGGCACAAGAGCCCATTCATTTGAATGGGCTGCTGTGACCCGTGACACGCAGTAAAGAAGTCCCTGCACTATTTTTAAAGTTGGATCTAGCACGGAAACCGAGGTTTGCAGTACGGGTGTAAAATCTATTGCAGGTGGCGTGCAATTAGGATTACTGGCACCCGCACGCGGGTCCCACATTTCTCTGTGTGGGCCGCACAGCAGCACCCCCTGCACAGATGTAAACCTAGCCTTAGTAAATGGGTTAATGATAGCAATAAGTCAAGAAACCATACAGGCAGAGATGTCAGGAATGGTGGTTTGCAAATATGTTTAATCTAAATGACTGCAAAAAAGCTTGATTAGCCAGCTTGCCTTGTGCAAGGATGTGTTCACATGGTGTCAGATTGATGAGATTTTAGTATCTGGCGCCAAAGGTTCCATTCATAGCCCTTATCTGGCATCCTACAGCCCTAATTGTCTGACTTGTAATTATCACTTGTGGGGCCGCTCACGTAGAAAATAAAAGTTGGAAGCTTGTAATTACAGGTGTCCTACACTGAATTAAATACAGCATGAGCCATGCTCTACAGGGAATTATATAAGCAATTTATTAGAACACCTGTACACCTGCTTATTCATACAATTATCCACTCAGTCAATCATGTGAAAGCAGCATAATATGCAGAAATCAGTCGGGAGGTTCAGATCAGATTATACAGGTCCCTCTCAAAAGATTAGCATATTGTGATAAAGTTCATTATTTTCTATAATGTACTGATAAATATTAGACTTTCATATATTTTAGATTCATTACACACAACTGAAGTAGTGCAAGCCTTTTATTGTTTTAATATTTGATGATTTTGGCATACAGCTCATGAAAACCCAAAATTCCGATCTCAAAAAAATGAGCATATTTCATCCGACCAATAAAAGAAAAGTGTTTTTAATACAAAAAAAGTCAACCTTCAAATAATTATGTTCAGTTATGCACTCAATACTTGGTCGGGAATCCTTTTGCAGAAATGACTGCTTCAATGCGGCGTGGCATGGAGGCAATCAGCCTATGGCACTGCTGAGGTGTTATGGAGGCCCAGGATGCTTCGATAGCGGCCTTGAGCTCATCCAGAGTGTTGGGTCTTGCGTCTCTCAACTTTCTCTTCACAACATCCCACAGATTCTCTATGGGGTTCAGGTCAGGAGAGTTGGCAGGCCAATTGAGCACAATACCACCATGGTCAGTAAACCATTTACCAGTGGTTTTGGCATTGTGAGCAGGTGCCAGGTCGTGCTGAAAAATGAAATCTTCATCTCCATAAAGCTTTTCAGCAGATGGAAGCATGAGGTGCTCCAAAATCTCCTGATAGCTAGCTGCATTGACCCTGCCTTTGATAAAACACAGTGGACCAACACCAGCAGCTGACTGTGGGTACTTGACACTGGACTTCAGGCATTTTGGCATTTCCCTTTCCCCAGTCTTCCTCAGGGTCCGGTCACCTCTTCTCGTTGTGCAGCGTTTTCTGCCACACTTTTTCCTTCCCACAGACTTCCCACTGAGGTGCCTTGACACAGCACTCTGGGAACAGCCTATTCGTTCAGAAATTTCTTTCTGTGTCTTACCCTCTTGCTTGAAGGTGTCAATGATGGCCTTCTGGACAGCAGTCAGGTCGGCAGTCTTACCCATGATTGCGGTTTTGAGTAATAAACCAGGCTGGGAGTTTTTAAAAGCCTCAGGAATCTTTTGCAGGTGTTTAGAGTTAATTAGTTGATTCAGATGATTAGGTTAATAGCTCGTTTAGAGAACCTTTTCATGATATGCTAATTTTTTGAGATAGGAATTTTGGGTTTTCATGAGCTGTATGCCAAAATCATCAATATTAAAACAATAAAAGGCTTGCACTACTTCAATTGTGTGTAATGAATCTAAAATATATGAAAGTCTAATGTTTATCAGTACATTACAGAAAAAAATGAACTTTATCACAATATGCTAATTTTTTGAGAGGGACCTGTAGAATGGGGAAAACTGATCTTAGCGATTAGGACTGTGGGTGTCAGATGGGCTGACAGGCTTTTAGTATTTCTGCAACTACTTGATCTCCTATCATGCAAAACAGTCTCCAGAATTTATCAAGAATGGTGCGAAAAACAAAGTTCTGCAGAAGGAAATGGCTGGATGAGGCAGAAGGGAATGACCTATTTGGAGCTTACAGAAATACCATGAGTACTACGATAACCACTCTGTATAACTGCTGTGAGCGGAAAAGCATCTCCAAATGCACAACACTTTAAAGCAGATGGGCTACGACAGCAGAAGGGTAGCTCAAATCTGCAGAAAGTGTGTCATACAATTTTGTGACCAGAGCCTCCAAGGAATATATTTGGAATTCATGCCACAAAGAAATGAGGTTCTTTGAAAGCAAAGGAAGGCCCTACCCAGTATTAGTGTATGAAGGATCCTAATACATTTCTAAGACCCCATTAACACTACCGCGACTTGTCAGACGATTGGTCAGCCTGACAAGTTGCGGTCCATGCAGTGCTACGGGAACCGTTCTAATAGGAGCGACACAAGTCGCTCCGACTTAGAAAAAGGGTCCTGTACTACTTCGGGGCAACATCGGAGTGACTTGCATAGACATTCATTTTATGAAGTCCGTGCAAGTCGCGCCCAAGTCACGGTGCACGCGACTTCACAGGTCGCAACCGAAGTTGTGCCGCGTTAGTGTGAACCGGCACGTGCGGCTTAAAACTATTTTGTTATGTTTAACTCCTTCCCGCTGATGCACACAGCATGCTCCCAGCACAGAGACTGGACTCACCCCGGGTCTCATATGAACGATCAGGACCAGGGACTTTCGGATCGGGGTCACCTGATCAATGTGATAGCCTCCGATTGGCTATCACAGTAATCAGTCACTGTGAGCCCGCCCCTGCGTTTACTTCTGAATAAAGAGAAAGATACATTGTAAATAAAAAACACAGAGAAAACAAATAAGAGAAAAAAAAAAGGAAGAAGATCAAGGTTTGCCAGGGTTAGTATTAGGGTCAAGGTCAAAGTCAGCATTTTTGGGTAGAATTACATTTTTTTTTTTTTTTTATTAGTATCAGTGTGTTTTAGGCAGGATAAAAAAAAAAAAAAAAAAAAAGTGCAGAATTCTCACTATTGCTTCTGGGCTGTACTATGGGTACAAACAACATCATACACATATGAGGTATCTCTGCAACCATCAGGAGCAGGAGAATTTATTTCGGGCTGTTCTTTGGTGGTAATTTATTGCAAGAAATATACAGCTATTTTTTTTTTTTTTTAAATATTATTTCCCTATTTTAGGCCAGTTTACCTTTCATAATAAAAAAAAAAAAAAAGCAACAGGAGATATCCCTTACCATTTTACCACCAAATGAAAGCCTACTTTGTCCTGAAAAAACCAAGGTATAATCTACCTGGATGCACAAAGTAGTTGTGATGATATGTACAGTTTTACGAACACGTCAAAAGTTGTACAATTGTGCTTAGCCATTAACATTTGTTTTACCCTTAGGCGTGAAGGGGTTATTAAACATTTGAGAAATTTTTAGATAAAAAAAAAAAAAAAAAAAAGAATGCAGTCCATTTTAAGACTGGCAATACATAGAGGACCGAATAGCATGAACATTACCAGTGGTTAAAAGGTACAACTCCAAAGTGCTATATTCAAAGTATCACAGTGAATCTCAACGCAGAGTACCAGCATTAAAAGGATATCGCCGGTAAATCAAACACAGATTAGGAAAGAGCGATTATAGTGTAAAGAGAGGAGAAGGGGGGGGGGGATAGGGGAAGGGAGAGTCCCGACCTTGGCATTATGCGTAGACCTACATGTGCATGAAACATAGTGCAGACTATTGTGGGGCCCTAAGTAGATGTAGAAGGCCAGCCAACAAGCCCACCCTTTTCAGAAATTATTAGAGGAATTATTGATTTAAAGGTATTTTAAAGCTTTTTTTTTTTTTTAAAGAAATAACTCTAATATTCATAGGTATCATATCTGCCAACAGCTTTGCTTTAAAGAGAACTTTAAATATCTGTCCTAATGCCCAATACACACTGGCCACAAGTCCAGAGTTGTATAAAGTACTCGAAACCCATACTTGAGTAGAAGTGGAAGTGCTCGATCAAAAAGTGACTTGAGTAGAAGTACTAAAGTATTCAACATTTTTTGTACTTAAGTATTGCAAGTAGTTTTTTTTTTTTTTCATTTTGCTACTCAAGTACTGAAAGTAAAAGTACCAGTAGTTTTGAAAAAAAAAATTGCTACTCAAGTACTGAAAGTAAAAGTACAAGTACTGTGTTTTGTAGTTATTAAAGAAAGAAGTCAAAAGTTTGAACATCATATTGTTTTTTATTATTTCAAATGCAGCTTTTATTTATACATACAGTAGCATTTATTTTCGTATGCGCTGATAATACACATGTTTTGAGCTTCATGAAACCTGCCATCAACTGTTCTGGCAGTGGTAATTTTTATAATTGTAACAAGTAACTATGCAGCACAAAAAAAAAATATCGGAGTAGAAGTATTGAAATCATTGAAAAAATGTAGTGAAGTAAAAGTGGAAGTAGGAGAAAAAAATTCTACTCTAGGAAAGTACAGATACCGCCTTTCGGTACTTAAGTACAGTAGTGAAGTAGTTCTACTTAGTTACTATACATCTCTGGCCACAACACGGTTTAGAAGGAACGGGATGACTTTTCGTACATGTGTACTGCGGTCTGTTTGACTGAAGCTGGTCTAACAACACACCAGAACACCAGCATTCGATCAGAACTTGCAGTCAATGGCTGCAAGCACCTACTTGTGAATTTTGGCAGGGTGGAAGAGACTCTCCCCACTGTCAATTCAAAAGAACAACAGGGAAGAGCGCCCCATTTGCACTGCTTGTTTTGGTATGGGGATCTGTCAATTTGTTTCATTCAACCAACTAGCTGAATGGGAAAAAAAAAAAAACAGTCAGTGTGTACCCAGCTTAAGTACAGGTTCCGCAGTAGTAAGTACATACTGTAACAACCTTAAAGACAAGTTCACATTTTTAACCTTATTTAGGGTGTAACATGAAACATAGTCACAATCCCCACCACCCCTCTACTGAATCCAGAGGTTCTTTCCCTGGAGCGCCCTGCGCCCACACAGTCGCATCAATTATTCACAGGATCTGTGAATGAAAATACTACCCACCCAATAAGACCAATCTTCCAATGCAACAGAGGAACTCATTAAAAGGATAAGTTCACCTTTGTAACATGTTCAATCTGTTTTTAGGGTGGAACACATAACATGTTCCAGCATTTGCAGCCTCTCCCCCACTGCCACCCTCCCTGTGACAGCGAGCAGGGGGATTCTTCCCACACCCGCTGTCACTATTTGAAAACAGCGGGGCCGTGCAAGGCTCAGCCCACACAGGCGGGCATTCATTTATTCAGTTTCCTGTGAATGAATGCCTACAAGTACCATCAGCCATTGCAGCTTGAAGCTTTCAATGAGCTGTGAGGGCACTGGTGAGAACTTTCATAGTCCCTTGATCTTCCGGGTCTCAGGTAGCTGCCTGCTGATAGGAGCAGACAGCTATGCAGAGATTCTGCAGGAACCTAACATTGCACCCATAATCTGCTGATCGCGAGTGCAATGCTCTGCAGGCTTCTTAAAAAAAAATTCACATTTTCTTTACTTGCAAAAAAAAAAAAAAAAAAGGCATTTATTATTTTTTTTTGTTAAAAGGTGAACTTATCTTTTAACCATTTCTGGATATTTACTGCTACAGGGGGTCCTCCTATGCAGGATCAAGTATAAATACGCGATTCTGCACTTCCACCTACAGGGGGCATACGCGGGGCACTTCAGCTGTGATTAATCCCAGCAGAAGCCAATCTGCGAGTGCCAGGCACTGAATGTCCGTCTGCACCCGCCAATTGTGGGCAAAACACACAGAATGGAGATCTGTCTATGTAAACAACACAGATTGCCATTCTGACAGGGGAGAAACGATATATTTTGTGTTCCTGCAAAGCAGGAAATAAGATTCATATCTTCCCCTAGTAAAAGCAGCACATACAGTACACAAAAACACTGGTTAGGCACACAGTTAACTCTTTGATCACTCTAGATGTTTGACCCCATCCCAGCCAGTGTCATATAGTACAGTGAATTTTATTTTAGCACTGATCTTTTTATTAGTGTCACTGGTCCCCCCAAAAAAAAGTCAATAGTGTCAGATTGCCACTGCAATGTCACAGTCCCGTTGTAAGTCGCCATTATTACTAGTATAAAGAATTTTTTTTTTTTTTTAAATAATATTATATACACCATAGTTTGTAGACATTTTATAGAATTCACATAAACCAATCAATATACACTTGTTGGGATTTTTTTTTTTTTTTTTTTAACCAAAAAACATGTAACAGAATACATATTGACCTAAATTTATGAAGAAATTTGCTTTTTATTGGATATGTTTTATAGCAGAAAGTAAAAGATATTGTTTTTCAAAATTCTCTTTTTTGCAACTCAGAGGTGATCAAATACCACCAAAAGAAAGTTCTATTTGTGGGAGAAAATGACAAATTTTAATTTGTCCACAAATTGCGTTGCATGACAACAAAAATGGTCAGTTCAAGTAATGCGGTGCCATAACGCAAAAAATGACCTAGTCATGAAGGGGGGTAGTAAATTTTCCGGAGGTAAAGTGGCTAATCCCAATGGAGCACAAGTGCGGTGACGTCACCACACTTACAGTCCAGTGAAAAATCCTCCAGCCCTGTAACCGAAGGTCAATACCTCAGAATGGACCTGGGCTTGAGAAATACTGCAAAAGCATTGCACCTTTGATCCACTGCCAATGAATGCAATGCTTTACAAGCTCAAATGCAAAAAAATATTAAATGCACAATTTTTTCCAAAACTAGATGTACAGCCAAAGCTCATTTGGCTGTACATCTCCTATGAATCACAGGAGTAAAGTTTGTTCTGCACTCCTGTAACCCATTTTCAGCAGACGGCAGGCTGAAGTCTGCTGACATCACAGATGTCAGTCCAGGCACCGCGTCTTTATGACAATGGAAGTCGGGATCTGTCAGGTGCCTGGACTGACACTCGGCTCAGCCTCTCAGCAAGCCACTAAGAGCCTGAGCCGGCCACTCCCTGTCCCTCCACAGCTCAGCGTTCCAATGAGCGAGGAGGAGGCAGAGCAGAGAGCTGCTGACTGAGCAGCTCTCTGCTCAAGGATCTGTCAGAACCGAGCGATCAGCAGGGTTTGATCGCTCGGTTCTCAATGTAGAGGCGTCAGGGGACAGATGCAGCATCCACCTAGGTAAGCATAATTCTCAAAAAAAAAAAAAAAAAAAAAAAACACAAAAACAAACAAAGCCATACTTCTCCTTAATCAATGTGGGTGCGTTTTTTTTTTTAACCACTTGCCGTCTGCTCACTAGAGCTCTACTGCGGCAAAGTGGCTCTTGTATGTCTGATGACGTAGACTTACGTCGGCAGACACTCCCCCTTCTTGGCGGCGCGCGTGCCGCCGGAGGCTCGCTCCCGCTGTATTCAGTCACAGCGGGAGTCGGGCCAGGGGAGGAGCAGCGGCGATCGCCGCTGCTCTTCCCCGATCGTCGGGGAATCGAATGTTGAGATCCGCCCGCTTGTGTAAACACAAGCGGGCGGATCTCCTAAGTGACAGGCAGGGTTCAGCATAGCTGAACCTGCGATCTGTCCTTGTGTCACTCAGTCACCTCCCCCCACACACGTTAGTAAGCACCAGGCATACATTAACCCCTCCCTCTCCAATAAAATTAACCCCTTCCCTGCCAGTGTCATTTTTACAGTAACAGTGCATATGTATAGCACTGATTACTGTAGTAATGTCACTGGTACCCCCAAAAGTCTCAAAAATGTCTGTCAAGGGTCCGATCTGTCCGCCGCAATGTCGCAGCCCTGCAAAAAAAAATTAAAAATCACCAAAAATGACAGAAATCTTTCCCTTAGTTAGTAAACGCAATAACTTTTGCGCAAACCAATCAAAATACGCTTATTGCGATTTTTTTTTTTACCAAACATAGGTAGCAGAAAACAAATTGGCCAAAAATTTTTAAAAATTTAGATTTTTCCTTTTTTTCTGGGGAGGAATTGCATATAAAAAAAATGTGAAAAATATTGTTATTTTTTCAAAATTTACGCTCTTTTTTTGTTTATAGCGCAAAAAGTAAAAATCGCACAGGTGATCAAATACCACCAAAAGAAAGCTCTGTTTGTGGCAAAAAATGGATGTAAATTTCGTTTGGGTACGGCGCCGCACGACCGCGCAATTGTCAGTTAAAGTCGCACAGTGCCGAATCGCAAAAAGTGGCCTGGACGTAAGACAGCAAAATCCTCCGGTGGTAAAGTGGTTAACGGGAAAATGCTCAGGGTTCCTGCAGGTATATAATGAGCAGAATACATGTGATACGGATAGTTCTACAGCCATGTTTCATACAGTGGCAATAAGCACACCTTGCCCAGAAGGGATTTCTAACAATGAACTATGAAATGTAAAAATCCATTACTTTTCCAGTGCTCTCCCAGGTTAGAGAAAGAGACGACGCCACAAACCGCCAACAAGGTGCACAGGAAGAGGATGACACTGCGCTGCAGCCTGGAAAGCTGTTTCCATTTCTACAAGATAAAACAGGAAACAAACACAGATTATTAAAATGCTCACCAGAAAAAGGCACACAGTCATCACATGTCGGCTCCGACATCCCCAGCTCTTCCTGCTTAGGCAGCACAACAAATCACTGATTTAGACAAACTGTCAGCTATAAACATACAACCAAAGATGTGATTTTATGCAACAATTTTCAGTTCTTTGAAAAAGTAACATGGCACAAGTTTAAAAGTTCTTTAACTAAAGGCCAACTAGATAGAATTTTCATAAAAAGCTTAAAGAGACCTGTCATTTCCTTATCTTCTATCACATATGTATCATTGGGGGGGGGGGGGGATTTTCTAACCTGAATAATACCCCCCAAAAGCCTCAGCAAGCAGAAACTTGCTAATAATATATGGTTGCCCTGCTCTTCATGTGTCTGGGCAGCCTAAAGTGAACCGGTCACAAACCTGAGAAACTTAAAGTGGTTGTTAAGCCACTATGATCTTTACATCATCCCCTCTTTATTAAAAAAAAAAAAGCCGATTTCTGTTTTCACAGCTCCTATAGGCGATCACGTTACTCCTGGCTCTCTTCTCTCCCCGTCTGATATCTCCAGGGGACAGGGCCAAAAACCTCAGCCAGGGAGGTAAAGAGGAGAAAGCCAGGAGTCACGTGACGGCCGAGCGACGTTGTGAAAACCGATGGAAAACCGGCTTTTTTTTTTAATAAAGCACAGGCACTAGGATACAGTTTGTAATCTAACAGAGGCGATGATGTTAAGATCATATCGTTTTGTAGCAGCTGGGAGGGGAGCAGAGCGGCGCTAGTGAGCGGACAGGCAGGAAGGAGGAGGACAGAGTAAGACAGAGGAGAGCTGCAGATGACAGAGACACGTACGCTGACCACGGTGTCAGGGCTCAGCCGCCATGATACACCGTGGTTAGTGTCAGTGGTGTATTAAGGTTTTGTGCTGCCCTAGGCCGGACTAAACTCGTGCACACCCCAATTTACCTACGACCCACCCCTTCCTGTCAAGGCCACACCCCTTCCTGTTTTGGACCTGCCCTGTCATCTGTAAACCACACTACTTCCTCCTTAGGCTCCACCTCTTCCTCTGTGTACATTAAAAGTGGGTACAAAGTGCCTACTTGTATATTTTGTTGTTTTGTATGGGTACATTGGTTCGTGGGAGTGCTCCTGGGGGCACCCACTAGGCAGCGGGGATG